>NC_141161.1:20949663-21581394 GCF_053477565.2 Lygodium microphyllum | reverse complement strand
CAAAGTAATGAACTTAGGAGCTTATGAATGTTTACTAGGAATGGATTTGTTGATTCCCAATGATGCTCATATCCATTGTAAAAAATGTGGAGCCACATTTCAGAATTTGAACAGTGAAATAGCAACTACATAAGGTGAAACAGGGAAACCTAAAGTTCAATTAGCAAAAGCTTCTCGAATTGTGAAAGGCTTGAAGAAAGGATTACTTGTTTACATAATCAAGCTTAACAAGGTAAATCAAGATAGTCAAACAGAAGAAGAACCATCCTAGTTAAAAGAATACGCCAACGTATTTCCTAAAGAGCTAACTAAGTTACCTCCGGAAAGAGAAGTCAAGCATGAGATCAAACTTGTTCCAGAAGCCACTTCGATAGCAAAGAGACCTTACAAAATGTCTATTCCTGAAGCCATCAAACTAAAAGAGCAACTCAAACAACTACTAGAACAAGGGTATATTCGACCAAGTAGTTCACCATGGGGAGCCCCAGTATTATTCCAAAATAAGAAAGATGAAAGTCTCCATCTTTGTATCAACTACTGAGGGCTAAACCAGGTAACATTAAAGAATAAGTACCCAATCTCGAGGATAGATGAGCTTCTTGATCGTCTACAAGGAGCAAGGATTTTTGAGTCACTTTTTTTTTTAAGGGGAAAAACCTTTGTGTGGGGATGGATAGCAAAGACGTGGGAAATAATAAAATAAATGATATACACTAACCACACTAGCATGGGTATAAAATATGTAAAGATTTTATTTTTTCATCATTGAGTTATAAACTAGTCCTTCCATTTTCCACATTGTGCACAACTTCCATATCTCTTTCTTTTCATAAATAGGTGTATACTAATGTTTGAATATTTAGATTCAACCTTCACGCCATCTAAACATGAAAAGGATGCAAGTATCACATCAAGCCTTTTGACCAACCAAAAAAATCTTGTCACAAGCACAAGTCAAAACCAAAAGGCCACTACAAAATAACACATAAATATCATACTGGTTGCATAATAATTGGAGTACAGCAAACAATATCCAACCAAGGAGCAACCACATCAAGGAGGACATGCTGCAATCATGGAAGAAATCTGCCACCATAAGCATAATCCTTGAACACGGGCTACATGACCACAAATATCTGAGGCGAAGTCAAAAATAAAGGCATTATTGATACACCAAATGTGCTAGAGAGCTGTCCATCTAAGGAATTGGAAAAGGTAGGCAATGCAAAGAAGACAATGAAGGCACCTTGCCCAAGACCCAAGGACGAGTGTCTACTATTGATGAGTCACTAAGGTTCACACACGGGAAATAAAGCTCCAAATCTATCTCACCATAAGGCAAGAGATGAAGAGGTGAATCAATGTCTCATCACAAGTAGTGCAAAAGACACAATGGCCCATCACTTGTCCTCTACCATCTTGTCGTAGATTTGATTAGCCAATCTTTTTTGAAAATCATCTGATTTCACAAATATCCAATCATGGCATGAGAAAGTAGGTTGAAGAGTAGAAAATGGAATATACCACTAAAGCAGGTCTTACAAGATCGATAAGATCTAGCTATCCTCTAGGCACCCGAAAGTTCTAGCGTATGCACCGAAAAGAATAAAGACCAGACAACCTAGGAATGACAAATTTTGTACTGATTGCATCCTTAATCAAGCCATCTAATTAAATTTATCTCGTTGTAAATTTTTGTTTGGCCAATGAAGTAACCTGGATGTGGCCAACACTTCTCCCTTTAATGAATTAGCCTCCTTCCCATCTCTCCCAAGAAAGAAATAGGGTGATTGAAGAACTCCGGCATAAGATCACTCAATACCCAAACCAACTTGACCTCCTTAAGAGAGAGGAGAGGGAAATCACCGACAATGCTCGACATGAAATACATAAGCTGAAGACACACATGAAGTAGATTAATACATGGGCGACCATAATGAAACAAGCACAAGCGAAGCTGGCTAAAAACTCCAAATGGATTGAAGTGGCAAAGAAGATGCCAACAAAGAAGGAAGAGCTTGCGAATGCAACACTTGAAGAGAAGAGAATGAAAATTAGAGCCTTGCACATCTAGATGGACATGTGGAAAGAGGGAGACAGCCCTCTAGAAGATGCCAAGAGCATATGCGAAAAATGGGAGTGGACCCCTCCAAGATGGAAAACGCATGGCGCATAAGGAAGGATCTAGAAAAGGGCCGGTCCCTTATCATCAAATTCACTAATTTGGAGTCACGATGAGATTTTCTCTCCAAAAGGAAGGCTCTGAAAGGAGAAAAAGTATACCTTGAGGATGATCTCACACCCGCTCAGGTAGCCCACCACAGGGAGTGCGTGCCATAGATTATGAAGGCCCACAAAAAAGTGGAAAAATGGGCAGTATGCAAAGATGCATGCATCATTATCACAAATAGGCGCCAATGACAAGGCATGACCTATGAGACATACTTGAAGTTCACAGTGTGGAACCGTAATGCAACCATGAGGACGGATGCATTGCTATTCCAAGAGACCTTCACTAACAAGGACATCATACTATATCCAAAGACACACAAGAGCCCGGGCGCACTTGTCAGAGATGAGAGGATATAGATGGGAGAGTCAGCATGCGGCCCTAGAGCTCAATCACAAGGGGGGACCAAAAGGTCTAGAGGAGTAGCTATGTTGTATAAGGAGGATCTACAACACATGGTACAGGTCATGCGGAGAGATGAGGAGGCTCACTTCATGTGGATCCGAATACATACAGATCGCCCACATGATATATACATGGCAATATGCTACTTTGCCCCAGCACATTCTCTATATGCACCAAAGGGGGAGAGTAACCATATCTACCATTATATGAGGACATTATACATTATTCGATCATTGGAGATGTCCTATTGGTGGGGGACTTCAATGCTCGCACAATATAGAGAGAGGTTCCCTTTTTGGAGAGTGAGGATCACATGTATAAAGAGGTAGCACCAGAGGAGATGGGGCTCAATCGGAAGATCACAAGACAGGGTTGAGTGCACAGATTGTGCTGACCATCTCCTAGCCTTTTTCAACTTCAAGCCCATGTTGGGCAAGACAACTGTGCGATGCTTGACAATCGAACAACACTCTTGCACATGGATTAGCCATCCTTAACAAATTGGCTAGATGGCATGGATCAGACAATGTGGCATGCTTTCCACATAAGCATGCATCCAGACGTATAGGAAGAGCCCCCTCTAGAGGATCCATACAAAGACTATGAACGAGCACATTGGACTCTCCCCTAGGGCCCTTATCCCTAATATACATTTCTTCAGAGAGTCCCCTTGTCCCTTAGCAATGGCAACCAACCATGCCTACCTACAGTTTACCATCACCTACAGACATGAGGTGATCCCCCCCAATGAGTAACCACCCAAGATTCCCCACATACCACTTCATCTAATTAATAGCAAGTGCTTACTTTGATAATCTCTATTGGAGCTTGCAAGAGCTTGACTCTCACATACCCCTGGATGATTTTAGGACACAGCTCGCAACACTTCACACCTCAATTGGTATGCATTTTCCCCACATACATACCCATACCAACCCCCTAAGCAATAATGTTCAATAGAATAGCTAGTATGACAAGGAATGTAAGGAAACCTGTCTTCATCTCTAGCAAAGCGGCAAAGCATAAGGAGACTATACACACAGCTAAACATGCTAGATCTTTCGCTGCTTAATTTGGTGAAAGACGAGAGCATTTCTATTTAGATTAGAGCACGAGTTTTATAAGATATTCTTGGGACAGGATTGCAAGGAGGTGTGGAAAGCATTCCAAACCCCCCCGATCCCATACATCCATCATCTCCCCAAACACGTGGCATGTATATGCTACCTCATTATACTAGGTACATGGGTAGCCCCCATTGCCCCAACCACCAAAGGATAGACCCACATCATCTACCTTCTTCATCACAATAATGGTTCACGACGCCATGGATAAACTCCAAAAAAATCGGGCCTAGGACCATGATGGACTAGTAGTAGAGCACCTATCATATGCCAAAGACATCCTAGCACCCATTCTAGCCCACCTATTCAATAGGGCCCTATGTGAAGGCTTCCCTACTAGTTGGTCAACTAATACTATAGTACCAATCCTGAAATCTAGAGCCCCATGGTTCTTGTAAACTATAGGACGGTCAACGGCTGGCCAAGTGCTAGCCAAAGCTTTATGAATCGATATACTAGAGCATGAGCTGAGCAAATGGGCAAAAAAGCACCAACATCGAGCATGTGGACACGTAGGGTTTAGGAGGGGTACTCCACTATTGATCATATCCTCACACTGGGAGCCATTATTAAGGAGAGCAAGGCATAGTGGAGACAAACATATTGTTGCTTTGTGGATTTATGTAAGGCCTTTGACACAATACCACATGCTAGACTCATGCAAATACTACAGGAACTAGAGGTCCCAATGGAGATGAGATGGGGGATATTAGCATTGTACGCGTTTGTTACAAGGCAAGTATGAGCACCAAGAGGGCTGTTAGAGGAGATCACCAACACCATTGGGGTGAAACAAGGATGCCTACTCTCACCTACTCTATTTGGCCTCTATATTGATGAGATATCAGACTACATTGATAGACTTGGATGAGATGGGGCTGGCTTGTGGGGGCACTAATGCCCATACTAGTGTATACTGATGACATAGTCCTCATCTCTAGCACACCAAAGGAATTTTGGCATCACCTAGATGCACTACAAGCCTTCTATCAGGACGGATCTCAATGTGGACCTTGGAAAAACCAAGGTTATGGTGTTTAACACTTCCTCCGAGTGGATTGAGCGATCAATACCCAATTTCACATATGGAGAGGAGATAGTGAAAGTGGTCTAGAGATATGTTTACTTGGGGATTACACTTTCAGGACTGAGATTCACTTTGAGGAGAGTAGTAGAGGATAAATTGACATAAGGCTATGCAGCTCTGGGGGCAATGGGGAGTAGTGTGCATGCATACAATTTCAAGAGCCTCAGACAAAGCTCTAGCTCTTCAACACTTTGGTCACACCAACACTTCTGTATGGGGCCCCCATATGGGGACTAAGTCTCTATCACACGATGAGAGCCTCACAAGATCAGCCACTACCCAAGGGAGAGGAGACATATGAGGGGTGGGAGCAGATGGAGAAGATGAGGGGTGGGAGCAGATGGAGAGACCCCTAGTATTGATGATTTCACTAATGGTTTGAAGTAAGCCCTCTGTACAACATGAGATTATTAGAGCAGAGATGGGAGCACCACCTCTAGTGACAAAGGCCCTCTTCTAGACATTGACTTTCCTACATATGCTTTGGACATCGTCGAGATAGAGATACTCCCTCGCACTAGTCATCTAGACAACTAGCATTACAAGGGGATATTGAGTGTTGGCATACCTGTACATAGGCATGGCTACAATTACATGAATCACCTCCCACCACTTCAGTATAGCTTGGATCGCCCCCACTTGGAGCTCAACTGAGAAGAGTTGAAATGCATCATCACGATGGATATTATTCAGATACAAATAGCCAGGACATGCATGAAACCTATTGAGGATTTGGGAACCAAGATGGATTTCAATCGAAAGAATCTTCTACACATCCCTTGATGGCTTTGTTGATCACCTAAGGTATATGGATACACACCTGCCATCTCATGGTGTATGGTGTGCCATTAGGCAACTCGATACATCTTCACACTAGCTCTAGATTGAGACAGGTAGATATGGCACAGACTCCCTCCCCATGGAGGACAAGATTTGCCAGCTTTGTCAGCTCGAACTAGAGACAAAGGAGTACTACTTATGCATATGCCCGGTGTACTACAAGATCCGAGGGCTCGAACTTTCATTGCTTGTTTAGCTAGGGATTTGGGTCACTATCCAAGGTTATGGATTTCCTAGATCAGAAATGTCTCAAGCTCTTCTTGTTGGAGCTACACCGCCACAGAGAGCATCTCTTATGGACCCAACAACAAAGACACAAAGCCACGTACCAGTGTGCACTCACGGAGTTTTATAAAGCATCGACTACTCCCTCCACCACGAAGCCCTCCCTAGTCTGATCAATGGCCCCACCACAAGGGACCACCTTAGAAACAACCACATAGAGATATAGAGCCCATGTCTAGCTGATCCATGCCCTACTACACCGTCACAGGGGGGACCCTACCTTTCTACTTTAACCTCACTATGCCAGATAGAGACCCATGAGAAAGAAAGATAGATAGATATATTAACGTCTACTGAGACTGAAATTGGCCTATGAGACGAAAACATGTACAATGCTGGTCATCATTGGATATCAAAGTGTGACATGCTAAAAGATGGTCAGTGATATACTGTGAAAAGCAGCTAAGGTGATATGCAAAACCAAAATAGTGCTCATATAGGGATACAACAAGAGGATGAGGTAGTACGTGTCTAGTTGTGTGGCTGAATGATATCCCTATATCCAGTTCCACCCAATCAAGATCAGTGGATATACTAGCACCTAGACTGGGCTCTCAACTCTATTAACTACTACTATGTCACTAGTGGATCTCCCTTATCTCTCTCTGATATATTTGTGTTTGGTACCCCTATATCTGCAAGCAGTGTACTGCTCTAATCTCCTTGGCTCTTTGGACTGTCACCCCTCTTTGTATGGGTGGTGTGTGTAGTCACAGCCTAGAAGAAATCGTTGAGCTCTGACTAGCATCCCCCTCTCTGTTCCATACTGTATCTGGCTTAGATATCATTTTAAGTCATCAGTTATGTATTGTTCACTGTTTATTTTCCATTTAGACAATCATATCATAAGTTGTAAGCTATTTTGGGACATGGAAAATTCCCCTAAATTTTCAGATATAATATTTTGGTCTGATAGACTAATTTGGAGTTTTGTAGATGTTAATATAATCTCTCTCTCTCTCTCTCTCTCTCTCTCTCTCTCTCTCTCTCTCTCTCTCTCTCTCTCTCTCTCTCTCTCTCTCTCTCTCTCTCTCTCTCTCTCTCTCTCTCTCAACCGTGAGCAGTCGTAATCAGATAATACATTTGTTCTCTCTCGCATGCTAGCTTGAATGAATGCAATCGTGAGCAAGGTCTCTCTTACATGCTAGTTTGAATGAATACAATTGTGAGCAGGGAATGCAGTCATGACTAGTCGTGACTAGAGAATGCAGTCATAAGCAGATCTCTCTCGCACGCTAGTCTGAATGAATACAATCGTGAGCAGGGTGTCAAGAATCACGTGATGGAGGGATTTTCTTGAGCTACTACGTCAAACACACACTGTATACACAAGAGGAAACTCACTCAAGAATACAAGAAGAGAGATGGAGGCCAAAACGTTTTCTTGCTGAATTTTCTTCTTCTTCCACACACTATACAATATACAAAAAGTATAGATAAGATACAACATAAAGGAAAGTGGCCTTCTAAGTCAAACAGTGCATAACCAACTATACTAATCAACTAGTGTCATATCTTTGCCAGCTATAGGTAGGTGTAATAAACTAAATATAATAAGTGATAAGTCAGTGGCCATGTGAGTATCATAATGACCACCAACATGCTAAGTATAGACGTGCGGACTCGTCTAGCCAGACGGTCCATCATCAATATCCACACGTGTTGAGCTTGCCATCTCAACACAGGGAATGCAGTCATAGCCAATGTGGACTAAGCAATGATACATTCTCTGATTTTGATCATGCCTTGGAGTATGCAGTAATGCACTAACTGGGGTTGCAATTTGTATTTCTGCAGTGGCTGAAAACAGTGTGAAGGTTTTTGGACTCGTAAAAGATTATTGGGCTTGCAAAAATTTAGTGAGGGGTTAGGGAAACCCTGAATATTTACAATAATCGTAGAAATCGCTCTGATTTGACAATACAAAGTACAAGCTGAGTGGCTTTACACACTGTGTGAGAGATGGATAATGTAGTCAAATGCAAGCATCAAACTATGAAAAATGAATATCTAGGAGACGAATCCGATCAAGAACACAACCGTCCATGGAAGCAATGTTCAACACCCCTTCTAAGAACACACGGTACAAGACGTATGGTAGTAGGGTCCGTGATTGGACTGCGTCTCCCCAACATCTGACAGGCATGGAAAGACTTCACGCACCATGAATGAAAAGAAATACAAAGAAATTCATCTCATGATTCACTCTAAACTACGAATTGTGAGACAAGAATTGAAGAAAAAAATACGAGAGTATATCAAAGCCGAACTGATAGTAAATCAAAGGGCACAAATGCAAGACATGCAGATTAAGATTAAGAATGGCTTACAGGCACAAATGTTGTCCGAAATGCACACACTAAAAACTGAAATGTTGAAAGTTGTAGATGCCTACAAATCTAAAATCTTAGAACTAGGGGAAGAATCGAATATATTTAAGAAAAAAGAAATGAAGGCGCAAGAAGAATTGCAAAAAGAGAAAGATGCTTTGAAGGCATGTAAAAGGGAGGTTCACTCATGGGCAGAAGTGGCAAAGTCAACACAGAAGAAAATAGAAGACGCCAAACCATGGATTGAGGTAATAAAAAAGAATAAGGGAACATTAGTGAACAAGACTAAAGTAATGAATGCTACCTTGAAAGAAGAGGCTAGGAGATGGGCTAGGGTTTTACATGTACGGGTAGTAGGATGGGAGGAGAAGAGCAACCCACAGGAAGATGCTAAGACACTTGCTGACAAAATTGGGGCTTCAGACGTACCTATCGTCAATGCTTGGAGAGTGGGAAAGGAGGACTCTTAAGTCCAAGGCTCTAATTCTTCACTTTCGAGATAGATTAAAAAAAGGCCTTCCTCTCCAAGAGAAGAGCCCTCAAGGGTGAGAAGATTTATTTGGATAAGGACCTTACCCCAACACAAATAGCACATCGTAGAGAACACATGCCTAAGGTATTGGAGGCTCGCAAAGAGGGAAAGTGGACTGTTTATAGGGATGGACAAGTCATCATCACTGACAAAAGGACTTCGTGACGATACGAGACATATGAGGCACTTCGGATGTCAATATGGAACTGTAATGGAGCCCTACGCTTGGATGCTAGCTACTTTGAAGATAGCTTCTGAAACATAGATATAGAAATGTACACAGAAACACACCAATGTAAAGATAGCTGACTACCAGACGTGTGGGGATACAAGTGGGAGAGTGCATTTCATCTAGTATATAGAAAACCAAGAAGCACTAGGGGTTCTGGAGGTGTGGCCATACTTATACCGGGAAGACCTCAAAGGGATAGTGCAAGTAATGAAAAGAGATGATCATGCACAATATTTATGGATTATGATACATGTAGGAAGACCACATGATATATTCATCACAATATGCTACTTTCCTCTTGCAAATTCTACATATGCCACACAAGATGGATCTCCCTTTGATGTACTTTATAAGGATATCATGAGATATGCTAGCATTGGGGATATATTATTAGTAGGAGATTTCAATGCCCGCACTGGAGATAGACAGATTGACTTTTATATGCATGATAATGCCATGTTCAAAGAGATCGACATAGATGAAATAGGCCTACGCAGGAGAGCCCAAGATAAAGAAGTGTTTACCTATGGGACACACCTATTGACTTTGGGAAGTGCACATAGACTAGCTATCTTTAATGGTCTACCACAATGGCCAAGATCTGACAATTTGACATGTTGGAATCACAAAGGAGAGGCAAGTACTCTGGACTACTTGATAGGCTCACCAGCATTAATACCAGATATCCAAAACTTTAACATATCTAACAGACCAATTGGCATAGCAGCAGATCATGCTATTTAGACACTCATGCTCTCTTATGTACATATGAAACATGAAACACCATGCCTCCCTAAACATTCCACATACTACGTTACAAAAGACACCTCACACATCTACAGTGGTTCTCTGCAGACCAGTTTATATACATTGGACTTGAGTAGATCGTTGGAAGAATGTACAAGGGATTTAGCAAAGGCCATACATGGATCAACCATGTATGCATTCCCACACACCTTGCCCCGATGTAGACCCACAGGATCTACTACCAAAAATAACTGGTATGATGATGAGTGTAGAGTCACCCGAGCTCGCTTACAGAGGAAAGTGGAGCTAGGCACTCAGACACATCGCCAAGCAAAGGCGTTCTTCAAACGTCTTGTGCGAAAGAAGAAACGAGACTACTTAGCGAAAGTAGAAGAACATCTATATCAACTATTTTTGGGGCAGGACAGCAAGAGCGCATGGAAGATGTTTCATGAAAGACAACCCCCCATACAAATTACATCACCAGATGCTTGGCTTGACTATGGGAGACTGTTGTATGACCTGCCAGGACAGCCACCTATACAGCCCTCACAAGCTTGTAGGCCAACACAATGGTCATCTTTCTTCACATGGAAAATGGTTAGGGATGCAATTTATAGATTACAAAATGGGAGGGCACAAGATGAAGATGGACTAGTAGCAGAACTTTTCTCACATGCTTGTGACATATTAGCACCCATATTAGCACATATGTTCAATAGAGCAGTATGTGAAGGTTTCCTTATGAGTTGGTAAGACAATACTATAATTCCGCTATTTAAAAGTGGTGATCCCCTGATTCCTAGCAACTACAGGACTATCATGATCGGTCATTCTTTGACCAAGATATATGGATCTATATTGGAGCATGCACTTAGTGAGTGGGCTGAAATGCAAGGCACGAGAGCACAAGGATAAGCAGGTTTCAGACGAGGATATACCACATTGGACCATATTCTCACACTTACGAGTCATTGTTGAGGAGGGTCAAGCCCAAGACAAGAGGATCTATTGTTGCTTTGTAGACTTTCGCAAAGCTTTTGATACAGTGTCTTGTACACGCATCATGCAAAGATTGTAGGACATTGGAGTACCAGAGGGAATACAATGGGGTGTCTATGCATTATATGAGGCAGTGACAGGTCATGTATGAGCACCTGGGGGGCTATCAGAGAGGATTGACAGTACCATAGGAGTGAAACAAGGATGTCCACTTTCACCCACTTTGTTTGGTCTATACATAGATGAAGTGTCTGATTACATAGACCGAGGAGCTTGAGCCAACCTAGCAGGGGTGCTTATACCAATATTACTATATGCATATGATATTTTGTTCTCATTTCAGATTCATTGGAGGGATTGCAATGCCATCTAGATGCTTTGCATATCTTCTGTAGAGATAAAGACCTCATAGTGAACCTTGGGAAGACCAAAACCATGGTTTTCAATACTTCAGCAGCATGGGTGACTAGATCTATGTACCACTTTATCTCTATCTTCTGTAGAGATAAAGACCTCACAGTGAACCTTGGAAAGACCAAAACCATGGTTTTCAATACTTCAACAGCATGGGTGACTAGATCTATGTACCAATTCACATTTGGAGGAGACATACTGGAGCATGTGAGGGAATATATCTATTTGGGAGTCACCTTCTCTGGCCCACGTTTTTCATTGAGGGGCATCAGAGGCATGTCTAGCACGTGGATACGCAGCACTAGGGGCACTCGAGAGTCAATGTGCTCACATACAGTTCTAGGAGCCCCGCACCAAACTCTGGTTGTTTGACACCCTAGTCACACCTACATTACTATATGGAGCAGAGATATGAGGTTGCAGCTTGTACTATAGACGTCTTAGTCCACTCATTGATCAAATTGGAGTAGAGAGGAATTATTATGATGGTTGGGATAGCATGGAAAGGCCATTGATCATGATGATAGCACGCATGATTAGAAATAAGCCCTCCATCCCACATCCCATTGTTAGAGCAGAGCTAAGGGCAACACCTATAGTTACGGAGGCACTCTTCAAGGCAATGACCTTTTGGCACAGACTATGGGAACTTCCACGCCATAGATACTCTAGATTGGCACTAACCTCATCTAGACAACTAGCAACAAGAGGCGAGAAGAACTGTTGGTTTTCACATATGGCTATTTGGATGAGCCTACATGGTTTGGATATTGACCATCTTCCACCTTTGGATTATAGCCTTGACTGCCCTACACTTTCTCTCAGCCGATCAGAGTTGAACCAGGTGATCAGAGCTGAAATCTTGAGGATTGAGACTGCAAGGACATGGATCCATCCACCACTCCATATAGGATTGAGGATGGAGTTCTACAAGAGTCATTTCTTGTGCCTCTTTGATGATGGTTTCACTATTTAGCCAGCATATATGAACACCCATCTCTCCCATAGTGTATGGGTTGCTATCGGACAGATTCGCACCTCCTCACATAGGCTTCAGATGGAGACAGACAGATGGAAAAATACCCTAGTAGAGGAAAGGACTTGCCAACTTTGTGGTCGAAAGCCTGAGATGGAGGAGCACTGCATATGCAGATGCACAATATACTATGACATACGAGGACGGTACCACTGCCTCTTCCGTGATGGATTTGGACCCCTTCATCGCATCATGGAATATGAGGACCAGAGAAGCCTAGGTTTCTTCCTCCTAGAGCTCAAGAGGCGCCGAACTGCACTACTGCAAGATAGGAGGCCAGCTCACCTAGAGGGACACACATAGAGAGCAGTGCATATGCAGATGCACAATATACTATGACATACGAGGACGGTACCACTGCCTCTTCCGTGATGGATTTGGACCCCTTCATTGCATCATGGAATATGAGGACCAGAGATGCCTAGGTTTCTTCCTCCTAGAGCTCAAGAGGCACCGAACTGCACTACTACGAGATAGAAGGCCAGCTCACCTAGAGGGACACACATAGAGAGCAGTGACAAACTTCTTCGACATAGCCAACCCTACTGACACTACCAGCCTAGTAGAGACAGAGCCACCCCACCAAACACCTTACAAGCCACACTGTGGAGTCACATTGGACAGAACCATTTCCCTTCATCGAGCACAACGACCCCATCTACCAAGACCACGTCCGAGGCCACACCACAGTCGGATTAGAGCCATTATCATGAGACATTGCAGACTCACCACCAGGCATATTAGTGAAGCAACTAGGGACCGCATTATAGCTGAGATCATGTGCAGATCTTGAGACCAGTCTTCACCACACTTTTGTACATGGTTATATCAGATCTGGTTCTCCTTTCCTTTCCTTTTCTTTTCTATCGATGGAACAATACTACACATGGTTCAACCCTAGTATAGTCCCATCGTATAGTTATTTTTAGTATTGTTTCATAGGCCACCCACTTATTTGTAATGTTATATTTACCTTACTGATGAGATGATATTAGACATGGATGTCCTCCGGATTTTGTCTCATAGGCCACATTGGCCTTATGTAGACATTAATATATCTTTCTTCCTTTCTTCTCTCTCTCTCTCTCTCTCTTCTAGTCTTGTTTCACCTCTTTCTCTCTCTTTCCAATCCGTTCTCTCAACACCCCCCATGTGGGCTCAATTGACACCATAGCCAACAATCTATACCTCTAAAGCTCAAGTACTAGATTCCAAGGTGTTGATCCATTAGTCTCATCAAATAAGAAAACCCGGCCTCTTCCATAAAGAGGCTACTATAGCTCTTATCTCCTGATATGATGGGCAGTGGCACATGTAATGATCCTCTAACTCTGTCTACACTTGGGAGAGCTATCATAGGATGTCCATTGGTATATGCCCCCTCTGAAGGTATCTAGAGCTGGTGTGATGTGTGGAGCCAGCCAATCGCACACTAAATAGGACAAATGTGCATCCATATATCTTGGTTGTACTAGGAAAAGTCAGGTATCAAGGAGAGTAACTGGTTCCAATTGGTTGCTGCCAAGTCTTAGCGGTGTCCAAATGAACTATGTCCTGCCCGTTCACCTAGTTCCACTTGTGGTGGGTAAGTGCATAAAATGGTGCCTGAAAGCAGTCCTTTTTTTTTTCGTGAAGATAATTGAAATCAACTTGTGAAAGCAGTCTTACGTCCCCATCTTCTATGTTCACTGTCATAAGGACTCAAAAAGCAGCTGTAGAAAGCGCTTTGTCTCAAAGAAGGCCTCGGACACAATAGGTGTGGCTCCCAGCTTTGCACATACAATGGCTTGTGAAACTGAGGCTATGCTTTGGAATGTACAGGAGATTATCATCACCAAAGGTTGCTCCCATGGCTGCCATCCATTACCACTCCTCAATCCCCTATGCAGGCTCTACCCTTGGCAGTGGCCTCCACCGCACTATCCTCATCCCCTCCTATACAGCATTTATTGCATCATCCTCCCATCCTCTGTTTGCCCACCACCTCCATCTGCCGATCCAGCCAGGCCCCCATATAGAAGCGCCACATATAAGCATTGGTAGTCATCAAAGTGTCAAATAGCCATAACTTTGTTCTTGGCTCCTAGAACTACATATGAGCACATGTAGTCTCCAAGGTACCCAAGGCTGCATGCTCTCATGTCAACTGGTCCTCAGCTGCCCTCCTAACACCCACCAAAAGTACCCCTGGTTGATATAAGAGGTCACGATCTCCACTGCCATCTCAATACACTGGAACTATCATCTGGCGAGAGTTTTGGAAAGATTATCATTGAGATGCCAAAGTAGGGAAAGACAAATTTTGAAGGGGATAGTCTCCAGAATAAATATCAGACTCCACACACAGAGGAAATAAAGCCTGCATTCTCACTGAATGACAGTCTACCTAGAATGCGATGTTACACATTGAGAACTAGAAAGATAGATGTGAAGGGGTTGTTCTCACTCACAGTCTGCACCTATATTGTGATAAAGACAAGAAGGAAAACCACTACTCAACTGACATAGTTTGAAATGACATACTTCGAGTATTTACTCATCACTGGTGATATTCTGAACAAACCAGCATAAAGCTTAAAACTGCATGCAATTTGATATTCAAGCAATGCATGGAAAGATGATTCCGACCGTCACCGGAGCCAAGAAACTTTCTTCCCATTTGGTGCTACCTGTGTAAAGAGCATGAATCCCAGATTGTGCAAAATTTCTTAAAGACAATGTCCCATCATTCTGATCTTTATTGGAAGCATTGTGGGGCTCCTAATCCACTATTCACAATTGCAAGAGCTTTATAGCGGGTTCCCATACCAATGGGAGTCAAACTCTCTTCTCCTTCCCACCAAGGGGCACTACCATCACCCACCAGTCTCCAGTATCCTGACTGGAGTGACTCTGCTTCTTTTTCGGATGCCCTTTTGAGCAGTGTCTCTAGCCGGAAATTTATTCCCAGCATTCCAAGAAGTTGGGACTGAGTAATAGGCCCAAACACAGATGCACCAACTGTAAAACCCAAGTTTCCTGCTGTTAGCAACTTCTTTTCTTCAGAAACAAATCGTGGCTTTATTCTTGACTGTAGTTAGACTTTTCCAGAGGCTTGAAATGCAGCATTGTATTGATCTGCATATTTCCTTTGCAATTTACCTTTGATTTCTTCGACTGCATGTTTCAGAGCAGCAAAGTCAACATAGGCGCTCAGATCAGCTTTCCCAGGATCGTGTAATACAGGTACAAATTTATGTTTCTGTATTGCCTGCAAGAAGCACAACTCTGTAAAGAATGACTAATGCACATTGTTTTATTCTGAAGAGACAACAAAATCAAGCAATCAGACTTGAAAATTGGGATCGTATAGAAATTTTTGTTAAGAGGTCAGATTCCAGACATCTGAATGCTTCTGAGAACATACATGTGTGCACTCAGAAGGACATAACTGGCAATGTTATGCCGAGGATGATCATGAGGGCTAGCCACATTGTAGTGTGGCAGGATACATTTAGGAAGACTGTTCAGCATAATAGTTACACATGGATCAAATGGCAAATTGATCATAAATTGGGAGGACTTTCCAACTTCTAAGTTGTTCATTGGAGGAAAAAATGCAGTCATATCCCTCAACTTCAGAACTAGGGCATTCAGGGCTTGAATGTATTGCAGAAAACTTTCCTTAAGAAAAGATGTTGCTGAACATGGTCAAAGTGAGAAACACTAATTCTAGTACCAGTCTCAGATTGAAGGCATTATTGTATTGAGCTAGCTGACTTATCAGTCCCAATGGTTTGTCAATCTAAATGGAAGTTTAGATGTGCAAATCTGAAAACTTCAGTGATTATAGCATGTCTCAACATCCAATAGATATAATTGCAAATTGCAAGCTATTAAAAGTATGTTAGATCACATTCCAATGCATGACTTCAGGAACCAGGTTTCAGTCGTAAAATGATTTTCAGGTCAAGAATGAAAGAATATACCCACACAAACATGCCCTTTGTGCGCACAAGATCCCTTTCATAAGTTATGGAAATTCAGATATACACAACAGCAGACAAGTGACATAGCTTTTAATGGTACATTGTATATACTATTCCTTGACAAAAAACAAACCTGAAGACTGTCAGAGATCAGTTTGTCTTCTCCATAGTCAATCACAAGACAACCACCACCATCCTCCTCAAGCCTCTTGGCAATTTCACATATCAACTTCCAACCCTGGGGACACACCTCAACTTGATTCAATTCTGTCCTCTCCTTTTCAGTTGCCCATTTCAGACGTTTAGACAAATAGATGCTGCTTGCAGTTGAGGGCCCAGGGGAAAGCACTAACCGCAAACCTTGACTGCAAAACACCATACAAATATGAATTCATGAGTTGAAGCTCCTCTCTGCATATGCAATCACTTTTCACATACTAATCCTTACTCTGTTGTTTCATCCAGATCAACCAGCTTCTCACACCATCCACGGGGAGTTCTCTGTCAAAAATAATAAGGACAGCACATTCTCCAGCTTAGCATGTAAAGAAGAACGATTCGGTTTGCAATAGGGACAACAGATTGTGTCCAATAAACACTAGCAATAAATGAACTCGGAAACGTAAAGCATGCAAGAGTACTAATGGATGAGACACAATGATGATATAATGACCTCACACCTCCATGTCTCTAGGACCGGGGCTGAGAAAACCCAAGGAGTCCATGATGAAGAAACCAACTCCATGATCAATAGATGAGGGAGAAGATGATGACATCAGCTGGCTGTCCTCGAAAGCAACAAGATGCAGGCTGCAATCATAAAAATGCAGGCTACACTCATAGCAACAACAGGGTGACTGAATAGACAAGATGGCGATGCCCTTCAGGGCAGCACAGCAACAACCAGCAGTCTGGGCAGCAAGGCAGTACCTTGAATGCTGTCCGGTGAATCCTCCAAGGGATGTAGATAGCAGGAGACTTGAGAGTGTGAGAGGGGGAGACAACACTCAAAGTGGAAGTGTGGAAAGAAGCATGATGATCAAAGAGACAGTGAGTGGATGGGTGCCCACAACATGTACTTATACAGGGTATTTTTTCCTATTGAATAAAATAAATAACTCTTTCAAAAATAAAACCTTTTGGGACTGTTTTTGTGGAGTTAAATTAGGCTGAAACACATGATAATTTGTGTTAATGCAGACCTCTAGTCTTAGATGCTCAGCATAGCGTGCATACATGCAGAAAAACTCCATTTCACCAAACTACTCAGGTGACTTGAGTACACTTAATAACCCTATCATTTAGCATGGTCAACTGAAGCTTTTGACAATTGAGAACTGCCATCCACACCCTTTTTGTCCACATTCTCTGTTCTTCAAGTGTCTAACATAATGTTCTTCTTTATTAGCTCTGCAGTAGGTGGAATTCCCTAAAAAACAAGGCACAGGAAACAATGACACCACTAAATGGCTAAAAGTTCACCAATAAAGAGCACTAAACATGGTCTGTAAACCCACAAGTAATGACTGGCCGCGTATTCAATAAGCAGCCCCTTCTAGTTTTCAAGCTGACAGAACGTATAGCATTTGGCACTGGAGGCGGTAAAAGTGAATCTCAATGACATTCCTGATGTGAGAATAGTTAGGCCCTAAGGAGTCAGACCAGTAAGAGTGGGTAACCGCCTAGGCCAGCAATGGATTTCTAACGATCTTTTTACATATGTTGACCACTCCTAGGGGAATCTTAGAGATGCCCTTTGCTCTTCATGCAACCCAGTTATGGATGTTTTGCTTCTTAACTACATGACATACATCCCTTGTTCAGTTACATGATGCAGGATGCAAAGCTGCTTCTAACTGGCAATCAGAAAAAGCCCACTTTCAGAATCACAGTGGAAAACATTATTAGTGTTATATTTCCCAGTGAGCAAAACTTTCAGAAAATACTGGCTTTTGATATTGGTGTGCTCATTGCCAGATTCAAAAGGCTCAATGTACTTACTACTGGGGCATAAGGCATGACTTTACAAAGCCAAGTAGTGTCCACAACACTAGGAACGAAAATATCTACACTTTGTGAACCACTTGTAACTGGATAAAAGGAGTCGGGACTTTAGAGAGAGCCACAAGCAAATAGGAAGGCATGGAATACTAACGTGTTTTTGCTTTTATGCCTAGAGGATATAAATACATGATTTTCCCATGAGTTGAATACTCCTCTCATCATGTAGCAAATTCTCTTGTAGCTTTCCATACTTGTTGCAGAGGGGAGGTAGTTGGGTGGTTGCATCAATTTTCAGCTACAAGCTTTCAATTATCTCAACTTGGACTGTGACAAAGTTAGAGTCGTAAGCAAAAGCTACAAATTGTCAGGCCAACTTTGAGCTTGATTGTTGCATTTTGACCTGCTTTAAGAGGTCAAGCGCTCATTTTTCCTTCTCCTTATTTAAAGGTCCTTCCCAGTCTAGCATCTACTTACTAGGGTCTATGTAAGTGACTTTGTCATATCAGTTGTTGAGAAATCCAGACCTTTTATTCATAATTTACAAATTGCTGCTTTTGACTTTTACTATTTTAATATTCAAGAGAATCAACATTCTATGACAACTGATACAGTGAAAGGACAAATTCACAAGTAAAGCAAGGTACCATTCAATGACCTTAAAGAAAATGGTACCTGAAATTGATGTATTGGTAAAGCATCAAAAAATTCATGGGCAATTATGATGGTGGGCACTGCAGCAATGAATGACTGATTGAGACACCATAAATTTAGAAACAACGTTGTCTAAACAGTTCCACTTACTGATGCTAAATTACTGGAAAGGATTCAGAAGAGAAGATGCATAGAATAAATATATGGAAATTATCAAATAACTTACCTCCACGAGGCACTTGTGCTAAATCAACATGCCATGTTATTGCACATTTGAACTTATTGCTGGCCATCTTTCTGGAAAGATTCTCAGCAGGCTCTGTAGTTTGCTTTTGATCCTCCAGAATGGCCCCCAGTGTCTGCTGCTGAATCATGCGAAGAGCAGGACTACACTCTACAAGGTGTACAGATAAGGCTTGAGAAAAATCACTGAACTTTGAGATTCCCTGGACAAAAATGCAGAGAGCAAAAGACTTACCGGATTGGAAATCTGTTGTTCCCTAAACATGATCTGATTAGACAACATGCTAAGAAAAACTCAAAAGAATTTCAATGTTCACATTTTCAAATGTGTGTCATGCTAAAAAGGTAATGCATCCACACATGAATTTAGCTATTTAAATGCCAAGGTTCTTGCTTCATCATCCCCCCAGCCCTACAATCCAAAACAAGAAATAATAACAAAGACCCGAGAAAGCAAGTACATTATTAATCTCAAGTGTGCCATCTTAAGAGAACTTGTATAATATGTTCACAAAACCATTTGCAGCGAAAAACTCACTAGCACCTTAGCTTACCCTGCATGAGTCTACCCAAATAGACTTGAAGAGGCTACCAAGTATTATTCCCATTTTTTGTAATGCACCTAGGCACTACCCTAATCCACGTACACGTATATGCCGAGGCAATTGTTTGGATGGGTGGATGACATGGTTGGAGTGCTAGAAGATAGGCTCTAAAGAAACGATACGGTTTCTAGTGGATACAATAAAGTGTAATGTGACTTGCACATGTAAGGTGCATGTCAATTATTTCACAGTGTGGGACCTAGGACCCCAAGATATCAATTGGTGTCAAAGGCAAAAGGAAATGGAATGTTGTATATTGTCACACAATAAGTTTCCCCCAAAGTTTTGGCTTGATGCTATCATGTGTGCGAGCAATGTATGTATTGAATCACAACCCAACTAAAGCATTGGCTGATTGTACACCTTATGAGGCTTGGAATGGCTGGAAACCAATGGTGTCACATATATGCGTCTTTGGTTGTTTGGCATATGCTTTAGTGCCACAACCACGAAGACATAAATTGGAAGACAAGACTATCAAATGCATCTTTATTGGTTATAGTACAGAAAGTAAAGGGTACCGCTTGTACCAACCCTCCACCAACAAGATTGTAGAGATGTGGTATTCACTGAACATGCTGGTCACCCCTTCATGGACTGCAAAAATTAACCCAATGTGCGGCCTATGGACATGTTTGACACTTTGTTGCCTTTATTTCAGCAAGGTGGACCGAATTTTCAGCCCATTGATCAAGGCATTGCTGATTATGAAGTGGCTGATAAGAGGACTATCATTTAAGAGCTAAAACAGCCCCTAGACGGCTGTTAGAAACATTATGTGACAATAAACAGCCCGTTCCTCTTCCCGGTAGAACTAGAGCAACCACTCGCCATGCACAAGGTAACTTAATTGTGCACGCACTTGTAGCTATTGCATGCAATGAAGAACATGTTTCTTTACATGATGCTCCACAAAACAAACATTGGATGGCAGCTATGCAATCAAAGTTGAACTATCATGAGGACATGTATTTTTGAAACCTCACTTAACATGTAGATTAATTTTTAATCACATGGTTGAGTAAATGTTGCACATGTGAGGTGTAACTGGGATTAGAGCAAATTTACGAGCCCGAGACCCGAAGAAATCATGAGATGTCAAGGAAAAAGTTACTATAAGTTATGCCGCATAAGTACTTGGTGGTATCTAGTGCCAGTTGTTGGCCTAGGTCATTCATTTGGCCATAAGTGTCAGTTGGTGACACTAGAAAAGTGGTGTTTAATGGTACCTAATGCCAAACTGATGGTCATAGATGGCACAGAGACACTCGAGAATAGAAGTTGCCTAGCCAATTTAATTATTGGCCAGTCAGATCAATTTTTAGAACACCGAAATAATTATTAGATTAATTTTCAGTATTTAAAGACTAAAAATTAATATTTAATTATGGATAATGCTGGAAAAACCATTTGGGAAGGCTGCCACTTGTCAAAAATGCCGCCCATGCAAGACTGAAAAACGTCTTTAGAGGCTAGAGAGAGGCATATTTAGTATATTCAGCCTGCAAGAGAGATGGAGGAGATGTTGTTGGTCTGATTTGTAGCCATTGAAGGACCTTCTGGGGCAACCAAGGGCAGGAGAAGACCAATCAACAGCAGGTGACAGCATCTATAGACTGTTAAGACAAGGCAACAGCAATAAATGATTCATTTTCTTTAATTCTTTGCATATACAAGGATATGTTGACAGCGAAGAGTTCTTCATTGCTCCACTTGAGGGTTGTGATGTAATGCTTGGTGTGCCATTATTTAGCATAAGAAAAAGGTACTCACACTTGATGTAAAGTTGAAAGGTGAATCTGTCCCTATTATATCTGCAGTTGCCATTTCCAAAGTAATGAAAAATCATCTTTCAACGTACTTGTCTTTTACTAAGGATAAAGATGATAGTGAGAATGTTGAAAACATGTCTAAGTTAGAGAAGGATCGCATGTCATTTTTGAAAATGTATACTAATTGCTTCTCTCAGTCACTTCCAAGGCAACTACTACCTGAAAGGCCAGAAGATCATAGCATAGATCTTATCCCTGGAAGTAACCCACCTAATAAGCTAGCCTACAAAGTTAGTGCAGCTCAACAAGAGGAGATTATGAGTCAGGTAAATGAGTTGTTAGAAAAAGGGTTGATTCATCCCAGCTCATCTTCTTTTTGTTCTCCAGTGCTTTTGGTGCAGAAAAAGGATGGTTCATGGCATATGTGCATCGATTATCGTACTCTAAACAAGAACACAATAAAGAATCGCTTTTCGATTCCTCAGATTGATGATGTTATGGATAGATTGCAAGAGACAGTCATATTTAGCCGTATAGATTTGAAAAGTGGGTATCATCAGATACGCATTAGACCAGAAGATGTGTCTAAGACAGCTTTTAGGGCATCATTTGGATTGTATGAGTTTCTTTTCTGCCTTTTGGACTTATGAATGCTCCTGTCACTTTTAATCAAATGATAGATCGTATCTTTAGGCCACATAGAGGATTTGTGGGCACTTTCTTTGATGACATGATTGTCTATTCAAAGAATGAGGCAGAGCACATAAAACACTTGGACATTGTGGTCAATAAGCTATCTAACCATAGACTGGTTATCAATGACAAGAAAAGTGAATTCTTCTTGCATGAAATCCACTTTTTGGGGCATATTGTATCGGCTAATGGTATTCGCATGGACCCTGCAAAGGTTGAAGCAATACGATCATGGCCACCTTTGAGAAATGTGCATGAGATCTGCAGCTCCTTAGGTTTATGTTTTTACTACAGGAAGTATATATGCGGGTTTGCTGAAATTGCATCTCCATTGCATGCCTTGCAAAAGAAGGATATGCCATTTAGATGGACAGCAATGGAAATTTCAGCATTTGAAAAGTTGAAGAAAAAGATTACTTTAGATCATGTGCTTATGTTGCCCGATCTAAGGAAGTCGTTCATAGTTCAATGTGATGCATGTGGTAGTAGCATTGGGGTTGTTCTTATGCAAGACAGCCGAGTTGTGGCTTATGAGAGCCAAATTCTCCACACGGTGCAGAAAAGAATTTGTAGGTCTATGAGAAAGAGCTCTTGGCTATAATTCATGCACTGTCTACGTGGAAACATTATTTGTTGGGGGCTGGTTTTACAATGACCATCAAACTTTGAGGTACTTTTTGATGCGGACAAAGTTGTCAAAGAAGCATATGAGATGGGCAAATTTTCTCTATATGTTTCATTTTCAAATTGTACATATTGATAGTAGAAAGAATGTTGTGGCTAATGCACTGTCACGTAAGCCACAAATTTCAGTTGTCAGCATAGTTTATCAAACTGAGTTGGATGCCATAAAAGAGCAATATGTTGTTGATTCGGACTTTGCTAATGTTTATGATCATCTTTGCAATGGCCAAAGGAATGGATACTTTGTGTAAGAAATGGATTTCTAATAATGTATAGACGAGTGTGTATCACAAATGTAGGGGCCAATAAAGCATGACGATCGAGACAGACTATCATATGCCCAGTAAGAGACGCACAGAGAGAGAGAGAGAGCGAGAGCAAGCAGTGTAGAGTGTGAGCACATTTTTGGTACAATGACGAGTGTACCACTTCAGGTTTTAGATAGATATATATATGAAAAGTACAATGTGCTAAGAGTGTGTTCACACCCATGCACATATAAAAGACACAATGGCCCTTTATTCCCAACAACCTCCCACCTAAAGGCAATGTGCCTTAAGAGGAGAAAAGAATCAGCTAAGTCTAGATATGTACAAAGCTGGCACTTTGACAAGCTCAATGCTCTTGCTATCAAGTACATCTCTCATGAAGTAGTACTTCACCTGTATGTGCTTTGTCTTTGCATGAAAGACAAGATTCCGTGCTAGCATGATAGCACTCTGACTATCACAATGGAAAACACATAACTCTGTGATGCCAAGCTCTCCCACTAGACGTGAAAGCCATAAAGCCTCCTTGCATGCCTCAGTGAAGGCCTCAGTAGCAACCACATACTCTGCCTCTATAGTAGACAATGCAAACACTTTTGTAGCTTGGAGATCCAAGAGATTGCTCCTCCTGTGAAAGTAAACACATACCCACAAGTGGACTTCCTACAGTCCGCATGACCAGCATAGTCTGCATCCGTAAAGCCAACAACAGATGGCTTCTGCTTTCCAAAGCAGATGCGCAACTCCTTTGTGCCTTTGAGGTATCTCATAATACCTTTCACTACATCCCAATGCTTCTTGCCAAGGGTTGTCATGTATCTGCTAACCACTCCCACTGCAAAGGCAATGTTAGGACGTGTAGCAACCATAGCATACATCAAACTGCCAACAGCTAAAGCACATGGTATCTTGGCCATTTCAGCCTTCTTATCATCAAATGTAGGGCTGTCCTCTGCACTAAGTTTCACATATGGAGGCAATGGAATCCCAATTGTTTTCCCCCCTTCCATATTGAAACGTTGCAAGACTTTGGAGCTATACTCCTGCTAAGATAGATAGAGTAAGCCTTTCGATCTTTCTCTGAGTGTTCGCATGCCAAGAATGTGATTTGCATCACCAAGATCCTTCATGTCAAAGCTGCCATGAAGACTTTGCTTCAGTGAGTCCAAGGCATGAGTATTCCTGCCAGCAATCAGCATGTCATCGACATACAAAACCAAGATAATTAGGCTGCCATCTGCTGCCTTCTTGGTGTACAAGCAGTAATCCACTTGACTTCTATGAAATCCTTGGGACTACATGAATGTATCAAATTTATAATACCATTCTTTGGTGCTTGTTTCAGCCCATACAAACTCCTTTTGAGTTTACATACCATTTTTTCCTTCCCTTGTTTAACAAACCCTTCAGGCTGCTGCATATATATGTCTTCATACAAATCACCATGTAAAAATGCAGTCTTTATATCCATCTGTATGAGCTCCATATCCTCAATTGCAACCAAGCCCAAAATGGTTCTCAATGTAGTCATCTTAACTATAGGAGAGAAAATCTCATCAAAGTCAATTCCATACTCCTGCTTGTACCCTTTTGCAACCAATCTTGCTTTGTACTTTGGTAAGGAACCAGAAGTGACCTTCATCTTGTAAACCCATTTACATGGAAGGGTTTTCTGTCCTTTAGGCAACTGCACCAAGTCCATAAGTGCCATTTTTTCAAGGATTCCATCTAATTTATACCCCATTTCACCCTCATCACCATATCCTAGGAAAATGCATTTACAGGACTTCGACTTAAGTTTGCTGCATTTTTATTTACAAATGTGCACAAAAGCCTCGCAATCAAACACTTTCAGATGAGCATATGAAGGTGGCACTTGCCCGACCACGCTTCTTGGGGAACTCCCCTCTCCCCCCCCCCCCCCCAAAGACCTGTTTGGTGACCAATTAATTAAGTGAATGCCTGTCATAATAGCCTCTATCCAAAAACCATGGGGTAATGCAGCATAAGACAGCATCGTAAGGATCTTATCCTGTATGGTCCGATTCATACGCTCTGCAACTCCATTTTGGGGCCGATTATGAGAGGTAGTGAGCTCTGTCTTTATCCCTTTGCTGTCACAAAATGCCTGAAAGGCCTTAAACACATATTCCCCACCATTGTCAGAGCGAAGACACTTAAGTGTTTTATCTGTCTAATTTTCAGCCAATGCCAAGAATTAAACTTATCAAGCACTTCATTCTTGCTACGAATAGGGTAAACCCATACTTTCGGTGTAGCATCATCAACAAAGGTGACAAAATATTTCTTTCCCGCTAAAGATAATCTTGCCATTTGACATACATTCGAATGTACTAACTCTAAAGGAGAAGATTTCAAAGAAATAGACTTTTTATGTGACGTCTGTGCATGTTTGTCATAAATGCAATGATTACAATGCTCAAAATCAGCATAACAAAGACGAGGCAAGTAACCCAAACGAGAAAGCACTTTCATTCCTATTTGACTCATGTGTCCCAACTGGCGATGCCACAAAGAAACGCTTGGCTACTCAGTCACGGCAACAACATGGTCACACACACGATATAAATGAAGTGGATACAAGGTATCACTCTTGCAACCTCTGGCAATAACCCTAGATCCCTTGCAGATCTTCCATTTGCCCATCACCAAAGGTGATATGAAAACCATCATCATCTAGTTGCCCTGTGCAATTAAGCTATTCTTGAGCTGAGGTACATGCCGTACATACTGAAGTGTAAAGACAGAGCCATGCTGAAACTGTAACTACACACTGCCAATACCTGCAATCTCACATGCATAGTTGTCCCCAAGATGGACAGCACCATGTCAACCCCCTGTATAGGCGGAGAACCACTCACGATGAGGGGTGACATGAAAGGAAGCACCTGAATCGAGAATCCAAGTATGCATGTCATTATCTATATCTGCAAGTAAAGCATGTGCACCAAGGTGTGAAGAGACAAAGAGTACGTCACTTCCACTGTCACTGTCATGAGTGACTACATTCACCTCTTCACTTTTTACACTGCTCTTCTTAGGTTGACTGTCCTTCTTCTCTTCCTTGCTATCATCTGTCTTCTTGCCTTTTCCTTTCTCTTTCTTCCATTTGTAGCAGTCACGTTTAAAGTGACCCTTCTTGCCACAATGATGACATTCAACATCTTTGCCACGTGATTTACTGCGTCCATTGCCATCATATTTTCCCTTTTGTTGTGATCTGCCCCTAGTATGCAAAGCATTGGAAGACTTACCAGATGCATTGTTCTGCCGATTCATCTCTTCCATAAGTAGAGCACTCTCTACATCAACATACAAAAGGATCACATTGGAATTGCTCTTAGCAGTCCTGAATGTATCCCAACTCTCTCGTAGAGTGCAAACCAAGAAAGTAGTCTTAAATTCCTCATCAATCATGAACTTCAAGGCAACCAGCTGGCTGAAAATGGAGTTAAACTCACTCAAGTGAGTAGACATTGCTGTACCTTCTTTCATACATAAATCCATGAGCTTTTACAACCAATACACTTTGCTTGCAGCACTCTTCTGTGCATACAGTTCTTCCAGTCTAGTCCATATAGCATATGCAGAATCCAAATCTTCAATGCAAGGCATCAAAAATCGACAGCTCTATGGTTGAGCGTGCAAGCTCATTCAACTCATCCTAATCGTCCTGATCCATGTCCGCAAGCTTTGCCCCTTTGGTTTTGATCGGCTTTGCTTGCTTCTTTTGTAACACGATATTGTAGCATTGTTTTTGCCACACTGCAAAATTATGTGCGCCTTCAAGCTTCTTTATGTGCATCAAATTACTGCTGTCATTGCTGCCAGCCATGATTTTCAATCCAAATGTGACCAAAAAACCAGCAAATGCAGGCCCAAACTGTCACCTTAGTGACCAAGGTACAACCAAGTACCAATCAGCAATAAATAACCACGCAGAAGTACAAATTTCAAATCTGTAATTAAGTTTTCAAAAGCACCAAACCAAGTGCTACAGCATTATCCAACTGATTACAGCTGTTCCAAGGGCATGTGCATCACATTACATGAGAAATCCCAAAATTTCAGCTGCAATTTCTATTGTATATATACCCACGGGCATAAAAATTTGACACGAATGGTCAAAAGCCCCAAAATTTTATGCTCAAAGCGTCAAATGCACATCTACATTTCCTCTATCATGCATAGGACAATCCAATTTTGCCAAAATAAAGCAATTTCAGCAAAACCCCCAAATTTTACCAAGTGTTGATGATATCCAAATTGCATGGAATTCAACCTGCATGTGCATAAAATGACCAAATGCTGCACAAATTTTGCCCAAATTGCAAAAGCCCCAAATTGCACGGGGTCCAATGTGCCCCAATGTCGAGAAATTGGGTTAATTTCAGCCCAATTTGTGCATGTACATGAAAAGCCCCAAATCTCGGGGACAGAATGTCACAAATTCCTGCAATTTCCGAAACAAATTTTCTTGTCCTGCATCAAATTTCCCAAATCTAGGAAAAGCCTCAAATTTATGGGCCTTAAATCTACACAGATTTGCACACTGTGCGTACGCGCGCAAACACCTTGGTTAGAGGGGGGAATCTCAAAGGATTTTGAAGAGGAAAAAAAAATTGATGACGGGTCCTTTGACCCGTCAATCGTGCACCGTTCGCGCTAGTCGCCCCGCTGGACATGGCGCCTGTCATAGGTCAATTGCGGAGCCCCCGTCGTTCTGCAGCCTGCCACGCGCCGACTTCTGCCCACTACCCTATGCCACCGAGTTACGTGTCGTCATCTTGTCTGACGCCTGGCTGCCATCTCGCCAGTTGCTACCACTGTCGCCTGGCCTGTCGCTTGTCGCATGTCGACTATGCCTGCAGCCAGTCACGCCTGCTACTACCCGTTCTCCTACTCGCTTGCTACTGCCCATTCGCCTGCTCGCTTGCTCCTGCCCATTAAGTTGTCTATGAGATACTATAGGCCATTTCAAGTGTTGGAGAGGACCAGTGATGCATGCTATAGGCTGAAATTGCCTTTACACTAGCCGATACACAATGCCTTTCATGTGAGCTTACTTAGACCTTTTCATGGAGATGTGCCAGAGGATGTCTCTACTGAAATTCAGCAGGAGGTTAAAGAGCTCGATGAGATTTTGGTACATGAGTAGATTGTGGCACATAAGGAAAGAAAGGTCAAAGGTAAAGTTTCCAGGAGATACTTGGTGAAATTTCAGAATTATTTACCAATGGATGCCAAATGGATGGAAGAGGATGACTTGGCAGACCATCCTCAATTGTTGCAACTTAACCTAGATGCCTTTCAGTTAGAGCCGACTTTAGTTCTCAGGCTCCATCACGTTCAACAGAGCAAGGGTCCGTAGTATTGCCTAATGCTCAAGGGGGAGGTAGCACTTCTCCTCCTCTAGTTATGCGTTGAGAGACAGAGACAGAGATAAGAGTTGGAGCAACAGAGAGGAGCCGTATACTCACACTCATTTTCTTTATATTCCATAACCCATATAACTAAAGTGAATACAACACTCAAGGTCTGTAAGACCATTCACACCAAGTATAGACTAAGTCTAAAGTCACCAACTTATTTAATGTCCGCATGTGGTACAGCTGGACAAGCTAAGTGTCAAGTACACATAACATAAAGATAGTAGAGCTGAGTTTTGAAGTCTTAACGCTTCCCCTCAAGCTCAAGACAACATCTATACACCAAGCAACTGTCTAAAAACACTGAACTTATCTTTACCCAAAGACTTGGTAAAGATATCTACAACCTGTTCATCAATCTTCACATGCTTGAGATCTACTCTTCCTACAAGAACCATCTCTCTGATAAAGTGGCAGTGTACCTCAATGTATTTAGTCTTGGCATGGTATATTGGATTCGTTGCCAGGAGTACACTACTGAGATTGTCGCATAACAAGGTCACTGGAGCATCCACTTGTATGTCCAAATCAGCCATAAGCTTGAACAGCCATGCAATCTCACATGCTGCCAAAGCAGCTCCCCTGTACTCAACCTCAGTACTAGACAATGCAACTATAGGTTGCTTCTTGTTGCTCCAGCTGATCATTCCACTTCCAAAGCCAAAATCATAACCACTCGTAGATTTGCGATCATATAAGCATCCTGTCCAATCTGCATCTGTGTATCCAACCAGTGTCAAGGACTTATCTTTCACATAGAACAGCCTATAATCTACAGTGGACTTAATATATCTCATAATCCACCTAACAGCATCCAAATGTGGCTTTCTGGGCTTTTGGATGAATTGACTTATGAGCCCAACTGTATAACTCAAGTCCGGCCTAGTAATAGTCAAGTAGATCAGACTACCAACCATCTGCCTGTACATAGTCACATCATCAATTTCAGCTCCAGTGCTAATGTCCAACTTAACATTCTGATCAAGAGGTGTATCTAGTGGTTTACATTCAACCATGCCATAATTCTTTAGCATTTCCATGGCATAGTGTTTCTGTATCAGCCATAAATCATTTTCAGCTTTGTTCACCTCAATACCCAAGAAATACTTCAGTTCACCTAAGTCTTTCATGTCAAATTCAAATTTCAGCATCTACGTAAAATGTTGTATCCCCAAGTCATCATCACCTGTGATTATCAAATCACTAACATAGATGACCAGCACTACCAAGCCTTTGTCTGTCTTTTTCATAAATAGACTGTGATCAGCCCTACCAACAGTAAATCCCAAACTCTGCAAGTAATTACCGATCCTTGCATGCCAGGCTCTTGGAGCCTGCTTCAGCCCATACAATGCCTTTTTCAATTTGAATACATAATACTGAAAATCAAGGTATACATACCCTTCAAGATGATCCATATAAACATCCTCTACTAAATCACCATTGAGAAACGCATTCTTCACGTCCATCTGCTGCAATTTTCAGCCTTTAGCAGTAGCCAATGCGATCACTGTTTATATGGTTGCTATCTTGGCAGCATGGCTAAATATTTCTCATAGTCTAACCCATACTGTTGAGCATATCGTTTAGCAATCAGCCTGGCTTTGTACCTCTCTACACTGCCATCCGACTTGCATTTAATCTTATAGACCCATTTGCAGCAAATGGTCTTCTTTCCTTCTGGTAGTGGCACAAGATCCCAAGTACCATTTTCAGCCAAAGTATCTATTTCCTCATCCATAGTTGTGCACCAATTATTATCTATCACTACTTCAGCAAATGTAGTAGGCTCTTTGACCTCTATCACCTTTGTCATATAAGCAAAATGCTTTGTAGAAAAACCACTGTAAGTCAGCCTATCCATAGGGTACCTGACTCTCTACGATCGTCTAAGCTGTGGTGCACTACTCGATTCCCCTCTCTCATGAGGCGGAATGTACCTGTTCTGCCTAGTACTAGGCGTATACACAGTCGGAATACCAAGCTCACTGTCTAGACTGTTAGCTGAGTCATAGCCTAAAGTCATCATGCCAAGTGTCATTATACCAAATCCATCCTCAAGGACTTTTTCTTTGCCTTTGCTATCCATCACATCATATCTCCCCCTCACTGACATACTGGTGTCAATGGACGGTGAGCCAGAGCTCCATAATCTCCCTGTCCATGGAGATACCATGGTACCACTAGGGCCTCTCAATGCAGTACTTTGCTGCTACGAATCAACTGTAGAAACATGTGTAGAAGGCATATCCGATGGCACTGCAACCGGTGATGCATACCAAGAGGCCATCTCATCAAAGATAGCATCTCTGCTGACTAATGTCTCCTGAGTAGAGAGATCATAGCATTTATATGCCTTCTTCTCCTGCAAATAACCAATAAATACACACTTATGTGCTTTCGAATCCAGCTTCTTCCTCTTCTCATCAAGTATATACACATAAGCAAGATAGCCAAATACTTTCATGTGACTAGCATCAAGCTTGTAGCCATACAATTTCTCAAATGGTGTCATCTCATGAATACCTGCAATGGGAGTCATGTTCAAGATATACATGGCTGCCATAATAGCCTCAGCCCAATAATAGAGCGGCATACTCTTCTCATTCATTATTGCTCGAGCAGCTTCCATCAATACCCTGTTCTTCCGTTCAGCTACCCCATTCTATTGTAGAGTGTAGCTGCATGTAAGCTGCCTATGTATGCCATTTGCAGCCAAAAAACTGTCAAACTCATTTGACACATACTCCCCACCACTGTCAGATCTCAAGCAAGAGATGTAACAATCAAATTCCTTTTCAACTTGCTTTTTAAATTGCTGAAAAACAGCAAACACCTCGTCCTTTGTTTTCAAGATATAAACCCAAGTATAGCAACTGTAATCATCAATAAATGTCACATAATACCTGGAGCCTCCCATGGATGCATTATGGGTTGACCCCCACACATCAGAGTGAATTAACTGCAACGGTTGCATACTATTTTTGACAAATGGCAACCTCGACTGTTTATCAAACTGACAAGTATCACAGACATGACCAATATCTGTATACTGAAACCTGGGTAAACCTGTCACAAGTTGTTTCTTCTGCATTATTTGCAACCGCTGAAGATTAACATGTCCCACTCTCTTATGTCATATTTCCAAGTCTCTAACACTGCTAGAGCCATGGGCAAACATTATTGATTTCAACTATGGCAAAGTGGCATCAAGAGTAAACATCCTATCATTCCTATAACCGTGAGCAATCAATTCGCAACCATTACCAAACTCCTCAATGAAGCATCCATGCTTGTTAAATCGAACCTGCAAATTCTGCTCAGTCATCTGACCCACACACAATAGATTTTTAGTAATTGACAGGACATGCAATACATCATGTAAGTTCTTCTTCCTGCCATCATGGATTACCAAAGGTACTTTTGCCTTTGTGTTCTATGCTATGTTGCATGTCATCCCCTATGCATACATAGCCATTCTTCTCACGCACCATATCTGTAAACCAGCCACCATGAGGTGTCATATGATTCAATGCCCCTAAATCAATGTACCAAACTGCATCCTCATGAGACTTCTCAGCAGCCCTGTCTTTCACATATGTCATGGCAAACAATCTATCCCCAGATGCATCTTTTGCATGACTGGACAATGCATAATGTCCATGTTGTTTGCCTCTTTGATTACCTTGCTTCTTCCAATAGTCCTTGGCAATATGACCGTACTTTCCACGATAGTGACAATCCTTATCCTTATTAGGATTGTCAGATGGGCATTGCTGCTGCCAGGAGCCTCTGCCTCTAGGGCTAGATCTCCCCCTACCTCTGAAATTTCCATCTCCTCATGCATTTGAACCCTGCTAGCTATTATTGCCATACGAGACATTTTGCTGGCCTCCTCTGCCAGGACCATAACCTCTACCACAGCCGCATTAATTCGAATAAAAGATAACATCCTTATTCTTGGAACCACTAGAGCCTCTAGCCAAGCCAAGTTTAACTTTCTCATGAATGAGCAATGTAACTAGTTCATTGAAATCTAGCATTTTAGCCCGCACAAAGGTGGAAGTATCAAATGACTTATATTCAAATCCCAAACCATTTAATGTAACTGCAACCATGTCTTCATCCGTAACTTGTGTACCAATGGATGCCAGCTGATCCGCAATGATCTTAATCTCTGTGACATAATCCTATATAGATCTGCCTTTTCTGTCCATGTTGTTAAATTTCTACTTGTGCCATAATATCTTATCAGAATATTCCATGCATCTTCTGGTGACTTGCAATTCATGATCTGCATCACCATAGCATCCGAGATACATAGAGGCAGCTAAGGTAAAACCCTGCGAGCTCTTTCTGTCCAAGCTCGGTGTGCTCCTCTTTGATCAACTGTAAGCCTCTCTAGGAGCTCATGTTTAGCTTTTGCTCCAATCACCAACTCCTAGTATCCTTTACCTATCAATAAGTTCTCCATGTGAAACTTCCATATGGCATAATTGTTACTATCAAGCATTTTCCCCACTATCTAGGTTATGTTGTCGGTCCTATCTGCATTAGCCATATTATACCAGCAGACACTATCTAGTCACTACCTGACTTTCTACAAGCCAACAAGTCTAACTGACTAACTGCAATCTTTGATTGTTTATGCCAGTTTTCTGCAACAAATTCCTTGTTAAAACCAAAGTATTCCAGCCCATCAACATCTCAAAACCATCCACAAACATGTGGCATAACCAGTAGGTACATCAGTCAATACATAGACCATGTAGTTACTTTAACTCTGTCTCATGCAACCTTACTGTCAGAGTACAAACATGCAGTCTGAAATCTGTAAATTGTCAATGACCAGCAGCTGATTCACAGCTAAAACTAAGATGTATACATGTGATACATGATCCAAAACTTCATAGACATCTGCTAGTACATGTAGCAGTCCAAATATGACCATACGGACACAAATCAGTACATAACCAACAAGTACCAAGTGTCAAAACTCCTATTCACAAATTGCAGTGAACAAATACTCAGCAAAACAAGGTTTATCCAGCTCCAAAATGTCTTCAAATCACTTCATACATTTGCTTCAATGTGTCGGGGTCAATACGTGACCATACATACAACCATAGACACTGTCTTCAAGAAGCAATGTCATGGACTGCATTCCCTGCTTGTAACCAGCCAAGACACTTTAAATGCATTTGTTTTTAGCTCCAGACTTCAGTTTTCAATAGCATTCAATGCTTGTCCTAATGCTCCAAACATTCCCAGACATATCCCAAGCCATACATTTGATAGGGACCAATCAATGTCATGTAGTGCTCCCGTGTAACCAATGCTTGCTGTCCACAGATTCATGACAGTTTTCAGCTTGTAAAAGGCTCCCAAATCTGAATATTTTGACCTCCAAATTTCAGCTCCACGGCATAAGAACAAGTGCATATGTCCTTCTTGCATATACCTATGCTTCAATGATGCTTTCTGAGCATGACATAGAGCTCCAAGATCATGTCAAGGACACATGTCATGCTCCAAGATCATGTCAAGGCAACATACATGCTGTGTATTCTCTGTTACCAACAATTCAAGACTGAATTTCAGATCTGGACATTCATGTCTCAGCTCATAACTGAGCCCTCTCCGGAGAATTTGCATACAATAGTCTTCAAGCACCTTTCAAAGGGTCTGGACCAGCATTTAACCACTTAGTAGCCACTTTATGTGGTATCTTTGCAATCAAGGAAGTTCAGCCTGCAGCAGGTGCAGTTCACACAGCTTGATAGGCTGTATTTGCAGCACACCAGCAGCACATGGTGCTCATTGACAACTTCATCATGCTCAATGGAGCCTTGGTGCACTCCCAGACAATGCTTGAGCAATGGCAAACTCAATGTCTCAATGCATACCTTTCAAGAACCAATGGCAACCTGCCTGTCTTCAGAGAATCCTGGATCTTCACTTTCTTCAGGTCTTCTTCATTGCCTCCTGCTCCAAAGAGCCCACCTAGCATGGCTCTGATATTGTGTTGAGAGACAGAGACAAAGAGAAGAGTTGGAGCAACAGAGAGGAACCGTATGCTCACACTCATTTTCTTTATATTCCATAACCCATATAACTAAAGTAAATACAACACTCTAAGGCCTGTAAGACCATTCACACCAAGTACAGACTAAGTCTAAAGTCACCGACTTATTTAATGTCCGCATGTGGTACAACTGGACAAGCTGAGTGTCGGGTACACACAACCTAAAGATAGTGGAGCTGAGCTTGAAGTCTTAACATTATGGGCAGCTCTCATATGTAGTGGATCTCGGATGTATTCAGCATGCATCCAAGGTACTGTGCTCACAATATGTTTGCCATGAGATCACTACTTAGTGTACTAGTCACTATGAGATGTATGCAGATGAGTATGAGTTTCAGCCGAGCACTGGAACTATATTTTTGTATCAGCTTATGATCAATTTAGCATGAATTTTGCCTCAATTTTGAGACAAAAATTCTGATCAGTTCCAGCTCAGTTTTTTATCAACTTGAAAATCGTTTATGGTCACTTTTTGGATCAGTTTTTGCATTGATTGCTTTAGTTTGGGGTCACATTTGCAGCAGTTTGTGATCAGTTCTCAGATCAGCAAGCGATCGGTTTATGATCATATTATGCTCAGTTTTCAATGGTTTACATCTTGTTCCATGGACAACAACATATGTTATGATGCGATTGATGTTTCAACCATGGTTTATGCTTGGTTTTCGCTATACTATGGTTTGATTTTGCCACATGAGTTGAGCTCATGAGAAATGGACATGTCAAATGATAATCTAGCAATGTTTTTGAGATTCTTTGTGAGTCTTTTCCTATGTTATCTTGGCTGGTAATTTTCAGCATATGTTGGGCATATGGAATGGTTGAACAACAATGCGCAATGTTGTGTTGACTATGATGCCCTATGGAAATTCCAATGTAGTACTTTGCTTTTGATGCATTTGGCAGTGCAATCGAGGACGATTGCAAGGATTTCAAGAGGGAGAGCTGTCATGAGGACATGTATTTTTGAAACCTCACTTAGCATGTGGATTAATTTTTAATCACATGGTTAAGTAAATGTTGCACGTGTGAGATGTAACTGAGGTTAGAGTAAATTTACGAGCCCAGGACTCGAGGAAATCACAGGATGTCAAAGACAAAAGTTGCTATAAGTCATGCCCCACAGATACTCGATGGTATCTGGTGCCAACTATTAGCCTAGGTCATTCATTTGGCCATAAGTGTCAGTTGGTGACGCTAGAGAAGTCGCGTTTAATAGTATCTAACGCCAATCTGATGATCAAAGATGGTACAAAGACACTCGAGAATGGAAGTTGCCTAGCCAATTTGATTATTGGCCACTCAGATTATTTTTTCGAGCACCAAAATAATTATTAGATTAATTTTCAGTATTTAAAAATTGAAAATTAATATTTAAGTATGAATAATGCTGAAAAAACCATTTGGGAAGGCTACCACTTATCAAAAATGCCCATGCAAGATTGAAAAACGTCTTTAGAGGCTATAGAGAAGCATTTTAGTGTATTCAGTCTGTAAGAGAGAGGGAGAAGATGTTCCTGATCTGATCTACAGTCATTGGAGGATCTTCTGAGGCAGACACGTGCAAGAAAAGACCCATCAACAGCAAGTAACAGCATCTACACACTGTTGAGATTGGGCAGCAGTAGTAAATGACTAGTTTTCTTCAATTCTTTGCATCTACAAGCTGTTGAGACAGGATAGCAACAGTAAATGATTGATTTTCTTTAGTTCTTCGCAAAGAATGTCTGAATTTTCTCTCTCCTCAGCATTCTCTCTCATCTCCCAGCCTTTCTACAACCTTGCTCTGAAGATTATAGCATTGAGATCACCAAAGCCTGAGAAATTTCAGATTTCTCTACTGTAAACCCTAATCTGCAATAGAAATTAGGGTTTAGCAACAACCTCGAGAAGCGTGTCAAAAATTGGAAGCTCAAAGACTTGGATTCAACACGGCTGAAGCTAGTACATGGGAGTTGTGTGAGTTGCATGTTGGCAAGCATGTTATAGACACTAAGTGGATTTACAAATTAAAATGCAAATGCGATGGTAGTATTGATCGCTACAAGGCACACATTGTTACCAAAGGGTATGCCCAACAACATAGGATTGTTTATGATGAGACGTTTACATCTACTTCACGTATGACCACCATTCACGATGTCATTGCTTTGGCTGCTCATTATGATTGGCGAGTGCATCAGTTGGATGTGAAGATTACTTTTCCGAATGGTGATCTTCATGAGGAGGTTTATGTCACTCAACTTCCTAGCTTTGTTTAAAAAGGGTCAAAAAGCAAAGTGAGTTGTTTGCATTAAGGCCCTCTATGGTTTAAAGCAGGCACCTAGGGCATGGTATGAGAAGATACATGCATACTTGATTGCTCTTGCCTTTAGTACTTCACACACTGAGAGCACACTTTATGTCCGCAAAGATGGGAATAGTCTCTTGATCATCATTCTTTATGTGGACTATATGCTGTTGACTCAACCTCATAAGACATATATTTCAGCCTTAGAAGCTGAATTATAGCGTGCTTTTGATGTGAGAGATCTTGGTCATTTGCACTACTAACTTGACATATAGTTTATTGCAATTTAGGGGGAGCATTATTTTGCAACAGTAAGTACATTGGATAGCTCCTTGAGTGTTTTCAAATGCAAGACTGCAAGCTTATCTCTACTCCTGTTGAGACACGACACAGATTTACACTTAAGGATGCAGGAGAACCTTTTGATACTTCTCTTTATCAATAGGTTGTTGGCTGTTTATTGTATTTGTATAATACACGGCCGGATATTCAGTTTGGGGTCTCTCAGTTGATTTATGCATAGTCCTAGTACTATACATTGGCAAGCAGTTAAAGAATATTTTTCGTTATCTTAAACACACTCAAACATTGGGCCTTTTTTATCCTAAAGGTACTACGCTTTGCTTGCATGCATTTACAAACAGTGATTTAGCTAGTTGTTTTGAGAGGCGAGTGTCCACTAGTGGCAATTGTTTCATGCTTGGTGATTCATGCACTTCTTGGTGGAGCAAGAAGCAATCTATAGTGGCCACATCTAGCTATGAAGTTGAATAAAGGGCAGCATTTACAGCTATATTGAAATGTGTATGGCTCAAATATCTTTTGCTCGATCTTAGTGTGGAATAGCAATCACCCACTCCTATCTACATTGATAGTCAGGGTGCCATGGCACTTGCGAGATATCCAGTTTTTCATGCTTGCACTAAGCAAATTGAGGTGCATTATCATTATGTCAGAGAGAGGCTCCATGCAGGGGAGATTATCTTGGTTTATGATCCTACACAAGACAACTTGGCAGATGTGTTCACAAAAGCTCTCTCTAAAGAGAAGTTCAATACCTTTCACAAGGCTCTTAGCTTGTAACGGTTTGGGGATTGATCTACCTATTCCCTATATACATTCACATCATTTACTCAAGGAGGGTTTGTTACACTTTTTATAATATTTCTACTGAAAATATTACGAGGCCGTGTGAAGTCTCGGGCAAATGACAATGCCGGCATTGTGGTCACAGACGGTGCGGTCTTTAAATGGTACACTCTCCATTGGCATAAACAAGAAAAAAGTAAAAGAACCCGCTTATCTACATGTGAACCTCCTCTTGGGAGGAGGCCAAAAGGATAATTGATGGATATATGGCAAATTTTTTTATTTTAGCCTTCTTCCCCCAGCTGAAGGCCGTGCTGGAGGGGAGGGAGTGAAGCGCAGATGACTCAACTCCCTTGCTGGAGAAAATTGAAGGGAGAGGGGCATTGCAACTGGCGCGCGTAGGGAGAGAGGTCTCCTCTCCCTACCCTATAAATACCCCCTCTATGGGGTGAGTAAGGGAGGAGCTGAGGGTCGAGACGCTGCTAGGCCACGAGAGGGAGAGAGGCAAGCACAACATCGTGAGAAGAGGGAGGAAGAAGCCATCATGGCTGCGCCGTGAGGAAGAGCTGCCACAAAAGGATCCGCAACCACCATTAATCCGCCGCCTGCCACCAATAAGCCGTCGTCAAAAATCGTCTTCTCTTCCTCCACGTGTAGAAGGCACGGCTACAGAAGCTTCCAAGAAGCTTCTTGGAAGCTTCTAAGGGAGCTCCCTAAGCCCCCTTTCCTATTGCCCTCTCAAGTGGGTTTTTATTACCCCGGGTTTTAAGTACCTTTTTCCCCCTTGGTTTCCCCAAAAGACACCATAGCCGGGTTTTTCAAAACCCTTCCCTTAGCATTTCCACAAAGCCATTCCCATGGATTTTTCCCCATACAAGTTCTTTTAAAGCCTTCATGTGGACTTTTATAAGCCCTTCCTAAGGAGTCTTTATAACCCCCGGAATTAAGGACTTTCCCCCTTGCATCCTCATTAATTAAGCCTTTTCCTCTCCTTGCATTCCACAAAGCTATTTTTACCCCTTTTCCATTTCAACTCCCACAAGCCATCTTACCCCGGGATTTTTCTTAAGGCCTTTCCGTGAAGATAATTGTATTCCCGGAACTTCTACGAAAAGAAGGGTTCTGAAAGACGGTGAAATCGGTCAAGGAAGCCGAATCTCAAAAAAAAATTTGTGTGCGAGGGAGACGGGCCAAGATCATAAGTCTGCGGCCAAGGCAAGAAGGTCGAATACGTGATGGCCCCTAATAAGGCACAAGGCGCAACCGCAGGAGGATCATCTCCTAACATCCATGTGGACATTTCACCGAATCCACAAGTCCAAGTTTTCTTCCTAATTTTAATTTACATCATAATATTTCAATTGTGCATGGATCATTTATGAAATTAGGATGCACTTTTTCAATTGAAATACTTTGGCTAAATTAAAGGAAATAGCTTACGATCAAAGAATCGGTCATTTGTATTTTTCAAATAAACGAATGAAAAAAGAGCATAAGATCTCTATGCATTCTTAGCAAGTGGTTTTTATGCATTGCAAGGTAATGAATCTAGATCAACTAATGACCATCATTACAAAGTCGAAATTATTGTTGTACACTTCGATTATGCATGGAAAGATAAATTGCATGTTGCATTATTAGACATCTCTTTCTTCGCAATGATTCATTAAAGAAAATGGCTAACAACAGTAGGAATTTGCAAGGCAGGGAAATGATTCTAAGGCTGCATGAAGTAGATTAAAATCTAGTCAGTTGGCATAAATCTCAATCAATTACGTAAGTAGTTACGAAAGGTTATGCAGTGCTCATTCAGTATACGAATAATTCATTCAGAAATGAAATTAGGAAAAGGCTGCATGGTTCGTTTTAACATAAACCCTAAAAGCCTAGCAGCATGAATCGTGAATGCATGTTTTAGAAGGATCAATGGAAATTATGCCGCAACTTAACCTACGCTTTGATCTTAACCAGAAAAGTTAGGGTTTGTAAATCTAATCATACGTAGACAATGAATCATGTGATTACGAAAATGGTATCGTAAATATCTTCAAGAATAGACAAGTAAATTGGTTTACCCTAAACACCTAAACCGCAAAGGACTCGCTTAGGAATAGTTAAGTTGATGCAACATATCCCAAATGCTAACTAGGGTTTAGCACGTTGAGGACATGACCTAGTCGCTCTTATTACCAAGCTAAAACTCTCATACCCTAAAGACATGTCCACATTCACAGAATGTAGGGACAATAGGACATACTTGCGAGAAACGATCTAGGGTTTCTACCCTAAGGATCGTTCGCTAAAAATATGAATCTCGGTTTGAATTGGAACCCTAGGACCGACGATGTCAGCCTAGTGCAATTACGAACAGATTGGATATGAAGATACCCTAACCCTGTTTCCTATCTAATCATGATCCCATGATTAGAAGACGCCATTCGATGGGTAAAATAGTCCCATAGATTAGCTGCGCACTTGTGCAACAAGTTGCAAAGTCACATGATCTTGTGATTTGATCACAAGGGAATAGCCAAATTCCTCGGAATGAGATTGGCAGATTCTTGCACGAGTTTATCTTGCAAGAGGATGAGTAGTCATCCTGATATAGCACCTTTCTTGGAAAAAGTGACCAAGATAAGGGAATTAGATATTTGCTTGGAAGCAAAGGACCAATCAATAATTTGGAGCAACATATTCACTGTTAATAGAACTTAAGGTATTGGTTAAAGTTAGGTTAATAGGATACAGCCCTAACCCAAGGACATACGGGTTAACAAACAAACCTTTGGGGATCTTGCCGAGTCACAATTGATCCCGGATCAAGTGCTGAATACATTCGGAGAAAAGGATTCATTCCTTAGCAGTTGGCCAAATAATGACCACTGGAAATGATTGTGCTTGTAACAGTTTAAAGAGCATTGTTTGCTTTGTTTGCTCAAGGAATTAAAGATTGAAAAGATATCTAATGCTTCAAGTTGAAGGCCTGAAGGGAGAGGCAGCCTCAATTACCCCCAACTGTCTGCCTGATCCTAACCAAGGGGGTTGTTAGCCTTGCTGGGAAGGTGGACCGAACCTGCCGCGAGAGGTCTCTCCGTTGAGCACTACTTGGATCAAGAGGATGCTTGGGTGCCAGGGGGGCTCTGGCCGTAAATCCCTCGCCTTCCAGGCCCTACACAAGAGGCCAACGTGACTCGAGATTGGATCTCGAGGCCCGCATACTAGTTTACGGGCGGAATCTTAAATTAGTAATCCCTGTGGATTGTTGGATAGCCTTCGGTTGGATTATGGATAAGCCTACGGGCTGGACTTTATAAATGTATTTCAATGATAAATATGATAACCTGTTGAAAAGAAACTTGTTTGACACTGCTTTTCTATGTCAAGTGCTATGATTACATGAAGGAACCGGTGTCTAACAGACTAATTAAGGAAGCTGTTTGATACATGTCCAACTAAATGTGGTAGGTAATTAGACAACTAAAACAATCTGAGAAAAGTGCGGTGGATATGGCCATGGGTCCGTCCTACGGATGGGTGGTCCTGATTGGCCGGGAACTTTTCTCAATCATGATGGACAGCAAGAAGATCATTTTAAAGGGCACGAACAGCAAGGGCGCTGACCTAGAGTCTAAGTTACAATAATCCCGGTTTACGTTGTTTTAGGGGAACGGAATGGGACTATGCCTTATGGCAAAGAGGTCGAGCCTTGCATCCCTCTTGTTTCCCATTCTCCTTGAACCAAATGCAACGTGAATCCGCTTCGGCCCTGGTGTTTCTGCGTAAAGTAGTTCGCTCAGGGTTCGATGCTAGTTGCCGTTTAGGAAATGACCATTAGGGGAAACCCTGATTCAGGTCGGTCCTAAGTGGGAACGGCCACAATACTTCCGCTACGTGGCAGACGCGGAAAGCCCTGGATCGCAAACCCCGTAACATTCCATGGGAGTCCCGGGCGGAGCTTTCTAGATCTCTTTTCCGATGGACTGCTAAGACGTATCCTGAAGAGAACAGGTGGACATGTTACACTTTTCATGTTCCTCATATGTTCTAGTGTGAACACTCCCTTATCTCATAGGCCCTTTTTACCTTCTAGCTAGAAGAGCTTTTTCCCCATGTGAACACGCGTCAATGGGTGTAACAGTTCGTACCTTAGGGATTATACTTTCATAAATTCTCATATAGTCGATGTGACCTTCTAGCACTCTCCTCTTGTTGTTCTCTTGTTCACTATGAGTGTGTATGAGTGTGTGCGTATTACTAAATCCTAACCTAACATCCACTACAATAATGGCTTGACCAAAGAGGCCCTTTTTCAACACATGGTGCTAGCAAAGGCCGTTTCCCTTTGGTCTCTATAGTTTATTAGCTCCTAGAGGAATGAACCATGCAAAGCCTTCCGAAGATAAGCATCTCTATCTAAGGCTAGCTCTTGGTCCATGAAAAGGAAACAACTCTTATAAGCACAATACAAGAGAGCTGCCCAAATCAAGGGGCAAATCAGATTGAAAACTTGGTGGTCATTTTGGACAAAAAGGGGAGTTGGAATGCCAAAAGGGATTGGAAGAATCCCATTGTACATCAACTTCTTCTTCAATTAAGTTAAATAAAAACCGAAAGGGGCGCCAGTTTTGAGGCCAACAAGGTGTCCAATGTCCAAGATTATATGGTAAAGTGTGCATTTTAGTTTTGTGAATTTGTTAACTTCTGTAAATAGTGCTTAATCAGGTTATTTGCCACCCTATCCGAGGAGGAAGGCTGGTTTCACGCAGTCGTAGGCAACTCCTGCACGACACAGGCACAGGCAATAGGGATGTGACGCAGCAAGCTGGTGAAGAGGTGGACACAGGAAAGATAGCGCACAGACTGCACACAGTTCAGACCAGCGATTCTCCTCCTGGTATCTGTGTGTGTGTGTGTGTGTGTGTGTGTGTGTTGCAAATCACTGAAGAAAAAGTTTGTTGCTGGTCACGCAGATCAGTCACATTGCTTCTCTCTTTTGCTCTTTCTCTTTCTCTTTCTCTCTACATGTCATGGTCAGCCCTGACTGCCTGGATTGATTTCTGCAGAATGTGTGATCAACTTCACTCATCTTCAGCTGCCTGCATCATGATGCTCCAAATTGGCGATGTTTAATCCTGATATGCAGATCAACTAGGTTGCACCTCTATCCTTGATGCCTTTGCCTGAGCTCACAACCTGGCTATGCCTCTGATATGCAGATGACCTGGGCTACGCCTCTGTCCTGGATGCCTCTTCCTGAGCTCACAATCTGGCTATGCCTCTGCCTGAGAACACGACCTGATCTGCTCTAGATGCCAGTGTCTATGGTTGCTTCTCCAGGTCGACCCCTCTCTCTCTCACACATTCTCCCTTTCTCTCCCTGCCGCTCTGGCTAGCACAGACACCCTAAAGCCTGTTTTACTCGCCATTGGCGAGGCTCCTCGCTATCTTGCACGCTTCTACCCTACACAGTCTGCTGGTCTACAAAAGGATTGTCGGCCCTACTCTATGTCCTGCTGGTCTTCAACCATGAAAGTTTACGCAGCACTGGTCAGGAGGCCTCCCTTGAGCAAGACACCCTTACAGGACTGCACGTGCAGACTCTCTCTCTCTCTCATAGTGTGATCAAAGCAAACATCACTAAAGTGGAGATAGAAAGGACTTGGTCCAAGTCCCCCTTTCCCATTAGGTACGAAAATGGCACAATACCAATGTCACTTCTTGCATCTTTCTCACAACGGTTTCATAGTGAGGCTGAGATACATGGATGCTCAACTTTCCCACGGACTCCGAGTTGATATTGGTCAGATTCACACCTCATTGCATCAGCTAATGATTGGGACAGGTCGATGGAGCCATATTGCAGCCAATGAGAGGATATGCCAGCTTTGTGGATGGGAGCCAGAAACGAAGGAGCACTACATTTGTAGATGTACTGTATACTATGATATCCGAGGCCACTATCATTGCCTCTTTAAGGAGGGCTTTGGACCACTAAGACGGGTGATGGACTATGAGGACCAAAGATGTTTGGGCCTTTTCTTATTGGAGCTCCAACGACGTAGAGCATTATTGTTACGGGATAGGAGGCGACCCCTACATAATCCACCCCTCCAGAGAGCAATTACAGACTATTTCAGTGTAGCTAAACCCCCAACCGCTACCACCCCAATCACTACATCTCCTACTAATAGGCATTGTCGAGATACACCATCAAGTGGCATCACAACTGACAGAGCTACAACGCTACACAGAGCCCAACACCCTAGAGTGCCTACTCGACAACATAGGTGTGCCCATATGCGCCACATTCGCATTACGATTGCTCATTACAGAGGCAGATTGGCACGGTGACTCAGTCGAAGGTAGTTTGTAAAGTCTTGGTGGATTCCATAGACTGAGGGGAGATACTCTACACTCTTTTCAATCTTTTTAAACTTAGTTTTTCCAACTTTTCAATTTCCATACTTCTCATTCCAATCTACCATCTAGACCTACATATAAATTTTATCCCTTCTTATCTAATGATACCAGTTATATTGGTTATGGTCTCATAGGCCACTTTGGCCTTTTATAGATATTAATAGATCTCTCTCTCTCTCTCCCCGTCGTCGCCCATCCGTCCTGCCCCGTCGTCGCCCGTCATCAGAGAAACTCTCTCTCTCTCTCTCTCTCTCTCTCTCTCTCTCTCTCTTTTTTTTCGTAAAGGGTAATTGTATTAATTACGAAAAAAATACAAGTTTACTTGGTTACAAGATACATGATGACATGACAGTAAGCCAACATGTGTAAAGGCTCCAGTACTACACTACAAAAGAGTTACAAAAGTCATGACAAAGCCGCCGAAGAAATTGCCATATGCCAGGGAAGAAAGGTCTCCCGAGGGAGTACGCCTGAGTGCCGAAGGAGATCTATCTGCCAATGCAAGAAACCTTTAACCCTCCCAATATGTGCCGGGCCTTTCGAGGCTGAATCGAAAGAAAGGCATTCCGAGTGATCCAATTGTGCCAGCATCCCCAGTATGTCTCTTTCTTTTATGAAATCCCCAGAATCCAATACATCCCACTGGTTCTCATGCAAGACGATCGACATGGCATGTTGCTAGTGGCGAGAGCAAATGCCTCGCACAATCCTCGGAACTATCTTCATAAATCTTCAAAGAAGGAAGTCAGGAACGAGGCACCTGTTGCCTCGATTTCACCTTTGCCGCGAGAGCATCCAAGACGCCCTCATCCAGAAAATCAGCCAAAACTGCAAACGAGTTCTGGCGACCTGCTGTAGAGGTAGAAGGGACATCCACTGCCTTGGGAGCGGGGCGGGAATAACGCCGATCCCAGGGAGTAATGACATTACCTTTGGCATCAAACTCCAGCTGAGCAGGAGGGCCTTTGGGCCCGTCGGTAGAGACTTTCCTTGGAGACTGATCACGGGGGGCAGATGGGGCCGTAGTACGCGCAGCCTGCTGTGAAGTAACCATTTCTTTTCTGCGCGAATACGTGCGCACGGAATCCGGAGAAGCAGTAAGCCCAGGAGCCGCCCGGCCTGCATCCAACTGTTTACCTTTTTTGGGACGTGGCTCAATCCAGTCAGTGTGACGGGAGTCCATACCCTGGACCTGTTGTTTGCCTTGATCCATGACATGAGGTGACTGAAGGTCTTTCTGGGGCGGGGCATCCAGCACCATGTCATCCTTGGGTAGCACCACTTGCGCATTCTCCGAAGACAATTGCCTTTGAGGGCATTCAGCCATGAAATGCCCCAATTTTCCGCATGAAAAACAGTGGCCCGCAAAGTTACCCCATTTCAAGCGGAAATGCAAAGGATGCATGCCTGTACAATTGAGGCGAAGCCAGGCAGGCCTTTTCCTGGCCGTGTCCCATAACATGCATAAACGGTTGCGGTTCATTGCCCTGAGGCTGGGGGGAACCAGCACTGTGCCCACAACCGCCATCGCATCCTTCAACATTGGCCAATATACTACCGGACAATTTTCGACTTCCACCCACACCGGGCATTCTCGCTGAAGCAGACGCTGGAAGTCGGCCATGGGGCGCCATGGCACAACATGGACCAGGCGGCGATCGAAGAATAGTGGCAACTTGGACAAGAGCTCAGCTCTATGCGTTTCCGATTTCAACAGCACCTCATAAAAGCCACGAGGACCAATGAAGATCTCCTCAACACACTCCCCTTGCAATACATGGTGCATCCACTGGCGAATATGCGACAGGACTGGAATCCTGCCAGTAAAGAAAAGTATAACTGCACGCTCATAAAATACCGAGAAGGATCTCAAGACTGATTTGGGATCCACCGTGGCTTCCAAGACATCATCCGTTCCTGCTTCAGAAAAAGATTCATTATTATGCTGTACATAATCGCCAAGCAGAGTATTGGCAAAGTCTAGTAAATGTTCCCAGTCAATGTCCTGCGAATCCACAGGATCCGAGGCCACTTGCGCGTAGGAACGATCCTGACAACCCATTGGCTCATCAGAAGTATGCTTAGAACGTTTGCCGGCAGCCGGCAGTCCAAAACCTGGCAGTTCAGAACCCGGAGGCAGCTCCTCCGTGCATGGCACCATATCCTCTGGCTCCTCTGTGTCGGAGTCAGGGCCAAGGGCTGCCACCGTCCGATCGAGAAAATCCATATCCAGGCCAGCCATACTGCTGTCTTAGCGGAGGCTGCAGATCCGACTGGCGACAGCAGGGCAAAGCACGCAACTGGCAGGCCTCTGAGATGCAGGCTACGGACCTGCAGGAGAAGGCGAGGGGACTGCAGATGACGGCGAACGGAACAGGCAGCGGGGCTACAGACTATGGCTCCAGGGCGCAGGCGACTCCTCGCTGTCGAGCACTGTCTCGCTCACGGGCACGCGAAGGGGCACGTTGGCGAAGACGTGGGCCTGCGACGGCAGACGGACAGAGGCCAAACGGCGACTGACGAATCGCGGGCAGGCGGCGGTGGCTCAGGCGACGAGGGCGCAGTCGACGGGGGTTCAGGCAGACTACGGGGGCCAGGCGAACGGGCTCAGGGACTCAGGCGACGAGGGCGCAATCGACGAGGGCGCAAGCAGACAGCAGGGGCGCAGGCGACAGGGTCGCAGGCGGCCGACGAAGGTCCGGGGTCAAACGTACTGGCGGGGCCCAGGAGGAAGCGGAGGGCGGGACAGGCGGGTCAGACGACCTTCTGCAGGTCGTCAGACACAGGCGGCGCCAGCGCAGACGAACTCCCCCAGGTCGTCGTCTCTCTCTCCGCCATCGCCCTCTCTCTCTCCGTCTTTTCCCTCTCTTCTCTCTCTCTCTCTCTCTCTCTCTCTCTCTCTCTCTCTCTCTCTCTCTCTCTCTCTCTCTCTCTCTCTCTCTCTCTCTCTCTCTCTCTCTCTCTCTCTCGCGCCCGTCATCGCCCGTCCGTCCCGCCCCGTCGTCGCCCGTCTCTCCTCGCCGTCCGTCCCTCGCTCTCGATCTTCACTGGACAGGCCTTCAGGAGCTCCTTCACATCGTATGTGACGCGGACCATCTCTCTCTCTCTCTCTCTCTCGCCCCATCAGCGCCCCATCATCGCCCGTCTCTCCTCGCCGTCCGTCCCTCGTCCGAGTCCCGCCCTCGTCCGAGATCAACGCCCGCCCTCGTCCAAGATCAGCCCCCGTCCGAGTTCCCCCCCCCCCCACAATCTCGTCCGAAGTTCCCCCCACATTCAGACGTCTCTCGTCCGAGTTCCCCCCCACAATCTCGTCCGAGTCCACTGAAAATCGGACGCCCTCTCGTCCGACTCGAACACTGCCACCGCGACTAGCCCTGCCCATACCCGACTTTTCCGCCACCTCCCACCACCGCCCATCACACATCCGCAACCACAATGAGGCCGGATGCCCACACCCCCTGAGCAAGCCCCGGAACCGTGAGGAAGGGATGGGCTCGAACAAGACATCCCCGTCACAAAGCAACCGCACAAGGGGGGAGAAGAATGAGAAATACTCAGTGATTTGGAGCAGCATTGACAAGGTGACAGACTACCACACAAGGAAAGGCATGGAGGCCCTCCGAGATGTATGCAAGGCGCATGACCAAGACATCAGCAACATCAAGGAAATCATGGCAGCAATGTGCGCGGAAATTGCACACCAAATCAAGGAGGAAATAAGCACTAAAGTGCAAGATTGGAGGAACGAAATCTACGCCGAGGTCACATCACACTTCACCTCCTGGAAGGTGGACATTGAAACGTCCCTCCAGGAGAGAAACAGGGTGATCGAAGAATTGAGGCACGAGCTCGATGAATATAAAAACCAGCTGGACCTACTCAAGAAGGAGAAAGGAGAAATCACCGAAACAACGCCCACCAAGGTGCAATCCGAGATCAACGAGCTGAAGACACAAGTAACAAAGGAGCTCAACACGTGGGCGAATATAGTGAAACAAGCACAAGCCGAAGTGGCCGAGAACTCCAAATGGATTGAGGTAGCCAAGAAGTCGCCAACAAAGAAGAAGGAGTTTGTGAATGCAGCACTGGAGGAGGAGAAAAGGAGAAAGCTTAGAGCGCTCCACATCCAGGTGGTCGAATGGAAGGAAGGGGATAGCCCCCTGGCAGATGCCCAACAGATATGTGGAAAGCTGGGAGTAGAGGACCCTCAAATAGTGGAGAATGCATGGCATGTAGGGAAAGACCTCACCAAGGGAAGGCCTCTTATCCTCAAATTTGCCAACTTAGAATCCAAACGAGCCTTCCTCTCTAAAAGGACAGCTCTAAAAGGGGAAAAAGTCTACCTGGAGGATGACCTCACACCCGCACAGGTGGCAAACCATAAAGAATGCATGCCACAGATCCTGGAGGCTCGCAAAGCGGGAAAATGGGCAGTATACAGAGATGGTCGGGTCATCATCACAAATAAGCACCAATGACGGGGCGCGGCCTATGAGACCCACTTGAGTCTTGCAGTGTGGAACTGCAACGGAGCTATGAAGACAGATGCAAGATTATTCCAGGAGACCTTCACCGGCAAGGACATCGTCCTCTACACAGAAACCCACCAAAGCCCAGACACCTACTTACCAGAAGTGAGGAGATATAGATGGGAGACGGCATGCCGCCCTAGAGCCCAAACAAAAGGAGGGACCCGAGGGTCCGGAGAGGTGGCTGTGTTGTACAGGGAGGAGCTACAGCCCATGGTGCAAGTCATGCGGAAAGATGAGGAAGCCTGGTTCATGTGGATCCGGATACACACAGATCGCCCCCGAGACGCATACATGGCGGTGTGCTATTTCCCACCAGCACACTCCCCATATGCACCACAGAAGGGCGAGTCACCATACCTACCACTGTTCGAAGATATCATGCACTACTCCAGCTTGGGGGATGTCATGTTGGCTAGAGACTTCAACGCACGCACAGCACAAAGGCAGACCCCCTTCTTCGAGAGCGAAGACCACATGTACAAAGAGATTGCACCGGAGGAGATAGGATTCAACCGGGCGTCACAGGACACAGCTGAGTGCACCGAATATGGCGAACACCTACTGGCGTTAGGGGGGGCACACGGACTGGCCATCCTCAACGGCCTCGACAGATGGCCCGGGTCGGATGCCCTCACATGCTTCCCACACAAGCACACAGCCAACTGCATCGGACGGGGGGCACATGGAGCACCCACACAGAAACTGGGAGCAAGCATAGTGGACTATATCCTCGGCCCTCTATCACTTATCCCCGACGTCCAGTCCCTTAAAATATCACCTCGCCCACTTGCAGTGGCTGCCGATCATGCATACCTACAATTTGACATAACCTGCAGGTATGACCTAACCCCCCCAGCAAGCAACCCCCCAAGATTCCCCAGGTACCACTTTACCAGGCTAATTGCGAGCGCATACTCCGACCATCTCTATTGGAGCCTGCAAGAAATGAACCCCCACGCACCCCTCGAGGAGGTCACAGCACAGTTGGCGGGCACACTACACACCTCAACTGCCGAATACTTCCCCCACACATCCCCCTCCCCCCACCCCACCCCTCCGAACAAGAATGTCCCACAGAATAGCTAGTACGACGCAGAGTGCAAGGAAACCCGACTCCGTCTTCAATAGGACGAAGCACGGGGAGTACACACGCATAAACAGGCACGCTTGATCTTCCGTCGCCTAGTGCGACGGAAGAAACGAGCCTACCTCTCCAAAGTGGAACACAAATTCTACCAGCTATTCTTAGGACAGGACAGCAAAGAGGCATGGAAGGCGTTTCAGGAACCCCGAGCCCACACGCCCATCACCTCCCCGGACACTTGGCACGTATATTCAACCTCACTATACCAAGTACCCAAGCAGCCCCAGCTACCCCGGCCCCCAGGGAGCAGACCCGAATCATCCACATTCTTCAACACGGGGCGGGTTCGGGATGCCATTGACAGACTCCAAAATGGCCGTGCCCAAGACCATGAAGGCTTGGTAGCAGAGCATTTGACCCATGCTAGAGACATACTGGCACCTCTCCTAGCACACATGTTCAACAGAGCCCTATGCAAAGGCTTCCCAGCGAGTTGGTCAGCCAACACCATAATACCTATCCTGAAGGCCGGAGACCCCATGGTTCCCACGAACTACCGAACAATCATGGTTGGCCATGTACTAGCCAAGCTCTATGGATCCATACTGGACCACGAGCTAAGCAAGTGGGCAAAGCAACACCAACACCGAGCAGCAGGACAAGCAGGGTTTAGGAGGGGGTTCTGCACCCTTGACCATATCCTCACACTGAGAGCCATCATAGAGGAGGGCAGAGCGCATGGAAGACGGGTGTACTACTGCTTCGTGGACTTCTGCAGGGCCTTTGACACAGTCCCACGAGCGAGGATCACACAGAGACTACAGGAACTGGAGGTACCAACCGAAATACGATGGGGGATACTGGCACTATACGAATTGGTAACGGGCCGAGTTCGGGCACCGGGAGGGCTGTCAAAGGAGATCACCAGCACCATCGGAGTCAAGCAGGGATGCCCACTCTCGCCCACCCTATTTGGCCTCTACATTGATGAGATCTCAAAGTACATAGATAGATTGGGCGAGGTGGAATCGAGCCTGGGAGAGACACTGATACCTATCTTACTATATGCGGACGACATAGTCCTCATCTCCAGCACACCCGAAGGGCTGCAGCGCCAACTGGACGCACTACAAGCCTTCTGCCAAGATAAAGACCTAACTATGAACCTGGGGAAAACCAAGGTCATGGTGTTCAACACGTCAACCCAATGGCTCCGTCGGTCGGTACCCCCCTTCACATACGGTGGAGAAACCATGGACGTGGTCCAAAGATACGTCTATCTAGGGATTACATTCTCTGGACCGAGATTTACCCTGAGAAAAGCCGCGGAAGATAGATTAACCCGAGGCTATGCAGCCCTCGGGTCAATGGAGAACCAATGTGCCCGCATACAGTTCCAAGAACCCCGGACAAAACTCTGGCTTTTTGACACCTTGGTCACACCAACCCTCCTGTACGGGGCTCCCATATGGGGGTCCAATCTCTACCACACGCGGAGGGCCCCATAGGATCAGCCACTGCCTGAGGAGGAGGCCACCTATGAGGGATGGGACCAGATGGAGAGACCCCTAGTACTTATGATCTCACGGATGATCCGAAGCAAGCCCTCCGTACCACATGAGATCATCCGCGCAGAGCTGGGTGCACCGCCTCCAGACCGTGACCTTGTGCCGAATATGGGACCTGCCCCGGCACCGGTACCCCAGACTCGCCCTGAAGTCATCCAAACAGCTAGCAACACAAGGGGACACTGAGTGCTGGTATGCCCGAACAGAGACCTGGCTACGGCTCCATGGCCTGCACATGGACCACCTCCCCCCACTACAATACAGCCTAGACTGCCCACACCTGGAGCTCAGCCGAGAGGAGGTAAATCGCATCACCAAAATGGATATCATCCAGACAGACACCGCCAGGACATGGGTGACCCCCACATCGGAACTAGGAACCAAGAAGGCTTTCTATCGAGAACACTTCCTGCATATCTCCCCGGACGGCTTCATCACCCGCCCAAGCTACATGGACACACACTTGTCTCACGGGGTCAAAAGTGCCATCGGACAGATCCGCACGTCCTCACACAAACAAAGGGTCAAAACGGGCAGATACGGGGCCAACCCCCTCCCCCCAGAAGACCAAATCTATCAGCTCTGCCATCTCGAGCCAGAGACAAAGGAACACTATATCTATAGATGCCCAGTGTACTACGAAATCCGGGGACGCTTCCACTGCCTATTCAGCGAAGGATTCGGACCACTCTCCAAGGTGATGGAATTCAAAGACCAGAGATGCTTGGGGCTCTTTCTACTGGAAATGCAACGCCACAAAGACCACCTCCTACAAACCACGGAGCAAAGACAAGGAGCCACCAACCAACACACACTCAACGACTTCTACCAAATACCAGCTACCCTCCCCACCACCAAGGCCCCACCAGCCCAACCGGCCTCCCAGCCCCCGGGGACCACCTTAGAAATAGCCACAGCGAGAGGTAAAGCCCGGCAACCACGCCCCGCCGGCCCCTGTCCCCGTAGAAGACACTGGTCGAAGATACAAGGGATACTACGCCGCCATCGGAGGGCCCTGCCCCGCCGCTTTAGCCTCTCCATGCTAGACCGACCCATGCGGGACATCTTAGGATGAACACCCCAGGAGCAGTTCCACACCGCACTGGGAGTACCTCTAGATTGTATCTAGTCCAGATATCATTTTTTACCTACTCAATTTAGTTCAACATAGCATAAATGTTAGCTTCACTGGGACTTTTGAAATCTCCCAGACATTTGTATGCAAGATTTTGGTCTCATAGGCCAACTTGGCCTGTTGTAGACATTAATATAACTCTCTCTCTCTCTCTCTCTCTCTCTCTCTCTCTCTCTCTCTCTCTTTGTGCACCATCCCTTTGAGCCGATCAGAGATTGGCAAGATTATCAAGATAGACATCACCCACCTAGACACCATGAGGACATGGCTTGTACCAATGCAAGAGTTAGGGTGAAGATGGCTTTCTATAGAGAGCATCTTCTCCACACTGCAGATGATGCCTTTATTGTCCACCAAAGATATATGGACATCCATCTCTCTCATGGGATCAGATGTGCTATCAACCAATTGCGCACATTCTCACATCAATTGGAGATTGAGAGTGGTAGATATAGATCCCTACTACATTAGAAGTGCAAATGTCGGGTATGTCAACTTGCCAAACACCAAGGAGCACAACATCTGATGTTGCCCAGCTTACTATGAGATACGAGGCCACTTTCCTTGTTTGTTCACAGATGGGTTTGCTCCACTATCGAGAGTCGTCGATTATGCAAATCAGCAATGTCTTGGCCTCTTCTTGCTTGAGATATGATGGCTTAGAGAGGCACTTCTCAAGAGTATACCCCCAAGACATCAAGGACCTACCCAAAAGTAGCTTATGGAGTTCTTCAAGAGGGAGATCCAAGAGACCTCATCCCAATCCTAGCCCACACATAGAAGGGTCATCGAGGAGATCCCAACACTACCACAACCTACATCCATAGGGAGACTAATTGATCAACCTTTTCTAGCTTGGCCGATCTCAGTGCCCTAGACTCCGACGTAAACGACAACCACCAATGTCACATGCATGTGCACATATAGGACATCATTGCTCAGGCTAAAGCTAGGTCCCATGTACATCCATGATATTCCTAGCAATGGTTTTTGTACATCATGGATGCCAACGTTTATCACCATGGATAGTATTAGCTAGGGTTTCTCATTTTATTGTAGCTTATAGTCTTAGCCTTTAGTTGATTTTCTTTTACACTTACTATTCTTCCAAACAGTTATATCATCACACCGATGGTTGTAACTTATGATCTCATAGGTCATTTTGGCCCTTTGCAAACATTAATATATCATTTCATTTCTCTCTCTCTCCCTATTAAGGGTAATTATATTTAATACTGAAAAAGTACAAGAGTCGCATATGAGCTAAAAGGATGGCAGAGTAACACAAGAAACTACTGCATGCCATGAGACCAAATCCTTCCAATGAAGATGCCCTACGTGCTACACCATATCAAGTTGCTAGTGAAGAAGGCCTTTCAATTGAGCAATGTAGCTTTGAATACCTAAATAGGAGTCGTAAATAATGGCACTCTGACTCCCGAATGGCCCAATAATGCCAACATCCCGCAAGCATGCGGAAACTGGAACACTATTTCCATGTGCAGCTAGTCACGGTCTGAGAATTTTGGCTTGCCAAAGGCATAATCATCCAAACATAATACATGTCCCACCACTTGTCGCCAAATCTCTGACAAAAGAGACTAAATCTTCCTTGTCACTAGGATAGGAAAGAAACCTATGACAAGAAGACTCCACACTCGCAGTGCAAAAGAAGCAAGAGCCATTAGAGAGATTTCATCTAGGGAGGACTTAAGCAAGAGGCATGCCACCAATCAGCATTCTCCAAAGAAAAACCTTGCTATTGAATGGAGTTTTATTGATCCATCCCTCCATAATAGTCAATGCCCCACTACATCTTGGTTTTACCAAGGCCCTAGACAGAATTACCCTTAGCTGCCAACCAATGACAATCCCTAATAAGTAAGTGATAAATCATATCAGCTCCTAAAAATAGAAAGTAGTCATACCAGCTCAATATGCCAATCAACAATGCCTCTCCAGTAGCATACATGACCATGGATTCCCCATCTTCATCCAGATCACCAAAGTGTCCCCTCGTGTGAACTCAAACTAGGAGCAAATGCGGCTCTCTATCAAGAAACAGCCCATCATGAACATGGGTGTCAATCCCAGCTTCCTCATGATAGTTGTCGCAGTCCCAATCTTCTGGAAGAGGATCTAGAATCCAAGGGTGCACAATAGCTCCTAAAACCACGTACCACAAGTGCTTCTACACAAACTGAGTTTTCATGATGGCACTCCAAGTTAAGTAATTAAGACCATGAAGCTTATCATCAATAGAACTGCAAGTTGGTGCAATTGGAGAGGATAGAATGTGAAGATGAAGAAAAGAGGTAGAGACAAGGTACAGTCAAAACACAGCACAGACTACACTTAGCAAGAGTTCACACGCAGTGGAGAGGAGGACCAATCATGAAGATTACAGCCAACAGACACTGAGAAAGACCTGAAAACAGTCCCCCAATCTGCAAACATATTAAATGCAGAAAATGCAGATGCTGACCATGAGGATGCAGATTGATCAAGCAATAAATGCAGCCGTACTGTCAGAAAACGGTCATATCAGTCCTGCAGAGGTTAGAAAATCAAAATGCAGGCAGTTGGGAACAAAATGCAGATTGCAGAAGGCTGGAAACGGGCCAATATTGGTCAAACACAGATCGCCCACTGAATACAACTCATACTCACACATGAAGTGACTAATCTGCTGACATAAGTCTCCAATCTTGCCAAGGATTATCTAGAAAGAGCTCAAGAAAAGGTTGTGGATCACACAAAGCTAAGGAAAGCATGTCCCATAAGTCATGTATCCTTGAGGGACACAAAAAATCCGTCAAATTGTGCTAAAGGACATCAATAGACATAGTGCCAGCAATGTCGCATCAGCAATAGAAGGTAATCCAAGTCATGCCATCCAATTCAACCTGGATCAAACATCTTGTTTTCCTTCCCATGAAACTATATTAGAAACCACAAGCAATTCAGCCTACATAGAATCAGAATGCAATCTATCATCTTTTGGATGCCAACCTTATTTGTTTGCATTGGCAAACTCCTGGTGAATACCACAATCTGCACAAAAATGAACAAGCTCATTAGAGACAAATTCACCGCCCTTATCCCATCATAAGATCTTTAGTTTCCGGACCGATCGGTTCTCCTCAAAGAGCAACTAATCCTTAAAGTTGGAGAAAGCCTCCAACTTCAACTTCAGAAAATAAGCCCATGTCATCCTACTGAAATCGTCCACAATTAGCATGAAATACAAGCTCCCTCAAAAGGGACTATGTTCTCATCGGTCCACAAAGATCGGCAGAAACAAGCTCCAAGGGTGCGAAAGACCGCCTTGAAGCCGTGCTGGGAACAGCATCACAAGTCTGCTTCCCACAGTGGATACAGGACACACAAGGCTATTGGCTCATCACAATATTCGGCAAACCTCAAGCAAGTTGTCCCTTTGACGCCTTCTGAAGGTAATCATATTTGAGGTGGCCAAACCGAGCATGCCAAAGCTCGGACTGAGTTTGTGCGGTAAAAAGAAGAGAAGTCAAGGCAGAAGAAAACCGCAACTTGTAGACAAGTGTTTGTGGGATATAGCTTGAAATCTCAAGGCTACCAATTGTATGATCCCGTTAAGCAAGATGTCTACACGAGCCATGATGTTACGTTTGTGGAAGTTCCAATCTCAAAGGGGGGAAGGAACATTCTATTCTTGAAGGCCAACAATTGGCACCAGATACCACCAAGTACTTGTGCGGCATAACATATAGCAACTTTTGCCTTTGGCATCCCGTGATTTCCTCGGATCCCGGGCTCGTTCATTTACTCTAACCCTAGTTGCACCTCACATATGCAACATTTACTTAATCATGTGATTAAAAGTTAATCCACATGTTATGTGAGGTTTCAAAAATACATGCCCTCATGATAGTATGTACAGGAGCTCTTGACTACGTGTGCAATGGAGGGATGCAAGTCGCTTACAACTCCTATGGACTCGAATAGAAAGGTTACGGCTCATTCTGATTCTCCTTTGGCAGATGCTACCCGTTATAGGCAGTTGGTTGGCTCCTTGATCTAGCTTCTTAATACTCATGTTGACTTATCTTATGCTGTAGGTGTACTGGCCGGGTTCATGAGTGAACCCAAGATGATGCATTAGCAGGCTCGAAGGATTTTGCTGTTCCTATGGGGGACCTGATCTCAGGATCTATTATCCCGTTGGTACAGGTGCTACAAACGTTGTCCTTATAGGATGGAGTGATTCAGATTGGGCTGGATGTGGATCATTGGAGGTCCACGACAAGTTATTGCTTTACCTTGGGTGCTGGTGCTGTTTCATGGAGCAGCAAGAAGCAACCCACGGCTTCCGTATCTTTGACTGAGGTAGAGTATCGGACAGCGTCTTCTACTACATGTGAGACAGTGTGGCTTCACAGGCTCTTGGAGGAGCTTGGCTGCCCACAGAGAGGTCCTACTGTTCTACAATGTGACGATGAAAGTTGCATTGTCTTGGCCAGGAATCCTATGTTTCATGCTTGGACAAAGCATATTGAGATCCAGTACCATTTCATTCGGGAGAAGATTCTGAATGAGACCATTTCCTTTGTCTATTGCAAGACAGAGGACAATCTTGCAGACTTGTTTACCAAGGCACCCCCCTAGGCTTTACTTCGACAGCAGTCCAGATCCCTTAGCCTCTTGCTGTGTCCAAGATCTGTGAGGGGTTGTTAGAGCTGGGCATTCCCTGGACAAGCAGGAGCAGCTGGTACAGCAAGTACCCCAAAATTCTATCAATCAGATTAAGGGAATAAGGGCAGAACCAGAGAACATGATGAACTGTTTCAGTTTGAGCAGCACAACATGCATAAACAGAAGTAGCAATTCTTCTCCAAGCAAGTACAATTCCAAATTCCAATACTCCAACCAAGCATCCCCATAAGGAAACATGTGATTTAGGAGGGAGTTCAAATTTCCAGATGGCCACACACACACATATTAATCACTAGCTGTCTGGATAATGAAAATGGTAAACATGAGACAGGCAAGCTGATTGGCAAAGGACAGACTGATTGATGTTCATCTCTGGTAAAGTTTCAGTTCAATCAGTTGCGTACTAAGGCTTCATTGATCAGATATATAACTTTTGCAGGAGTTGTGATCTAAAGGACAGACTGATTGATGTTCATCTTTGGTAAAGTCTCAGTTCAATCAGCTGCATACTAAGGCTTCATTGATCAGATATTTGCAGGAGTTGTGATCTTACCATACCCACGAAAAATCTGACTCAGGACTACAGAAGCCCTGGGTCTATCTGCTTCACCTGACTACTATGGGCAGTAATTCGTGGTCTGCAGAAGGCTTCTATGACAATGTATCAACTGTCAATGGCCTGTGTAAAGCCCTTCCCACTGGTAGTTGTCCTCTATAGGCTGCCAGAACATCACCTGGAATGCCACATCAGCAGTCATGCATTCTCTGGACAGCTGCAACATCCTCAGCTCAAACTCTGCAGAGCCTTGGTCAAGCTGAAGCCTATAAGCCCTCAAATGTCCAAGGTTCAGTTCAAGTGCAGCTAGTTCGTTTTCAAGTGAAAGAACCTGTGCCAGAATATTCAGAAGTATCCAGCTGAAAGAATAACAGCGAAGAAGAAGAGGGCCCTTCAAAAGTGATTCTCAAATTCATGGTTTTGTATCATCAGTGATAACTGACAGACTGACCCTGCTTGTTTATTATGCTTCCATTTACTGTGTGTAAAATTTGACAAAAAACAAAGGCCACGATATTATAATAATAAGAGGAAGCTATTCAAACAACATGTACCCGCAGAAGATCAGCCATCAAAGTGCCACGACCCGGACCTAATTCAACAATATTGACATGTTTTGGTTGGCCCATCTGTTGCCACAAGCACATACTCCATATCCCAATCAGCTGTAGAGACAAAAAAACAGTCAGAATTATGAAAGAGATCCAAATGTTGAACAAACATGCAAATTCAACCACAAATGAGATAGCCCAAAAATATGACATACCATACACCAATCAATACTAGACATAAGTTTCAACGAGACTATCTCTATATAAAACTCAGATAAGCTGTACTTGCAAGGTGTAATGCAGGAGATGCGATGGGTGAGTTAAAATACAGAAAAAACTTCCAAAAAAATTTCCAGTTATAAATTTACAAACCTCTCCAAACATTTGACTAACATCTGGAGATGTGATAAAGTCTCCCTTGTCTCCAAAAACATCACGGTTCATGTAGAAACCTGCAATTGGATTTGTGAGGACCTCGTCCATGTAATCAGCAATTGTTATTGGACCACCTCGAAACTGTCACAAAACCTGCATTAGATGCCTTAAATCTTCTCAAACATCCTCCCTCCCTTCATATAGGTACATGATACATTTCTTCTTTAGTAACTCATTGTACTTAATGTATCTTTGCTTATTAAAAAGACCACTCTTAAGGTCACTGCAAATTCTATCAGTATACGTTACAAAGATTGAGGAGTTTTCGACAAAAGGAGGCCACTATGATGCCATAACAACTTGCTGGACATAAAGAAAAAATACATTTATATCAAGACTTGCTTGCTGGAGTAACTGTGTGTGCAAAGTGGGACCAGCTGAGATTTGTGGTTTTAGACTTGTGCTTTTCATCTAGAACACCTCAACCCCCTAAAACTCTTTCAAGAGTAAAAAGAACAAGAGAGAAGGAAAAAGAGTGCACATGGCAAAGAAACTGTTTCAATAGTATTGATGGACAAGGGAAAGATATAGAGTAGCAATTCCCATAGTATAGTGACCAATCGATACATGATACAACACCATTGCAAACTAGGCAAGGAGAAGATACAAAGTAGCACTAGTAACTACAAGGACATCAATCTACCAACATGATGATACAATACCACTATAGACACCACTGGAAAAGTAAGAAAGCAATGTTAGCCCATATGCAAAATGGTTGGCATACTGTGAAAATATGCTAGGTTTGCACTAAGAAAACACAAAATGTATGAACACGACTAAGACACAATAACTTGGACAATAACCCAAAAGCGCAAAAATGCAAAAACACAAACAAAAAAGACAGAACACTGAATGAATGAACGCTATGAATGATGGAAAGAGTGTACAAGATGCTCAAAGGCAGAGCAATGGAAGTAGCCAAAGAATAACATCCACCTAAGACGGATCCCATGTGCTGTAACCCCCAATTGAATATCCTGGCAGCTGATCAAGGGAGGCTGCAATCAGTACAGCGACAATTGGGAGAGGGAATGTTGATGCAAGGCAGCCTGCATAGGCTGAAAATGCAAGCAGCTGATGAAAGATGCAAACAACAATTGATGGCATGGCAGTTCTGCACAGCAAACACAGCCTATGCTCATGTCACCATGTGCTTGGCAGCAGGGAGCTGGCATGTGGGACACAATTACTCTCTAGGATAGCGTTTCTTTTTAAAATCATAAGGTTTCTTCATTAGTTAAGCGTGTTTTGGGGCTGTTTTAGCTCAACGCCCTCTCTCAGGCCCAAAACTAAGCCATGAGAAATAAGCCCTTTTGTGTATTTCGATTTACCCCAAGGTGTCCCACCCCAAAGCAAGCAGGGCATCAAACTAACAATATGCGTCAGCTTACCAATGATCTACCAAGATTACAGAGGCGATGGTTATCTTACCAAGGGAGCCCAAGTGATCACCCTAAAGAGGCCAGGGCATCAGTGCTCGTCAGCTGCCTAGGGCCACCAAGTCCTGCAAAGGCAGATGGAATCAACAATGGACTTTTTCTTTTTTTGAGGGCTTTGTTTTAGGTTGTCACAAGATTTAGCATTAAGTGAGGATTTCAACTCAATGTTCATCCCATTGAGTCATTGTGTCCCTAGGTACGGAAAATAAGGATGGATAGCCCCACTACCTTCATAAAACAAGTAAAATTAGCCCACGTACTACTATGATAAGTGTCTAGGGATTACCTAAGGATGTGTGTGTGCCAATAATATGGAGAATATGTGGAGAGAGAAGCAATACGATATATGAACATGCAAGACAAGCAAAGCAAGTATGTAAGCATAGGGAACTGCCTTTGGTGACTACCATGGGAATGCCACGAATATAGTGGATCCAAAGCTGACCACTTCAAGGACCGAAAGGGATAAATGTGCACAGATACATGTTTACATGAACAGAATGCAAATGCACTAGAGTTATACAAAGGGGAATGCAAGATGTTATGCTCACACCAGATGCAATGCAACAATGCCACTTGAACAGTGCCCTCACAAGGGAATTGTTCACTTGCCCAAGCGCCCTTTTACAATCATGACATTCTGGCAGTGCGAATGAAGATAAATGTTCAAAAGAGTATAATAAATACAATGTCTGAATCAAAATCTATAAGTATCATCACTATCACTATCAAGAGAAGAAGCCGCCACCTCTCAAAGTAGAAAGGAAAACTGTAGACCATCCCCTCTCAAAGTGAAAGGGAAAACTGTAAACTACCCATTCCTACCATTGGATGGTGGAAGAAGAAGTAAGCACCCCTTTTGTCCCTAAAATGTCGATATCAATGGGAAAAAGGAGCAGCACCCAAATAAGAAGAGTGAGAAACATGTCTAGCTGAAAACTTGTGAAATAAATAGCCTCCAAGGTGGCCTCCAAAGAGGCAATGACGAATCATGGGAAAGACGCACCACCAAAAAATGCAACCATGAGAAGAAGTACTGAACAATTCAAGGCTTCGCTCCGAGCTAGGCGGTAGATCCTGTGAAAGCAAATGTCAACGTGCAAAAGGAATCAAAAACAACTACATAAGATCATAAAACATCTAAACCTCGACTTCAATGTTAAGTACAAGTGAGTGCTATGGACAAATGTGAATGGGACTCCTATTACCAAAAGGTACACATGCCAAAAATGTAAGAAAGTAAAAGGAGAAATGTGCAGTGGAAAAGAGAAGACAAACTAAAGCATGCCCTATAAGGATCAAGTGATGTGTAGGTGGGGAGTGGAAAGGGATCACGATCAGTATCACAGAGATCTAAACCAAAGAAGGCTCCACAATCCACTAGGCTCAATGGTCTCTAGAGAAAGTGGGCTCAAGTGCTTTTGGCTGCAAACTCGAAGGAGAGAGCAACTCATAGCAAGAAGGAGACTCATCAAGTCGGTTCTCAAGAGAGAGAACACATGCCGGAGGATAACTGAAGTCCACAACAGTAGGATGGGCTAACATTTCTAACAACTCCTTTTGGGTGAAGAGAAAGTAGAAGAACCAACTGCCATGTGAGCAATGGGGCTACCCTACTATCTTGGTTGTGAAGGGGAAGTGGGAGTGCCTCACCAAATGGACTTGAGACATGAGTCTTGGGTAAACTACCCTTAGCCTTTAAATGACACTCGTTGTCAAAGTGACCAACCTTTTGTCAATGTTGACAATACTGATTTTTCTTTGGTACATTCTACCACCCAGGTTTGGGAAGTTCCTTGTGACTCACTACCTTGGTTTGGATTTGGATTTTTATTGGAAGGTTGAGTTTGCTTGCCCTTCCCTTGCTACCCCTTCTAAGAAGATACAACAAAGGCCCCCTCTATGGAGGATGTCCCATGAAACTGATCGAACAGTCGGTGGGCATAATGCACTAGCTAACACTCAAATTCATAAAACATGGGCATCTGAGGCTAGGAGATCAACTGCCACACAAAATGGAAATATTTCCACATTAGCTTATTAAGGAACACTGTAACCTGATCTTCAAGGATTTAGGGACCCTAGTGGTTGAGAACTCGGCGAGTAAACACCAATCTCAACTATCTTGACTTTCAAGTCATCCTTATCAATGATGATGAAGTTTTGAAGCTCATGATCTAAGTTGATGCAACAAGTCCAATCCCATGCCACATAGCGATCAACAAGATGGGCCCAACGCTCAAAAGCAAGGTCAAAATGCTGGAGCTATGAGTGAAATTCAAGAAGGAGACCTTGCATCTTAACTCAACGATGGCTATGGCATTTCTACTTTTCCAAGAGCAACAAACCTCAAATCTCGCATGGTCGTTGGACTCCACGGTAGTCTGAAGTCTCTCCAGCCATCCCAGATCTATCATAGGCAAGCTGGGAGACCCACTCCTAATTGTTTCTGGACATGTTTGGTTGTGGAGACTAAAGCGTTCGAAGTCATCTAACCCTTCTTTTATTCCTACTTCTGCGGATGAGCTTTCTAATCAAAGTCCTAGGTATCTCAAAGAGAACTTGGCTTTAATACCATGTAAAGAAATGCTCTAAAACACAGAAAACACAAAACCGATCGTATGACAAAGCACAAACTGATAACATAGAACACAATTAGGGTTAGGGTAACTCAAAGACAGTGAACACAAAAAATAATGAACTAAATGACTACTGAATATACAATGCTTATGTAGCAAACACACTATGCAATGAACACACTGAACTTCGAACTCTCATATCTCTAGAACGAAAGCAGAGGTTATGAATTGAAGAGTGTATCATGCTTCGAAACAGATCCCAAAATGTAGCAAGATAGTCTCCATGTGTCGAATATTAGCAAACACAGCTAGAGAGGCTGGATTTTATGCAGACGGCAATAGAGGAGAGAGAATATGTAGCAAACGTAAACTTATGGAGAAGAGAGAATACCTAGCAGTAGCTGCAAAAGACAAATGCAAGTAGAAGGAACCTTCTCAAAGGCAAGTGGTAGCTGGAGAGCAGTTCTCGACAACAGTATGCCCTAAGCATATCCTCGATGACTTGATTTACTCGCTCTGTTTGGCCATCCGTTTGGGGATGGTAGGTGGTGCTAAAACAGAGTTGAGTCCCAATAGCTTCAAAGATAGCTCTCCAGAAGTGTGATGTGAAGAGAGAATCTCGATCACTAATGATTCTTCTGGGTAAACCATGTAGCTTGAATATCTCCTTGATAAACAATCTTGCAATGTCGGAGGCTTTATAGTTTGTCTTTACTGGAATCAGGTGTGCAACCTTGGTAAGCACGTCAACCACAAAACCATAATGGAATTGTATCCTCCTTGGACTTGGGGTAAGCCTACAACAAAATCCATACTGATGAATTCCCATTTCATTTGGGGAATGTCAAGCGGTTGCAGTTTCCCTGGCATCATGACATGTTCGGCTTTGATACGTTGGTAAGACAAACACTCAGTGACATATTTGAGAACGTCACCTTTAAGCCTCTCCCAATGGTAGCTCTTCCTAACTGCATTAAGAGTCTTAGCATAGCCAAGATGTCCTGCGAAAGGGGAATCGTGAGCTTCCCACATTATCTTCTGCTTAAGTGACTGGCTTGCTGGTATACACAGCCTTGTTCTGTAGTAGACAAGTCCATTATCAATGGAAAATTCCTGATACTTAGCTTGCAACTTTTGATTCTGCTCCTTGGTAGATATTTCCTTTAGCATTGTTTGGTAGGCCAAATCATGGCATACTTCCTCTCTAGCTAATTTAAGTATAGGGTTGTTTGGCATAGATACTTTTGTAGCCAAAGATCTGGCCGTTGATGGATTCTGCAAGATTAGGGAATTTAGGAATGCCTTGCGACTAAGTGCATCGGCGACTACATTCTCTTTCCCTGGTCGGTACTTGATTTCAAAATCATATTCCTCCAACACTTCAATCCACCGACGTTGCCTCATGTTGAGCTCGTTCTGGGTAAAGATCCATTTGAGACTCTTATCGTTGGTTATTAGAGTAAACTTGTTACCCAGCAGGTAGTGTCTCCAAAGCTTTAGAGCATGGATGACAGCTAGTAATTCCAGATCATGCGTGGCATAATTCTTTTTATGATTCTTCGATTTCCCTGAAGAGTATGCTACTGGATGACCTTCCTGCATAAGTACACACCCCAAGGCAAGAATGCTAGCATCTGTTACTACCTCGAACTCTTTATTGAGGTCTGGAAGTTTTAGAATAGGTGCTGATACCAAACTTTGCTTCAATTTGTCGAAGCTATTCTGTTCAGGAGTTGACCATGTAATGGAAGTCTGCTTCTTTAGTAAATCCGTCAGAGGTGCTGCAATCAAAGCATAGTTTTTGATGAAGACCCTATACCATCCTGTCAATCCAAGAAAGCTGCGTATTTCTTTGACAGATACTGGTTTTGGCTATTCAAGCACATCTCTGACCTTGGCTGGGTCTACTGATATTCCTTCTGATGATACTATGAATCCCAGATATTCAATCCGATGCTTGAAGAATACACACTTCTTCATTTTTGCATACAGCTTATGTGACCTCATTGTCTCAAGGACAATCCGAAGTTGAGGTTCATGATCTTCTTCTTGTTTAGAATAGACTTAAGTGTCATCGAAGAAGACAAGCACGAAATCATCAAGATATGGTCTAAAGATATCCTGCATTAATCTATTAAAGGTGGCAGGTGCATTTGTAAGCCCGAATGACATAACCAGGAACTCAAAGTGCCCATATCTTGTATTGAAGGCCGTCTTTGGGATATCTTTTTCCTTGATCCTTATCTGATAGTAACCTGACCCGAGATCAATCTTGGAGAAGATGTTTGCACCCTGAAGACGATCAAGAAGCTCATCTATTCTAGGAATAGGATATTTGTTCTTGACTGTTGATTGATTCAACCCTCGGTAATCAATACATAGTCGAAGTGTCCCATCTTACTTTTTCTAGAATAGCACTGGAGCTCCCCACGGTGAATTGCTAGGCCGGATGTAGCCCTGATCTAACAGTTGCTTGAGTTGTTCCTTCAACTCAATTGCTTCTGGTATGGACATTCTATAAGGTCTCTTTGCAATTGGCGCAGCTGTTGGGTATTTTACTCACGCCTTACTTACGCCTACGCTCATATATGGGAGTGTCAGTGATCAGTAGGACACTGGGGCACTTTTTACTCTCGGTAGGAGAGGTTTTTTCCCTCAGACTTATGGTCTTATTATCGTATGTACTTATGTGCTTATGTTACACACATTTAGGCACTTAGTGTGTGTCGGGTGTGAACACCCCCCTACAACCCTAGGTTTAATGGTTGTACTTTGTACTTTCAGATTACACTCATTCAGTCTATTCTCTTGGGTGTCGTGCTTCAACTCTGTCTCTCTCACTCTCACACTGTCTACTGAATCTGGCTGTATCTCGATCCTCTGCTCTCACATTTGGTATCAGAGCTCAGCTCTGAACTCAGCTTCTGCCTGCAGAGTGCAAGTCTGCAGTCTGCAGCACACGCCAGTCCTGCTCCAGCGTCAGACGTCACGTCAGCACAGGTACAGCCTGTCGTCAGTCCTGTCAGCAGAGTACAGCTCGTCGTCAGTCAGCAGTCAGGCGCTGTTCCTCAGCGCTGTCTCAGCACAGTACAGCAGTCGCCCGTCAGCAGCACGTCCACGTCCTGTCCCCGAAGTCAACGCCTGCTCGCAAGCAGCACCACCAGTCCGCTAGGGCCCGTTTCCTGCAAACGAAGTTTCCTCTGCGCTCGTGACCACGAACTGCCCTCCGACCCGCGTCAGAGTCACTGCCCGCCTACACGCGTCAGATTCGCGACCTGCCCTGTCCACGCGCAGCCCGCCTGCCCATCGCGACTGGTCAGCCCGTCAGACGACCTGCTCCCGCCTGTCTACGTCACGTCAGCAGCTCGCGACGTGCTTCACGCCCAGGTAAAATTTTCAAAATTATTATTATTTCAGCCCAGAATAAAATTCTGGAAGCGGCGGTTCACACGCGGTTGGCACAGATCTACTGGAAAAATAAATTTCATGCAAATTTCTGGACTGAATAGTCAGAAATTTTGGGGCTTTTGTGTATTTGGAGGACAGATGCATTTAAACTGCTGATACAATCACAAAACGACTGTTTTTGACAAAGATTTTGGCAAAAGTTTTGGGGATTTATTCATAACAGTGTTGCATTGCACTGTTTGCACCTTGGGAAGCGTGCAGTAAAGGACAGTTTTCTGACAGAGTACGCCCTTGCACATCAATTGCAGAAACGTATTTGCTGCAATTTCTGGAAATTTGCAGATTTCCAGTTCGAACTGCTTTGACATTGCTCATATTGTCTTTGGAAATTTGTCATCATGGCAAATCAGGGAGGTGATGTCTTTACGTATGTATCCAAAGAGGACAGACTGGACGGAAACAACTATTCCCTTTGGTCATTTATGATGAAAAATGTATTAGTGGCCAAGAATTTATAGGATTATGTCAGTGGAGAGGAAACTCGGCCAGGAGTTGTAGCTCCTGCTACTCCTCCTCCCCATGGCGCACGTGGACAACGGGGACCTTAGCCCGCTCCACCTCAGCCACTTCCTCCAAGAACTGCAGCTCAAAAAGCTTGGGATACCCGTGATGCACAGGCCTTGTCGCTGATTGCTTTGGCAGTTCAGCGGTCCATCATACCTCATATCCGTTCGGCATCTTCTTCACGAGATGCATGGTTGACTTTGGAGCATATGTTTGCAGGAAAAAATGAGACACGAATCTCTTTCTTGAAGAAAGAGTTGGAAACTCTGAAGATGCATGAAGGTGATTCTATGCAGGATCACTTAAACAAGATTCAGGACTTGAGGGAGCAGCTCATGAATGTAGATGAGTATTTTTCGGATGCACTGTTGATATCCACCACCTTGAATTCCCTACCTCCTTCGTACTTGTCTTTTCATACTGCATTGAACCTCACAATGAGGATTGCTGAGCACCCACTCACTTTTATTCAGCTGGTTAGCTTGCTTCTAGAAAAGGAGCAAACACGGAAAAATAGTAGTATGGATGCTATAGTCTCTGAGCAGGCTTTTGTGGCAAGACAGAAAGACAAGAACAGCAAGGTGAAAAATGCTCCACAGAGTTCTGGCACTTCGGGCACATCGCAGAATCAGTCACAAGGGGGGACGCAAGCAAAGAAAGGAAAATGTCATTATTGTAAGAAGCCCGGCCACTATATCACTGAGTGCAGAAAGCGAAATGCCAAAGAGAAGAAGAAGGAGTCAGGAATGTCTGTTTCTACTACTCCTTCCACTGCTAGTGAGTCCGCGTCCTTTGTTGTGGACAAGAACTATTGTTTTTACACTTGCAGTTATGACATCTCTTGGGCCGATAGAGCACTTAGCTCTACAGAGGATGCTGACACTTGGTTCTTTGACAGTGGTGCTTCTAGACATATCACATCTCGCAGAGATTTGTTTGCTTCAGTTAGTACACCTCCCGTTGGGAAATCGGTACAGTGTGCCAATAATGCATCATACCCTGTTCGTGGTATTGGGGAGATTCAGCTCACAGCCATTGATGGCTCTATTCTCCACCTGCAGGATGCTTTGTTTGTGCCTGGAATAAAGAAGAATTTGCTTTCTATTTCTTCTTTGGCACGTTGTGGTATGCAGGTCACTTTTGATGATGACCGTTGCATGGTTCGAGAAAAAGAATGCATGACATTGGTCTTGACAGGATCTTTGTGTCATGGTTTATATGAGTTGGATGCTCTTTCAGTAGATCAGTCAGCATACTTGACATCCACTCTTACTCTTGCTATGATACAGGCGGAGTTATGGCATGCTCGTTTAGGGCATGTAAACTTTGGCAGCTTGATTCTTTTTACAGCGTACTCAGATGCTGGATGGCTTACCTCTCTTGGAGAGACCTCCTGAGCACTTATGCGAGGGATGCATTTTGGGGAAAATGCATTGTTTCTCATTTCCTCGTGATGTTGCTTTCAGGGCAACAACCAGATTGGAGTTGGTGCATTCAGATGTTTGTGGGCCTATGCAGACCATGTCATTGGGTGGTTGCTATTATTTTGTGACATTCATTGATGACTTCACACGTTTTTGCTGGGTCTATTGTTTGAAAAAGAAGTCAGAAGTGTATGATGCATTTTTGGCCTTCAGTGCACTTGTTGAAAACCAATCTGGATGCCACATTAAGACTCTCCATTCGGACCGAGGGGGGGAATACATGTCCTCTATGCTGAATTCTTTTTTGCAGCAGAAGGGCATAGTACATCAGTATACTACAGCTTATACTCCACAGCAGAATGGGGTAGCAGAGAGGAAAAATCGGTCACTCATGGAGATGGCCAGATGTATACTGAAGGCAAAGAGCTTGCCTCATAGTTTTTGGATGGAAGCAGTCATGTGTGCTTGCCATATTTTGAACAGATGCCCTACCAAAGCCTTGAAGACCATCACACCATTTGAGGCTTGGAACAGCCGTAAACCTTCTGTTGGTCACTTTCGTACCTTTGGGTGTCTTGCCTATGCCCATATTCCACAGGTACTTAGAAGAAAATTGGACAACAAGGCTGTTAAGTGCATTTTTATGGGATATAGCAATGAGAGCAAAGGCTACAAACTCTATGATCCCGTTACTAAGAAGGTTTTTGTCAGCAGGGATGTTGTTTTTGATGAAAAATCAAAATTATCCTTGGCTGGTTTGGACACATATCAGGCTGCCCGTGATGTTTTTGAAGGGCTGCTGCCCATTACTTTTGGTGATTCAGCTGGAGGTTCACAAAATGAACCTAATGTTCAGCCAGCTGCTCCTATGGAAAGTGCAGAAATTCAACCATTGGTTGATCGGAATACTCAGCATAATGCTGAAACAGAAATTCAGCAAGAGCTTGCACACAGCCAGGATGCTAGACAGCTACCTAGATGGTATTTGCAGACTATGCAAGATAGTCCTTTGGAGGCACCCATGGCTGGTCGTACTAGAAGGCAAACTCGTTTGCATGATTCAGCACATACTATGGAGTTTATTATGGCAGCAAGTACTTTTGATAATGAAGAGCCTGAATGTTATGAGGATGCACAACACAGTGTGCATTGGAAGGCAGCCATGCAAGCTGAATTAGATTCTATTACTAAGAATCACACTTGGGATTTGGTGTCCTTGCCATTTGGGAAGAAAGCCATTGGAACAAAATGGGTCTACAAATTGAAAAGAAAAGCAGATGGATCCATAGATAAATACAAGGCACGGCTGGTAGCTAAAGGCTACACACAGAAAAAGGGCATTGATTATGAGGAGACATTTGCTCCTACTTCCCGTATGACGACCATCAGGTCTATGATTGCTTTGGCTGCACATTATGGTTGGACAGTTCATCAGCTAGATATCAAGACTGCATTTTTGCATGGGGAACTTCAGGAGGACGTTTATGTACAGCAGCCCGTTGGTTTTGCAGTTGAAGGCTCAGAACATTTGGTATGCAAGCTAAAAAAGGCACTATATGGTTTAAAACAAGCTCCTAGAGCTTGGTATGAAAAGATAGATGCTTTCTTGCTTGGTTAGGGGTTTCTAAACAGTTCATCTGAGTCTACCCTTTACGTATGTAAAGAAGGGGGATCTATGCTGATTTTATGTCTTTATGTTTATGACCTTTTGCTCACTGGAACACATGCTGATCAGATTTCAGCATTCAAACAAAATTTGCAGCAAACTTTTGACATGTCTGACTTGGGAGTTTTGCATTACTACTTGGGCATCCAGTTCATACATACTGCTCGAGGTATTGGGTTATCACAGTCAAGGTATATTGGGCAGCTTCTTGAGAAATTTGGCTTACAGGATTGCAAGCCAGTTTGTACTCCCATGGAACCTGGACTGAAACTGTCATTACATGATGACAGTGATTTGTTTGATATACATACATATGCTCCTGCAGTTGGATGCCTTATCTATCTATGCAATACTAGGCCGGACATACAATTTGCAGTTTCAGCCTTGAGCAGGTATATGCATCAGCCACGTATGTCACATTGGCAAGCTGTCAAGCGTGTTTTTCGCCACTTGCAGGGTACTCGTTCTCTTGGGTTGCTTTATGCCAAGGGGGGACCACTGCATTTACATGCTTAAAGTGATTCTGATTGGGCTAGTGATTATGATACACGTCACTCTACTAGTGGCAATTGTTTCTTTCTTGGCACTTCTTGCATTTCTTGGCTTAGCAAGAAACAATCCACTGTTGCCACATCGTCATGTGAAGCTGAATACAAGGCAGCTTTCACCACCACAGTTGAATGCGTATGGCTTAGACGCTTGCTAGCTGATTTGGATGTATCTGTTACTGAGCCTACTCCTTTGTTCACTAACAGTCAGAGTGCCATTGCAGTGGCACGGAACCCAGTGTTTCATGCTCGCACGAAACACATTGAGATTCACTATCACTTTGTCAGAGAGAGGCTACATGCAGGTGATATCAATTGTCCTACCACCAATAATGTGGCAGACATCTTCACCAAAGCTCTTCCTCGTGACAAATTTGAAGCATTTCGCGATGCTTTAAATTTGATATCCTTTGGTGGCGGATAATCCTTGTACTCTTGATCACTCTTCACTCCAAGGGGGTTTGTTGGGTATTTTACTCACGCCTTACTTACGCCTACGCTCATATATGGGAGTGTCGGTGATCAATAGGACACTGGGGCACTTTTTACTCTCGGTAGGAGAGGTTTTTTTCCCCAGACTTATGGTCTTATCATCGTATGTACTTATGTGCTTATGTTACACACATTTAGGCACTTAGTGTGTGTCGGGTGTAAACACCCCCCTACAACCCTAGGTTTAAGGGTTGTACTTTGTACTTTCAGATTACACTCATTCAGTCTATTCTCTTGGGTGTCGTGCTTCAACTCTGTCTCTCTCACTCTCACACTGTCTACTGAATCTGGATGTATCTCGATCCTCTACTCTCACAGCAGCTCCAGGTACTAACCTAATCTCATGATCTACTTCTCTTTGAGGCGGAAGTTCGGTCAATTCTTCAGGGAATACGTCAGCGTATTCCTTTAGCCAAGAAGGCCCTTCATGAGACTCTTGCTTTTGATCTAACTTGTTGAGTTTGATCAAGTAAACGGGTAATCCTTTTCTGACTCCTTTTATGATCCGAGATATTTTGGCCAATTGGATTCTTGGCACTCCTCCCTCACCTTGAGTTGTGACAAATTCCCTTTCAAAGTTTCGAAAGGAAACTTGACCCTTTCCACAATGAATGTGGGCGTCGTTGGGCTTAAGCCAATCCATCCCGAGTAGACACTCATGGATACATAAATTCATGACTCTGAATTTGACTGAAGTCTTCTTTTCTCCCAGAAAGAATTCCACCTTAGCAGTTTGCCTGGTACAAGTTACCTCACGACCATTTGCCAATTCCACAAGCAGAGTAGGTGCTTCTACTATGGCTATTCCTAATCTTTTTCCACATGCTGGTGAGATAAAGGAATGTGTACTGCCGCAATCAATCAAGGTTTTGAAACCTTTACCTTGATAGTCCGACGGTGTTTGAATCACCGAGAACTAGCGATTCGGCCCCTTCTTGTGTAAAGCGGCATGGACTGTCGCTCTTTCGAATTCTGCTTCCATGGTCGGATCTTCCTCTTCTTCTTCTTCGCATCTTTGCCTACTAGCAATGCAGGCGGTTCTTCCTCTTCCACGGGTAGCAGCTCCTTGACCATGGCCTGCTCCTTGGAAAGGCGTTTGGCGATGTCCTCCGCTGAGCTTGGGACATTGCCTCTTGAAGTGACCAGGTTCGTTGCAGTGAAAACAACGGAGGTTTCGGCCATTACTTTGAGTAGGAACAAAGTTGTTGACGTTATTTGTCCTTGCTTTCTTTCTTTGTCCCTGATTATGACCTTGAACTCTCTTCATTTGAGGTCTGAATGCTCCTCTGTTCGGGTCACTATAAGACCAAGTTTTGTTACTCCTTGGTCTAGCTTGCACCTCCTGAATTATAGGTGCCGCTCGAATGAGTGCATCCTGAAGATCTGATGGACGCATAGATTCGAGACGGGTATTTACTGGTGGATTTAAGCCCGCACAGAATTTGGACACCTGCTGCGTCATGTCCATCTGTGGCGCATACTTTAAAAGTGAAACGAATTTAGAGTAGTATGCGTCAAGAGTGAGTCCTAGCCGTTTTAGCTCGTAGAACTCGTTCATTTTCTGCGTGCGATATGCAGGTGGTAAGTATCTTCCCTGCACAGCCTTCTTCAGCTTCTCCCAGGTAATGGATCTCTCTGTAATCCCTTGATCCCTGCACCATTGCTTCCACCAAAGTCTGACTTCGCCGGTGAGCTTTAACTTGGCGAGCATAGCCTGATTGGTGGGTGCAGTACGGGTTGCTTCGAAGTAATCCTCCATGGATTCAATCCAAATTTCAGCATCAGCCTGAACAAACCTGCCTCTCCCATCAAACTCGGGTGGCTTAATTTGCTTGAGGAGGAACTTCTTCTCCTGAATCACAGCAGTACTTGATGTAGGAGGTGAGTTTGAAACCTGTACCTGGGGTTGTGCTTGAATAAAGGTTTTCTTAACGTTATTATATGATAATCGACGTTAGCTTAGCTATCTCATAAACAATGTAGCTACTTAACTTTTGATCAACTCTTATACACAACCAGACTTTAATAAAAAGAAGTCTTTATTTGTATTTACATGGACATAGCCCTTTCAAATACAACGTTCCCTGTGATGATAAGTCAATTGTTACATTTAGTTTGGGGAGAACAACGTTGTATTGCATTTATCTACAGGAACTGAGTAATAGTAGGGTTTTGGGTCATGGATCTTCAAGAATCGATAAGTCATTGGAAGTTCAGGATATCCTTTCCGTTGGAATTCATACTTCTCATGGCGTCCCAACACTTTAATCCTATCGGCGGGGATTACACGGGTTACTTCCTCATATACATATGAGTTCATTTCAACCCTCCGACCTTGAATATGTAAAGTCGAATTTACGTGAGCTTCCACAAAAACGAACAGCTTCACGACTTTTAAGTCTTCCAACCACTTGATCCTCTTTAGGTTGGTCTGTAGATAAGCAAACCGGTGGGTGGCTATATAATAGATTCCTGAAGCACCCGTCCATCTTCGTTCCATGTACAAAGGTGATGGATTATAGATCTGCTCCAGGATACTCATCATCCCAATTCCTTATCTATAAAGCGAAGAATGCATTGCAGTTATAAACATGACCCGAAATACCAAAAACTTATTTCACGCTTCGTAATTCTGCAAGACAGTGTTGAAGGTAAAGAAATGTTTAGACAGCAACAACTTCTTTACTTCCTTTTATTGAGATCTCATAAAACAATTCCGTTGTTGGTCTGCTCTGATACCAACTGTAACGTGTCCACTAGTATCATCCAGGACACGTCTTAGCAGTCCATCGGAAAGGATGTCTAGAAAGCTCCGCCCGGCACTCCCATGGAATGTTACGGGATTTGCGATCTAGGTCTTCCCGCGTCTGCCACGTAGCGGAAGTATTCTGACCGTTCCCACCTAGGATTGACCAGAATTAGGGTTTTCCTGATTGGTCATTACCTAACAGCAACTAGTGTCGGACCCAAGCGAACTACTTTATGCAGAAACGCCAGGTCCGAAGCGGATTCACGCTGCACTTGGTTCAAGGAGAATGGGAAACGAGAGGGATGCAAAGCTCAACCTCTCTGCCATAAGGCATAGTCCCATTCCGTTCCCCTAAAACAGCGTAAATCGATTAAGATATCACTCTAGGTCAATGCTTTTGTTGTTCGTGTCCTTAGACGATCATCCGGCTGTTCTTTGAGAAAAGTTCCTCGCTAACCGGACCACCCAACCGTAGGACGGACCTATGGCCCATCCTCCGCATTTTCCTCGGTTTGTTTTAGTTATGTAATTATCTAACACATTAATTTGACACGTAACAATCAGCTTCTTTAATTAATCCGTTAAGCACTGGTTCCTTCACGTAATCTTATCATGTAACATAGAAAAACAATATCAAACAAGTTCTTTATTAACATATCATCATTTTTATCTTTGAAATACAAGGAGTTCCGCCCGTAGGCTTGTCCATAATCTGCCCGAAGGCTATCCAGTAATCCACAGGGATCACTATTCCAAGCTTCTGCCCGTAGACTAGTATACAGGCCTCGAGATCCAATCCCGAGTCACATTAGCCTCTTGTGCAGGACCCGAAAGGCGAGGGATTTACGGCCAGAGCCCCCCCTGGCACCCAAGCGTCCTCCTGCTCCAAGTAGAGCTCAACGGAGAGACCTCTCGCGGTGGGTTTGGTCCTCAACAACCCCCTTGGTTAGGGTCAGGCAGACAGTCGGGGGTAATTGAAACTGCCTCTCCCTTCAGGCCTTCAACCTAAAGTATAGGTATTCATTTAATTTGTAATTCATAAATCAAACAGTGCCCTAAAATCTCTAGTAAGCACAAACATTTCCATTAATCGACCTTGTTGTTTTGGCAAACTGCTAAGAAATTATTCTTTCCTTTCGAATGTATCAGCACTCATTCCAAGGTGTCTTGCAACTTGGCAAGATCCTTTATATTCCGGGTTAGGGCATACCTTATTAACCCAACTTGGTCAACCCTAAAGTTCATTGGATACTTTAGTTTCCGGTTTATAACTTTCCCTATTTAGAAGAATATCCAAGAATACATCCTTTTGCAAGATAACTTGCGTAAGGATCTTCCATCCTTGTTGAGGGTATTTACCCTTTCTTTTTGTGAATCAATCACAAGACTATATGACTTCGTACTTGCTGCGCAAGTCCTGCGGTGAAATAATCCGTTTTAGTTTCTTTAAGCTGACGTATGTCGAACCTAGGGTCTCTTTTTAAGAACCTCAGGGACAACCCTAGTTCTTTTACCTTTACAAATTTATTGACCCTACAATCAGGGAAGGTAGTCAAGTGCTTAAGGCATAAACGTTTCTTTGGTCTTTAATTCATTCCCAAGGCATATTTTTCAGCATGGTATTTCTAAGATTAGATTGATTTGGTTATCTTTTGGAAGGTAATATTGAGATCACCTCGGCACGATTTGTTATTCTTGTGACAATTGATTTTTTTAGTTCTAAACTTTATTGCTTTGAGGTAGGTAAATTCAATTTAATCTTCCTTTTTCCTTGCAAACGGAACTCATGCCAAATAACAATCTTTTTCTTGCTAAGATATGCAATTAGCAATGATAACTTCCTAGTAATTCGAGCAACGTAAAAAAACATTTCATGATGATTCGTTGCAAAAAAAGAATAGGGTTAATGGTGCAAGATGCAGTTTTTATACCTTCAGGATTTAACTGAAATATACTACTATAGTAAGTAGATAATCTTGTTCGTAATTCGTTATAATGCATGATGCTATTCGAAGGAAACTATGTTCTATACATTATCATTTGTTCAATTAAACTAAACTCCTTCATTGTAAATAACTCGGAAAAATATATTCTATCCCTAACAATTTATCTTTGCATGATTGGCTTAAAACCGATATAAAACCAAGAAGGAAAAACCTGGTTTTGGGGTGAGATATCCACATGGATACCAGGAGATGATCCTCCCGCAGCTACTCCTTGGACTTTCTTAGGCGGCATCGCAGTTCGAATGTGAAGGCAACTTTTACTCTTTCTTTCGGATTTCCACCGTCTCTCTTTCGAGGCAAGGAGTCGTTCAAAAGGTTGACCACGAGGAGGGATAATAAGACCTCTAAAATCTTAGCTTCTTCGGAGAGGGAAAGGGTTTATAAAGCTTTAGAGAAAAAAAAAAAGAGTCTATAGGATATAATCATGGTGAAAGGTTATGTGTGAGTGTGGCTTCACAAACATCTATGAAAGCCCCTTGGGAGATCTTTTGGACACTGGAGTGAAAGGACTTAGGGGTTTTTCAAACCTAGGGGGAAATTTTGAAAGATAACACAAGGGTTTATAGTATGGGGAAAAAGGCGTGTAAGTAAAAGGGAACACGGGGTTTAGAAAGGCTTAGGGGTGTATTAAAAAAAAGAAATATGAGGGGTAAAATACGGGGTTTCAAACACAAGATGGGACTTATGGATTTAGGCACAGGAAAGGGAAAAAGGGTTTATGAGGCCAAGGGTTGTGGGGGTTTAACAGCCCTCGGGAAAGGTTTAAGGCCTTTAAGACCGTTGCAGGGTGAAAAGGGTTTCTAAAGGTTAGAACCGAGAGGGAATCAAAGGGTAAGGAAGGGTATAGGAAGGGAAACTTGAGGGTTTTAAAAACCCGGGGGAGGAGAGAAGATGGAGTGGAAGGGATATGAGGGGGTGAATGGGGGCTTGATTAGCCCCCCCTTAAGAAGCTTCACAAGGAAGCTTCCTTTATCCCACGTGGCAGGAGGGGGGGGGGGGGACAATCTGGCGGGGGATGAGAATTCTGACGGTGGCCAACGATGGAGCTATGGGGAGAGAAGCTGGAGGTGATAGGCGGCAACAGCGGCAGCTTTAGCAGCATCAGGCGGCTCTCCTTATCTTCGTCCTCCCTTTGTGGCAGCACCAACAGCGCCAGAGCTTGCTTCAACTTCCTCCCGGGCCTCCATATCTCAGCCGCCCACCTTGCTTTTATAGGGGAGGGGAGGGGAGGGAATCCTCCTCCCCTTGAGTTGTCCGCTTGTATGGAGAGGGGCCTGAGCAAGCTCCAGCGAGGAGCTTGCTGGCCCCCTCTATCCCCCCTCGATGCTCCAGCACGATGCGCCGCCACAAAGCCGTAAATTTTTTTTTAATATATTTAATATATTACACCTTCATGTGAGCTTGTTGAGGCCTCTTTATGGTGATGTGCTAGAGGATATATTTGCTAAGATTCACCCAGAGATTGAAGAGCTAAACGAGGTATTGGTACTTGAGCAAATTTTGGAACATAAAGAAAGAAAGATCAGAGGTAAAGGTTCCAAAAGATACTTGGTGAAATTTTAGAATTATTCACCAATGGATGCTAAGTGGATGACTTGGCAGACCATCCGTAGTTGGAGCTTTACCTCAAGGCATTTCAGTTAGAGCTGACTTTGGATTGAGCTTAGCGAGGTTCAGCAGAGCAAGGGTCCGTGCTGACAATTTGTTTGCCATGAGGTCACTATTTAGTGTACTAGTCACTATAGTTTCTGGTAGCAACTTCCTAAAAAGGATAGGTTTTGCATACATTGCTAAAGGTTATGTAAATGAGGAGTGTCGTACTACGGCCCAAGGTCTCCCAGCTAAGAAACCATAGCAAGCCACAATTACCACCACTCTTCTTGGATAGTCAAGTGGGGTTGTGCCTTCCATTGTTGCCCTATCTCACCTCCTAGCACATATGCCATTGGACATATGGCACATGGATAACCTCATCCACCCTTGCATTATAGTTCATTTAAAGGCTTGGGTGACTGGTCTACTAACACTACTCCCTTCGCACTCTGCGTCCATTCTAAGGTCTCCTCCTGCACCCCACTTAGGACCATTTTCCTACGTAGGATCATTTCCTTGCCTCGACACAAGTTTCATTTGCAAAGACTCATTGATGGCTGTGTGCAATGGTGGCCACACACTCAAGGCTAGCCCTCTTAGGCTACACTAGAATACTCTCTCATTACTTAGCACTCTTAGTTCCTTATGCTAATGAGTTGGTGGGCCCATTGACTACTTTATTCTTAGGCTACTTAGGCTTTAGGATTTTCTTCATTTGTCTGCCACTGCATTTGCACACTTAATCATTTATACATCTCCTCTCATTTTAGCTTTATTGTCTTTTTTGTTTTGCTTTGAAGCATCTCACTATGAAGCTTTTGTTTTCTGTAGATTCTAATCTCTTTTGTAGGGTTTTATATTTCAATCTAGGACTAATATGCAGGTTTGCATTGGTTCTCTTGGGCTGGAGATATGGAAGTTCACTATTTCTTTGTGGTTTTATCTTTCTTGGAAACTTGCTCTTCTATCAGCATGGAGGCTTTCCCTCTTGAGGCAAATCTTGTGACATCTCTTGATGTTATCACAACAGTAGCTTCTCTCTAGCTCCTCCGGATAGCTAGGCTGCTTGATCCGTGTTCTTCATGGTTCTTGGCACCACATAAAGACTGATGTCTATCCTTTCTTGGTATTCTATAGGTTTTGACATTTATCTTCGACGTCGGCCTCCCTCCCTTTTGTACCTACCCTTTGCATTGCATGATTATCATCTTTGTAAAAGGGCACTTGGGCAAGTGAACAATTTCCCACGAGCAACACTATCCAAGTGGCACCTTGTTCCATGTCTATTCTCATCGTGTAGCATTACTCTTTGCATCTCATTGTGCAGCACACCCTTGAGCAGATCTGGAGCTATTTTCATTGGCGGTTCTTTTACTACCTTACTACTACACCTTCATACTTATTCACCCTTGTACTTTGTCACTTGTTGAGCTAAGATTGTATTAGGCTGACTTAAAGAGCCCCAAAACACACTTGATTAATGAGGAAACCTTATTATTTTAAAAAGAAATGCGATCCTAGAGAGTAACTGTGCCCCACATGCCAAACCCTAATTTGGGTGCTCTAAATTCTCAACAAATAGGTATGTAGCTTACCACTCTCTCAATCTCGTTTTGTAGATTTTAGGTGCTAGAGCTTTGCTGCCCACACCCTATTTGAGGAGGATATCTCAGTTAAAGCTGCCCCATGCTGACTACCACACACTGGCGCTTGTTTGCAGTCCTCCATAACTGATTTGCCTTTATCACACTATTGCTAGCTGATCTAGTGCCTCAACAATGCTGCATTTGCGGTTTGTCGACTTTCTCCATATTTGGCAACCTTTCCCAGCTGCCAATGGCTCATCATGATTGGCGTTTTCCTTTTGGTGTTGTTGCCTATCACTGTTTGGCTTCTAGACAATACAAGCAGCCAAGGATAGACAAAAGGCATACGCAGATTTGAAGCATCAAGAAAAAGTCTTCGACGAAGGAGACATGGTCTTCATTCGCGTACGCCCTAAAAAGAGTTCTCTATCCCTAGGAGATTGCAAGAAGCTAAGTCCAAGGTATTGTGGGCCGTACAAAATCCTCAAATGCCTAGGACCCAATGCTTATAGATTGCAACTCCCTGAGAGCCTAAAGGTTCACAATGTATTCCATATCAGCCTATTGAAAAAATATGTACCCAATCCTAACCATGTACTTGATGACCAACAAATTGTAATGCCTAGTCAAGGAGTCCTTGAACTAAGGCCGGATAGGATCTTAGATGTTAGGAAGAGACAGTTCAGATCCAGAACCTTGAGAGAATGCCTCGTCCAGTGGAAAGATTATCCCGAAGAGGATGCCACCTGGATAGAAGAAGGCACTCTCAACCATCAATATCCCCAGTTTATCTCGAGATGAGGACATCTAGATTCTTCTAAGGGGGAGAGAATGTAATATATTAAATATCTTTTTTTAAAAATTTATGCCTTCCTGGCGGTGCATCGTGTTGGAGTATTGAGGGGGGATAAAGGGAGCCAGCAAGCTCCTCGCTGGAGCTTGCTCAGGCCCCTCGCCATGCAAGCGGACAACTCAAGGGGGGGAGGATTCCCTCCCCTCCCCTATAAAAGCAAGGTGGGTGGCTGAGATATGGAGGCCCGGGAGGGAGTTGAAGCAAGCTCTGGCGCTGTTGGTGCTGCCACAAAGGGAGGACGAAGATAAGGAGAGCCTCCTGATGCTGCTAAAGCTGCCGCCACTGCTGCCTATCACCTCCAGCTTCTCTCCCCACAACGCCATCGTCGGCCACCGTTAAAATTCTCATCCCCTGCCAAATTGTCCCCCCCCCCCCTTCGTGCCACGTGGGATAAAGGAAACTTCCTTATGAAGCTTCCTAAGGGGGGGCTAATCAAGCCCCCATTCACCCCCTCATATCCATTCCACTCCATAAATTCTTCCCCCCTCCCCCGGGTTTTTAAAACCCTGAAGTTCCCCTTCCCATACCCTTCCTTACCCTTTCATTCCCTCCCGGTTCTAACCTTTAGAAACCCTTTTCACCCCGCAACGGTCTTAAAGGCCTTAAACCTTTCCCGAGGGCCATTAAACCCCCACAACCCTTGGCCTCATAAACCCTTTTTCCCTTTCCCGTGCCTAAATCCATAAGTCCCATCTTGTGTTTGAAACCCCGTATTTTACCCCTCATATTTCTTTTTTTTAATACACCCCTAAGCCTTTCTAAACCCCGTGTTCCCTTTTACTTACATGCCTTTTTCCCCATACTATAAACCCTTGTGTTATCTTTCAAAATTTCCCCCTAGGTTTGAAAAACCCCCAAGTCCTTTCACTCCAATGTCCAAAAGATCTCCCAAGGGGCTTTCATAGATGTTTGTAAAGCCACACTCACACATAACCTTTCACCATGATTATATCCTATAGACCCTTTTTTTTTTTTCTCTAAAGCTTTATAAACCCTTTCCCTCTCCGAAGAAGCTAAGATTTTAGATGTCTTATTATCCCTCCTCGTGGTCAACCTTTTGAACGACTCCTTGCCTCGAAAGAGAGACGACGGAAATCCGAAAGAAAGAGTAAAAGTTGCCTTCATATTCGAACTGCGATGCCGCCTAAGAAAGTCCAAGGAGTAGCTGCGGGAGGGTCATCTCCCGGTATCCATGTGGATATCTCACCCCAAAACCAGGTTTTTCCTTCTTGATTTTATATCGGTTTTAAGCCAATCATGCAAAGATAAATTGTTAGGGATAGAATATATTTTTCCGAGTTATTTACAATGAAGGAGTTTAGTTTAATTGAACAAATGATAATGTATAGAACATAGTTTCCTTCGAATAGCATCATGCATTATAACGAATTACGAACAAGATTATCTACTTACTATAGTAGTATATCTCAGTTAAATCCTGAAGGTATAAAAACTATATCTTGCACCATTAACCCTATTCTTTTTTTGCAACGAATCATCATGAAATTCATGAAATGTTTTTTTACGTTGCTCGAATTACTAGGAAGTTATCATTGCTAATTGCATATCTTAGCAAGGAAAAGATTGTTATTTGGCATGAGTTTCATTTGCAAGGAAAAAGGAAGAATAAATTGAATTTACCTACCTCAAAGCAATAAAGTTTAGGACTAAAAAAATCAATTGTCACAAGGATAACAAATCGTGCCGAGGTGATCTCAATATTACCTTCCAAAAGATAACCAAATCAATCTAATCTTAGAAATACCATACTGAAAAATATACCTTGTTGTCCCTGAAATTCTTAAAAAGAGACCCTAGGTCCAACATATGTCAGCTTAAAGAAACTAAAACGGATTATTTCATCGCAGGACTTGCGCAACAAGTACGAAGTCATATAGTCTTGTGATTGATTCACAAGAAGAAAGGGTAAATACCCTCAACAAGGATGGCAGATCCTTACACAAGTTATCTTGCAAAAGGATATATTCTTGAATATTCTTCTAAATATGAAAAGTTATAAACCGGAAACTAAAGTATCCAATGAACTTTAGGGTTGACCAAGTTGGGTTAATAAGGTACGCCCTAAACCAAAATATAAAGGATCTTGCCAAGTTGGAAGACACCTTGGAACGAGTGCTAATACATTCGAAAGGAAAGAATAATTCATTAGCAGTTTGCCAAACAACAAGGTCGATTAATGGAAATGTTTGTGCTAACTAGAGAGTTTAGGGCATTGTTTGATTTATGAATTACAAATTAAATGAATACCTATACTTCAGGTTGAAGGCCTGAAGGGAGAGGCAGTTTCAATTACCCCCGACTGTTTGTCTGACCCTAACCAAGGGGGTTGTTGACCGCGCCGGGAACATGGACCAAACCCGCCGCGAGAGGTCTCTCCGTTGAGCTCTACTTGGAGCAAGAGGACGCTTGGGTGTCAGGGGGGGCTCTGGCCGTAAATCCCTCACCTTCCGGCTCCTGCACAAGAGGCTAACGTGACTCGGGATTGGATCTCGAGGCCCGTATACTAGTCTACGGACAGAAGCTTGGAATAGTGATCCCTGTGGATTACTGGATAGCCTTCGAGCGGATTATGGACAAGCCTACGAGCGGAAATCCTTGTATTTCAAAGATAAAAATGATGATATGTTAATAAAGAACTTGTTTGATATTGTTTTTCTATGTCACGTGATAAGATTACGTGAAGGAACCAGTGCTTAACGGATTAATTAAAGAAGCTGATTGTTACGTGTCAAATTAATGTGTTAGATAATTACATAACTAAAACAAACCGAGGAAAGTGCGGAAGATGGGCCATAGGTCCGTCCTACGGTTGGGTGGTCTCAATTAGCCGGGAACTTTTCTCAAAGAATAGCGGGATGATCGTCTAAGGACACGAACAACAAAAGCGTTGACCTAGAGTGATATCTTAACCGATTTACGCTGTTTTAGGGGAACGGAATGGGACTATGCCTTATGGCAGAGAGGTTGAGCTTTGCATCCCTCTCGTTTCCCATTCTCCTTGAACCAAGTGCAGCGTGAATCCGCTTCGGACCTAGCGTTTCTGCATAAAGTAGTTCGCTTGGGTCCGACGCTAGTTGCTGTTAGGTAATGACCAATCAGGAAAACCCTAATTCCGATCGATCCTAAGTGGGAACGGCCAGAATACTTCCGCTACGTGGCAGACGCGGAAAGACCTAGATCGCAAATCCCGTAACATTCCATGGGAGTGCCGGGCGGAGCTTTCTAGACATCCTTTCCGATGGACTGCTAAGACGTGTCCTGGATGATACTAGTGGACACGTTACAGTTGGTATCAGAGCAGACCAACAACGGAATTGTTTTATGATATCTCAATAAAAGGAAGTAAAGAAGTTGTTGCTATCTAAACATTTCTTTACCTTCAACACTGTCTTGTAGAATTACAAAGCGTGGAACAAGTTTTTGGTATTTCGGGTCATGTTTATGACTGCAATGCATTCTCCGCTTTATAGACAAAGAATTGGAATGATGAACATCCTGGAGCAGATCTATAATCCATCACCTTTGTACATGGAACGAAGATGGACGGGTGCTTCAGGAATCTATTATATAGCCGTCCACCGGTTTGCTTATCTACAGACCAATCTAAAGAGGATCAAGCGGTTGGAAGACTTGAAGTCGTGAAGCTATTTATTTTTGTGGAAGCTCACGTAAACATCGCCAAACGCCTTTCCAAGGAGCAGGCCGTCATCAAGGAGCCGCTACCCGTGGAAGAGGAAGAACCGTCTGCATTTCCAATAGGCAAAGATGCGAAGAAGAAGAAGAGGAAGATCCGACCATGGAAACAGAATTTGAAAGAGCAACAATCCATGCCACTTTACAGAAGAAGGGGCCGAATCGCCAGTTCTCGGTGATTCAAACACCATCGGACTATCAAGGTAAAGGTTTCAAAACCTTGATTGATTGCGGCAGTACACATTCCTTTATCTCACCAGCATGTGCAAAAAGATTAGGAATAGCCACAATAGAAGCACCTACCCTGCTTGTGGAATTGGCAAATGGTCGTGAGATAACTTGTACCAGGCAAACTGTTAAGGTGGAATTCTTTCTGAGAGGAAAGAAGACTTCAGTCAAATTCAGAGTCATGAATTTAGGTATTCATGAGTGTCTACTCGGGATGGATTGTCTTAAGCCCAACGACGCCCACATTCACTGTGGAAAGGGTCAAGTTTCCTTTCGAAACTCTGAAAGGGAATTTCTCACAACTCAAGGTGAGGCAGAAGTGCCAAGAATCCAATTGGCCAAAATATCTCGGATCATAAAAGGAGTCAGAAAAAGATTACCCGTTTACTTGATCAAACTCAACAAGTTAGATCAAAAGCAAGAGTCTCATGAAGGGCCTTCTTGGCTAAAGGAATACGCTGACGTATTCCCTGAAGAATTGACCGAACTTCCGCCTCAAAGAGAAGTAGATCATGAGATTAGGTTAGTACCTGGAGCTGCGCCAATTGCAAAGAAACCTTATAGAATGTCCATACCAGAAGCAATTGAGTTGAAGGAACAACTCAAGCAACTATTAGATCAGCATCCGGCCTAGCAATTCACCGTGGAGAGCTCCAGTGCTATTCTAGAAAAAGAAAGATGGGACACTTCAACTATGTATTGATTACCGAGGGTTGAATCAATCAACAGTCAAGAACAAATATCCTATTCCTAGAATAGATGAGCTTCTTGATCGTCTTCAGGGTGCAAAGATCTTCTCTAAGATTGATCTCGGGTCAGGTTACTATCAGATAAGGATCAAGGAAAAAGATATCCCAAAGACGGCCTTCAATACAAGATATGGGCACTTTGAGTTCTTGGTTATGTCATTCGGGCTTACAAATGCACCTGCCACCTTCAATAGATCAATGCAAGATATCTTTAGACCATATCTTGATGATTTCGTGCTTGTCTTCTTCGATGACACTTTAGTCTATTCTAAACAAGAAGAAGATCATGAACCTTAACTTCGGATTGTCCTTGAGACAATGAGGTCACATAAGCTGTATGCAAAAATGAAGAAGTGTGCATTCTTCAAGCGTCAGATTGAATATCTGGGATTCATAGTATCATCAGAAGGAATATCAATAGACCCTGCCAAGGTCAGAGATGTGCTTGAATGGCCAATACCAGTATCTGTCAAAGAAATACGCAGCTTTCTTGGATTGACTGGATAATATAGGGTCTTCATCAAAAACTATGCTTTAATTGCAACATCTCTGACGAATTTACTAAAGAAGCAGACTTTCATTACATGGTCAACTCCCGAACAGAATAGCTTCGACAAATTGAAGCAAAGTTTAGTATCAGCACCTATTCTAAAACTTCCAGACCTCAATAAAGAGTTCAAGGTAGTAACAGATGCTAGCATTCTTGCCTTGGGGTGTATACTTATACAGGAAGGTCATCCAGTAGCATACTCTTCAAGGAAATTAAAGAATCATAAAAAGAATTATGCCACGCATGATCTGGAATTACTAGCAGTCATCCATGCTCTAAAGCTTTGGAGACACTACCTGCTAGATAACAAGTTTACTCTAATAACCAACGATAAGAGTCTCAAATGGATCTTTACCCAGAACGAGCTCAACATGAGGCAATGTCGGTGGATTGAAGTGTTGGAGGAATATGATTTTGAAATCAAGTACCGACCAGGGAAAAAGAATGTAGTCGCCGATACACTTAGTCGCAAGGCATTCCTAAATTCCCTAATCTTGCAGAATCCATCAACGGCCAGATCTCTGTTGGAGATCATAGCCAGGTAGGCAGACTGCCACGTGGCAGTCCGACTGTCTGCAGCCCAGTCGGCAGCATTTAATGCAGCCGACCTGTTCTGGTTGCGCCCTATTTCTGGCGCCCTATTTTCTGGCAGATCTCGGTTATTTATACCCGACGTTCCCAGCAGTCTACACACACTTCTCTGACGCAGATTACAGACCGGTGACGCGCAGATTGTGTCTCTGTTCACAGATTTCAAACAGCAGACAGTGCAGACTGCAGCAGACTTCGAGGTGGACAGCAGGTTGCATCGTCGAGGTGGAGACACGTAGTCCAGCGCACTGCGCCCGTGTATATCTTTGTATTCAGCATTCTTTATACAGCAGATCTTCATCGTCCACTGTCTGTTTTTCTCCCTTCTCTCTCTGCGTTCTCTCTCTCTCAGTCCTACGCTTCCGCACCGCTGCACTCTGACATGGTATCAGAGCAGTTTTTAAGGGCTGACTGAGCGCAGAATCGACCTGAAGAGGAGTTTCCATCGCGACACAAATTTGCATTTTTTGCGTTTAAGGGCAGACAGGAGGGCTGCGCCTTGGAACAAGACTGAAACGAGTGTGGGCGCACAGGAAAGGAGTACAGGTGGTGGATTTGTTGCTGTTTACTGCTGTTTGACGCAGAGGAAGTTTGAGTTTTCAGCCTACAAGTGCAGGTTTTGCTTTTTCATCGCCTCCGGCGGGTGAAGAAGCTTCAAGACGCGGAAGAGCCTTAGCAGGCTGAGTTTTCCTAGTCAAAGGGGGCTGCTTTTGCGTTTGTGAAGGCATTCCAGGTTAAGATGTCTACAGAGATGGACTTGGAGTTCCAGGCGATTATGGACCGGAAGGTGCCTGTCTTACCGGCTCTTCCTACAGATCAGAAGCTCGACGGCGACAACTACCGCATTTGGCGCGTCATGATGTTGGCCATCCTTGAGTCCTATGATTTGGCGGAGTTGGTACAGGAGGAGATTGACCGGCCCTCGGTAAGAGATGAGTCCAAACTCTCTTTCGATGCTCGTGCGGAGTTGGCCAAGGCCCAGTCTCATTGGGACAAACTGAATGCCAGGATTCGATCCTTTCTCTTTCTATCATGCACTACAACCGTGATCGCTCACATCGAGCACTTGACGGTGGCTCAGGAGATATGGCTGGAGCTTGATCAAATGTACAATCGGATGACCCTGATGAAGAGGGTTTCTTTGGAGGTACAGATGCGGACCTTGTCCGTCAATAAGTCTTCTTCGCTACGGGAACACATTAACAAGCTAAGGCAGCTACAGATGCAGGTTCAGAATGCGGGGAAGCCGATTTCCTCCGAAGACATGGCGATCACACTATTGTCCCAGTTGCCGCCATGATTCGGTACATTTTACTCTGCCCTTATTGCTTCAGGGCGAGAGTCTACTCTTCGGTGGGAAGAGTTGGTTCCTATGGTCTTGGACCAAGAGGAACAGTTAAAGGGACAGAATGCTTCCAAGTCGGAGGCACTGACAGGTCAAGCCTCTCAGAAGAAGGGGAAGGACCAAAAGAAGAAGAAGGGGGATAACAAGTCCAAGAAGGACAAGGAGAAGGACAAGGACAAAGACTCCACATGCCATATTTGTGGAAAGACTAGCCATTGGAAGAAGGATTGCCCTGACAAAGACACGAAGGACACCAAGAAGAAGGACACTAAGGATTCTGGAGCGGTGGCTGCACCCTCATCAGCTGCATTTCTTCATCTAGCTGTCATTGAGGACGCTTCGCCGAATGCTTCTAATGCTGCGATGACAGCTCCCCAAGCTCGAGAATGGATTGTTGATAGTGGTGCCTCACGGCACATGACTCCTTCATCAGATGGTGTTGCCCAGCTGCGACCCTCGTGTGGGCAGATTCTCATTGGAGACAGCTCTTCAGTTTCTATTGCAGGTCGGGATAAGATGCAGCTTATTCCGGATGGACGAGGTGGTACCCATACCTCAGAGGTTTTGCATGTACCAGGATTAGGGTACCATCTCCTTTCAGTTCATAAGATTTGCTCCCTTGGTCTTTTGGTGGAGTTTGACAGTTCTACGGTGCGAGTCCTTGATCGTGGATCGAGGAAGGTTCTCTCATCCGGATATGAGGAGAACGGCATTTATAAACTGAAGTCTTTCACTACCCTCTCTACTCTTCTTCTTACCTCACAATCACAGTCAGAATTATGGCATGCTCGGTTTGGTCACCTGAACTATGACTATCTTCGGAGGGCGTCACGTGGACAGCTTGTTCGAGGGTTGCCAGATATAGTGGTGAGCTAGCAGCCATGTGTCTCCTGCATTCGGGGGAAGCAGCATAGGGATGCCATTCCCCACACAGCTTCGCGGCGGTCTACTTCCCCGATGGAGCTAGTATCTACGGATCTATGTGGCCCTATGAGGAATGAGTCCCTGCGTAGGAGCTCGTACTTCATGCTAATCGTGGATGACTATAGCAGGATGACATGGGCCTATTTTTTGGCATTAAAGTCAGAAGCTTTCTCGCACTTCAAGGATTGGCTTCTCTTTGAGGAGAACCGATCAGGCCGGAAGTTGAAGACCTTGCGATCCGACAAGGGAGGTGAATTTGTGTCTAATGAGTTTGCTCGGTTTTGTGCAGATAGAGGAATTCACCAGGAGTTTGCCAATACTAATACTCCTCAAGAAAATGGTACTCTTAAACGGAAGAACCGCAGTGTGATCGAGATGGCGCGCACCATGATGGAGCACTGACAAACCCCTTAGGTTCTGTGGGCCGAGGCTGTGGCTACTACAGTCCACATCCTCAATCGATCCCCTACTTCGGCCGTGGGAGGGATGACCCCATTTGAGGCTTATTTTGGGACGAAGCCAGATGTTTCTTACTTTCGGGTCTTTGGGTGTGATGCCTATGTTCACATTCCCAAGGCTCACCGTGATAAATTTGAAGCGGCTTCCCGAAAACAGGTATTTGTTGGCTACAGCTCCCAGTCCCAAGGCTACCGACTGTATTATCCCGTCAAGCGGGATGTGTACACTAGCCGTGATGTGCGATTTGTGGAGGTTCCGGCTACTTCAACGGGTGAGGAGCATCCCGTTCTTGGAGATCCAGGGGAGAGTTGGGCTCCTTCTACAATTCCACTGGAGCCCGTGCCTTTTGATTATGATTCTGTTTCTGACACAGAGTCTACTGTTCCACCGAACACCTCTAAGGAGTTACCACCAGTGGATATACCAGAGTCTTCTGCTGATGGATAACGTCGAGGGGAGGTTCGGCCTCCTCCTCGCTGGGCCCGTGACACACTCCGTGATTCAGGGATCGAGGGGGTTCCTAAGAAGTGGGGACCGCAGGATGGTCCGCGGCGGTCACGGAGGCACCAGGCACATTCTACGGAGCTTGTTTGCTCCAACTATTGTTTGCTGACCCGTGTTATGCAGGATCGAGAGCCCACCTCCATGAAGGAGGCTTTACAGTCCGCCCCATGGAAGAAAGCTATGGAAGCTGAGTTGGAGGCTATTGAGAGGAATGGCACTTGGTCACTCGTGCCCCGCCCCCCGAAGAAGAAGGTGATTGGAGTCAAGTGGGTCTTCAAGACCAAATACCTCAGTGATGGTACTTTGGATAAGCACAAGGCTCGCCTTGTTGCTAAAGGTTTTGCACAGCGCCCAGGTATTGACTGTCATGACACTTTTGCCCCCACAGCTCGTATGGCGACCATTAGAGCTGTTCTTGCTTTGGCTGACCATAGGAGATGGCCTGTTTATCAGTTGGATGTGAAGTCGGCCTTCCTGAATGGTGATTTGAAGGAGGAGATCTATGTTGAGCAGACTCCTGGCTTTGGTTCTTCAGATGGGAAAGTCTACAGGTTGAAGAAGGCCTTGTATGGCCTTAAGCAGGCTCCGCGTGCATGGAACGAGAAGATTGATTCGTTCCTCCAATCTCAGTTGGGATATCGGCGGTCCAAGGCCGTCCAAGGCCGATCCGCAACTATATGTTCACACTTCCGCGGATGGTTGTGTGCTGTTTGTATTATATGTTGATGATTTGATTGTCACAAGTGATAATGCACAGCAGGTACAAGAGACGAAGTCAGCTTTACATCGGACGTTCGAGATGACGGATTTGGGTCTACTCCATTTCTTTTTGGGCCATGAGATTTATCAGTCTCAGAGGGGGATCTTTATCTCTCAACAGAGATATGTACAGGAGCTTTTGGTGTCTTTTGAGATGGAGGATTGTCGGGCCCTCTCTACTCCTATGGATCCGAACTGAAAGGCCACTTCCCATTCAGCTTCTCCTTTGGCGGATGCGTCCCGCTATCGACAATTGATTGGGTCCTTGATTTGGCTTCTCAACACCAGGGTTGATCTATGTTTTGCTGTTGGGCTCTTGGCAGGGTTCATGAGTGAACCTAAGACAATGCATTGGCAGGCTGCTCAGAGGATACTTCGGTATCTGAGGGGGACGTCTGATTTAGGGATTCATTACCCCGCAGGGACAGATGGGTCAGATCTTGTACTTGCAGGTTGGAGCGACTCGGATTGGGCCGGTGACGTGGACCACAGGCGGTCCACTACAGGTTACTGTTTTACTTTGGGTGCAGGTGTTATTTCATGGAGTAGCAAGAAGCAGCCCACGGTATCCCTTTCGTCTACTGAGGCGGAGTATCGGGCCGCGTCTTCCACCACATGCGAGGTTGTGTGGCTTCGGAGATTATTGGAGGAGCTTGGGTGCCCCCAGACTCGTCCTACATTGCTGCGATGTGACAATGAGAGTTGCATTGCCTTGGCAAGGAACCCTGTTTTTCATGCCCGGACGAAGCACATTGAGATCCAGTACCACTTCATCCGAGAAAAGCTTCTGGATGAGACCATCACTGTGGAGTATTGCAAGACGGAGGACAATCTTGCGGATTTGTTTACGAAGGCACTTCCTCAGGCTCTACTTCGGAGACATTCCAGATCCCTCAGGCTTCTGCCCTACCCAGGCTCTGAGAGGGGATGTTGGAGATCATAGCCAGGTAGACAGACTGCCTGCACAGCAGTCAGACTGTGCAGTCGGACTGCCACGTGGCAGTCCGACTGTCTGCAGCCCAGTCGGCTGCATTTAATGCAGCCGACCTGTCCTGGTTGCGCCCTATTTCTGGCGCCCTATTTTCTGGCAGATCTCGGCTATTTATACCCGACGTTCCCAGCAGTCTACACACACTTCTCTGACGCAGATTACAGACCGGTGACGCGCAGATTCTGTCTCTGTTCACAGATTTCAGACAGCAGACAGTGCAGACTGCAGCAGACTTCGAGGTGGACAGCAGGTTGCATCTTCGAGGTGGAGACACGCAGTCCAGCGCACTGCGCCCGTGTATATCTTTGTATTCAGCATTCTTTATACAGCAGATCTTCATCGTCCACTGTCTCTTTCTCTCCCTTCTCTCTCTGCGTTCTCTCTCTCTCAGTCCTACACTTCTGCACCGCTGCACTCTGACAATCTCTAGCTACAAAAGTATCTATGCCAAACAACCCTATACTTGAATTAGCTAGAGAGGAAGCATGCCATGATTTGGCCTACCAAACAATGCTAAAGGAAATATCTACCAAGGAGCAGAATCAAAAGTTGCAAGCTAAGTATCAGGAATTTTCCATTGATAATGGACTTGTCTACTACAGAACAAGGCTGTGTATACCAGCAAGCCAGTCACTTAAGCAGAAGATAATGTGGGAAGCTCATGATTCCCCTTTCGCAGGACATCCTACCTATGCTAAGACTCTTAATGCAGTTAGGAAGAGCTACCATTGGGAGAGGCTTAAAGGTGACGATCTCAAATATGTCACTGAGTGTTTGTCTTGCCAACATATCAAAGCCAAACATGTCATGATGCCAGGGAAACTGCAACTGCTTGACATTCCCCAAATGAAATGGGAATTCATCAGTATGGATTTTGTTGTAGGCTTACCCCAAGTCCAAGGAGGATACAATTCCATTATAGTTGTGGTTGACATGCTTACCAAGGTTGCACACCTGATTCCAGTAAAGACAAACTATAAAGCCTCCGACATTGCAAGATTGTTTATCAAGGAGATATTCAAGCTACATGGTTTACCCAAAAGAATCATTAGTGATCAAGATTCTCTCTTCACATCACACTTCTGGAGAGCTATCTTTGAAGCTATTGGGACTCAACTCTGTTTTAGCACCACCTACCATCCCCAAACGGATGGCCAAACAGAGCGAGTAAATCAAGTCATCGAGGATATGCTTAGGGCATACTGCTCTCGAGAACCCAAGAAGTGGATTCAATACTTGCCTTTGGTAGAATTTGCCTACAATGCTTCTTACTAACAAAGCATTCAGATGACCCCTTTCCAAGCATTGTATGGTCATGATTGTCGAAGTTCCCTAAACTTTTCCGATCCAACCCTAAGGGTTGAAGCGTCAAGACAGATGTTGGAAGACATGGATGATCAAATAAAGTCAATAAGACAAGACATACAAGTAGCCAAGGATAGACAAAAGGCATACGCAGATTTGAAGCGTCAAGAAAGAGTCTTCGAAGAAGGAGACATAGTCTTCATTCGTGTACGCCCTAGAAAGAGTTCTCTATCCCTAGGAGATTGCAAGAAGCTAAGTCCAAGGTATTGTGGGCCATACAAAATCCTCAAATGCCTAGGACCCAATGCTTATAGATTGCAACTCCCTGAGAGCCTAAAGGTTCACAATGTATTCCATATCAGCCTATTGAAAAAATATGTACCCAACCCTAACCATGTACTTGATGACCAACAAATTGTAATGCCTAGTCAAGGAGTCCTTGAACTAAGGCCGGATAGGATCTTAGATGTTAGGGAGAGACAGTTAAGATCCAGAACCTTCAGAGAATGTCTCGTCCAGTGGAAAGATTATCCCGAAGAGGATGCCACCTGGATAGAAGAAGGCACTCTCAACCATCAATATCCCCAGTTTATCTCGAGATGAGGACATCTCGATTCTTCTAAGGGGGAGAGAATGTAATATATTAAATATAATTTTAAAAAAATTTATGCCTTCGTGGCGGCGCATCGTGTTGGAGCATCGAGGAGGGATAGAGGGGGCCAGCAAGCTCCTCGCTGGAGCTTGCTCAGGCCCCTCGCCATGCAAGCGGACAACTCAAGGGGGGGAGGATTCCCTCCCCTCCCCTATAAAAGCAGGGTGGGCGGCTAAGATATGGAGGCCCGGGAGGGAGTTGAAGCAAGCTCTGGCGCTGCTGGTGCTGCCACAAAGGGAGGACGAAGATAAGAAGAGCCGCCTGATGCTGCTAAAGCTACCGCCGCTGCCGCTATCACCTCCAGCTTCTCTCCCCACAGCGCCATCGTCGGCCACTGTCAAAATTCTCATCCCCTGCCAAATTGTCCCCCCCCCCCCTCCTGCCACGTGGGATAAAGGAAGCTTCCTTGTGAAGCTTCCTAAGGGGGGGCTAATCAAGCCCCCATTCACCCCCTCATATCCCTTCCACTCCATAAATTATTCCCCCCTCCCCCGGGTTTTTTAAAACCCTCAAGTTCCCCTTCCTATACCCTTCCTTACCCTTTCATTCCCTCCCGGTTCTAACCTTTAGAAACCCTTTTCACCCCGCAACGGCCTTAGAGACCTTAAACCTTTCCCGAGGGCCGTTAAACCCCCACAACCCTTGGCCTCATAAACCCTTTTTCCCTTTCCCGTGCCTAAATCCATAAGTCCCATCTTGTGTTTGAAACCCCGTATTTTACCCCTCATATTTCTTTTTTTTAATACACCCCTAAGCCTTTCTAAACCCCGTGTTCCCTTTTACTTACACGCCTTTTTCCCCATACTATAAACCCTTGTGTTATCTTTCAAAATTTCCCCCTAGGTTTGAAAAACCCCTAAGTCCTTTCACTCCAGTGTCCAAAAGATCTCCCAAGGGGCTTTCATAGATGTTTGTAAAGCCACACTCACACATAACCTTTCACCATGATTATATCCTATAGACCCTTTTTTTTTTTCTCTCAAGCTTTATAAACCCTTTCCCTCTCCGAAGAAGCTAAGATTTTAAAGGTCTTATTATCCCTTCTCCTGGTCAACCTTTTGAACGACTCCTTGCCTCGAAAGAGAGACGATGGAAATCCGAAAGAAAGAGTAAAAGCTGCATTCACATTCGAACTGCGATGCCGCCTAAGAAAGTCCAAGGAGTAGCTGCGGGAGGGTCATCTCCCAGTATCCATGTGGATATCTCACCTCAAAACCAGGTTTTTCCTTCTTGATTTTATATCGGTTTTAAGCCAATCATGCAAAGATAAATTGTTAGGGATAGAATATATTTTTCCGAGTTATTTACAATGAAGGAGTTTGGTTTAATTGAACAAATGATAATGTATAGAGCATAGTTTCCTTCGAATAGCATCATGCATTATAACGAATTACGAACAAGATTATCTACTTACTATAGTAGTATATTTCAATTAAATCCTGAAGGTATAAAAACTGCATCTTGCACCATTAACCCTATTCTTTTTTTGCAACGAAACATCATGAAATGTTTTTCTACGTTGCTCGAATTACTAGGAAGTTATCATTGCTAATTGCATATCTTAGCAAGGAAAAGATTGTTATTTGGCATGAGTTTCGTTTGCAAGGAAAAAGGAAGATTAAATTGAATTTACCTACCTCAAAGCAATAAAGTTTAGGACTAAAAAAATCAATTGTCACAAGGATAACAAATCGTGCTGAGGTGATCTCAATATTACCTTCCAAAAGATAACCAAATCAATCTAATCTTAGAAATACCATGCTGAAAAATATGCCTTGTTGTCCCTGAGGTTCTTAAAAAGAGACCCTAAGTCCGACATACGTCAGCTTAAAGAAACTAAAACGGATTATTTCATCGCAGGACTTGCGTAGCAAGTACGAAGTCATATAGTCTTATGATTGATTCACAAGAAGAAAGGGTAAATACCCTCAACAAGGATGGCAGATCCTTACGCAAGTTATCTTGCAAAAGGATGTATTCTTGGATATTCTTCTAAATAGGGAAAGTTATAAACCAGAAACTAAAGTATCCAATGAACTTTAGGGTTGACCAAGTTGGGTTAATAAGGTACGCCCTAGCCCGGAATATAAAGGATCTTGCCAAGTTGCAAGACACCTTGGAACGAGTGCTGATACATTCGAAAGGAAAGAATAATTCCTTAGCACTTTGCCAAACAACAAGGTCGATTAATGGAAATATTTGTGCTTGCTAGAGATTTGAGGGCACTGTTTGATTTATGAATTACAAATTAAATGAATACCTATACTTCAGGTTGAAGGCCTGAAGGAAGAGGCAGTTTCAATTACCCTCGACTGCCTGCCTGACCCTAACCAAGGGGGTTGTTGACCGCGCCGCGAACGTGGACCGAACCCGCCGCGAGAGGTCTCTCCATTGAGCTCTACTTGGAGCAGGAGGACGCTTAGGTGCCAGGGGGAGCTCTGGCCGTAAATCCCTCGCCTTCCGAGTCCTGCACAAGAGGCTAACGTGACTCGGGATTGGATCTCGAGGCCCGTATACTAGTCTACGGACGGAAGCTTGGAATAGTGATCCCTGTGGATTATTGGATAGCCTTCGGGCGGATTATGAACAAGCCTACGGGCGGAACTCCTTGTATTTCAAAGATAAAAATGATGATATGTTAATAAAGAACTTGTTTGATATTGTTTTTCTATGTCACGTGATAAGATTACGTGAAGGAACCAGTGCTTAACGGATTAATTAAAGAAGCTGATTGTTACATGTCAAATTAATGTGTTAGATAATTACATAACTAAAACAAACCGAGGAAAGTGCGGAGGATGGGCTATAGGTCCATCCTACGGTTGGGTGGTCTCAATTAGCCGGGAACTTTTCTCAAAGAACAGTGGGATGATCGTCTAAGGACACGAACAACAAAAGCGTTGACCTAGAGTGATATCTTAACCGATTTACGCTATTTTAGGAGAACGGAATGGGACTATGCCTTATGGCAGAGAGGTTCAGCTTTGCATCCCTCTCGTTTCCCATTCTCCTTGAACCAAGTGTAGCGTGAATCCGCTTCGGACCTGGCGTTTCTGCATAAAGTAATTCGCTTGGGTCCGACGCTAGCTGCTGTTAGGTAATGACAATCAGGAAAACCCTAATTCCGATCGATCCTAAGTGGGAACGGGCAGAATACTTCCGCTACGTGGCAGACGCGGAAAGACATAGATTGTAAATCCCGTAACATTCCATGGGAGTGCCGGACGGAGCTTTCTAGATATCCTTTTCGATAGACTGCTAAGACGTGTCCTGGTTGATACTAGTGGACACGTTACAGAAGGGCATTGTGTATCCGCCAATGTGGAGGCAATTTCAACCTATAAGTAACATTGCTAATCTCCTCCAACACCTAAAAGGTCCCATAATATCTCATACTCAACTTTAACACAACCTCTCTCTATCTTTCATCTTTTTCAACCTTGCCTTTTCAAAACGCAGCAACATATAATCACCCTCTGTAAACTACAAAGCATGTCTATTGCACTCAACTGCCTTATTTTGTTTCTGTTGAGACCTCTATAGGGTCTACTTAACTTTTTCATAGGCTGCATCCATGTTTTCCACATAACGATCAGCCTCAAAAATCTTATTCTTATAGGATAGGGGACACTTTCTTGCCACCTTCCACAAACTAAAACGGGGCTTTGCCATTGGAACCATGCACTATATTGTTATATGCAAACTCTATCAAAGGCAAATGCTACTCCCACTATGACTTATGCTTAGAAACATAGCATCTCAAGCAAAGCGTGATAGTCAATAAGTATATGCCATGATCCATCCTTTTTCTAAACCAAAAGCACTAGAGAACAAAAGGGAGATAAACTGGGTTGAATCTGACTTTTTTCTAATGGCTTATTCACCTAACTCATTATCTCCTATTGTTGGCCTGCACTTACCTTGTAGAATGGCTTATGAGAAGGGCTACCTTCAGGGATCAGATCTATGCCAAGATCTTTTGGCTTTTCATGCAGTAGCAGCCCAGAAGTGAGCAAGAAAAGCAATCAACTTAAATTTTCAAAAATGATATGCAATCCTTTTCTAACTTAGACATGTTCCCAATATTTTCATTATCAACCCTATCCTTAGTAAAAACCAAATACATTGAAAGGTGACTTTTCATTAATTTAGAAATGGCACCAAGCCATACAACAAGAACCAATTACCCTTCAATTTTACATCCATAGTATGGGCCTTCCTCTTACATTGAATAGTGATCACTTTAGCATGTAAATCAATCACTAGATCCACACAATGGAACCAAGATATAACAAGCAAGATATCACAATCCTCAAGTGGTGCAATGAAAAACTATTCATTGTCTACATATCCTTGAATGTGCAAGCAAAGCTTCCCAATGAGCAGTGTGAATGCTTTGCATGGCCCTTGTTGTTAGCAGATATGTCAGCTCATGTGTGAGTCTATGCATGCAGAGGCTGGGCACATTATTTAGGATATTTAGCCATTTTTATTTACGTCATTTGATGGTCATGTTGAGCATTTATTACCGACCGACCTAATCATATTGAGGACATATTTTTGTCCTATATATTCAGCCTCCTCCTCCTCACTTAGTGACTCGTCTGCCATCACGTGTGGAGACTCCGTGGAGAGAGAAGCTAGTGCCGATGTCCACGCAGTCAGTGACTCACTGTTATATGCGACAATCTCATGTTGGATATATGGATTCCATTTCCCAAGCATACGCATAAGTTCTCATCTATATTATGTTCTTCACCGTTCTTTCTTTCCCTTTCTCTTTTGTCTTGTGTTTCAGCAGTTTATTACAACATATATTTATGCTTTCATTGCTGCTCCATTTCTGACATAGTATCATATTTCAAGTTCTATGCTCCTACTGTATTTTCTTTATTGATTTCAAGATTGTTCTAACCATTGCTGATCAGGTGACTACTGCTCCAACCAAGCGACCTGTTTTTCCTGCATTTTCCTTACATCCGCATCCGTACAGCCTGTAATGAAGGAAGCTGAGGGGAGAGAGAAAGAGAACAAGAAGAAGGAAGAAGACTAGAAGAGGAGAGAGAAAGAGAGGAAAGAGGAGAGAAAGGAGAAGGAAGCAATGGAAGTTGGAGATGAAGGTGAAGAGTGTGATCTTGATAATAACTGGTTGCCCTAATCTAGGGCTCTTACACCTTAAATACCCCGGTCAGTGTGACGGGGTGTCTAAACCCTAGTTAGTGTATATCCCGCTTGTTACAATCCATCCTCACTTGAAAGGTTTTTGTCCTCAAAAACAAGGAGAAACAGAGGGGAGTGATGGGTGGGCTAAGGGAGGGTTTCCGAGTACTACTCAGAGCCCTTTGACAATGAAGAGAAGGTGTGGAGAGACTAGGGACAGCATGCAGTCCTGGACCGGTTGGCTGAAGTAAACTGGTCATAACTTTTGATAGGTAGCTCCAAATGGGACGTACTATATGTCGAAACGGAGCTTATGACGAGTACTTTCAGCCTATCTAGAATGCACATGCATTGGATTTGAGTAAGTACAAAACTGTTCTAAAACAGTGTGCAGTCTGCGGGCGGGAAGTGGGCAATTTAGGCCATGACCGGCTAGTATTCCAACCGTTGGAATTCACAGAGGTAGGGAAATTCATCGAGGATGGTTGTTGGGCGCCAAGAGGCTTCTTCCAAGGGTAGGCCTTGCCATTTGATGAGGTATTCTTTGATGGATCGGGATCGTAAGTGCTTATCTCGCTGCCCAATGATTGCTTCAGGAACATATTGAGCGATGCCCTCTTCGTCGATGGAGGGAAGTTCTTCCACATAGTCCACTGAGAAGCCTACAAAGGGTTTCAGCTGATTGACATAAAACACATTGTGGATTTTGGTGGTAGGGGGAAGTTCCAAGCAATAGGCCAAGTCACCAACTCTCTTTAGGATACGGTATGGGCCATAGAAGCGGTGGGCTAGCTTGTTACTGCTGCCCTCTTTGAGAGTGGAGTAGCAGGACTTCGGCACTTTCAAAAGGACCAATTTCCCTTCTTGGAATTCCAAATGCCTACGTCTTTCATCAGCATAGAGTTTCATGTGTGTTTGGGCCTTCTACAGATTCATTTTGCATTGGTGAAGTAAAGCTTACATGCGATCCAATTCAGCTTGACTCTAAGGATTGATCTTATCAGTAAACAAGACTGTAGGAAGGGGAACCTTATACCCATATAAGGCCTCAAAAGGAAAAACTCCAATGCTAGAGTGTGTGGAGTTATTATAGGCAAACTCAGCCAAGTGAAGCCACGTATCCCAACTGTGTTGTACATCATGGCAAAAGTGCCTCAAGTATGTCTCAAGCCATTTGTTCACTCTCTCAATTTGGCCATCAGTCTGAGGGTGGTATGCAGTGGATGGAGCAAGCTTGGTCCCCATGGAGGTGAAAACTGTCTACCAGAAGTTGCTCATAAACTTTGCATCCCAATCATGTACTACGACTTGTGGTAGGCCATGCAACTTGAAGACATTTTCCATGAACTGAGTGGCCACCTGAGAGGCAGTATATTGGACCTTAGTGGGGATAAAGTGGGCAGCTTTGGTGAGGCGATCAACTACCACATAGATACTGTTCCACCCTTTCTTAGTCATGGGAAGGCCGGTGATAAAGTCCATTGTGATGTGAGTCCATTTCCCGTCAAGGATGGGGAGAGGCTACAAGAGGCCAGCGGGCCTGAGCGTACTATCCTTGTTCTGTTGGCATGGAACACATTTGGTCACAAAGTCCTTGACATCCCTCCATAAGCCTTTCCAATGAAAGCTCTTGGCAATCCTGTCATATGTTTTGAAAACACCCAAGTGAACGGCAGTGGGGCAAGAATGCATTTCTTCCATGATCTTCTGCGTGAAGGGGGAAGTGTGTGGGATGACAATCTTGCCATGGGACCAAATAAAGCCATGCTTGAGCTGATATTGGGAGTTTTCAGCCATAATCCCACGCTGTAATTTCTGAAATATGTGACTGAAATGGTCATCTAACAAGTAAGCCTCCTGGAGCTCTTCAACCCAATCACTGCGCAATTCTAAGATAGATGATACTCTGCATGCCCACGTTCGAGAGAGAGAATCAACCACAATATTATCCTTGCCCCGCCTGTGTGAAATGTCAAAGTCATAGTTCTGTAAGGTTGCCACCCATCGCCTTTGCTTAGGAGTCAAAGTAGACTGAGTCAAGAAGTATTGGAGGACTCGATGGTCGCTTTTCACTTGGAAGCGGCTGCCATACAAATAGTGGTGCCATTTCTTGATGGCATGGAGGATGGTCAACATCTCTTGGTCATATACATTCATTTGCATCTCCTTCTCATCAGGCTTGCGGCTTTCAAATGCAATCACACCATGCTCTTGCAACAATACTGCACCAATACTCCAGCCACTGGCATCGCAATGAATGGTAAAGAGCTTAGAAAAGTCAGGGCAAACAAGGATGGGGGCTGAAGTAAGCACGTCCTTTAACTGTTTGAAGCTATGATCTCCAATGGCATCCCAAAAGAATGACTCTTTTTTCAAGCGATCAGTCAAGGGTGCTACAATGGTGGCATAGTGCTTAATGAAGCGTCTATAGAATGAAGAGAGACCAAGGAAGCCACACAAGGAGGTGGTGGTGGAAGCAGTGGGCCAATCCTTAACACATTGCACCTTTTTGGAGTCAACCTGTATACCATTTTTGCTCACAATGTGTCCCAAGTACTCCACAGATGTCTACATGAATATACATTTGCTCTCCTTAGCAAAGAGTTGATACTCTCTCAATATGTCAAACACCCTCCGAACGTGTGTTAAGTGCTCCATAGATGACTTGCTGTAAATGAGGATATCATCAAAGAAAACAAGCACGAACTTGAACAAAAAGGGCTGTAGGATTTTGTTCATGAGGCTTTGAAAGGTGGCAGGGGCGTTAGTCAACCCAAAAGGCATCACAAGAAAATGGTAAAGTCCACGATCAGTCCGAAAGGCCGTTTTGATCTCATCTCCTGCCCGCATACGAATCTGATGGTAGCCAGAGCACAAGTCAATCTTAGTAAAAAAAGCCCCTTTTAACTCATCCAGTAAATCATCAATCCGTGGGATGGGATAGTGGTTCTTCACTGTAATCTTATTCAAATCTCTGTAGTCAATACACGTGCGGAAGAAGCCATCTTTCTTCTTTACTAAGAGAACAGGGGATGGATAAGGGGAAGAACTCGGTTCGATGAAACCCATCTCCAGCAACTCCTTGATTTGCTTTGTAACCTCTTCACGCTCACACTTGGAGAGTCTATAGGGGGATTTGTTCACTGGCTTGGAATGGGGCTCTAAGTCAAGTGGGTGATCCACTTGTCTCTTGGGAGGGAGGGATGTAGGCATCTGAAATAAGTCATTGTATTCCTCAAGTAAGGCCTGCAAGGCAGAGTCATATGATACTGTGGAGGGCTGATTAGAATTGTCATTATTTAATTACAAAACAAAGATCTGTGTGCATTTCTTAAACTCCCATTTGAGTTGCTTTGCTGTAATGAGCTGAAAATCAGCATGGTCTCGAACTCCCTCTAAGTGGATAGGCTGTCCATGCATCATAAACTCCATGTAAAGCTGAGAGAAGTCCATATCAATTTTCCCCAATTTTTTCAGCCAATCACAGCCCAAGACAACATCAATGGGGCCCATATCTAGGGTAATCAGATCAACTAGTGCCACATAATTTTCAGCGAAGCATAAGGGAACTGCGGGACATACATGTGTGTTGATTTCTTCTTCTCCGTTTGCTACTTGGACCTTCAAGGGGTGGTATAATGCCATAGGAATACATTTCAACCGATCAATGGCTGATTTATTGACAAAACTGTGCATGCTTCCGCTATCCACAAGGATAAAAAACATGCTTCCCATTGATACTGCCTTGAATGCGAAGGGTACTGGGGCTATGCGAACCTGTCCAAGCATCCAAAGAGATCGAGCAAAGGAAAGTGGGAGGTGGGTGGGATGTTAAATCAAGTATCTGTGAGGGCGCACCGTCCGGGTCAAAAGAAAACCTATCCTCCAGGTCATAGAACTGCTCATGATCAACATCCTCCGTGGGCTCAATCTAGTCAATGGCTAGGTCATCCTCCTCATTCTGCCAATCTTCCATGACATACATGCTATGAACTTTGACCTTAGCTGACTTGTAGGGGCATTTGGATGCATGATCAACAATGTACTTATCTCCACATTTAAAGCATAGGCCCTTTTCTTTCCATTCTTTGACAACATCTGGGGAGATGAACCATTGACTACTGGATCCATGGGAAGGTGATGCAGTGGACTGTTTATTTTCAGCATACCGATTTTCAGCCATAGAGCCCCATGCTGTCCCAAAAGTGCCCGTTTTTCTTTCAGCATGGAAGGCGGGGTAAATGGGTACTTTGGGGCTGTTATTAGGCATAGAAGAGCCTCAAAAACCACCTCCCTATGGGGCTGATCGTGAAGGGATGCGGGGAGGTCCAACACCTTGCTGAAAATGCTCATTCTTACGGTACTTTCTTGCATATCTCTCAGCCAATTCGATTGCATCAAACAGTGTAGTGGGTTTTTGGGTCATGACATCAGCTAATAGACTCAGTTCCAACCCATAGATGTACTTGTGCAATTTAGCATCATCACTGATACTTTCCACATGCATGGTCAAGTTCATGAATTGATCAGTGTAGTCACATATAGTGAGGTTACGTTAGTCAAGAGTGTACCATCTTCTTGCCAACCATTCTTTTTCCACAGGGGACACAAAAACTTGGACCATATGCATTTTGAAATCTTCCCAATCAATGAACTGTTGATTCTCCCGATTGATATAGCGCCACCAAGTGTGGGCAAAACCTTCCAAGTGGAGAGAAGCAAAAAGTACTTTCTGCTCATCAGTGCGGGGGTAGATGTTGAAGTAGGACTCCAACTTGGACGTCCATTCTTCCAGGTTAGATGGTGAGGGAGATTGCCCATTATACTTTGTGAGAATGACCTTGTCACGCAAATCATAGGGGCCATGCTACCCATGAAGTCATTGTTGTCCATGCATCCCGTGGTGGCCATACATGCCCTGCTGTCCATACATCCCTTGTGGTGCATTTAGCCCATGTTGTCCATTATAGCCATATTGTCCATGATTGCCAGGCTGGCCATTTGTACCATATTGTCCTTGATGGGGCTGATTCATATGTGGTGCATAGGGGCTCCTAGGTAGAGCGGGTGAAATTTAACCCAAGGTAGGGAAAGGCCTCAAGTGAATGTTGCCGGCATGGTAGACAAGGGAATTCAATAGGGGCACATCATGCATGTGAGAGGGTTCCCTGATCTCATAGGTAGAAGAGGAAATTCCCTTAGCGCCAAGTATACCCTGTGGTCCATGTGATGGTTCCTGATGTGGAGGGCATCTAGACTCATGTCTAGAGTCATTGGTCTTCTCTTGGGATGAAGCGGTCGCTAACTGAGCAACAAGAGCAGTGAGTTGTTCCAAGGTCTGTTGGGTCTTTGAGTTTGAGATGGCCATGTGCTCAATCGCTTCATCAAACTTAGACATCATCTGGCAGTGGTTGGTGACCATATCGTTGTGGCGTTCCATATGACGGAGCTCATGTTGACAGAGGGTGTGATTAAGAAGGGTATACGGGTCCGTTTCAGGCATGTCCTCCTGTATATCACCATGGTAATCTTGTGCTGAGCTTGGTTCCTCATTCATGGAGGTCCGGGAGTCTCTAATCTCCCTCTGGATTTCCTCTTGGGCCTTGCTTTTGCCTTTCTGGGCAGCCATCTAGATGCAGTTCACAAGACCTGCTGTCAGTAAAAAGGGCGTAACTCTTAGTAGGAAACTCCGATTGCTGAGGTTTTGGGCTCAAGTCAGAGGGGACGACGGCCTCTTCGAGATGAGCTACTAACCTTTATGACAGGAAATTATCAGAATTTTCTGTAGGGGTTTTACAGTGGCTGTCCTGGAGCAGTCTGCAACCTGTCCACAGTGACCCTAGTGCATAAAAATGGGCATAACTTTCACACTGTAACTCCGATTGGGGAGATTTTTTATTCAAACCGGAGGGGACGAAGCCCTCTTCGAGATGAGCTATAAGGTTTACCCCCAGATTCAGGACAGAATTTTTCTGCAATTGGATCTTTGTGACAGTCCTGTAGGACTGTGACCAAAAAACACTGTCTATCCCTAAGTGCCAATGTCTGACATGGATAGAGCATAGATCAAGGGGCCTGATCTGACACCTCAATAGCATCTTGAGCATACTGAGCATAATCCCGAGCATCATTGCATACCCATCAACATTGCCATTCATGCATAAGTACATTCACTGCCATACATCTCCATAGACTGCATGTACCTCAAGTGGCATACATGGGTGCCATTATCATTGCGGGGTATTCAAGAGGGATCATTGGGATAGGGAAGTGTGGCTTATGGAAGTACCTGCACCTGCAAGCAAGTATTGGGCTCCGGATCACCGGGAGGTGGGTAAAGCTCCCCCCGGGCTGGGTTGTGCACCCCTTTAGGGTCTTAAGTGGTAGGGGAGGGTCACCTCTCTTTTGTCTTACCACCTCGCCTGGCATCGGCCTTTTTCCTCAGCCAGAGTATACATGGCAGACATTTTTAATTAGCAATCAGCATGAGATGCATTGGAAAGGAGAAATTGGGCCTTTTCATGAGATGCAAGGAATGATGAGGGTTGGGGTAGGGGTTACCTTGGCAGTCCAGTGACTCACTGGCTGCTACTTACCCACTTTACAATGGCTAATATTCTTCCAAGATCATAAGACAAGGTAGGGGTTAATGTCAGCCATTACAATGAAATCCCAGAAAGAGATATAATGCTTGTATGCAATCTTGAATCTCTCCAACAATGGATTAAGCTCAGCAAGTGGCTAAATTGAGAGATTAAGATCAGAGTGGCATACCTCTTTAATGCTTGTGATGACCATTGAAGCCCGAATCTTCATGATGTTACTTGCTCCATTGATGAAGTCCGGTTGTTGGTTGGGCATCCGTGGAAGAGTGCTTCAGCCTTCGAGTGCTCTTGCTGATGAAGAAGTCTCCCGCACTTGTCCCCGAGCTTGAGCTTTAGTAATGGGAAGCTTCAAGTGAAGCTTTCATGGCTACCCACAAAGCTCCCATGCATGCTGAGTTCAATATCTTCATCTGAGCAAAAGAAATCATTCATGGGCTGAAGGACTTGTGGGATATGAGCTCTCAGAGTCAGAGATGGTTTAGCTTGAAGAATCCATGGCTGCCCCAAACTGTTCCAAACAGTCCAACTGCTGTCCACCTTGTGGCTGAATCCCCAGAGCAAGAGTGTCAAGGAGGAGGAGATCAATGTGTGGATTCAGGGCCTGAAATCGCAGAGAGGAGCAGGGAAGGAGGTCTAGGGCAGAGAGGGGAGGCAGGAGGAGCAGGGAACAGCAGCGCAAAATGCGCCGCAAATTGCGGGCTGTTCCTTGGAGTCTCATCTGGCCTGTGACCCTTGTCAAGGGTATGGCCTGTGGTCAGGGGCAAGTAGGGAAGGCTCCTGAGGCTTCAGTCTTGCTCTCTCATGGCTGCTCTAGGGAAAAAGATGAGTTCTCTCTGCTGTGTGGCTATGGCAGCTTGCCTGGGAGGAGAGAGAAAGAGAGCTAGAGCAAAAAGTAACTGGGGTTTTGCCCTCTTCTAACTCCTGGGACCCTAAACTTGGCCTGGAACCCTTAAAATTTGCATGAAAAGAAGTGACGACCTGCTATTTTAACCGTTTTACCTCCAGATATGTCTGAGTCTCCAACCATAGCTCCTGCTTGCTCCAAAAAGCTGAAGTTAACTACAGTCCTTCTTGCTGTACCTGTACCTGTAAGCTGAGTAACTAGGGTTTTTGGGATTTGAAAAGGGAGAAAGGGGAAAGAAGAAAAGGACCAAAGTCTGAAGCTCTGATACCACTTGTAATGAAAGAAGTTGAGGGGAGAGAGAAAGAGAGCTGAGGAGAGAGAAAGAGAACAAGAAGAAGAAGGAAGAAGACTAGAAGAGGAGAGAGAAAGAGAGGAGAGAGGAGAGAAAGGAGAAGGAAGCCATGGAAGCTGAAGATGTAGGTGAAGAGTGTGATCTTGATAATAACTGGTTGCCCTAATCTGGGGCTCTTACACCTTAAATACCCCGGTCAGTGTGACGAGATGTCTAAACCCTAGTCGGTGTGTATCCCACTTGTTACACAGCCTCCTGCATCAGCCCCTCTCCTACCTACATGTCAGTTCCAGCCTACGTTTTGGTGTTTTTGCATCTCCTCCTCGCTAAGCAACTGCATTATCAGGCCGTTTTTGCTTTTCAATGCAATTTTTGGCTGATTTTTTTTATTTTTCGCAGCAATTTTCTTCTTGTTTTGGTCAAATTTTGGTAAATACTGCATGTGAACTTTCATTTTCTACAATCTGTGCTTGTGGTTTGGCTATGTTCCCTCTCCAAATACCTTCTATTCTCTACTTCTCTTCTAAATCCTTTACAGATGGCTCCTCCGTGCACGTCCCTTGATGACAAGTTACATGGAGATTCTAGAAAGGCTCTTGCAACTTCAGAGCGGGGTTCGAAGAAGAAGAAGTCGAAGACCCAGTGTTACCACTATGAGAAGAAAGGTAATTTACAGAAGGCTTGCACAAAGTTAGCTGCTTCCAGGAAGAAGAACGAGAAGCAGACACAGCACGATGTGGACTCCAATGGCGAGTCCTTATCTGCCTCAAACTAAGACTCTGATCCTCCGACCAAGGAGAAGTCCAAGGCGCGAAAAGGCTCAGATTCTTCGGATCGCGGAAAGGGCTTGATGGCCCCTTCCTCAATTGCTTTCTAGTGGTGGTGATGACCGTATCCCTCACGACTCTCCAATGCTAGAGAAGGAGTGTGAGAGAGTGGTGAGATAGGGCAGCCGCGCCTCATCTATATATCAATACAGATGCACAGAATCTAGAGAGGGACTTCCTTGACGCAGTGATTGAAATCTGGTAGGTTCAAATCCTGGAGCTAGGATTGCCATCCAAGTTCATGATGGGCTGTTTATTTGACAAAGAGCGAGCTTGGCTCCTCATCTTGAGCTCACATGAGGGGACACTTTAGCAGTCTAGCCAAAGGCAGGAAATCCATGGTCACATATATTCCAGAGGCATTTTTGACAGTATGGTCATGTATGCTACTAAGAGACATTGGGATAAACATAGAGATATGCCATGATCTTCTCTATTTTCAAGAGCTAGTACGATCGACATCAACATCACGTTCTCTCCGAGGCACCTTGGTGGTGGCTTGATCACCCACTGCTTGGGTATCCATGGTTCTACTTGGTGGTTCTATGTTGTATGGTTTATGATTCATTATCATTGTACCATTGTGTTGTATCTGATCACCCATAATCTGAGAGAGGGTGTTAGCAAATATGTCAGCTCATGTGTGAGTCTGTGAATGCAAAGACTGGGCACATTATTTAGGATATTTAGGCATTTTTATTTGTGTCATTTTATGGTCGTATTGAGAATTTATTGCTGGTCATTTCCCAAGCATACATTTGAGTTCTCATGTGTACTGTGTTCTTCAGTGTTCTTTATTTCCCTTTCTCTTTTGTCCTATGTTTCAGCAATTTATTACAGCATATATTTACACTTCCATTGCTGCTCCACTTCTAACACTTGCATGCCATATCAACTTTTTCCATGGGTCCATCTCATCCTGTCTGATCAATAATACCTAGATGTGTTGCCATGTCCATGAGATAAAGTTAGTTCATACACCATTATCAAACAAGATTAATACATGCTGATCTTTGATTTTGCCCCATGCTCTACAGAACTCAATAGCATCATCATTAGGTTGATCACTAACAACATCAAGCATCAAACCAACAGACATTTTGAGTTTCTTTCCCTTGGGATCTCCTTGATTTTTTAATTTTCCAACTTGTTGTCTATTGAAACAATCCTTAGTCATATGGCCCTCTTGTTCACAAACAAAGCATTTATTTGCAGCCCTTAATTCCCTACATTATGCGACTGTTTTCCAACTCTTTCCTCATTGTTTGGCTTCTTTTTAGCCTAATTTTTAGATCTACCCCTTTTCTCAGCCTTTGAAAACTTCTTTTTCAATTTCCCACAATGACTTGGAAACACAAATATTTCCCACACAACAATGTATCATCTGTATTTGTTGTTTCTATGAGCTGAAACATGCTACATACAATAGAATTAATGCAAAAATCCCTAATTCCTTTTGGTAGCCTACATACAAACTTTATTCCATAAGGACAAATGAGAGTGAAGCTACTTTTACAGAAATTCTAAGGTTACTTTTTGGTAGAGAGGCCATAACTTGAGCATATAAACTCCAAATTTTTCGGAGAATGGTGCATTAGAATCCTCTCATCAAGATCTTTTCAATGATATCTTATATGCTAAAGTTTTAAGCTACAATGGATATAATTATCTGTTAGCTCTCTTTTTTAATAGGAAGATGGCATAGCAATTCTTAGAGGGCCCAAAAGTAAGTCCATATTTCCCCTAATATGTCATCTCCTAGTTAACATGTGATCCCTAAGGAGAGACCTCTTGCATCGAAAGTCAGTCCTAGTGTCCAGATCAAACAAGCCCCTTGGTGAAGGACTCCTGCAACTAGCCTAGGGGAGGCATAGTGCATATTCGAGCTCAACTTTGTAAAAATAGCACCTAACCATCCTCATGAACTACGTCATCAATGCATCTAATTCCCAATTTTGGACCCCGGCTTTGATCGGTTCTTAAATTACCAATGGTTTTTCACCCCCACATGCATACACACGCATGCACACACTTCTTTATAAATGGAATGCACATGCACATGCATGCACACATACGTACATATGCAATATTAGTGAGTGTAATGATTCATAGTATATTATACTATACACACATGTAGACATACACACATACAAAGAAGTTTAGTTATACTATTGAACAACCACTAACAATGGAGCAAAAATTAGTGTGATACCATACACCAATACACATACACACAAAGAAGCTCTATTGTACTATTGAACAACCAATAATGGAGTAAAAATTAGTTAAATTTTGCATCCTCAACTCAATGATTTAAGATATCCATATACAATAGAGACAATCCCACTTTTTGCTTGGAATTGCCCAACCGCCTAGAGCATTCTTGCATATACTTTCTCAGCAATTATATGTCCAATTCTTAAACAAAAAATTGGTTTTTTGGCATATTTTCATACCAACTCTAGGAATACTCCAACTCTTCCAAGTGGGTCAAATTTTGGGATTTATGTGATGATTTGGACACAAAAGAACCACGCATTCAGGGAGCTTAGTCGTTTCCTTCCTATAGCTACATTAGACACTTGCTACCCCAATCCTAACATGATAGCCACACCAATCCTTATATGACAGCTGCTTTATTGGTGATACAGATGTTTCTTGTGTGGATTAGATTTACCACTGTTTTTGTTTTTTTTTTTTTTAACACACTTTGTCATGAAGTCTACTATCCTTGTACATTAATGAGCTAATGAACAATGATTTCACAGACCCCCACACCAACTGTGCTTGATCTTGATTTAGTTACATGATTTACTAAGTGCACATCATTAGTTACGTAACCTGATCAATAACTTGGTTTAATTACTAACTGCACATGATTAGTTACATACCTTGATCAATGACTTGATGTGTTTGAGCATTGTAGATTCTGTACCAGACTTTTCATGACTATGCTCTGGCAACAAAAGCAGTGAACAAACCTGTCAGAAACGAAGAAGAAAAGTGAAAATGGGGCTACCAAATGTTAATTTTCTTGCTACTAGGCCTGTCAACCTGGGGGTGTGGAGAGGCCACTTCTATCAATACTGATGAAAGGGCCCTGATCTTCCTCTGCTGGGGCATGCTGCGGCAATGGCTGCTCAGAATTCGAGCGGATTTGCTGATAAGCTGTTGCAGGAGAGAGAAAGCACCTCCTTGCAAGGGTGGTGTTTCTTATCAGGCCACCTCTGATGAGCGAGAGTGTCACCATGCCGTGAGGGAAGCCTTACTGATAGTCCAAGTACACGCACTGGCTCGATGATGCTTAGATCGATAGCATAAATGTATTGACAGGAAAAAATAATGTAGTTGGAATTGAAAGGATTGATGGAATTTGGAAGGGAGTGGAAGGGAATGGCTACTTGGAATTGAGAGGGAAAGGTAATGTAGTTGTTGGGATTGAAAGGATTGATGGAATTTGAAAGGGAGTAGCTAATTGGGACTAAGGGACTAAGAAAGCTGCAATAATGTTTTGAGGTAAATTGGAACTAAGAAAGCTGCAATAATGTTTTGAGGTATAAGATTTTATCAAGACTAAGGTTGGTTACACACCAAACGACACATGTTTACTTGTAATTTATAACTAATCCAGATATTTATTTAGGGGTTGGACATTCCCAGTTTTTTACACATTGTAGTGGGCAATGACATGTTGTTTGCAATCAAATGTCTTCTACTTACTTGGAAGTGGTGGACCTATTAAACAAGTGAACTCCTCACTTTTGGGCAAGGTGTCTTCCTCACCCACTGTGTAAAGTGAGAGACAACAATGCACTATTTGCATTTGCTACTAATCAATAAAAATGTGTATCTTTTTTTGTTTTTTTGCAATATGTATCCATTTTGTGTGTAAAAATATTGTGCCCAGTTTCAAAAAATGCATGCCCACACTTTGGACGAGGATTGGTTATCCATCAATCGATGTGTAACCATCCTAAGAAAGAAGCACTAATGTTTTCACATATAAATTTATTTTTTGAGTACAAAAACCCAGTATATTAACAAAATAAAATGTTGTATTTATTGAAATTGTTGAAATGATTAAATGGAATTTAGAATGAAATGACTAGTTGGAACTAAGAAAGAAGCACTAATGTTTTCAAATAAATTTGAGGTGTTAAATTTAACTTTTGAGTTGAGGTATAAAATTTAATTGAGGTATAATTGGAACTAAGAAAGAAACACTAATTTGTTGGAATGAAATGACAAATTGAGGTATAAATTTTAATTTGAACTAAAAAGGAAGCACTAGTGTTTCCATATTTTAATGTATTTTTTAAATAAAAAATTTAAATATGGTAATAAAGTATAGTGATGTAAATACAACTCATTCAAGGGCATTCTCTTCTCAAAGACCAAGCCACTCTCTTAAGCAAAGCATAAGCTATCTTGAAAGTACACATGCTTGCTTGATGATGCTTCAATTGAGAGCAGAAGTTCATTAACAAAATTAAAAGGATTTGTCTAAATTTAGAATTAGAATGAAATGACTACTTGGGACTAAGAAAAAAGAACTAATGTTTTGAGGTATAAGATTTTTTATTGGGACTAAGAAAGAAGTACTAATATTTTCATATATAAATTTATGTTTTGATGTGGAAATTTAATATATTACTAAAATAAAGTATCATATCTACTTATAGAAAAATGCTTGAATAGAGTCTAGAATAAAATGATCAATGTTCTTTAAAGACTTAATTTCAATGTCAATGTAAAATTTTCAAAAATAACCTTTAAATCCTAAAAATGAAGGCTTTAAGAAAAAATTTAAGTAATTTTTAGTTATAAAACTGGCAAACACATGTAATTTGACACAAAAATCCCTTCAAATTTTTGAGTTAGGGGCGTTTGTGTAAAAGGGAGCGACGGATCGAAGGTTGGACTCGAGAGCTATGGTGGGAGAGCAAGAGCAAGAAAGGGAGAGACTAGAAAGGGAAACTCCAATAGTCACAATGTGTGACCGGGCCTTCCTTTATTCAAATTGTTACTAAAAGAATAAAGAATAAAGTGACGGTGATGGGCACCCACCACCTGCAGTGTGCAGTGGCGGTGACTGTCAGTGTAGTAATACACGGGCGGCTAGGCAGAGGCGCCTTTACCCCCAACAGCCTCCCACTTAAAGGCGAATCTGCGCCAGTGAGGAGTGAAAAGAAAATTAAAAAAAAAGACAGTACAACATGTACACATATACAACAGGATGAGGAAAGACGTCATCTCATCCCATGCCCATCAACCTCCTAACGAAGGCAAAGCGCTATGTAGGGAGACTTTTCGTGAGCAGATCTGCAAGATTCTGGTCAGTTGAGATCTTGACAAGATCAACAGACTTGTCCTCAATGACCCCACGTATGAAGTGATACCTCACCTCAATGTGTTTTGTCTTCGCATGGAAGACTGGATTCTGAATAGCACTCATAGAATCCGAATGCAGTGTAGGGATAGCATCAATACCAAGGTCAGCAACTAAATGACCCAACCAAATGGCCTCCTTGCAAGCCTCAGTGGCTGCAACATACTCGGCCTCTGTAGTCAAAAGGGCCGTGCATTTCTGCACCTTGGACATCCAAGAAACAACACCTCCAACATAGGTGAATACATAGTCGAAAGTGGACTTCTTACTATTTGCATGTCTTGCATAATCAGAGTCAGTGTACCCCACGACTCATGTATCCTGGTTGCCATAGCATATGCACATATCTGCAATGCCCTTCAGTTACCTCATGATACCCTTCACGGCATCCCAATGCTTCTTGCCAGGTGTAGCCATATAGCGTGCCACAACACCAACTGCAAAGGTAATATCTGACGAGTGGCTATCATGGCATACATAAGACTGTCCACTATGGATGTATAGGGAATCTTGGCCATCTCGGCCCTCTGCTCATCTGTCTGCGGACAATCAGCCTATGATACCTTCACATAAGAAGGCAATCGACAGCCAATAGGCTTTACGTCCTGCATGCGGAAGCGCCCAAGGACTTTATGAATGTACTCCCTCTATGGTGACAAGTAGAGAAGTCCCTGATGCCTGTCGCGTTTAATGCGCATATGGTGCACAGATCAGATGCTGTAAGCACGCGTCGTGAGCATCGGAAGGTCCCCAAGAACAAAAGAACTCTACTTTTTGCACAAAACTCAAGGTAGAAAGCATGCACGACATGAACAAGAGACCAATTGGGTGTAATCTCCCCCCATGCCTTGTGTGAGTGCTCCACAAAGCATGTATTTTATGTATTATCTTCAAGCTCAAATAATAGCCCAAATTACAAAATAGCAAGCTTTTGGCTTTTGAGTTTGCTTTAGTGCTAAATAGAAATAAAGCTAATGGGCAGGCGCCTAAGAAGTCAGGCATACCCAATACAATATCCAAATACAAATATCATAATCGTGCGCCCATGCGCATACAAAAATAATAAATAAATGTCCAATACCTTAATAAATAGGCACGACAAAATATAGGCGCCATGCCTAAGGTATGCGCCCATCAAAATATAAATGATAACTCGAATACACGCTATTCTCCAATGCTTTCCTCAGCCACTGCTGCTATCTCTACAGATCAACTGAAGCATTCACAATCGTTAGTAAAATAATACAATTAAATCAACAAAAGTGAATACCTAGCAGTCTTCAGCTACATAAATAAATCAATTGGTTAGAAATCAATCCTAACCTTAATTTATCACGAGTGCACACTCTAAACTCATAAACGTTTATTAATTTAATATGTATTTTGCGGAATCACCCGCTATGGAATCACCCATGTACACACTAAATTAACGAAATGCCCGAAAAGGATAGGCGTCCCCATTGACTTCTCGCACAAAGAATCCACTTTGTGTATGAGCCCCGATAATAAAAGTTTACGGAATCCACCGTAAAACCTCACGAAATCCACCGTGAAATATGCCTCCTGGCATCATACCCCCGGGGTGGGATAGCAATTGTCCTCAATTGCTATTAGCTCAATGTGGAGCCAATAGAGTGGGGAAAGCATTTAAGTCTCTAGCGTGCATCCATTGGGCAAACTTGACCAAATATCTAGAATATCTACGGCCAGTTCTAATGGTCATAAAGTCAGTACCTATAATAGCTTCAGGTTCAAGGATTTCAGTCTCTTCATCTAACAAAGGTGGGTTTTCATAAATAGGGTGTACAGGTAATTGGCCTCTAAAGGGTCGTAATAAACTAATATGAAAGGTGTTGTGAATTTTCCAATGTGGTGGTAGTTCTAACTTAAATGCATTGTCATTAATTTTGTTAATGATCTTAAATGGTCCATAGAATCTAGGTGCTAATTTCACAACTGGGTGTTTATCTACACTTTGTAATCTATGTTTCTCTATTATTAACCAAACATAGTCATCAATTTTGAAATTCATGGCCTGTCTTTTCTTATTTGCTTGCTTTGTATATGACTGCTAGGCTTTGGCAATCATGTCTTTAACTTCATCAAAAATAGTAGCGTGCATGTTAGCAATATCATCAACAGTCTGAATCTTATTTGATAATGATGCAACGGGTGTAGACAATCTATAACCATAAATCACTTCAAACGGTGCTTTCTATGTAGTTGTGTGTGGAGTATTGTTATATGCAAACTGAAGTAAATGTAGATGTGTATCCCATGTATGTGGTTTTAAAATAATGTAAGCACATAAAAGATCTAAAATAGTACTGTTAGTAGCTTCTGTTTGACCATTTATTTCAGGATGAAATGCAGATGAAAAATCAATCTTTGTGCTTAAGTTAGCAAACAGAGTAATCCAAAAATTATTACAAAATCTAGAATCACGATAAAAAATAATAAGTTTTGGTAAACCATGATTAGTAAAAACAGTTTTAAAAAACAAGTAAGCTGCTTGAGATGCTGTTAAAGTTTTCTTGTATGGAATAAAATATGCTTGTTTACTAAACCTGTCTACAATAGTCCAAATCATATCATGGTTAGCTTTAGTGTTAGGTAAATTAGTAATAAAATCTATAGAAATCTGTTCCCATGGTCGTGATGGAATAGATAAAGGCATTAGTAAACCATACTGTTTACCATGATGTCTCTTAACTCTTTGACAAACTAAACATTCAGAAACAAAATTAGATACATCAATGTCCATATGTGGCCAATAAAAATCTTCAGTCAATGTACGCAAAGTAGATATGATACCTCTATGACCTTGATATGGATGACAATGAATCTCATTCAAAACAAATGATCTAAATGGAACTGTAACACATAATCTCTTTTCGTAAAACATGAATCCATCATTGTAAGACAGTGAATCAATAGGAATCCAGTTATTTCCAACTAATTTATTCCAATCAGCTTAAAAAGCAATGTCCTGATGATAAGTATCTTTCATAGGGATAAGGAAATCAAATGATATAATAGAAATATTATGAATGGTCGGTCTTCTACTTAAAGCATCGGCTACTACATTCTCTTTTCTTGGTTGATATTGGATAAGGGGATGAAAACTTTGAATGAAAGCTGCCCATTTGATATGTCGGTCAGAGGTTTGGGGTTGACTAAGGAGATGTCTAATACTTTGTTGGTCAGTCTTAATCATAAACTCAGAATCCATTAAGTAATGTTTCCATTGTCTTAAGACTTGTACTACAGCTAACAATTTTTTATCATAAGTGGAATATTTAAGTTCGGATGGTTTCAGTTTATAGCTAGAATAGGCTATGGGATGATTATCTTGCATAAGTACAGCTCCTATTCCAGATCCGCTAGCATTAGTAACTACTAAAAAGAATGGTCTATTGAAATTAGGTAGTTGTAATATAGGAGCATGGGTTAATGCATGTTTCAATAAATCAATGTATGAGGGGGGATAAGCGCACAAACCATTGTAACCAACATTTTCTTCTCGCATTGCCTGGGTGTTCCCCCTCCACCCGGGCCTTGCGCCAACATAACACGAATGCTATTTCTTGCAATCGCAAAGTCTTCTTGCAATCTACTTTCTTTCAAAGCAAAGTGCCTTCTTGTAAGCTAAAGGTGGGAAAGACCGCGGGGGATCACGGTGAGAACCGTGGGTGACGAACGCAAAGTTGGGAATTGCATGCTACGCACGCATTGTGCGTTACACTTGGTATGAGCTTCCTCATGGGGGGGGTGTGTATGAGGGGGGATAAGCGCACAAACCATTGTAACCAACATTTTCTTCTCGCATTGCCTGGGTGTTCCCCCTCCACCCGGGCCTTGCGCCAACATAACACGAATGCTATTTCTTGCAATCGCAAAGTCTTCTTGCAATCTACTTTCTTTCAAAGCAAAGTGCCTTCTTGTAAGCTAAAGGTGGGAAAGACCGCAGGGGATCACGGTGAGAACCGTGGGTGACGAACGCAAAGTTGGGAATTGCATGCTACGCACGCATTGTGCGTTACACCAAAAGATTTTTGTTGATTTATCAAACCAATAATAAAAACAATACCTTTCTTTAAAAGTTTAGTCAAAGGCAAGGCAAGTAATGAAAAATTTCGCACAAACTTTCTATAAAAACTAGCAAGATCTAGAAAAGAACGTAACATGCACATTTTTGGGTATGGGCCAGTTTAATATTGCTTCTATCTTTTTAGGATCAACCTTAATACCTTTTGACGACACAATATGACCTAGATATTCAATTTCTATTTGAAAGAATTCACTCTTTTCTAGATTAGCATACAATTGATTATCTTTCAACAACTTGAAAACTAAAGACAGATGTTCATAATGCTCTTTCTCATTTTTATTGAATACCAATATATCATCAAAGAATACTATAACACAATGCTGATATTTCAAAAATATGTGATTCATCATTCGACTAAATGTAACAGGTGCATTAGTCAATCCAAAAGGTATCACTAGAAATTCGTAATGTCCAAATTGTGTTCTAAATGCAGTTTTGAATATATCAAATTTATCTAATCTCACTTGATGATAACCAGATTTTGAAAGGTGAGAAGGATCGAAGCTTGCACGCGAGCTATGGCGGGAGAGCAAGAGCAAGAAAGAGAGAGACAAGAAATGGGATCTCCAACAGTCACAATGTGTGACCGGGCCTTCCTTTATTCAAACTGTCACTAAAAGAATAAAGAATAAAGTGACGTGACGGGCGCCCGCCACCTGCAGTGTGCAGTGGCGGGTACTGTCAGTGTAGTAATACACGGGGCGGCACGGCGGAGGCGCCTTTACCCCCAACAACCTCCCACTTAAAGGCGAATCTACCCTAGTGAGAGAGAAAAGAAAAAGAAAAGACAGTACAAATGTACATAGGTACAAGGGATGAGGAAAGGTGACATCTCATCCAACGCCCATCAACCTCCTGAGGAAGGCAAAGCGCTCAGTAGTGAGGCTCTTCGTGAGCAAATCTGCAGGATTCTCGTCAGTGGAGATCTTGACAAGGTCAACAGACCTGTCCTCCACGACACCACGTATGAAGTGATACCTCACCTCAATGTGTTTCGTCTTCGCATGGAAGACCGGATTCTTAGCCAACTGAATGGCACTCATAGAATCCGAATGCAGTGTAGGTGTAGCATCAATCCCAACGTCAGCAACTAGACGGCCTAACCATATGGCCTCCTTGCAAGCCTCAGTGGCTGCAACATACTCGGCCTCAGTGGTAGACAAAGCCGTACACTTCTGAACCCTGGACATCCAAGAGATAGCCCCTCCAGCATAGGTGAATACATAGCCAGAAGTGGACTTCCTACTATCTGCATGTCCTGCATAATCGGAGTCAGTGTACCCCACGACCCCTGTATCCTGGCTGCCATAGCAAATACACATATCTGCTGTGCCCTTCAGGTACCTCATGATACCCTTCACGGCATCCCAATGTCTGCTGCCAGGTGTAGCCATATAGCGTGCCACAACACCAACTGCATGTGCAATATCTGGACGAGTGGCTATCATGGCATACATCAAACTGCCCACGGCTGAAGCATAAGGGATCTTGGCCATCTCAGCCCTCTGCTCATCTGTCTGCGGACAATCGACCTGTGATACCTTCACATAAGAAGGTAATGGACAGCCAATAGGCTTTACGTCCTGCATGCGGAAGCGCTCAAGGACTTTATGAATGTACTCCCGCTGTGAGAGATACAAAAGTCCCTGATGCCTATCGCGCTTAATGCGCATCCCAAGTATATGTGAGGCCTGTCCCAAATCCTTCATCTCAAAGCTCTTCTTCAGCTGAGATTTAAGAGCATCTAGCTCATCATGAGCTTTCCCTACTATCAGCATATCATCAACATAGAGTACCAAGATAAGCAAACTGCCATCACGGGCTTTCTTCGTGTAAAGACACGGATCCATAGCACTCCTGCTATAGCCCTGTGACTGCATAAAGGCATCAAACTTATGATACCATTCTCTAGGTGCCTGCTTCAAGCCATACAAGCTCTTCTTCAACTTGCACACTAGGTGCTCCCTGCCAGGTTCTGCAAAGCCCTTAGGCTGATCCATATAGATCTCATCATGCAAGTCCCCATGTAGAAAAGCCGTCTTGACATCCATCTGATATAGATCTAAGTCAAGCTGTGCAACCAAAGCCAAGACTAAGCGCAGGGTGGTCATCTTAACCACAGGAGAGAAGACCTCATCAAAGTCCACACCATGTTCCTGCTTAAAACCCTTTGCTACCAATCTAGCCTTGTATGCCGGCTTGGGGTGTCCAGGGGTACTTTTTAGCTTGTACACCCACTTGCATGGCAAAGCCTTCTTGCCCTTAGGCAAGGCAACCAAATCCCAAGTCTCATTCTTATGCAGGGAGTCTATCTCAGACTGCATAGCCCTCTCCCAGAAGTGACTGTCACCCCTGTGCATAGCCTCATCATAAGTGAAAGGCTCTCCTGCATCTGTAACCAAAACATAATGCATAGAGGGCTGAAATCTGTTAGGTGGACGTCTGTCTCTAGCAGACCGTCTCACCGCAGGCTCTGCTGCCTCTCTAACTGCCTGTCCAACATCCTGGCCCTGTGGAGGAACTGCTGCAGGCTGTACTACTGGCTGTGTTGGAGCTTTAGGCTCCTCCTGAAAGATCACTCTACGGATCTCAACCACCTTCTCAGGCTGCATGTGCATCTTGTCTTCATGGAAGACGACATCATGGCTGCGTACTATTTTCCGCGCCTCCGGATCCCATAGGCGATAGCCCATCTCTCCTGACTCACCATAGCCAAGGAATATGCATTTAATGCTCTTTGGATCCAATTTACTCCTCTTGTCCTTGGGCACATGGCAGAATGCCTCACATCCAAAGACACGGAGATGCGCATAAGAGGGTGGCTTACCAGCCCAAACTTCCTCTGCAACCTGGAAATCCAATCCACTAGAAGGCGATCGGTTTATGACATGCACTGCCGTACTAACTGCCTCAGCCCAAAAACTCTGGGGTAGGCCTGCATGGCTAAGCATAGAGCGCACACGCTCCTGAATAGTCCTGTTCATGTGCTCAGCCAAACCATTTTGGGGTGGGGTGTAAGGGGTGGTCAACTGATGCTTAATACCCCTGTCATCACAAAACTGCTCAAAAGCATGCGAGACATATTCTCCCCCATTATCTGTCCTAAGGCATTTTAGCCTATACCCAGTCTGGTTCTCAACAAGAGCGAGCCATCTCTGAAAAACTGCCAAGACATCGGACTTCTGCTTTATGGGATAAGCCCACACTTTCCTAGAAAAATCATCAATGAAGGTAACGAAGTACTTCGCGCCACCCATAGACATGCAAGGCATAGGCCCACAAACATCGGAATGCACCAATGCCAAGGGCTCACTCATGCGTGGCCTACCCGATTTCTTATGCGTAGACCTATTCTGCTTACCATAAAGACAATGATCACACGAGTCAAAACGTGCATAGTCCAAAGGCGGAAGATACTGCAAACCAGATAACATTTTCATTCCCTTCAAAGACATATGCCCCAAACGGGCATGCCAAAGTGATACATGTGGGATAGAACCCACTGCCAAAACATGGTCAACTGAGGATCCAGATACAACAAGAGGATAGAGGCTGCCAGCCTTGGCGCCTCTAGCAAGCACAAGTCTGCCTTTGGTAATTTTCCAGGCAGAATCCCCAAAATAGACATGAAACCCTGCATCATCCAACTGTCCTGCAGACATAAGACTGCGCGTAAGCGCAGGTACATGACGTACATCCCTAAGCAAAAATGAACTGCCAGTGGAAAACTGCAACTGAATATCACCCATGCCCACAATATCAAGAGACCTGTCATCTCCAAGTCTGACTGATCCAGATACAGTACGGTAAGAGTGAAACCACTCACGGTAAGGCGTCACATGGAAGGACGCACCTGAATCCAATAACCAGCACTGTGCATACATACTAGGTGTCTCAGTCAAGTGTGAAGCATCAGAAGAACTAGCTGCAAGTATAAACTCATCACCACCATCGGACTCCTCAGTCTGCGTGACATTAATTTTCTCAATCTTGACGTTGGACTTCGCAGGTACTATGCTGCGATCAGAGGACTTCTCCTGCACTTTATCTTTCCCCTTATCCTTGCGCTTCTCATTGCGCAACTCATGACACTGTGGTCTAATATGGCCCTTTTTTCCACAATGATGACAAGTGACATTTGCATTGCGCCCACGCGACTTACTACGCGACTTGCCACGAGATTTAGACCGACCCTTCTGCGAGTCACGGCCTCGACCATTACCACGGTCATACCTGTCATTCCTGCCTCTAACTGTCAAAGCATGACTACCACGAGAGGCATCCAAGTTTTTGCGATTCACCTCTTCCTGAAGAAGAGCACTTTCAACATCTGCCAATTTTAGAGTAGCACTAGAGGCACAAAGAGCAGTACGGAAAACATCCCATGACTCATTCAGAGTCCCAAGCAAGAAAAGAGGAGTTACTTCCTCTCCAAAGGTGATATCCTGCGAAGTCAGGTTCTTCAATATAGAATGGAACTGGCTCAAGTGAGCAGACATAGTCGCATTATCCTTCATGCGCAGATCCATAAGCTGCTTCAACCAGTACATCTGACTCGCCGGACTTTTCTTATCATAAAGATTCTTGATCTTATTCCATAGATCCCATGCACTCTGTGCTTCCTCAAATACATTATAATGTACCTGTTCAGTGAGAGACAATACAATCGTGGACTTGCATAGCTCATCAAGTTCAAGCCAGTCGTCATTGTCCATGGTTTCAGGCTGCTCCCCACTCAACCGAAGTGGCTTAATCTGAGATTTCTGCACCAAAACCTGCCATATTTGACTCTTCCAGTAAGAGTAGTTGGTACCATTCAACTTTGTAATGTTAAACATGGCACTATCATGCGAAGATGACGCCATTATGCAGGCTGGAAATGCCCAAACAGCCCAAAACTGCTTGTTGTTTTACTGCAGAAACTGCCCAAAAATGACCAAAACGGGGTCCAAAGGGCGAGCAAAGTGTGCCAAAAGTTGCTGCCCACTTAGTACTAGGTGCGGTACACCAAATCAGGATATTTCAGCATGAAAAGTACACCTCAGTCCACCAATAACTGCTTGCTGTAATAAATTGAAGGTATGCAGTCTAGAGAGCAAACTGTCCCAAAATAGGATTCAATGTCAAGCAAACAATGCTAGGTCCAAAGCCGGTATGAAATTGACATAAGCAAGGCCAATGACAGTGAAAAGAACATGAGCTCAACACCGAAGCATGTCAAAATAACATCTGCCAATGAAAGGCACACCCCCAGACACTCTAGGCAAAGTGTTCTCGTAACTGCCAAAACCTGACACAAATAGGTGTCTGCTCAAAGAGAAAGATCCAAATATGAGACTCAGCTCATAAGCATCCTGTGAACCAAGAGTACATCAATGCATATCCATAAAGATCAAAGTATGATCCCAAAGTCTCAATGCGTATGTAGCTGCTCAAGACATAAACTGCTCCAAATACATGTAAGTGCGCCAATAGAATGTAACTGTCAAAGGTCAAGCAAGCATGTAAAATGCTCCCACTGGCACAAAAGGCGTACAAAGCAAGCTCAGAAGCTCAAACAACCCAAGAGAAAGCACCAATGATAAGTGACCATGTCAATGCATCAAGCGCATCCAAGAGAGCATGACATACATGAAGCACCGGTCGTATTAACCATGAAGCAATACATAAGCCCAAATAAGCTCTCGGTCAACTCAATGACATCCAAATAGCAACCAAGATCAGTGATCAAGTAAGCCGGGAATGCTCAAATACATCCAAATCCAAGCTCCAAATGTCGGTATGGCATACACGAACCAAATAGCATATGTCACGAACCAAAGCATGTAATGCAAAAGCCTAACTGTCAAGCAGAGACATGAGGCATAGGCGGTCCATGAGCATGCCAAGTCGGTCCAAAAGCCAGTGAAGACGGAGCTAATGCGAAGCTCAAAAGCATCCCATAATCTCATACATATGCTCCAAGTCGTCCCCAAATGTCAGAGATATCATGCCAAAGCTCAAAGCATACATCCGGTATCGGTAGGTAAGTGCCAAAGCATGTAAAGTACCTTCAGCCCACTGTTATTCCAGCATGTATTTACTGTTCTAAACATTAGATTTCAGCCCCAAATTCAAGCCAAAATCATGGTCAAACCAAATGCATACATCCCCAATACATCCGGGTAGGAAGTAGACCGCATACGGGCATCAAACAAGGTAACCGGAGTAGAGTATAAGCATTAAATGCCAATGCCAAGTGTGGCTGCCCTGTTTCCAGCACTGTATAACAGTAAATAACAGTCCCAAATCAGCCAATATTTCAAGCCAAAATCATGGCATAATCATGTGCATACATTCCCAAGGCACTAGGCATCATGTAGACCGCATACGGGCATCAAATAGCACAACCGGAATGGAGTATAAGCAACAAATGCTAATGCCAATGGTGCTGCCCTGTTTTCAGCCTGTTATGACAGTTTATGACAGTCCCAAATCTGAAGAAATCAGCCCCGAAAGATCAAGACCAATGCCCAAAGCTTGAATGACATCAAACATGAAGTCTATAGCCCTCTTGATCAAGGTAGAGAGCAAGAAGCAATGGCCAAGTGTGGAGCTGAAGTAGATGAGTGCTCACAGCCTGGAAAAAATGATGCAATCTGCCCTGTTGGTGCTGAACTTGCTGCTGCTCCACATGGGCTGAAAAGGGGGTAATGGGGGGCTCAATGATGGCCCAAGGTAGGCACATACCAAGCCATGAAGGCCCAATGCAAAGGGGAGGGAAGATATGAGCTATGGAGCTCAAGAAGAGTGGCTGCCCTTTGTTCCTACCCTGTTTCAATCTGAGAATACACTCAAATGCCTGCAAATGCTGAAGCAATACCTCAAGGGCAAGGCCCTGATGAAGCTCAAGAAGGCCAGGATGGAGCTCGGGAAGCCGGGGAGAGTCGGGAGCTCAAGAGGTCGGCTATGGCTGCCGGGATGGAGACCCAATGCGTGAAGCGAGTCGATGCGAAGGTCGGGAAGCACCGAGTCGAGCTCGAGCAAGAGAATGCCAAGCTCTGATACCAATTGAAAGGTGAGAAGGATCGAAGCTTGCACGCGAGCTATGGCGGGAGAGCAAGAGCAAGAAAGAGAGAGACAAGAAATGGGATCTCCAACAGTCACAATGTGTGACCGGGCCTTCCTTTATTCAAACTGTCACTAAAAGAATAAAGAATAAAGTGACGTGACGGGCGCCCGCCACCTGCAGTGTGCAGTGGCGGGTACTGTCAGTGTAGTAATACACGGGGCGGCACGGCGGAGGCGCCTTTACCCCCAACAGATTTAAGATCTATCTTACTGAATATGGCAGAACATTGTAGTTTATCCATAAGATCATCTATCCTAGGAATTTGGAGCCCCAAGAGGAACACCAAGGAAAAGGGAATTTTCTTGCAAGAAAATCTATCTTGTAATATCAACAAGCTTGTTTATTAAGTTTCATATGATCATAATGAAGAAAAGAACACCAGACACAACAAATCTTCATGCAGCATCATGTAGATCTCCCACGGATTTGATAGAATCAACCATATTCTTCAATATCTTCACAAAATCCATCAATATAACAAAGAAAGCAAAGGAATACACCATCTTTGAATGGAAATACATCACATAGTATTCATCTTCAATGTCTTCATAGTCTTCTCTCTCAATCTCTCACATACAATCACTCTGTTTTAGTAGAATTGGCTATCTCTGACTCTCTCTCTCTCTCTCTCTCTCTATCAATAATACATCATATCCTCACTACAATCTCTCATAATCACTCTCAATAATCCTTCTTAGGTCGTGGATACCCCTCCCAAGAGGTATGTTTGATATGAAGAGTCACCAGAGCCACTACAGTGTCTTTTCATAGCTCACTACTGTCACTTCACTCCAGTCTTTACTTGAGTCTTCAGTATCTACTTCTTTCACTTCTTTTAGCTCTTTTGCACTTGTATTCACCTCTTTCCAAGGCTAGAAAACTTTCCCAAGCTACACATACATTCAACAGAACACATACAGAACAGTCATAGTACAATACCAAAACAACTACAGTACAGAACAGAACAGTTACAGTACAGAGACAGAAGCTCTACAGAAGACCTACAGAAGGTTACAAAAGGTCATCAAAACCACATAACTCATACTTAAACCATTCCAAACCATCAAAAACCATTCAATAAGCTTTCACAAGATCTCAATCTTCATCAATCATCAATCCATCCCTCCTTACATAAAGAAAACATAACAAAATAGAAGCTATACAGAAGGTATACAGAACCAATCAAAACCTATCAGAACATCACCTCTCCACTAATAAACATGATGAACTTCCAAAACATAATCAATATCATCCAAAACACTCTCAAACCACTTTCAAACCAATTAATCATCTCATAAAATCAACCATTCAACTCTCGAAAACAACAAAAATCAGCCAAAAAATAGGACATTTCCACACTCAACATATCCCCATACTTAATAAGGAAGCGTCCTCGCGACCCAGGAAAAAGGGAATACAAGTTCATTCAAAAGCTCAACTTTGATCTTCAATATATCTTCAAAAACAATCCATCCAACCATGACCCCAACTTATAACCTGTATCTAATATAAAAATACAATGAAAGGAAAACCCTTTATACATTAACACTTCGTATCAAACTGAAAATCACAACAAACTTGTAAAGGATATAAGAAGTTTCTTATTCTTCTTCTTCTGCATCAGCATCTTCAACTCTCCAACCCGCAACACCATCACCACAATTCTTCAAAATGTAGCTCGCACGAAAGCCAATCCAATAGGCAACCACCACGTTCTTATTACATTAATTAACCCACAACACAAACACTATACACAACACAACCATCTGAACGACTCCTCCAAAAAGAGAGATTTTCATTAAAAATCATCCACCATACATTGGAAAAGGTATCAATGAAGATGATCCCTCTTGAAAGATTGGTGATTTTGGAAACGATCCATAGACAAAGATTCATCTACAAATGTTTTGGGAGGATTTTGAAAAATTTGAAGACGACACATCCTTTCCAACAGGACAAGGTATCTGCTAGGCAAACAAAGGGCATGAAAATACAATATATCCAACTGCTGGGAATCAATGCTCACATTGACATTCGTGCACAACTTTGGAATAGGCTTGGAATCATTATGAGAATGCCTATGCATATACGCCAGATACCAAGCAAAATGAACAATTAATCTCATAGAAGGATCTGCAGACTGTGAATACTGCTGAGCAAAATGAATATAGTTCTAGTACGCTTGACTGGCAGCTGTCCATTCTCTTGGGATTACTGGCCAGTTTATCTGAGGTCCTGTAAGGGAATCATTCGAGCTCCATCCCCTTCTTCTAGAAATCTAATAATCAAACCTGTCATAGTCACTAACCAACTGAGGTGGTTGAGATATAGAAGTGGCAGGAGAGGAAAGTGGAATAAGGAAAAATGGATGAAGTGAGGGGTAGGCAAAATCATAAAAGGAAGAATGATTTAAAGAATGAGTGGCTGAAATTTGTAGGGAATCAGTTAAAAAGGGTGTTAATTGATAAATAGGAAAGGTAGAAGGTACATGAATGGATGGGGAAGGACATGGTGGAGAAGGGGAAAATACTCTATCCTCAATAAAAGAACAGTATGTAAATATGGGAATTTGAGGAAAAGATAAAGGTTGGAAAAGAATGGGTAAGATAGTTGTGGAATTAGTTTGACAGAGGAAAAGATATATATCATATCGGTGAGCCATTTGTCAGTAATACAGGAGGGTAGGAACAGAAGGTCCTAAGAGAGATCTTCTATGATAGGCATAAAAAAAGATAGAATCATACGGATTATGTTTGGAAAGATAAGCTAAGAGATCCACCCTCAGTTGATTAGTGCTCTGGGCATAGGTAGGAGCTGTGTTCTGTCTTTGATTCAGGACCACAGAATCAATCATGGTATGCCAGGAATTATCAGGGCAAGTAGCCACTTTGGAGGAGTAACTCTGAAATATGTCAGCTATGCGCAACTCCAAATGGTTGACATACAAAACAGCTTGTAGAACCACATCTCCCACATACCAAGCCATACCCACTTCATCTGGAATCAACAAGTCTCCTCGCAGATATATATAAGACATCAACATGGTATCTGTCGTGATAGAATCTTCAAACACTATCCTTACCACCTCTGTCAGCTACTCAGCAGACCAAGCCCTACTCCATCCATCCTCCGGAATAGAAAGATCCATCGTGGAAAGCTTCATGTAGAAGGCTAACTTCTATAATTGGTAGTGGACAAAGAAAGAATGGTCTAAAGGAACATATTCCTGATACTGCTCAAATGTAGACCATAACAAGTCCATTCTGGATTACAATCTTTCCACTTTATCTTGGAATAGAGGACACAAGGTAGCCTGTCTGTGAAGAGCTGCCAAGTCCTGTTGTGAGAGAGAAGGGATCAAGGGAACATGAGGGCTTAGAGGAACAGACCGTGACTTTGCCTGTTGATCTTGCAACTGCTTGATTTGGGAGACTTGTGATTCCATTGTGTCATTAGTAGTCTGTAAGGCTGAAAGTTTGACATCTAAAAGAGTTTGGAACTCTTGCGCTTCTCTGGACATCCTCTCCTTCTCCTCTGAAAGGCTAGTAACCTCTGATTGAGCCTATGTTAACTGGATCTTCAAAGAAGATATCTCATCTCTTTGGGTTGCAACCAATTGGGTTTGTTGCTCCATCTGCTCAAACAAATCTGCTAGGGTATCCTTAGCAGAGGCTAACTCGGATGTTGCTTTATGCAACTGGTCCTTAGACTGCATCAGCTCTTCATAAAAGGAACCGTACAGTTGTTGAACACAGGCTGTCTCACTGACAATTCAATGGAACTTTGAATGTCTTTACAGAGGAAAGGAATAACATCTCCCGAGACTAGACTGTTCAGTGAGGGGATTGATATATACAACGAACCTTCTCGATGTGCTCTGAACAGGTTATTACATGTGAGATAACCAGGGAGATCACTGCCAAAGGTAGCAGGAATGGGCACTGAAGGAAGAACTGAGGGAGCTTTATCCGCTACCCGCTTCAAGCGTTTACGTTGTATGACTAGGGGAGGCGGAGAATCATCATCCTCTATGTCAATTGGTTCTGACTCATCTAAAGGTGAAGGAGGAGGTACTGGATCAGATGGAGGAGGTGGAGGCACACTCTTCTATAAACCTGAGTAGGTCAAGAAGGTAGACAAGTACGATCCATAGGTGACATTGGTAACATTGCCCCTAGTGACTTTCACGAAATGTTGATCCATTTTAGTGAGTAGGTAAGTGCTCCAATCAATGGCTACTCCTTTTAACACCATCCTTGAAGCTGTAAAAAGCTCTTTGGACAAGTAATGGGATGGCGTTTTTGCAGGCATAAACCTGTCCTGGAGAAACTGACAGACCATCCTCCACACAAGATCAGTGATCATGGAAAAGGAAACTCCTGAAGAGTTGATCACCTTCTTAACATCCACAATTGTCCTTGTCTGCTTTTGTAACAGCTTCAGAATCTCTTCGTTAGAGAAAAGCTAGTGAGTGGTAACAAAGGGTTCACCTTTGGAGGGAAGAGACAGAGCCTTCCCTAGGCCTCGAGGTGTCAAAGTCATAGAAATATCCTGGACCAATCCCGACTTCTTGCCATAGGAGGCTAGAAACTCATCACACATCGATGGATCCTCTGGAAGCAATGGAAAGGAGGTAGCCACAAAAGTAGTGAGTCCCGCCTTCGTGAGAGGCTCAAAAGTGAGTAGGGAAGAGTAATCCCTACTGACTAGTGGGACATACTGGATAGGGGGAGGAGCGTGAGAAGGCGCCATTCAGATGGTTACACACACACCACAAACAAGGAGAATGCTTGCAAAGCGATAGACAAAAAACCAAGGATAATATATCAACCAAAACGATAAAACGTGACTCGACCAACTATCCCTAAGCAAACCACAACCTAGAAAAAATTCAACATGACCTTGAGACATATGTGACCGAAAGCTTCATGCTATGCATCATGCAAACACCCAAATCCCCGTATTAAGCAATAAAGAAAAAAAACTACACAATGTACCCTTAACTGTAACAAAGAAACTGAACCAAAACATCACAACAACCCACACATATTAAGACCACAACTTTGATAAATAGGTGTTGACCATGGAGAGAACTCCGAAGACTTCGTGTACCCATCCCACGAAACGAGTTCATTAAAAAGGGGAAATTAAGTGCAGTGAGGGGGAAATTAATTTAATGAAAGGTTCATTGTAATAAATTATTAAAAATGGGTGAATTTTTATTAAGTGATAAACCTTATCAAGAAAATGACAGTTCCTTCTTAAAATATTAATTACCAATTATTAGGTTAAAGCGGTGCTTTAATTCGAATCCCGGACTTCGATACCTAGACTGGGTCTCTAAATGCAAGTTCAATTATTAAAAAATTAAGGTGATGTGGAACACTTTTTTGCCAGTGCGTGCTCTTGTGACGGCTGGTTCATTTTAATTAAAAATGTTAAAGTGCCTCTTTAGCGTACTTAGCGCATGCTAAGTGAACGACGAATTAATTTTTAATTATAAAATGGTGCGTTTAGCGCGAACGCACGTGCCATGGTGGTGTTTAGGATTCATTTTAAGAATTAACTGTGGATTGTGGGGTAGCAGAAAAAAAAATAAAAAATAAAAGAAAAAATACATGGTATTCAAAATGGTCTGAATTTTTGCTTGAAATTTATAGGTTAGAAAAATATAGCAATTTGTTACAAAAATAGTGGGATTTTTTAAAGATTTTTTTGGAAATTTTTTCAAAATTTTAAGTGTTTTTAAATGATTTTTTAATTTTGTCAATGTATTTTGTTTTTGTTTTTGTTAAGGTTTGCGGGTTTTGAATTAAAAATCCAGAAAAATACCCAGAAATAGGCTGCGTGGTAGCTGCGTGTCAGCAACCGGCTAACGATCGCCCGCACAATCACGAACAATCGAACAATCACACACTCGCGCGTGTGGCTGCGTCTCGAGGGAAAATCGGGGTGTATGTGGATGGCTACGGGTGGGACGGGGGTTTATGGAGGGGGTTTCAGTGGTTCAGCTATTCAGCAGGGCTGCAGCGTAGGACAGGGGGCTTACAGGGGGTAGGGGGGAAAAGGGGCGTGCAGGGTAGGGTGGTGTGTAATGGTGGGAAGGGGGGCTTAGATAGGGTAATGGGTGGGTTTTGTGTCTGTGGGTTGGGGTGGGGATTAGGGTAGGGTTTGAGTGTGTGACTGGGGACTTGCAGGAAGGTTGGGGGGTTTAGGCTTGTGTGGGGTGGGTATGCTTGGGTTGGGGTAGAGTGTGTGTTTGCAGTGGGGGAAAGGGGGGTTGAGAAGGGGTAGGGTGGGATTAGTGTGTGATATGCTGTGGTGGGGGTTGGGGTAGGGTTGGTGGGTAATGGGGGGGGGGGGGGGGGGGGGATGTGTGTAATGGGGGGGAAGGGGGACTTAGATAGGGGTAAGGGGGGTGTGTTAGGTGTGCAGGTGGCATGTGGCAGTGGTACAGGAGGTCAACGGACTGTCGGGCAGCGGAGGGAGCAACGCGTTCGTCGGTGGAGCAGGGCGGCACGGTGTTCGTAAGCACACGGCGGCAGGCACGGGTTGCGGGGGCACGGCGGGGAGGCGGAGCGGAGCAGAGGGCAGCGGGAGCAAGGCGCAAGCGGCGTCCACAGGCTTAGGTGGTGGCCACAAGCGGCTTGGGTGGTGGCCACAGGCGTCACTTGTCGGGCAGGGCAGCAGTGGCTGCAGATGCTGCAGGTCAGGCGAGGGGGCGCAGACCAGAGGAGGAGGAGGGAAGGGTAGGAGCAGAAGGGGAAGGAGAGGAGGTGGAGATGGAGAGAGGGGAGGTACACGCAGAGGGAGAGGGAGGGAGGCGGTTAGGGGGGAAAGGGGTCGAGGTAGGGGGGGAATAGGGAAGGGTGTAGGGATGGGTAGGGGCCGCGGGGGGGGGGGGGGGGGGGGGGGGGGGTGGGGGGGGTGGGGGAGGGTGGGGTAGGGGAGCCCATAGGGGCGGTGCCCAGGGGAAAAGGTAGGGGTAGGGGTCATGGGGTGGGTAGGGGCCCAAGAAGGAGGTGTACCCCCGTCTCGTGCGCATGCACGGGGCGGGGTTAAAAACAATTTGCCGTGACGGGATCGGAATAGTGCCGGGAGGGTGGGACGGGTCACGCGGACGTGACCAGGGCGTGTTGAGACACGTAAAATAAAAAACGAACTCATTCATGCGCGGAACGAGTCGCGCGAAAACACGTAAAAATAAAGAAAAATTAATATCTCCCAATTCGGACATCAAAACAAAATGTCGTAAACAAAAAGTGGACAGGACGATAGGGGGAAGACAGGGAAAATGTGCCACGGGGGTTTCGGGGGGGGTAAAGGGCGCTCACGTGCAAAAAACGTAAAAAACGGATAAAAATACGCAATTAAAAATTAATATCAAAAGATCAGTTCATCGGAACAAGGTGCAAGAAAAAGGAAAAATGAGCAAAAAGATGTGCCCGACAATCCTATCACATCAAAATAGGGTTTTGACTGAGATAAGACGTGTTCACGTGGGAAAAACCCAAAAAATAGACTTGAGAATGGAATCAAAAATTAATATTGGACGAACCGCTCGCTGGAATGACATGTAGTAAAAAGGAAAAATATCCGCAAGAAGGGGTGGCATAGGGTTGTCATGTTAGAATGTAGTTCCGACGGAAGTAGAAGGGGTTCACATGCAAAAAACACCAAAAATACGCTCGAAAATACATTTAAAAATTAATAATAATAAATCCAAAAGTTGAAAGAGGGTGGAGAAAAAAGGATAAAGGTGGGGAAAGGCACGGTGGACTCGGCTGTCAAATCAAATTGGAATTCTGATGCAAACAGGGCAGGTTCACATGGAAAAATATCAAAAAGACGCAAGAAAAAGTCTTAAAAAACCATAAAATTAATATTGGACAAACCGTGCATCAAAATGACACGGAGTAAAAAGGAAAAATGTCAGGGAAAAAGCTGTTGTCAGGGCTATGACATCAGACCACGGTTCCGAAGGAAGAAAAGCACGTGCACATGGAAAACCGGCTAATGTGCGCAAAATGCTTCAAAAATTAATAACTCGAAAACCGTGCACCGGAACAGGGGTAGGTAAAAAGGAAAAATGGTCAGTTCAAAGGGAGGAATAGGGCTATAAGGTTGGATGTGGACTTCAGTGAACGTAGGGTGCGTTCACATGGCAGGACAACAAAATCAGGAAATGAAGAAAAACTGCAAGGGAACAGCCCCAAGGGTGGGTGGAACATAGACGGATGGGTTGGAAGGGACCCCATCAGGGTAAAAGCAAGTCATAGCATAGAGGCATTAGCAGGTTGAGGCATATGCAAAAGGGTATGCAATGTAGACGCGCAGGGATGCGTCCCCACACTTAAGACCTTAACGGATAGGGTTAACCGAGCAACAAGGACCTAGGACCACTCAACAGACCATCCACTAATGTCCCACACTTAAAACATGAACATCATTGAGAAATAGAAGGTGTAGGGTTAGAAAACTTGGCCCATTTTGTTGAGGATCAAGGTTGATTGTCGATGGCACGTCCTGTGTTGTTGTCGGCTCTGCAGGAGGTACCAAGTCATCTTCACAGCACACATCCGTCATGGCAGGGACCATGCGGCAGCACCCAGGGAGGTAGCTGGTTGAAGGAATCGCAGGAAAGTTGCTGATGGCGAGGGATATTACACTCAACTCATAGTCACTCAAATGGAATGAAAGAACTGTCACTCGCCCCATGACTAATATCACTCGAGGAATAATGATTGAAACCCATATCTCGTACCTGGTTTAAAAATCGACAGGGGAATGGTGCACAGGGAAGTATGCCAGGGTGCACAGTGGAGGGTGCATTAGTGCGTTCAACCCATCTGGCATAGGTGCAAGGAGGAAGGCAAGGGAGCCTTACAGTGCAGTGTACAGAACAAGATGACGTGTCTTGTGTTGACGACAGAGACCCATCCCGTGGGTGCATAGGAAAACGGGAACATACCTAACTCCAAGTGTCGTAACGTCCCTCAATCTCACCTCTCGGTAATTGATTGAAGAAACTGTAGTCGCACTCAACCCACCCTCTGTCTCACGCTCTGTTGATAGATACAGGAGGGCAGCCATTTCCTGAAACCCATTAATGTAATCCTCACGGTCACTTGTGCAAAGGTTGTATGCCTTGTGCGCATTTGATGGTGCAACTGTGCATCCCGCCCTGTGTCGGCATACAGTGCGAGAAAGAAGGCCAGGGAGCCTTATAGTGCAGTGTACAGAAACAGATCGTGCTTTGTGCATTGAGAGGCCCATCCCGTGCGTGCAACACTTCATTCACACTTCGCACCTCTCATTTGATTTGAAGGGAAAAACTAGTCTCTCGCCCCACCCTCTGTCTCACTCTATTTCATAGATACAGGAGGGCAACCATACTCACTTCCCCATCCGGTTAGGATGAAAGCTCACATCACTCAAAGGGTTGTCGATGAAGATCGCGTCGTCAGTTGTTGAAGAGGCGTACCCAGGGAGGTAGCCATCAAATCGAACGTTGTGTTGGATAGGACATGTCGTCTGCTAGAGGACAGTTAGACGTTCTGCAGAGAGGCCCAGGACACAGCGTACCAAGGGAGGCAGCTTCGGAACTGGATCCTGGAAATTTCAAGTGATGAATCCACTTTCTGTATTGCTGGGTGTTGCCACCTTTTCCACAGCCAGCTTCTCGCCCAAGGGTGTTTGCCACCTTTTCTTGGAACGAGGCCTGCTATGACAGGGAATTTCTTCCTTTTCTCCCATAACAGATTTTTTTTTCTCTCTTTTCTTTTTCTCCTACTCCCGAGGGTGTCTCCACCTTTTCTCGAAGAATAGGTCGGCATGACAGGGACCTAAGTCCTTTTCTCCCATGACCGATATGTTTTTTTTTCCTTTTTTTTTCTTTTTTTGTTTCGAATTAAGCAAGGGAATGGTAGAAATACCATTTTTCAGAACCCACCTCGCCACCGTCGTTGGTGAAAAATAGAAGATAAGAGATCAAGGTTGGAAGGTGGAGTTGAGGGGACAGAGGGTTGCGTCGATCTCATCAGGAATGGCTGAATAACGGCTATCAAAAGTAGCATCATAAGAATGACAGTGCCACGCCAACGGGGGAAAGGATCAGGTGATCGTGATTGTCAAGATCCCCAAGGAGGGAAGTACTTCTTCAGACGATATCCATTGATCAGGAAGGGATCATTAGAGGCATCAACGGTCTGCACTTGGACAGAACCATTAGGGTTGACAGCAAGTACCTTATAGGGGCCCATCCACTGCTGTTGAAGCTTGCCAGGAAACTTACCAAATCGTGAATCATAGGCTAGGACCAAATCACCTTCTTTGAACTCCTATGCTTAATGAAGCTATCATGGTAAGCCTTGCGTCGAGCTTGCGTGACTTCCATGCACTGTAGAGCCATCTTGCGAGTTTCATCCAAACATTCCAAGTGCAGGAGACGGCGTTGCAGTGAATCATCGTCCCCCAAACGCTCTTTGATAGCCACTCGCAAAGAGGGCAATTCTAGTTCAACAGGGAAAATAGCTTTTGTACCATACACCAACTGAAAGGGTGTCTGTCATGTTGCTGCTTTATGGGAGGTTCTATACGCCCAAAGGGCCTCTGTAAGTCGATCGTCCCAATCATGATGATGTGTGATAATTGTTCTTGTCAGGATCGAGCAGAGGATGCGATTGGTGACTTCGACTTGGCTGTTGGCTCTGGGGTAATAAGGAGTGGACTTGCGACAACGGATCTTATACAGCTCTGTCAACTCTTCCATGACTTTATTAATGAAATGAGTGCCTCTATCACTTACCAGCTCTAAGGGACTGCCAAAACGGGTGATGATATTTTTGTACATGAATAGGGCCACGCTATTACCATCGTCCCGCTTTAGGGCTTTAGCTTCACACCACTTTGTGCCATAATCCGTACATACCAGGATGTATTTGTTCTGTTTCCTTCTGGTAGGAGGATCAATTGGGCCTACGAAGTCGATGCCCCACTTCTCGAAAGGCTTCAAGGGAAGGATAGGTTGCAGTGGCATGGCACTTGTCTTCGTGGGTTTCCCCATTCTCTGGCAAGCATCACATCTTTTACAGTAATCATAGGCATCCTTGTGAATGGTAGGCCACCAGTATCCTGCTACTAGCAGAGCCTTCTAGGTTGTGGCTTCTCCTGCAAAGTGGCCCCCACATGACTCGTTATGGCAAGCCTTCATAACAATCCCAATCTCATCTCCTGCAACACATCTTCTAAGCACTTCATCTTTGCCTTTCTTATACAGTGCACTGCCTAGCAGGGTATAGGGGGCTGATTCTAACATAAGCTTCTTTCTTTCCCGACTAGAGATACTAGGAGGGTATTGTTGGGTTGCCAGCATATTGGCAATGTCTGCATACTAGGGGGTTACAGTTTCTACCAGGAATAGGGAAGCATCAGGGAGGTCTGGATCATCCTGCTCCTCGACTGCAATTCGTGGGATACGCGACAGATGATCAGCCAGAACATGGAAACGACTAGGTTTAGTAATCACCTCAAAGTCGAACTCCTGGAATAGAAGGAGCCATCTCATCATTTGTCCTTTCACATCCGCTTTATTCATCAGGAAGGACAAGGCCTCATGATCCACATAAAATTTAAAGTGGGTCGATAGGAGGTAGTGGCGGAACTTTTCTAAGGCAAACACCATTGCCAAGCACTCCAGCTCTGTCACTGTATAGTTCCGTTCCCTATTAGTGACTTTTCGGCTTGCATAATAGATCGGTTGATCCAGCTTCGAGGAGCCCTTCTGGCATAGAACTGCGCCCAAGCCTTCAATTGATGCATCAGTGTGTACATGGAACTCCTTCGTGCAATCAGGAGGTTGCAGAATGGGTGCCACAATCAGACACTGCTTCAAAGTGTTGAAGGCTTTGTCACATTCTTCCGTCCAAAAAAACTCTGCATCTTTCCTTAGAAGCTTGTGCAAGGAGGTTGCCTTTGTTGCAAAATGAGCTATGAACCTTCTATAGTAACCCACATGACCTAGGAATCCCCTCAACTGTTTGAGGTTAGTGGGTGCTGTCAGAACTGCGGTCTTTGCAGGGTCTGTTGATATCCCTTGTGCAGAGACAATGTGGCCTAACAGAACTCCAGAAGAGACCCCAAAGATGCATTTGTCGGGGTTGAGGGAAATCCCATACTCCTGGCATCAGTCAAAGCATTGTTCCAGGTGTCCCCAGTGTTCACGGATCAAACTATAGACACAGAAGTCATCCAAATATACCTCAATAAAGTCGTGCAGATGATTTTGGAATGCGGCCATCATGACTCGCTGGAAAGTAGCAGGGGCATTGCTGAGCCTTAATGGCATTACTCGATAAGCATAGGTCCCCCATTCTGTGGTGAAGGTTATTTTGGACTGGTCCTCTTCTGCGATTTGGACTTGGTTGTATCCGCTGAATCCATCCAGAAGGGAATAAAGCTCATGTCCTGCCACTGTGTCCAACAGTTGGTCTGTGAAAGGAATCGGAAAGTGATCCTTCTTCATCTTGGAATTCAACTTGCGGAAATCCACACATATACGAAGCTTGCTATTCTTCTTGGGTACCACCATGATGGGTGAAACCCATTCACTATTTGTCACTGGATAGATGAACTCGGCTTCCAGAAGCTTCAGCAGCTCCGCTTTCACCAATGTGGAATAATTCGGGTTCATCCACCTTTGTCGTTGCCGTACTGGCTTGGCATCAGGCTCCAAGTCAATATGATGCTGACATATTGTGGGATCAATCCCCTTTAGGTCTTTGTAGGACCATGCAAACACATCCAAATTCTCTTTCAACAAGTTGTACAAGGTTGACAACTCCTCTTCTGGGAGGCTGCAACTCACCTTCAAGTGGCGTTCAGTGCCATCTGCATCCACAAAGGTTAACTTAACTGCCTTTCACCTTCTACTTCACGGATGAAGGTCCTCCGGACTGCTTCTGGATACAGATCCGACTCCTTCAAGGGAGTGGTGTCCTCTTCTGATGTCCCACTAGAACCAACTTCTTCTTTGGGTGGAGACTTAGGTTGCTCCTTGAGATTTTGAAATGGGATTAGAGCCGTTTCGGGTTTGGTTTCACAATCAGTTTCCTCTTGGCTTGAAGACTCATCTTTTGATGACGCATCCAGGAACGTCACATAACATGGACCCTTTGATGATTGTTGGAATTGTGGGACTGGTGCTTGTTGGCACGGTGCATCATCATCATCTTTCTTTGACAAGGATGGTTGAGGACGGCAAGTGCCACTGCTGAAAGACGGCTTGCTCTTCTTTATCCATTTCTTATAAAGATTTTGCATATGAGAAGATCCATTTACCAGACCAAATGGTACCATCGTCATTCTGTCCCATAGCATGAGCTCATACGCTTCTGATGCTTCTGGAACTTCTTCTTCATACGTATCCTCTTCAGGTGGGATAGACTCTTCCATCTCGCTTTCATAACCTTCTTCTTCCATATCATCTCCATCCTCTTCTGTCTCTGTCTCTGTCTCTGGCTTTGTAGGAGCTCTGTAAGAGAATAATAGGTTCTCTGTTTCATCTTCTGTCTCTGTGTCTGGCTCTGCTATGGCCATGTAACAGGGAGAGTAGTATATCCATGCTTCTATCTCACAGCCAGAAGTGATTTCGGAAATCGTTCCCGGTTCAGGCAGGAACTATTCACCCATTGATAATGGCTTTGCATCTTTTGGGAGTTGGCTTACAATATCCACTGATAAGGAACATGCTGTTTTCTTGGGAAGGATCTGTTTGATAGCATCTTCATCTGCTGATGTTCCATCTATAGCCTCATTAGGGGAGTCAGAAGATAATTCCAAGGAGGTGGATCCATGCCCTTTTTGAGCACCATATAGCTTCAGCACCACTTTGTTGGGTCCTCTACCCAAGGTCAAGGTTCCTTTGAACCAATCCGTCCTTGCTCTGGCTTCAAAAAGCCATGGTCTGCCCAGTAACAAAGGGTAGGATGTACCATAAGAGTTTGGCTTCACCACTAGATAGGTTAGCCAATAATCTTTTCCAGTCACTGTAGTCTTCACATATGGGAGAATGCCCAAAGGCTTGATTCTACTCTGATCCGCCAGTCTGATGAGCCATTGGGTTGGTTGCACACCTTGTAGGCCTAGATCCTTCATTGTCACATCTGTCATAATGTTTACTGATGAACCACCATCAATCAGTGCATTTGAAATAAAGCAGCCTTCTATCCACACGCCAGTCTCTGGGGTACCCGGATCTAGGAAGGCGTTAGCTACGTCCACTTCTTTTACAAACTCTTGAGCTTTGTTGGACTTTGTTGCTATTGAGGGAGAAATCCTTAAGCCACGTCTTCTTGTCAGTATTCTTTTGAACCGTTTTCGGCAATTGGGAGACAACATCAATAATTGTCGGAATGTGAGGTTTGGTTTAAAGGTATCTAGATCTTTGACCAGATCGTATTCCTTAATAGGATCCACTAGCTTCTATAACCGGTTAGGGAATGGGGCAACACCCATTTTCATTTTCCCTGTTTCTTCCAACAGGGGCATCATGGGGATTTCTTCTGCCACTTGTGGCACTTCCTCCTCTTCTATCTCCTGGACCTCTAGTCCTGTGTCTGGAACTGTCTCTGTGACTCTCTGTGGCACTGTAGTGCTCTGTACGGCACTGTCAGGCTCTGTTCTATTCTGTTCTTTTGGTGGAAGATTGAACTTCACTGTTCTGGCAGGAGGATTATTTTCTTTCTGGATAGGTGGTTCCTTCTTCTTTTGCATGCATGATGGCAGCAACTTCCAATTTCACTAAATTGGAGGTCTGCTCTTGGGCCTTGACCGGACTATCAGTAGCACTGTTTTTCACTGGGGCTGGGCTTGGACAGTCTTTTGCAGTGTGACCTTCTCCTTTGCATTGACTGCATAAGGGCTTATAATCCACTGACCCTCTGGGATTTGGACAATTTGGTGAAATGTGTCCCTTTTGTCCGCATCTGTAACACTTCACTTCTGATCTCTGGCCATCGCTAGACTGTCTTCCTCTGTAACTTTGGGAAGGAAATCTCGTTGGACCGAAATTAGGACCAAACTCTCTAGGCTTGGGTCCAATATCCTGTGTTGTCATTTTGGATTCTAGCAAGTTGAATCTTGCGTCTTCTTCATTCCTTCTCCTATCATGCATCTCCTTCAGAGAGCAAATATCCCCTGTATGGTTCTTTCGCAAACAGTAGGAACAAAAGGCTCCACGAATGGTTGGTTTTCATGTACATTCAGTGGCTAAATGGCCTGCTTGATGACACTTACCACACCAAGTATTTGACCGCATCACATCTCTTCCTGCTCCTGCAACGTTGGATATGCTAGCGGTATTCACTTTCAGCGTGTGTAACTGCTTTGTAATCACATCCATCAACTCCTTTTTGATATTTGCAACTGAGTTGGATAAATAATCCTTCAAGCTTTCTCCTCCTGAGGTACTGGCAGTAGGGTTTTGAGGAGTCTCTATAATCACTGCATAAACAGGTTAGGCTAGTGCAGAGGGATCTCTGTTCTGATTCTGATTCAGAGCTCCTGTTTGAACTGTTGGTTGTTGGCTCCAGTTGGTAGGGTTCCATTGTTGCTGCTGATTTGGTATTGGGGAAATTGGTTGGGACCATTGTTGTGTGGTTGAACCATCATTTGATGCATTGATTGTGGCCACTGTGGATTTGGTGCACTGTATTGTGATACTGGGGACATCTATTGGTAGGGGTAGGGGACTGTGCCTGGGATTGCATTTGTTGGGTATATCATTCCTAGCATCATAGGAGGTAGGACTCCTCTTCCTCGATTCATCGCTAATCTAGCTTCCACTTCATCGTACAGTCTTGCACCTTCTGTTGAAGCTTGCAGTGTGGTTGGTATTTGCATCTCCACAAACTGATGGACTTCTGGTTGTAATCCTCTGAGAAACACTCCCTTCTGAATGCCATCATCTAGATTATGGTTAGTCCATCTCTTCATGATGGATTCCATTCGTGAGACATAAGCTTCTACTCTTTCTCCAGAGGACTGACTTAGGTTCATAAATTTCTCTCGCATCCGCTCTTCAAAACCTTCACGCCTGAATTTAGTGAGGAAGGCCAACTTTAGGTCGTCCCATGTGCCAAAAGTTCCTGCTATTTGTCTCTCATACCACTGAAACACCGCGCCCTTGAAAGTGGCAGGGAATATTGCTAACCAATGCTCAGGGGTTCTGGCATTGTTAGCCACACATGCTACCATAAACTCTGCTACATAAAGGTCGGGGTCTTCATTGTACTCTCCCTTAAAAACTGGCAATGGAACTACATTTGCTGGCCTGTCATCAATATTTCCAGGATGGATCTTGCTTGGAAGTGGACCTCCAGTAGGAGGAGGAAGGGCTTGATGTGCCATTGGGACTTCTGTAAAGAGTTCTGCAAGGGCGTTAAAGGCGGCTTCTGCTACGAGCTCATTCTCAGCTTTGATTTTTGCTTTCTCTCTTCTCACGTACCTCTGGACTCGTTCTAACGCTTGCCTCTTTATTGTGTCATTCATCAGGAGGTTGGCTCCACTATGTTGTTAGTGCTCCACAGAGGGATAACAGAAGGCTTCAGTCTCTGGAGGACTGTCTTGCCAACATTTCTTCCACTTCTTCCTTTTCAACGTCTCTGAATTCTGCTTTCATGCCACTGCACAGAGGAAGGTATTTGGTTCTGAAGGTGTCAAAATGCATACGTCTAAGCATTGTGGTGGTGCCATCATCATAGTAATGCAAGCTTCTGATGGTTTCAACAGTGTATGTTGGAAGAACACTCTGTCTACCAACTTCTAGTGGGTTGCTAATTGAACAAACAGAAGATTGTCAGTGCACCAAGCATCCCATGTATCTTGCTGTTGAGCATCTACGAACAAATTCCAACTCTTTTCCTTCTTGTCTCTGTGAACCTCTACAGACCAAGACTCATGAAGCTTCTTCACAATCTCCCACTTGATGATGTCTGGAAACTTCTCAATGAATGCCAAATCTTCCATGTATGGTCATTCTCTGTGTTTCTACTCTTCAGTTAGTCCCCAAATAGTTTGCCACCAAGATGCAAGTTTTTGCTGCTTCAACAGGAAGAGGAAACTGTCCACCACATAGAGCATGCATCATGATGGTGATGTGTTTCCGCCATTGTGGGATGAACTTCTTGTGGAAAGTGGCTTTGATTATGAGAAATTCCAACTCTTCAGTGGAAGAAGGAACTTTACAAACATCCATTGAATTCTTCTCTTCTTGGCAATGCCATTTCCTTCATTTTCAGCCTCTTTTGGTGCTTGTTGATGGCAAGTTTTCCTCGGCTACGCACAAAAAACATGGAGCCCCAAGAGGAACACCAAGGAAAAGGGAATTCTCTTGCAAGAAAATCTATCTTGTAACATCAACAAGCTTGTTTATTAAGTTTCATATGATCACAATGAAGAAAAGAATACTAGGCACAACAAATCTTCATGCAGCATCATGTAGATCTCCCACGGATTTGATAGAATCAACCATATTCTTCAATATCTTCACAAAATCCATCAATATAACAAAGAAAGTAAAGGAATACACCATCTTTGAATGGAAATACATCACATAGTATTCATCTTCAATGTCTTCATAGTCTTCTCTCTCAATCTCTCACATACAATCACTTTGTTTTAGTAGAATTGGCTATCTCTGACTCTCTCTCTCTCTCTCTCTCTCTCTTTATCAATAATACATCATATCCTCACTACAATCTCTCATAATTACTCTCAATAATCCTTCTTAGGTCGTGGATACCCCTCCCAAGAGGTATGTTTGATATGAAGAGTCACCAGAGCCACTACAGTGTCTTTTCATAGCTCACTACTGTCACTTCACTCCAGTCTTTACTTGAGTCTTCAGCAACTACTTCTTTCACTTCTTTTAGCTCTTTTGCACTTGTATTTATCTCTTTCCAAGGCTAGAAAACTTTCCCAAGCTACACATACATTCAACAGAACACATACAGAAGCATACAGAACAGTCACAGTACAATACTAGAACAGCTACAGTACAGAACAGAACAGTTACAGTACAGAGACAAAAGCTCTACAGAAGACCTACAGAAGGTCATCAAAACCACATAACTCATACTTAACCATTCCAAACCATCAAAAACCATTCAATAAGCTTTCAAAAGATCTCAATCTTCATCAATCATCAATCCATCCCTCCTTACAGAAAGAAAACAGAACAAAACAGAAGCTATACAGAAGGTATACATAACCAATCAAAACCTATCAGAACATCACCTCTCCACTAATAAACATGATGAACTTCCAAAACATAATCAATATCATCCAAAACACTCTCAAACCACTTCCAAACCAATCAATCATCTCATAAAATCAACCATTCAGCTCTCAAAAACAACAAAAATCAGCCAAAGAATAGGTCATTTCCACACTCAACAGAATTGGATATCTATTCTTAACAGTAATCTTATTCAGGGCACGATAATCTATGCACATGCGATAAGTATTATTCTTTTTCTTTACCAATAAAACAGGTGCACCAAATGGAGAACTACTAGGTCTAATTAATCCTCTGTTTAACAATTCTTCTACTTGATTTTGAATTTCTTTCTGTTCAATCTGGTTATGCCTATATGGTGCTTTACATGGTGGTTGTGTACTAGGAATTAAATCTATTTTGTGGTCTTCAGGACGGGAAGGAGGTAGTCCAAGTGGTAAATCTTCAGCAAAACAATCTTTAAATTGTGCAATGAATTATTTATGCCTAGGGTGCATATGTTTTTCTTTAGATTGAAGTTCATTCACCCAAATTAGATAAGATTTACTACTTTTACATAATGCACGTTTAGCTTGAGTATGAGTAAGCAGTGGAAAATTATTAGATGCGTGCATACCATGCAATGTAATTTGTTTTCCTTGAAAATAAAATTTAATTGAATGCGTGGAATAATCTATGTCAGGATTATACTGATGATGCCAAGGCATACCTAGGATAATATCAATGGACTGTAAAGATACAACTAGGAAATTCCTTCGTTCACAGTGTATTCACCAATTTTAATTTCTAAGTCATGCACCTCTTGTGTTCCATTATATCTTGTGCTTAAGAATGTTGCTTTAATGTGATAATGTGTAGAAACAGTTTGTAAATTCAATTCTTTCACTAACTTTGTAGAAATAAAATCATGTGCACTACCATCATCATGCAAAATAATTTTTTCTTTTCCATGCACTAAACATTTCATTGTCAACAAAGAATATGGAGTTGGCATACCTAGTAAAGTATCTAAAGGAGTAGCAATGTTGTCCTCATCTTCCGTAAAGTCAGGCATTTCCTCATGTTCTTCTTCTTCCATTGCTCCAAGATAATTGATATGGACAGGTGGTTTCTTCGATTGGCAATTGGCTGCTAGATGTCTAGGTTGATGGCATTTGTAACAAACTATAGGTTTGGCTTTAGATACATTGTTGGCAATGGCAGGAAGTCTAAGAATATTGGGATTTGGCTGTGAGGATGGCTTAGGGTTTTGATTGGTATTTGATGGCAAAGCGGGTGGTTTTGTCTAAGACTTACGGAAAGATGATGAAGAAAAACGACTTTGATTGAATCTTCTAAAATTTGAATTGAATTGCTTGGAACCATAGTTACCATTTGCTTGTAATTGTTATGGACACTTGTCTCTTCCTCGCATCTTGTCTTCAGTGTCATGAGCCAAAGAAATTGCATCTTCAAGCGTTGCAGGCTTGAACATATTAACTTCAGCGTAGTAATGTCCAAGTAAGCTAGACATAAACTTACGCTTGTGAGTCGCTTCAGGTACATCTTCAAGCATTCTGAGTTGCAGTAGGGCATTCCAAAAATGTTCGGTGTATTGGGAAATAGGCTTACGATCTCTTTGCTGTAGAAGATCCCATTGCTTTATGGCTTTTTCATGGAATTGAGGAGGAAGGAAATTTTGCAGAAACTTCTTTTTGAAACTCTCCCAAGTAGTGGGACAATCAATGCTCTTACGAACCACGGTCCACCAAAGAGATGCTCGATCAACTAAATGATTAGTGACACATTTAATTTTGTCTTTTTCAGCGTATGTCTCTTCATGAAAGTAATCATCAAACTGACTGATAAATGCAAGTACAGTCTTTCCATCTCGAGTTCCATTGAAAGTACGGAATTTGAAATTTCTTTTACTTATCTTTGTTTCTTTGCGGATGGATTGAGCTTCGAGCGTCGCATCAATGGTACATCGGATAAGATCTTCAGGTTATGGTTCATCTTTGTCGGTGGTAGATCGTTGCAAATTGGCCAATTGAGCTTGCAAAGCTTGTCGGGCTCTTCGTTCTTCATCAAGCTGCATCATAATTAAATCCAATTTTTGTTCCATCATAAGTTCGGGAAGATCGTCTTTAGCCATTAAATCGTCCATGTTTTGTTCCGTCATCTTGTAAAAATCCAAAAGACCTCACACTCTCAAAATCCAATTAGCGGGATGAGCGTAGCTCAAAGTCGGGTATACAAGGCTTATAGATTTTTGTTTGGCTTTTATAGTCTTTGACTTTTGCGGTTGCGGGATTTGTAGTCTTCGTAAAAAAAAAACTGCGTCTGACCTTCTACGTGTGCTGAAACTGGTTAGCAAGTCTACGTATGCGAACAGAGTCTTCCAGTGAATAATTTTGTAGTTCTGTGCTTCTGCGTAGGAACAGTCCTTATGGGAGTAATTGAGGTAAGTCAATTTTGATCTCTGTGGACTTGCAAGACTTGTAGAGTAGTTAAATTTAAACTTGCAGAACTTGCAGACTTTGAAGACTTAGAAGATTAGTGATTTATAGCTTAGATGACTAAGCTTGAAAGTAAGCTCATTGCCTGTTGACGAAATTTGAGGGGGGGGGGCGTTTTCATCACCAAAAATCACGCTGAAGACCCGCTGCTGTCGCCGATTTTCAGATTGAAGCTTCTTAAGCTTCTTATAAAGCTTACTAAGCTTTATTTTAAAGCTTAATAACTTTTAGTTATGGAAGAGGCTTATTGTGATTGTGGAAAAAATGACTTGTAGTGAGAGATGTAGGAGTGGTCCTCCGCCTCCTCAGGCCGGTCCTTCACGATTAGAGGCTATAGATAGAGATTCTTGACCGCCAGGAATCCAACCGTATTGATTGTTCGCGATGAAACTGACTGTAGAGCTCAATTGTTCCAGGAGCTCTGCCTTTGCGCAAGATGGGTAGCGATTGGAAGCTCTCGATCTCAGCTTCGCTCTGATACCACTGGTGCACAGATCGGATGCTGTAAGCGTGCGTAGTGAGCGTCAGAAGGTCCCCAAGAATAAAAGAACTCTACTTTTTGCACAAAACTCAAGGTAGAAAGCATGCACGACATGAACAAGAGACCAATTGGGTGCAATCTCCGCCCATGCCTTGTGTGAGCACTCCACAAAGCATGTATTTTATGTATTAATCATCTTCAAGCTCAAATAATAGCCCAAATTACAAAATAGCACGCTTTTGGCTTTTGAGTTTGCTTTAGTGCTAAATATAAATAAAGCTAATGGGCGGGTGTCCAAGAAGTCAGGCATACCCAATACAATGTCCAAATACAAATATCATAATCGTGCGTCCATGCGCATACAAAAATAATAAATACATGTCCAACGCCTTAATAAATAGGCGCGACAAAATGTAGGCGCCATGCCTAAGGTATGCGGCCATCAAAATATAAATGATAACTCGAATACACGCTATCCTCCAATGCTTTCCTCAGCCACTGTTGCTATCTCTACACATCAACTGAAGCATTCACAATCGTAGTAAAATAATACAATTAAACCGACAAAAGTGAATACCTAGCAGTCTTCAGCTACATAAATAAATCAATTGGTTAGAAATCAATCCTAACCTTAATTTATCGCGAGTGCGCACTCTACACTCATAAACGTTTATTAATTTAATATGTATTTTGCAGAATCACCCGCTATGGAATCACCTATGTACACACTAAATTAATGAAACGCTCGAAAAGGATAGGCATCCCCATCGACTTCTTGCACAAAGAATCCACTTTGTGTATGAGCCTCGATAATAAAAGTTTACGGAATCCACTGTAAAACCTCACGGAATCCACCGTGGCACGAAATCCACTGTGAAATATGCCTCCTGGCATCAGCATACCAAGTATGTGAGCGGCCTGTCCCAGATCTTTCATCTCAAAGCTCTTCTTGAGCTGAGCCTTAAGAGCATCTAGCTCATCATGAGCTTTCCTTGCTATCAGCATATCATCCACATAGAGTACCAAAATCAATAAAGAACCATCACGGGCTTTCTTCATGTAAAGACACGGATCCATAGCACTCCGACTGTAGCCTTGTGACTGCATAAAGGCATCAAACTTATGATACCACTCCCTAGGTGCCTGTTTCAAGCCATAAAGACTTTTCTTCAATTTGCACACTAGGTGCTGCTTGCCAGGTTCTGCAAAGCCCTTAGGCCGCTCCATATAAATCTTATCATGCAAGTCCCCATGTAAGAAAGTTGTCTTGACATCCATTTGGTATAAATCTTGAGCAACCAAATCCAAGACTAAGCGCAGGGTGGTCATCTTAACCACATGAGAAAATACCTCATCAAAGTCCACACCATGCTCCTGCTTAAAACCCTTTACTACCAATCTAGCCTTGTATGCCAACTTGGGGTGTCCAGGGGTACTTTTTAGCTTGTACACCCACTTGCATGGCAAAGCCTTCTTGGCCATAGACAAGGAAACCAAATCCCAAGTGTCATTCTTATGTAGGGAGTTTATCTAAGACTGCATAGCCCTCTCCCACCAAGACATAATGCATCGAGGGCTGCAATCTATCAGGTGGACGTCTGTCTCTAATAGACCGTCTCACGGCAGGCTCTGCTGCCTGCCCAACTGCCTGTCCAACACCCTGACCATGAGCATCTGCTGTAGCTGTAGGCTGTCCAACTGGCTGTGTGGGAGCTCTCGGCTCCTCCTGAAATATGACCTTGCGGATCTCAACAACTCTCTCGGGATGCCTATGCATTTTGTCTTCATGGAAGACTACATCATGACTGCGGATGACTTTTCGTGCCTGTGGATCCCAGAGATGGTAACCCATCTCGCCTGCATCCCCATAACTAAGGAAAATGCACTTGACACTGTTGGGATCCAGCTTATTTCTCTTATCCCTGGGCACATGGCAAAATGCCTCACATCCAAAGACACGGAGATGTGCATAAGAGGAAGGTTTTCCAGTCTATACCTCCTTTGCAACCTGGAAATCCAAACCACTAGAGGGTGACCTGTTTATGACATGCACAACTGTACTAACTGCCTCATCCCAAAAGCTCTGTGGCAGGCCTGCATGGCTAAGCATACTACGTACACGCTCCTGGATGGTTCTATTCATTCGCTCAGCCAAACCATTCTGGGGGGGGGGGTGTAGGGGGTGGTCAACTGATGCTTAATACCCCTATCATCACATAATTGCTCAAAAGCACGTGAGACATACTCACCCCCATTATCTGTCCTTAGGCATTTTAGCCTATACCTAGACTGGTTCTCAATCAATGCAAGCCATCTCTAAAACACAGCCAAGACATCGGATTTTAGCTTAATGGGATAAGCCCAAACTTTTCGTGAAAATTCATCTATGAACGTAACAAAATACTTTGCACCACCCATAGACTGACAAGGCATGGGCCCACAGACATCCGAATGTACCAATGCCAAGGGCTCACTCATGCGTGGCCTATCAGACTTCTTATGCGTAGACCTAGTCTGCCTGCCATAAAGAAAATGCTCACATGAATCAAAACATGCATAATCAAGGGGCGGTAAGTACTGCAAACCATAAAGCATTTTCATTCCCTTCAAAGACATATGGCCCAAACGGGCATGCCAAAGAGATACATGTGGGATAGAATCCACACACAAAACATGATCAAGGGAAGAAGTTGATACAATCAAGGGGTAGAGATTGCCAGCCTTGGCACCTCTCACAATCACAAGTTTGCCACGAGTGATCTTCCATGCAGAGTCTCCAAAACATACATGATATCCTGTGTCATCAAGTTGTCCAGCTGACATGAGACTGCGTGTCAAAACATGTACATGACGTACATCCTGCATAACAAAACTGTTGCCAGAAGAAAACTGCATCCTAACATCACCAATGCCCACAATATCAAGAGAGCTGTCATCACCCAAGCGCACAGTACTCGAAACAGTACGGTATGAATGAAATCACTCTCAGCAAGGTGTCACATGAAAGGATGCACCTGAGTCCAAGAGCCAACACTATGCATACATAGAGTGTATCTCTGTCATCTGCGAAGCACTAGAAGAAGCTGCAAGGATATAATCATCATCATCAACATCCTCAGGTTGCATAACATTGATCTCTTCAATTTTAACACTGGACTTTGCAGGCACTATGCTACGATCAGAAGACTTATCATGTACTTTGTCTTTCCCCTTATCTTTGCGCCTTTCATTGCGCAATTCATGGCATTGTGGCCTAATATGGCCCTTTTTCCCACAATGGTGACAAGTAACATCTGCATTCCTACCATGGGATTTGCTATGTGACTTCCCACGGGACTTGGACCGAGATTTTTGAGAATCTCGTCCACGACCACTGCCACTGCCATGCTTTCCATATCCATCATTTGTGCCTCTAACTGTCATAGCATGCGACAGACGAGAGGCATCCAAATTCTTACGGTTAACCTCTTCTTGTAGAAGAGCACTCTCAACATCAGATAATTTCAAGGTAGCAGTAGAGGCACATAATGCAGTGTGGAATACATCCCATGACTCGTTAAGAGTACCAAGCAAGAAAAGAGGAGTGATATCCTCTGCAAAAGTGATGTCCTACGAAGTCAAATTCTTGAGTATAGCATGGAATTGGCTCAAGAACTTGACTTCGTAGGACATCACTTTTGGAGAGGATATCACTCCTCTTTTCTTGCTTGGTACTCTTAATGAGTCATGGGATGTATTCCACACTGCATTATGTGCCTCTACTGCTACCTTGAAATTATCTGATGTTGAGAGTGCTCTTCTGCAAGAAGAGGTTAACCGTAAGAATTTGGATGCCTCTCGTGTGTCGCATGCTATGACAGTTAGAGGCACGAATGATGGATATGGAAAGCATGGCAGTGGCAGTGGCCATGGACAGGATTCTCGAAAATCTCGGTCCAAGTCTCGTGGGAAGTCACGTAGCAAATCCCGTGGTAGGAATGCAGATGTTACTTGTCACCATTGTGGGAAAAAGGGCCATATTAGGCCACAATGCCATGAATTGCGCAATGAAAGGTGCAAAGATAAGGGGAAAGACAAAGTGCAGGATAAGTTTTCTGATCGTAGCATAGTGCCTGCAAAGTCCAGTGTTAAAATTGAAGAGATCAATGTTATGGAACTTGAGGATGTTGATGATGATGATTATATCCTTGCAGCTTCTTCTAGTGCTTCGCAGATGACAGAGATACACTCTATGTATGCATAGTGTTGGCTCTTGGACTTAGGTGCATCCTTTCATGTGACACCTTGCCGAGAGTGATTTCATTAATACCGTACTGTTTCGGGTACTATGTGCTTGGGTGATGATAACTCTTTTGATATTGTGGGCATTGGTGATGTTAGGATGCAGTTTTCTTTTGGCAACAGTTTTGTTATGCAGGATGTATGTCATGTACCTGTTTTGACACGCAGTCTCATGTTAGCTGGACAACTTGATGACGTAGGTTATCATGTATCTTTTGGAGACTCTGTAGGGAAGATCACTCGTGGCAGACTTGTGATTGCGAGAGGTGCCAAGGCTAGCAATCTCTACCCCTTGATTGTATCAACTTCTTCCCTTGATCATGTTTTGTCTGTGGGTTCTATCCCACATGTATCTCTTTGGCATGCCCATTTGGCCATATGTCTTTGAAGGGAATGAAAATGCTTTATGGTTTGCAGTACTTACCGCCCCTTGATTATGCATGTTTTGATTCATGTGAGCATTGTCTTTATGGCAGGTGGACTAGGTCTACGCATAAGGAGTCTCGTAGGCCACGCATGAGTGAGCCCTTGGCATTGGTACATTTGGATGTCTATGGGCCCATGCCTTGTCAGTCTTTGGGTGGGGCAAAGTATTTTGTTACGTTCATAGATGATTTTTCACGAAAAGTTTGGGCTTATCCCATTAACCTGAAATCCGATGTCTTGGCTGTGTTTTAGAGATGGCTTGCATTGGTTGAGAACCAGTCTAGGTATAGGCTAAAATGCCTAAGGACAGATAATGGGGGTGAGTATGTCTCATGTGCTTTTGAGCAGTTATGTGATGAGAGGGGTATTAAGTATCAGTTGACTGCCCCCTACACCCCCCCTGAATGGTTTGGCTGAGTGGATGAATAGAACCATCTAGGAGCGTGTATGTAGTATGCTTAGTCATGCAGGCCTACCACAGAGCTTTTGGGCTAAGGCAGTTAGTACAGCTGTGCATGTCATAAACATATCACCTTCTAGTGGTTTGGATTTCCTAGTTGTAGAGGAGGTATGGATTAGAAAACCCCCCTCTTACGCGCATCTCCATGTCTTTGGATATGAGGCATTTTGCCATGTGCCTAGGGACAGCTGGATCCCAAGAGTGTCAAATGCATTTTCCTTACTGTCTCTGGGATCCGCATGCGCGGAAAGTCATCCGCAGTCATGATGTAGTCTTCCATGAAGACAAGATGCATAGGTAGCTTGAGAGAGTTGTTGAGATCCGCAAGGTCATATTTCAGGAGGAGCCGAGAGCTCCCGCACAGCCAGTTGGATAGCCTACAGCTGCAGTAGATGCTCATGGTCAGGGCATTGGACAGGCAGCTGGGTAGGCAACAGAGCTTGCCGTGAGACGGTCTACGAGAGACAGACATCCACCAGATAGATTTCAGCCCTCGATTCATTATGTCTTGGTTACATATGTAGAAGAGCCTTTCACTTATGATGAGACTATGTGCAGGGGTGACAGTCACTCCTGGGAGAGGGCTATGCAGTCTGAGATAGACTCCCTACATAAGAATGACACTTGGGATTTGGTTTCCTTGCCTACGGGCAAGAAGGCTTTGCCATGCAAGTGGATGTACAAGCTAAAAAGTACCCCTGGACACCCCAAGCCGACATACAAGGCTAGATTGGTAGCAAAGGGTTTTAAGTAGGAGCATGGTGTGGACTTTGATGAGATCTTTTCTCCTGTGGTTAAGATGACCACCCTGCGCTTAGTCTTGGCTTTGATTGCTCAGCTTGACTTGGATTTATACCAGATGGATGTCAAGATGGCTTTCTTACATGGGGACTTGCATGATGAGATTTATATGGAGCAGCCTAAGGGCTTTGCAGAACCTGGCAGGTAGCACCTAGTGTGCAAATTGAAGAAAAGTCTTTATGGCTTGAAATAGGCACCTAGGGAGTGGTATCATAAGTTTGATGCCTTTATGCAGTCATAGGGCTATAGCCGGAGTGCTATGGATCTGTGTCTTTACACGAAGAAAGCTCGTGATGGTTCTTTATTGATTTTGGTACTTTATGTGGATGATATATTGATAGCAGGGAAAGCTCATGATGAGCTAGATGCTCTTAAGGCTTAGCTCAAGAAGAGCTTTGAGATGAAAGATCTGGGACATGCCGCTCACATACTTGGTATGCGCATTACACACGACATGCATCACAGACTCCTCTACTTGTCATAGAGGGAGTACATTCATAAAGTCCTTGAGTGCTTCCACATGTAGGATGTAAAGCCTATTGGCTGTCCATTGCCTTCTTATGTGAAGGTATCACAGGTTGATTGTTCGCAGAGACAGAAGAGCAGAAGGTCGAGATGGCCAAGATTCCCTATGCATCCGTAGTGGGCAGACTTATGTATGCCATGATAGCCAGTTGTCCAGATATTGCCTTTGCAGTTGGTGTTGTGGCACGCTATATGGCTACACTTGGCAAGAAGCGTTGGGATGCCATGAAGAGTATCATGAGGTACCTGAAAGGCACTGCAGATATGTGCATATGCTATGGCAACCAGGATACAGGAGTCGTGGGGTACACTGACTTTGATTATGCAGGACATGCAGATAGTAGGAAGTCCACTTCCAGCTTTTTATTCACCTATGCTGGAGGTGCTGTTTCTTGGATATCCAGGGTGCAGAAATGCACAGCCCTTTCTACTACAGAGGCCAAGTATGTTGCAGCCATTGAGGCTTGCAAGGAGGCCATTTGGTTGGGTGGTTTAGTTGCTGACCTTGGTATTGATGCTATCCCTACACTACATTCGGATTCTATGAGTGCTATTCAGTTAGCCAACAATCCGTCTTCCATGCGAAGACGAAACACATTGAGGTGAGGTATCACTTCATATGTGGGGTCATTGAGGAGAAGTTTTTTGATCTTGTCAAGATCTCGACTGACCAGAATCTTGCAGATCTGCTCATGAAAAGCCTCTCTACAGAGCGCTTTGCCTTCCTCAGGAGGTTGATGGGCGTGGGATGAGATAACGTCTTTCCTCATCCTGTTATACATGTGTACATGTTGTATTGTCTTTTTTCTTTTTCTTATCACTCCTCACTAGGGCAGATTCACCTTTAAGTGGGAGGTTGTTGGAGGTAAAGGTGCCTCTGCCTAGCCGCCCGTGTATTACTACACTGACAATCACCGCCACTGCACACTGCAGGTGGCGGGTGCCCGTCATCGTCACTTTATTCTTTATTCTTTTAGTGACAGTTTGAATAAAGGAAGGCCCGGTCACACTTTGTGACTGTTGGAGTTCCCATTTCTAGGCTCTCCCTTTATTGCTCTTGCTCTCCTGCCATAGCTCTCGAGTCCAACCTTCGATCCGTCGCTCCCTTTCATCTGTAAAACTGCTCAATAGCATGTAATGGCTCAATGCATAAAAGTATCACCTGCTCAATGTCTGATAAGCATTCAAGAATGCTCCCACTGGCACAAAAGTCGTATGTACGAGCTCAAGAGCTCAAGCCAAGGCAAGACACGGTGCCAATGACGTAAGTCCAAGACAATACATCAATAGTACATCTCGAACATGTAGGTGGTAGAGCATCTGTATGTAGCATCCATAAGCATGTAAGACATCAAGTACATCCAAGATACAACTATGGCAAGCCAATAAATAGCTTAAGTAAGCTCGGAGAATCCAAGACCGAGTTGCAATAGCAATAGACTCCAAACAATGTAATTAGCATGTAGTAATGGCATAGGCTAAGCATGTCAAGACCGGTCAGACATAAGCAACATACATGCCATAAGTACATCCAAGACAGAGCATCCAAATGCTTTGCAAAGCAAGCTCAAGCTCAACCAACGATCCTGAATAAAAAACAAGCTCTATATCGAGCCCCAAGTGTCAATACATCACCATATATGCTCGAAACATAGCCCGAAAAGCATAGGCATAAGTATACATGAGTAAAATGACTTCAGCCCAATTGTGTACAGCATTGACTTATTATTCAAAACTGAGAATTTTAGCACCAAAATCGGCTCCAAATGGTTGCCAAACAATAGGTATACATTCCCCTAACATTAGGGCATCAAATGGGACTAACCGCGCATCAAATGACTATGCCAAATAACCTGTAGCATCAAACGTCAGTGTAACACTGTCATAAACTGCCTCTGGACTATTATGACAGTCCCAAAATAGTTTTAAATCAGTCCAAATGCTATGCCAACACATCACCCATCAAAACCAAGCATCAAAGCATGTTCATATGCCCGAAATGGAGCCTTTCCAAGTGCCAATGGAGGGGGAGAGCTACTATTGTGACTGTCAATGCTGAAGACACATATGGGAGGGCTCATGATTCTGCCAACTATAAATACTAGTCCTAGGGCTGCAAAAAATGGTGGCCAAGAAGGCCTCAAACAAGCTCCAGTAAGTCTTGTTCAAAGGCAAGTGAGATATGAAGCAAGGGAGCTTCAATGGTGGCTTCCCCAATCTTGTTTACAGCCTGTGAGACCTAAGAACTGAAGTAAACCCTGAAGAAAATGATCAAATACCTCTAATGTAATGCCCTGAAGGTGCCCAACAATGACGGGAAGGTGCTCAGGAAGCCGGGGAGTGACGGGAGCTCGAAGGAGTCGGATATGGCTGTCGGGAAGGAGACCCAATGCAAGTAGGGAGTCGATGGGATGCTGAGAATGCCATGAACCAAGCTCAAGAGTCGGAAAGCAAAGCTCTGATACCAGTTGAAAGGGAGCGATGGATCGAAGGTTGGACTCGAGAGCTATGGCGGGAGAGCAAGAGCAAGAAAGGGAGAGACTAGAAATGGGAACTCCAACAGTCACAATGTGTGACCGGGCCTTCCTTTATTCAAACTGTAACTAAAAGAATAAAGAATAAAGTGACGGTGACAGGCGCCCGCCACCTGCAGTGTGCAGTGGCGGTGACTGTTAGTGTAGTAATACACGGGCGGCTAGGTAGAGGTGCCTTTACCCCCAACATTGTGTTTGCTACCAAATACATTTTTTGTGAGGACTAGAAATGACTAATTGGGACTAAGAAATAAGCACTAATGTTTCATGATCTAAGTTTAATTTTTGAGTTAAGGGCTTTTACGTTTGCTACCAAAGACATTTTTTGTGAACACTAGAAACGACTAATTGGGACTAAGAAATAAGCACTAATGTTTCATTATCTAAATTTAATTAGAACCAACAAAGGAGCAATAATATTTTTAATATAAATTTATTTTTAATGCCAAATTTGAATATATTAACAAAGTAAATTTTTGCATTTATTGGCTAAATTGAAATGATTGAACAAAATTTAAAATGAAGTGACTAATTAGGATTGAGAAAGAAGCACTAATGTTTTAATTTAATTGGGACTATGAAAGAAGCACTAATATCTTCATGTATAAATTTATTTTTCAAATACACAAATTAAATATATTAAAAATAAAGTCTTATATTTATTGAAAATTTTGAAATAATTGAATAAAATTAGAATGAAAGTACAATTGAGAAAAAACCACTAATTTTTTTAGGTATAAAATCTAATTAGGACTAAGCAAGAAGCACCAATGCTTTTAGACATAAAAGAAAGATGCACTAAATTTTTAAGGTATAAATTCTAATTGGGACTAAGAAAGAAGCACCAATGTTTTTAGCTCATACCCATACAACTTGTAATATTTTCCAATGATGCAATTATTAACCCTTAGTGGAGTGCATGTGAGGATTGTTATGTTGCACTCCATTCACTTTTAGTGTAGATTAAATCTAATTAAGGGTTGTCTTTCATAATAATAGCAAGTTCGTAAGAACAATGTAAGTCATATTCGATCCTTTCTACACCTAAGATAGAGGCATTAATTAAGAGAAGGATCAATCATGAGCCCACAAAGTGGATAGGGCGCCCATGAGGTGTGGAAACCCTAACCTTAATTCACAAGGGGGTCAAACCCTAACCCTAATTCACAGGAGACCCAAACTCAAACTTTAACTCTCATGTATGTAAGACAAAAAAGTGAATGGGATATACTATTCATGTATATGCAAACTTTGACCAAAGCTACTCATCTTGCTTCTATTCTTCCATCTTGTGCAACCATTGTGAGATGGATCAAGGATTCTCGTCTCGCAGTTCGATTGCCAGAAGGCACTAGTGGGCCCCTATTTACTCAAGATCACAAGCACGAAAGAAAGCAAACACTCAAAGGTATCAAAACGATTTGATTTATTGATTCACAAAAGTTGTTTACACCAACTTAAATTCGTCCAGCTACTCAATGCTCAGAACAAATTCTTAACACATCTCAGAGCTATGCTCGCACTCTATGATGCTCGCTCCAACTCTTTGACTTCAGTGCACATAACATAGTAGCCCACTACAGTCACATGCTTATAGTGCTCCAACTTGGAGCGATGAATCAACACATGATAGGCACTCATAACCAGTATAGCTGTCAATACAATCAGAACCAACCAGTGTGTACTGGAGGTAAAACTCTTTTAAATCTAGAGATAAAACTCTTTTCAATATGATGAGCAAGCTATTGAATCAATCTCTATTTGCAAAATATTGATAATTAGTTAATCAAGTGATAGTATGTCACTTGTTGTGAGCTTTTATCCATGTTAGATGATATTGGTGGACTGTTTTGGAAACAACAGCATCAGAAGGCTAAACACGTGCATGATAAATTGACTTTGCCACGCTTGATTGGAAAACCAAAGTGTGTTTATTACCAACTCAATTGCGTCATCACCTCAAAGCAAACGAACTACTGCAGTTGATGATAATCCAGTAGTCTACGACCTTTGATAATATGGCCACCCTCTAATATTCCAGTCCTTCCAACTGTGCAACAAAAAAACTGTAAATGACCCTTGTTGGATGAAAGATTATATGGCTAGTGATAGAGACGCTGCTAATTATACTGAGGGTAGAGGTATTGCTGAATGACACCGACTCCTAGTGACGAAGCTTCTTATCCTGGCAAAATCTTTAGTGTCAAATCCTTAGGATTGCAACTCTCATGAAGGTTCTCCCCCCCCCCCCCCCACCTCACTACTATCTTTTGAAGAGAGAGATTGCATCCGAGCAGAAGACCGTATGTCCGAACTCTCCCCCAAATGGTAAACTTATACAATGCTATTAAAAAGGCGCTTAATACAAAAGCGTCTGCCAAGTTTGGCATCTGGTGATTTTTTTGGGAGTGGTTCAGTGTCAAAGTAAGTATCCGCAAGTAGGCCATTCACATCCAGCACAAGTAGCATTTTAAGCTGGCATCTTTTTCTCTAGCTTCAAGTGCGAGTCTCCCTAAAGATCTTCGAAATTTCCGTCTACAATAGAACCGCATTTGCCATACATGTCCACTAGAGCGCTACTCACTTTTGACTCTGTTTCCAAACGAATTTTGTTGAATTAGTGTGTATTTCTTGGCCTATACCTAGAGCTCCAAGTGTCATACAAGCATTTAAGTCACAAAAGTGATTGTGACAGATTCTGTTGAGACTAATGGCGTTAAAAGTGACAATGGATCAGCATCTCAGAACCCCGAGTTCTCCTCCACACATATGACTGTCATCAAAACACTCCAAAGTGACTAATGGCATTAAAAGTGACAACAGATCAGCATCTCAGAACCCCGAGTTCTCCTCCACACATATGACTATCATCAAAACACTCCAAAGTGGCTTCACAGTGGTGGATGTGCAGTGTCACGACATCCGCCTCCTCCAAACCTGCACATCCTTTGGATGGGCCAACTTATTTACCACTTGCAGCATTGTTCCCACCAGGATCATATGGGTAATCATCTGCATAATATGACAAGTAGGTAAGTTGACATAGGTTATCATAGCTTCCTTCTGGATCATACAGACAAATCAAAGTAGATAAGTTTTCGTAGATCATCACAACATCCAGATCTTCTTTGGCTGGTTGATCATCAGACAATCGTGTGACTCTAAATTCTCTTTTCTCCTTCAATGGAACAAGTCTTGTTTGTGCCTTGACCACATTGACGTTTATATCCATATCCATCTCCATAAATGGCATAAACATTGGCAAATCATCATCACCCCCTCTAACGTAAGAGGTTGCATCATCCATATGTAGCACATTTGATATGATAACGCTGCTTGAAATATGAATAATTGCTTGTACAACATTTGTGCTAGGTGAAAAAACCTTTAGAACCTCTGCAAGCATCTGTGGTTTCTCTTTACACTGGTTGTTACTCTTATCATCTAGAATGAAAAACCCCTCTAAAGCTTCATCGAGAAGAGCCAAAAGTTCCATGTCTTCCTTCACTCCCAAAGAATCCTGTAAATCACCTCTATGATGACCAAAATAAACCTCATCACATATATCATACATAGGGGTATTGTGACTTGTTAAAAACTTCTCCTCCTTGTTACCCTCCATAAGATATTTATGAATTGCAGCGTCACAAGGCTCAGCATGCATCATAAAAATAGCATTAATTTTCCTTTCCATAGCATCACCATACCAAACCTTCACACTGAATGCACCAAGAGACTACACATCATCCTCCATAGTAAAATCACAATCATATAAACATAATCAAAAGCCTGAGAATAGTCCATGCAGATAATATTTTCCTTTGAGCTAGTCATAAGATGGTCTACACCTTCATCTCCATCCCTGCTGGAACCGCTCTTGGAGGTAGTTGTGACATCCATCACCTTCGAAAAATTTTGTTCAGCTTCAATTTGGTTTATATCTTCAACCTATGTAGAATTGTCCAAAACCCGGTTTTCCAATTGTGCATGAAGAACTTGAACTTTGTCCTCATCATGAGGTTCCAAAACATCGCCATCTTTGATAAGGCATGCATCTTTCTTTGCTTTAAGATTTGCACAAATTTGCTTCCAAAATCCATCATACCTTGACTTTTGCCATAGACCTTGATCTTCTTGTTCTTCTGGAACACTTGCATCACCAAAAGTTTCCCCTATTTCGAATTCCAAATAATAGTCACCCACTTATATAATAGAATCTTCAAAATCTATCCAACTGTCTACATATACTTTGTCCAATTCATGTATTTGCTCATGCAAATCCAGAATCACTAGTTGTTTAAATTCTTTGATCATGCATTCATCTCAGACGCCTCTAAGTTTCATCTCTGACTTGTAGCATGTAATATTACCTTTAGCATCATAACCATCAAATAAACACCTTTCCTCATATACTGCATCTTGTGCATCTTCCATTGCTTCATCCATCTGATTTTTTTGATTCATCAATTCATACTCTGGCTAGTTTCATGTTTCCTTCACGTCTCCTTCGCTTGCAATCTGAGTTTCGGCCTTCACATCGGGTTCACTAGATGTGAGACGGATTGAGAATTCTTATCTCATAGTTTGATTGGGGCCGAGCCTCTGTTTACTTGAGATCACAAGCACAAAAGAAAGCAAACACTCAAAGAACTCAAAACGATTTGATTTACTAATTCAAAGTTGTTTACACAAACTCAAATTTGTCTGGCTACTCAATGCTCAAAACAAATTCTTAACACATCTTATAGTTGTGCTCGCACTCCATGATGCTCGCTCCAACTCTTTGACTTCAGTGCACATAACATAATAGCCCATTACAATCACACGCTTATAGTGCTTAACCTTGGAGCAATGAATCAATACATGATAGGCACTCAGAACCAATATAGTTGTCAATACAATCAGAACCAATGTGTACTAGAGGTAAAACTCTATTCAATTTGGATGTAAAACTCTTTTCAATATGATGAGCAAGCTATTGAATCAATCTATATTGCAAAATATTGTTAATTAGTTAATCAAGTGATAGTATGTCACTTGTCATGAGCTTTTATCCATGTTAGATGATATTGGTGGATTGTTTTGGAAATAGTAGTATCAGAAGGCTAAACACATGCATGATAAATTGACTTTGCCATGCTTGATTGAAAAACCAAAGTGCGTTTGTTACCAACTCAGGTGCATCATCACCTCAAAGCAAACGAACTGCCACAATTGACGATAATCCAGTAGTCTGCAACCTTTCATGATATGGCCACCCTCTAATATTCTAGTCCCTCCAACAGTCAATAGAACAACTGTAAATGACACTTGTTGGATGAAAGATTATATGGCTAGTGATAGAGACGATGTTGATTATTCTGAGGGTAGAGGTATTGCTGAATGACACCGACTCCTAGCTACGAAGCTTCTTATCCCGACAAAATCTTTAGTGTCAAATCTTCAGGATTGCAACTCTCATGAAGGTTCCCCCCCCCCCCCCCCCCCCCCCCAACCTCACTATTGTCCTTTGAAGAGAGAGATCTCATCCGAGCAGAAGACCATATGCCAACCACAAAGTTCTCTCAGCAAAACTGTCAAAACTCTCCCCCAAATGGTCGCTTATATGGTGATATTAAAAAAGCTTAATACAAAAGCATCTACCAAGTTTTGCATTGGGTGCTTTTTCTGGGAGTGGCTCAATGTGTCAAAGTAAGTATTCGCAAGAAGGCCATTCACATCCAGCACAAGTAGCATTTTAAGCAGCATCTTTTTCTCTAGCTTCAAGTGCAAGTCTCACTAAAGATCTTCAAAATTTTCATCTACAATAGAACCACATTTGCCATACATGTCCACCAGAGCAATACTCACTTTTGACTTTGTTTCCAAATGAATTTTGTTGAATCGGTGTGTATTTCTTGGCATGTACCTAGAGCTCCAACCGTCATACAAGCATTTAAGCCACAAGTCATTGTGACATATTCTACCAAGATTGATGGCATTGAAACTAACAATGGATTAGCATCTCAGAACCCTGAGTTCTCCTCCACACAAATGATTGTCATCAGAACAATCCAAAGTGGCTTCATAGTGGTGGATGCGCAGCATCACAATGCCATTCCATGAGAGTGAGGGAGAGAGTGAGTGAGAGTGTGTGCATGAGTAGGGGCTTAGCCAAGCAAAGCTCTCCACCATTTCTTGCTTCCCTTGTCTTCTTTCCATCTTGGTAAGAGGTTGAGTTTGAGGTTGTGTGTAAAGATATGAGAGAGTGAGGGTCCTAGTAAGGTGAAGCTTTCTACTAATACTTCTTCTCCTCTCTATGGTGGGTGTGCTCAATGTGGATGCAAAGGAGTTGAGGTATTTGCTTATAGAGAGCTTATCACTTGGATTCATGGAACCATTGACTTTGAGCCTTCAAGATTTTGACCACAACATTGGAAGGTAGGTTGGTGAGTTCACTACACTTCAAAGCTAATCTTGTGTTATTTACTTTCTTAGGGTAGAGAGAAAGGATGCATGGTTAGTTTAGAGTCAAAATGTAAGATAAATAGGTGAGGTGATATGAGGAGGTTGAAGCTCTTGAAACAATAAGAGTTCAATTCAATGTCTCAATTGTTGCGCATTTAGCCCAACATTTTGATTATGTTATTGGGGCAAAGGACAAAATCAACCACCAAGGTTCTTATACTCTTACCATATGGTGGAATAGGAGGCTTGTCCACTTGAGTGTGAGGTGGAATGGTGATAAGTTGATCTCCTATACTCACAACTTGCTTACTTCAAAACACACATAGATAGTCTAGGAAGGCATGATTGGTATGGTATTGGTTCATTGGGTTAAAGAAGAAAACTCAAAACTCACAAAACCCTTAGAAAACAAAAAAATAAACACTTGTTGTAGCGGGAAGATGCATGTGAGGTCATTTTTCATGGTCTAATAGCCATCAATATAAGTAAAGCCGAGAAGAGTATGGTCTAGGGGGTAAGGTCTTAAGCTTTGAGATTCCAAAGGTTTGTGTATGTATCAAAATGAGCAAGTAATTGATAAATACTACATTAGAATAGTCAAACATAGAAGACTTTGACTTGGGACATAAGGATGGCTTGAGATACTAGAGATCTTTTGGTTTTCTCATTCATTAGATTGCTTTTACTTTTTTTTAAGAGTAGGAAACGTTATGTTTTTTGCTTTTTTCTTCTGTGGGGCTTAAGATTAGGCATAAGGAACTTGGCATCAACATCGTTAGCTTATAGATGCATTGTTGGAGGCAAGAAACCTAATCAAGAGAGACTTGACATGCAAGAGATGAACCTAGGTATCCATCCCTCTCATCGACCATAGATAATTGGCTCCAAGCATCTCGTGTTTTTGTGATTTTGATATTGCTTGTGGGATTGAACCTTACATCTTGAATCGGTTACCCCATAGTTCATATTAAGTAGGTTGTATGGCATCATAAGCATTAGATAATTGGCTCCAAGCATATTGTGTTTTCATGATTTTAAAATTGCTTGTGGGATTGAACCTTACATCTTGAATCACTTGCCACATAGTTCATATTAAGTAGGTTGCATGGCATCATAATCATCCATTCATTGTTTCTTTGATTAGAAGGTCCAATTGTCGCTCCACATCTTCCACATTGGTCATCGCATGGTCAAGGATGACGATGACATGATTACATATTTGTGATCTCATAATAATAACATGTCATTAACTCTATGATTTACATTAATAAGGTTAAAAATAATGTTAACTGGGTGAAATTTGCTATGTTGATTAGCTTGGAGAGGTTTTTGTGTAGCTTGACGGTCATAGCAAGCTTCCGTAAAGGCCCACCAAGCCCATTAAGGTCTTTACAGAACCTAGTAGGTTTAAAACTCTTAAAAATCCACTATATTTAGAGGACCTTGACCACATTTCTTACTTTTTTAGCTTTCAGGTGATCCCTTGGAGAGTGCATCCTTCTTGGGTGAAGAACTCTCTTACGCGACAACCCTGAGAGTATCTTGCATATCAAGTGGATTGTTCTAATAATCTTTCAATGATCCAAGTTCCATTCTTTACATAGAGATACTTAAAAACAAGGAACCAAAGCATGTGCAAATTAAATTGGGTTATTTGTGTCAATGAGAGCAAGAGGTAATTCTTGATTGTTTGCTAGTCTTGGTTCTTGTTTTTGAATAAGTATTGTGGCAATTACAAAGTGCTTTATATATTAGGTGTTTGGTCCTCTCATCCATGGGCCGCGTGTATCCTAGATATGAAGCATTAGGCTAGACAATAGAAATAAACATGTGTGAACTTTTTTTAATGGGCTAATATCCTAGGTTGGGCAATGTTAGTTCATGGTATGGTTATGTTTGATGTTATTTGGACCATATTATTCCTAATTAGACAAAATTAGTTCATTAACATTTATTTGTTGTTAGTTTAAAAATATGATTCAATGTTATGCTTATTGTAAGTTGTATACATAAATTGCTTATTAATTACTTATGTAAATTACAATATAAGTGAATTGTGTAGATTACAATATATTCATACAAGTTTGTGTGAATAACAACTTAAAGTAGCCCAATGGATGCATCATAGCGAGTATATATGTAAATTACAAGCTAAATTATAAGTAAATTACAATATAATTATGTGTATACAATATATGCGCATGTGTCCATGAATATTCATGTGATATAAAAGCTATAAATGTTTAGAGTATTATTGCTATTAATGTTCATATCATTATTGCATGTTTACATATCTTTTTTATAATTATTTCATGCTAGATGCATGAAAATGAGTAGTGTGTAACGATATAGTAATGGTATTCACATATGGATTGTTGTATTGCTTGTTTACTTATTTATTTCTCAATACTTTAGTGGAGACACTTACTCATTTCTCATTGCATCTTCTTTGTCCCTATATTTGAGCAATTGTGGATCATTGGTATCCATTGAGAAGGGTCTCAAAATAGAGAAGATAGCATAACAAATATTCAAGAAGCTAAGGTAAGAGCCAAAATAACTTTTTAGGAAAAGATATGGTTTGGATTGTAAAAAGATTTATTCTTAAATAATCATGAATTCAAGTGTGGCCTAAAAACTTTCTAAGAAATTACTAGGCCCATCTATTCATAATTATTTTGGTGACACATTGAATACACTCCCTGGAATAAATAAATTTACAACTGATAGTTTTCATCTCTTCGAAAAATTTTATGAAAGAGAGTTAATTATATACATAGAGTTCTCTAAGGCAGAATATCAAGCCCATTTTCATACATATATCTCTTATTCACAAATTGATAATAATTGTCAGTTTGAGAATTAAATGTGTTTGTATGAAAGTGGGCTTGACCTTTCGCCCTCGCAAATTCTATGTATATCGTCAATTCCCTTTTATAAAATTCTTTGAAAAGGAGAAAACTATCATTTGTGAAATCATTTATTCTTGAGAGTGTTTTCAACACATCCCCAAAATAATAATAAATAAATGAGCTTGTCATGTCTTTGAAGCTTTTCAAACTACTTTTGAATTATCTAAGTATGAAATTTTTTGTAACCCAAACCTATATTCACCAAGATGGTTCTCCTCGTTCTTGTTCTAGTTTCTTAAACACTCGTTATACTTTCATGTCTATTTTAGAACTCCTCACTATTTAGTTGGCAATGTATGCGGGGTGTTGGAGTGGAATTTAGTATTCCACTCCAAGTCGACAAAAATGAGGATCAAGTCTTTCCATGTACCACAACATAAACACATATACATATTAAAATTGATCATACAAATAATACATAATAAAGGAGAACCGTCTGACGACATTGTATAACATGTATCAATTAAGCTTTTCCTTATCATACACATGCATGTACAATGTGCATGCACACACATAGTGAGTGATTAGAAAGAGTTACCACGTCGGTCCTCATGACATGCATATATTGAGTCCATGATGTATGCTAGTCAGATGGCTCTTTCATCATGCACGTGTATATATGTATACACACCTATACATGCACACATACTAAGTGGTAGGAGAAGATTGCTACTTATGACAATACATTACCCAAAAGAGAAAGAATGAGATCTAACTAGCCCCATATGCCTCTTAAATAGGCTTTTGGGAAGCCATCTAAGATCAAGCCCAATGGGTCCACTAAAAAATTTCAAAAGGCTAGTGAGCTTTTGCCAGTTATCAAGTCACCTTCAACCTACTCAAGAGTAAAATATATAGTAATCAATGTAAACATGTTAGCAAAGTAACCACGTACCTTGTTTACAAATTTTTTTGAGTAATTATGTAAATATTCAATTCGTGCTCACGATCGGATGCTTGCTACTTGCGAACTAACACTTAATGTTATCCATTGCAACAATTTGCAAAGAGCATGGTATTGTTAATCGCAATCATATCCATAGGCCTTTGCAAATTGTTGTGTACTCGCATGCATGCATAGTAGTCGCACTTATCACCAACAACTTTGCCCATTTGTGAAGAGTAGGATAAGCAATCCCCAATCTTTGGTGGGCACAATTAGGGTGGTTTCATCATCTTTGACTTGCATGCATAGTCTCACCATCAACTTGCAATCAAGTCATCTAGTTGCAATCATAATTGGCCACCTTAATTTCAGTCATCAAGTCCTTGTGCCCACTCACAATCACTACGGTTGCCAACTCACAATCATTCCTATTCTACTACTTTCATGCACACAAGTCCATTCATCACTTGCAATTGACTAATTTCTCCCACATGTAACCATCTTCATCAAGTTGGAAATCACAAATATATAGGCCACTCATAGTACTTCTCGTAGCAACCATTGTGAGTGAAGCACTTGCAATCATAAGCTATTTTGTACTCAACAACTCACAATCATAGTTCAGGTTGCCAATCTCACTCATCACCATTAAGGCTTGATTTCCTTGAGAACTCATAGTCACACTCTCCACTATCCTTCCAAACAATGACACAAACATCACTTGCACACACGTAAGTTATTACACATGTAGGAAGATTATCTACTCACAATCATCACAAGTAGCACACTTGCAATCACACCTTATGCAGTGGCATACAAGTAGCATTGCAAGAGAAGAGATGTCATGGCCATCATAAGAAGAGTTGATGAGAAAGAGGAAGAGTTGCCACATAAGTGAAGAGACCACCAACATGAGAGAGAGGAGTCTCCACAAAAAGAAGCAAAGGAGAGCTACAACTAGTCACATCACTGGTTGGAAGAGGTAATAATTTATCTAAAAGTTTGTGTAGACCATTAAAGTCCAATTGGTTGGTATCATTCTATCAAGTTGGTTGCTACTACATTGAAAAGAGAGAGAGTGGGGGGGATGAGGGCCACATGACCCTTGGCTTCTCTAAATCCCGCCCTATTCATAAGGGAGAGGAGAGAGATTATTTTAATGGAAAGAGGGTGGTCTTAGATTCATTTGGTTGCTTAAGGTCATTCAAGTTGTGGTGCATTGATTTTTGGTTGTTTGTAAACACACCTACGTGAACAATATACATCACACATGCATACATGTACTAGCACATTATACCACCCCATTGTGTACCAAACACAGATGATGCACTAGGCACAAATTAGGTTTCTCTTTCCCCTTTCTTTTTTCTTCTTAACGCACGCCCTGTTCACAAGGGGGGACCAAGGGAAAAAAGGGGATAGGAAGGAAATATTTAGTAGTGTCCACACTAGTGCACGATACACATGTACATAACACCCCCTCAATAGGGCACATCATCAACCCCACTTAGCACACTAACCTTGCACTACATCTTGCATATTAGTACTTTGTGTATCTTGCATTACTTCACTTTGACACACATGCATGCATATGCACACCTTTGCACATGTTGTGTCTCCTATTCTTTCTCTCAACTAGCACTTGCATTGTTTGCAAGGGTGTGATAAGTAGGAGGAAGAAGGAATGAGGCACCCTATAGTGCCATGTGTACTTCCATCCTACTATTTGTAGTAGTGTAACCATACTTAGAACCTTGCACTTAGTTCTCATCACATAGAAATCCCATTTTAGAGAATGCATACACATATAATGCATTAGTACTCATCCTTGTATCAATTTAAGTGGTTAACCCACCTTGCATAGGCATGTACCTCTTTTTCAAGAGATTAAAGGTGCTTGGCCTAAACCATTGGGGTTCTAGCAAGAAGAGCTTACATAAGGAAAGCAAGAGGATCCACAGAAGAAGAAGACAAGAAACACTTGAAATAATTGGAACCCAGGGTATAGTCAATAATCCAACTATAATCTGTATTTATTGTATTCAAGCTTTGGCTCGGATTCAATATAGCATATACAATCCCTTTTAGACAATTAATCATAGATGATAGTTTGGAGAAAACCTGATTTAATTCTTCCCAAAAGATTTATAGTCTGATATACATCATGCTAAGCTCAAAACAATGTATTTTTGACCCGAAATAAGGCTTCAGACATGCATAAATACGATTAAAACCAAGGTAGCTTGTACCTATCAAAATGGCCTATTATTTCCTTCAAAATATTCTTATTTTTAGTCTCCTTGCTTTCAATTACCTACAGCAATGAGAAATAAAAATCTTAGATCTGTCCACAAAAACCCCTCTATCAAGAGCATGACATGCAATAAAATCATCTTGAATAATGTAGAACTCACTAAGCAAGCAATGGACAACAATGAATAGCTTGAAATATTTGAATAGAAAACTGGATTCTTTCAATCTATTCAATGCAAGCTCTGTGTCTTTTGGTCTTCTTTCCAATTAATTGATCATGAGAGCTAGCAAATTTTCCATGCTCATCCCTTCTTCCCATGGTAATACACTCCATGTGGTAGCCACTCATTTCCTATGTCAATAGTAACCTTGCCCACACATCCATAATGATAAAATACATCCTCCAGTAGGAACTTACCTGCAACACTTGTGACTTTACTCCACAAAGTTCGACCTTCAACCTGGTTTGTAAGGTGCTCATGAGTAAAAACAATGTACCTCATCTACAAAAGTCCCATAGGCATGGTCACTAAATCAATAACATGTTTATAATGCATTGAAAGATTATATATAGGATGCAAACAATCTCTATGTCTCATAGAAGACCGCTTTCCACAATATCATGGCCTTCACCACCACAAAGTTGCCATGAAAGACTTGCAACAATTCACTATCAATTATGGATGCCCCTTATGCTCCCTAAAGCTTTGCCCAACTTTGAACAACAATCATTGCCTATCACAACTAGTAGCAGTCACCAAGTCAATGAATGATTACACCAACAAAAAGATCAATAGTCTCCACATAGAAACTTGAAAACTAGTGGCCTCTCTTGCATAGATTCCTTTTTCAATGCTGTTCTTACTCATGGCTGCCTTCATTATGGCCAAATTGCTACCACATTAGCCAATGGGAGACACATTGCTTCCTAGCCCCCAACACAGGGGGTTCACTCATAGTAAAGAAGACATGTCACCTACGTGCAAGGACTTCTAAAAAAACCCCTATTTATGAAGCTTGTAAGACTAATATATCCCCCTATTTAAGCTTATAAGATATATACATGTATGACTTCTTATGTATCCCCTTTCTTAAATGTAAGTCTTCATAGAACATATAATAACTTTCTTTTTAAAATTTGGAATTATCCTAAGCAATTAAAAGTATCAAAATGGTCATATCACAAAGTGATTTATGTAGTGGCACTTGGATACCATCGAAGTATATGTCACAATGTTTTTGAGTTCCTATGTCCCCCTTACCACATGCGGAGAGAGAGTAGGGGAATCGAACCCCTTTATACTTAAAGTGACTACAGCAAGCAGACACCAAGCTCTCTTTGGAAGAAGGGGAGTAGAATCTCTCTACCAAAACCATGGGAGAGTGCCAACTACCCCCCTCCCACACTATAATTAATTCAATAACCCTACTATGTGAGGGTTTAGGGTTTTAACCTTACTTGTCAAGATCTCTTGTATGCCATGGGGAAACCAATCTATGGAGAGAGGTGATCAAATGCATCCCCTCCCCTTCTTTTTTCCCTCTATCCCCTCTTTAAATTTAAGTTCAATATAGGAAATTAAGAGGGGTCTACCTCTAATGTATGCGCTTAAGTGTCCCCTTCCAAAAACCCCCCTCCCTTACACTCACGTGATACCATACAACATCTATAGTGAACCCCCCTGAGGCCCCCAAACACATGCCAAAGTCTTTCAATTGTAGCTATTTGCACAATGAACCCTTGACAAAATTCTTGAATCTTAGAGCTAATCAAGATGGAGAGAGGTTGCCACCCTAGTAGGCCTTGGACACATTCTTGTGCCTTTCAATCCATAAAACATTAGAGCATGATGTCACTAGGTTTAATTCTTGAGTATTTTAACACCATTTCCTATCCAACATCTTAAGGGCTTCACTACACATCACATTGAGGTCAAAGCACTCAACTACACCAAACATCTTATCAATGAATCACAAAGAAATTAATCCCAAGATGGACACGATCACATCTTAGGTCTTCCTTTGGTCTTCAAAAAATGGCTTTAGAGTCCTGTTCATGTGGTGCACCTACCAAAATCTACTTTGTTGATGGAGAATATGCTCAAACAATCATGCCTTTGAAGGAGTACAAAGCAAAATAAATGCCATGCAACCAAACAAATGATATTGTAGCCAAAAAGATGGATGCACTAATAAATATATGCATGGATTGGCTATTGCTGAGTGCTCGTGCATCATACAAAAATGCAAATATAGTTCTCTAATCCTCAGCCTCACCCCTTGTCATTCATCTCATAAGAAAAACAAAAGCACTCCAGTCTACTTGCCCAAACTTCACATCACTCTCATGACAAGAAGCAGTCATTTGATGAGGACTAAAAATAACAACCCTCAATCTCTCCCAACCACCTTTCCCTCTTAAATCAAGGTTTCCAACTCAACAAAACATCCCAATCTTGTGCATGCAAGGAACAATTTGTGCTTAGTTGAATGTGTTCTCTCATCATGTTCGTGCAATTAGAATTTGATGCATATAGTTGTAGCATACATCATGTCATGCAATTCTCAGAAATAGTGCATAAGTGCATATTCCCATCCCTGGCATGGTTGTAGATAGAAAAGAATGGAAGAATATCCTAGAGTGTAGTGTATTTGACAAGAAGTGCAATGAGTGGTACTCTTGAACCCATAATCCCAATGATATGAAAAGATATGAGCAAAAATGTATACATGATCCACGATGTCCAACAACTCCATTCACAATCTAGCATCAATTTGTCAAAAGAACACCAATCTCGACCAAAAAGATCAAGTGTGTTAAGCAAAAAGAATCCAAAATTATGATAAAAAAACCCCAGTCTAAGCACACAAAAAAAATTCTAGCTAGAAAGTAATAAAACAAATGATGATGCAAATAAAGAAGCACACACAATCCTTCCTATCAAATTCAATGTTAGGGTTTTCACTTCTTCACAAAAATGCTCACAACGCCACTATTTTCCTACACTCCACTATTGCATCAACCTTAGCCATCCAACTAGTACACTACCCTATGCACTAGTGTACCCATCTTTGCACCATTGCACAATGCACATGTGCATAATGCACACACTGTTAAAATATTGAGGATGCATGCTAAGGTGGATCACTGATAAGCAAATAGACAATCATAATGAGGCATGAGTGATGACAAAGAAGAACAATTGATATTATCCAAGCATAATGCAAGTACAATTGAATGAGAATGGCTATGGACGTAGGTGAGAGATTCATGGGAAAGTGGAGGGAGCCAAAAATTCAAACTGAAATGACCTAATTAGTGGCCTAATGACTCATTAGCTTGAAACTCGCTCTAATACCATGTTAAAATATTAAGGATGCATGCTAAGGTGGATCACTGAATGAGCAAATAGACAATCATAATGAGGCATGAGTAATGACAAAGAAGAACAATTGATATTATCCAAGCATAATGCAAGTACAACTGAATGAGAATGATTGATCAAATGAGTGTGGGGATGAGTGCCTTTTATAGTCTTAATGTAGGTGGTATTGGTAGGTGAAAAAGGTGGAAAGGGACCATAGTATTCACCAACTGTGGTTTTAGTAAACCATGCATACATGACCTAGTCTAAGGCTTTATTTGCAATGTGATTCTTTGCCTTGCTATTCATTACAAAGAGGTCATAGTAGGTGTGATTGCACATTTCTCAACACACACTTTACTACACATAGGTACTTGGGTACCCACCTTTGCTTCATCTCTGAAACACCTACCTAGCTTCATTTAGAGCATTTAGCTTACGTTGTACCCCATTCATTGCCTTTCTATTTAGCTTCAAGTTAGTGCATAGCACATAGGCATACATGTATACATGTGCACATTGCACATACCCACAAGGTACTCATAGTTTCATCCATCCACTATACATAGTGTAGACATTGTGCACCATATGTGAATAGTAAGCCATTTAGCACCTTACACCTAGCTGGCATACCACCTAGTGCATATGCACATAGTGCATGGCGCATGATGCACATGTGTACACAAGCACACACATACTTCACATATGACTGACCTGCTACATATCCATACTCCATCACCCATCCAAACTCATTGCACTCCATTGCACTACCATGTGTGCTAGCCTCTCACCACAATGCATAGTGCACAATGCATAGTGTGTAATATACACATGCACACATGGATTGGTGCATAGTACACAATGCATAGTGCATGGTGTACATGCACAATGCACACACATCTAATCATGGATGTTGAATCACACACTATGGTAGACCATAGAGTGTGCTAGCCTCTCACCACAATGAATAGTGCACAGTGCATTGTGCACAATGTGGGCCGAATAGGTGGTGAGGGGAGGAAGAGGTAGATGGCAGTGACGTGGAGGAAGAAAAGGATGATGTGGAGGGAGAAGGAGTAGACAACGAGAGAGAAGATGATATTGATGAGGATGATGATGATGAAGACGTAGGCGAGGGGAGCGGCCACATCAACCTCTCCCCCCCCCATGAAAAAAAGGGAGGAGGGCCTAAACGGCTTGGGCATTGTAAGAAGAGAGAGAGAGAGAGAGAGAGAGAGAGAGAGAGAGAGAGAGAGAGAGAGAGAGAGAGAGAGAGAGAGAGAGAGAGAGAGAGAGAGAGAGAGAGAGAGAGAGAAGGAATATTCCTAGGTTCTCCTTCTCTTTCCCTCCTTAGAGGGTGACCACACACAATTACCCTTAGCCTCATTTGCGGGAGCTTTCCCCCCCTTTTTGCCATGCACTTGAGCAAGTGGTTGTTGAAGTCCCTACAGGGGTCACACTTAAAGCGAGGAAGATTGAGAATGACCCCCAAGCAAAGAATGTCGAATGTGGGTGGAAATCCTACAACCGGCAAGGAAGCCTCGGGCGAGGGCATCACTATCAATCCAACTATGGTACTAGTCATAAGTATTGTATTTCCAAATTGATAGATGCTTGCTTTGATTCTCGGATGAGATACATTAGGCCCCATACTATGCTGCATGAGAATAGGTCATCGAAAAGGATAAATGTCATCTCACATATTCGAAAGATGGAGTTTGCAAAGCACATGTATTAACAGAAGTAAAAATTGCATCTAGGTGCTATGCGACAAATCCATACATAGCATGAACAACATATAAGGTTCCAAGGTATTGTTGACTCCCTCTTCTTGCAAATTAATAGCTATGTTTTTGCCACATTGAAGGGATATGTTGAGCTTGCACGCTTGATGGATTGCATGGCAAAGCAACTTAGTCTAATAGAGAATCATTTTCAAAGCTCTAGACCTTTGCCCAAGCTCTCCCTACCATCACGAACAGATAGCTCATGTTTGATAGATTGGGAATCTTGATGTTGCGCTTAGGTAGTACAAACGATGATAATAAGGATTAAAACTAAGAAGCCTTGAGATCCGTCGGATAACTACAATTTTTGCCAATCCAATTTAAGGTTGGGTTATCTATCAATGTAAGTGACCTATAGAACTTACGTCCTGTACAATGCTTGAACCCTTAACATGTGCCTTAGCCGAAGGAAGGGAGTGCTAAGTAAATTTCACATAGAATTGCACTTTGATCCCAAGGGGGAGAACAGATATGCGATTGAAATGTTACCGCATCTATTCTTGCATTGTTTGGAAAAAAATACAATTGGTTTTGTTGATGAGACTGATCAAACAACACCCTAAATGCTTTTACATTCAATTGATTGTTGCATTGTGATCTGAATGATTATTCCAAGTGCTTATGATTTATGGTAAGTTCATGGTAGGGGTTTGAGAGGACAAGTTGCCATGGGAATAAAGGAATGCTTTTTGAAAGATGATATTAGGACTGAATGACTTGTTTGTGCTTGGTTCTTAAATGGGACTAATTAAGGAAAGGTTCTTTGCATGGGTGGATCACCTCCAAGATCACACCATGGAATTAACTTGAGAAAAGGGCACTGCTCGATTCACGAACTGAAGGTCAAGTGGTGAAAAGGCCAACCACAAAAATGGTGTTTCACTCCTAGGCCGCTTGTGGGTCAGGTTGAGCTCTAGACACCCCTTGCCAAGTCTGGAACAGAGTTGAGGATGTTCGTGGCCCCAACATCTTTGGCATTGGAAGATCATATTCTAGATAAAGGATGGAAATTTCGGTGCCATGTGATTTGAACCAAGTACTTCTATAGGGAAGAAGGGATATATAATTTCTCCTGTATGGACAGGATACAAAAATTAACTTGAAGATAAGTTAAGGAACTTGTTTGGAAAAATGATTGTTTGCTTTGTTTTCGTGTCGGTGCTATAAGTTACGCGAACGGACCCTGTTCCCTAAAAGGCTTAATTAAGGAATTTGATTTTAAGTATCACACATAAATGTGATAGGATCTAATTAGATAACTAAAGAATGCCTATTGAGGGAAGTGGGTGGGCGAGATCCCCAACAGGTCTGTCCTACGGCGCAGGGTGGTCCCAGAGAACTAGGAGGCTTTTCACAAGGTTTTACCGATGTCCGCTGACCCTTAGAATTAGAACCCTGATTCATACTGTTTTAGGGGACCGGAATGGGACTATGCCCTATGGGTAGAGAGGTTGAGTGACACATCCCTCTCATTTTCCATTCTTTTTGAACCAAGTGCGGCATGGGTTTGCTTTGGATTGGGTATCTTTGTGAAAAATAGGATGTCCAAAAGTCGACGCTAGAATGTTGTCAGGAGACCTTGTCCACTAGGAACCCAAATTTTAGGTCAATAGCCGCGAACATTCCATTGCGAGGTAGACTCGAGAAACCCTAGGTGACAAACCCTATAACATTCCATGGGAGTGTCAGGTGGCGTTGCTTAGATTCGTCTCTCAATGGATTGGTAAAAACGTGTCTAGACAGTTGAGGCACATTACACCTCTTCAAGTTTATCTTGAAGGGGATGCAATGGCAATGGAGAAGGAGAAGAGGAAGATGCAGGAGAGAAGAGCACACACAATGTAGGTGCTGTCAAGAGAATGATATGACAGCCTTATTGCATTGTCTCATATATATGAATAAAGAATATGGGCGATCATTGTACACGGGCAGGCCCAAGGGCCTTTTACCCCAACAACCTCCCACTAAAAGGCCAATGGGCCAAGGAGTGAAAAAACAAAGAAAAAAAAAGAGAAAATGTGAGGAATCATGACATCTCACCCAATGCCCAATCGGAAAGCGAATTGTGCAATAAGCAGGAACCTATGCGAAAGAAGAGTCAAGCATCCCCGAGTCCATGACATCCAGGAGACAAGCGATCCCACAGCTCCATACAACAAAGCAATCCAAGAATGCTTCTCATGAAGCAAGCACAACTCATGAGTGCAAGGTTGTAATGCATAAGCATCAGAGTAGCGCATAGCATCAACGTGGCACATAGGAGACAACTAAGAGCACATAGACTCTCCAAAGTCAATCATAGAAGAAGAGCTAGCATCCCAAACACATGTTAGACGGGGTCTCAAGAGAGTATGCGACCTTAGTGAAGCGGAAGACTGACATATGGCTATAGCATCAACCATAAAGCGCACTAAACGTGCATCAAGAGGCTTGAGAGATGTGTGCATCTCATAAAAGACACCATGTCGGTTGCATATAACCTATTGGGCATCCAAATCCCATAACTTCTAAGCTTGAAAGTCACCATCTCCATAACCGAGGAGGATACATCTGCATGACATAGGCATATTTGGCATATATACAAATGCCTGGCAGCCAAAGATCCTCAAGTAATCATAAGAGGGTCTCATGCCACTCCATGCCTCGTGTGGTGTTATACCATCCAAAGTCAGACGTGGCATCCTATTAAGCAAGTAGACTGCTGTCATAAGGGCCTCAACCCAAAATCCATAAGATAACCTAGTTGTGGTAAGCATAGAAGCAACTTTTTCCTGTAGAGTCACGCACATGCCATGATCAATCGTGTAATACCATGGGCATAGGAAATCAATGCCAGACTGTTGATAATAGGACTAAAAGCTGGGATAGATAGCATGACTCTCATAATCCATCTGCAAGCACCTAGGCCTGCAACCAACAAAATCCATAAACCTGTCAAGCATAACTGTGGCATCCTTAATCCATACCAAGGGAAAAGTCCAAACACAATGGCTAGCATGATCCATGAAGGTCATAAAGTATGATGCTCCACCAAGTGACTGGGTAGGCATAGGTCCATATACTGCACAATGGACAAGATCTAGAGGATCATGGCTCTCACGATCACCATGAGTCAAAGGGGCTCTGCAAGTACCATAAGTACAATTAGGGCAAGCATCAAGATCTGCATGTGACAAAGGAGGCATCATGGAGTCTGAAAGAGACAATATCTCCATCTCTTTATGGTGCATATGGCCTAGGTGATAATGCCATAACAATGCATGTGGTATTTGGATAACTACAACAATAGAATCTCCCACATGAGAGACATGCATTGGGTAATGAGAACCCAAACTCTAGAACCTCTGGCCAAAACCAAGCAACCGCGATGACCTATCCTGAAGAGAAATAGAGTAACCTGCATCATGCAACTGACGGATAGACATCAAGCTCTTACTAAGCATGGGAACATCTAATACATCATGGAGCACAAGAGAAGTCCCATCAAGCAAAGCTTGGTGTATGTCCCCCTTACCAACAATAGCATAAGTCTGCTCAAGGCCCAAATCAATACATTTGTCAACCTCCCTGTAAGAAGAGAACCATGTTCTATGAGGGGTAGCATGACAAGAGGCTGAAGAATCCAATAGCCAATCAAAGACATAGGCCCGATCATTGAGCAAGTAAGTTGTAGGGATACTAGATGACAAGAGGGCTTGCTCCAAAACTGCATCATCATGGGTAACTGCATGTACCTCACCACTAGAAAGAGTGGTAACACCTGTTGCATCGTTGAATCTCTGCTCATGTCGAGTTCGTCTTTGTCTTTGCTGCTCTCTAGTCCGTCTAAAACATTTTCTTTTAACATGCATGTTGGGGGTAAAGGCGCCTCCGCCTAGCCGCTCGTGTATTACTACACTGATAGTACCCGTCACTGCACACTATAGGTGGTGGGCACCCATCATAGTCACTGATAGTACCTGCCACTGCACATTACAGGTGGTGGGCACCCATCACAGTCACTTATTCTTTATTATTTTATTGACAGTTTGAATAAAGGCCACACATTGTGGTTGTTGGAGTTCCCACTTTTAAGTCTCTCTCTCTCTTGGCTCTTGCTCTCCATCCGTCATAGCTCTCACCGCCAAGCTTCTTCCTCCTAGGTTCCACTTCCCTTTCAACTGGTATTGGAGCAAAGGCATTGGAGCTTGCCCGACATTCTCTTCAGCCCGGATTTGAAGAACTTCAACCCGACTTCAATGGCAGCCATGGCACCTTCATTTGCTCGACTCCTCGGCATTAGTACTTGACTCTCGGTGATCAATTCGAGTGCTTCCCCCTTTAGCCCTTTGCTGTATACATAGATCCAGGACTGTCAAAATAGGGCAGCACTTGACATTTACTATTTGATGCTTCTTGGCATTGCTTGTTTGATGCCTATTGATGCCCGATGATGCGCGGATGTTATGGGATGCTATGTCTATGCTTTGGGATTGATTTGGAGTAGATTTGAGCACCGTTTGAGCTTCATTTAACAGCAAATTGCTTGCTGTAATACCGTGGACTGAAGCTCATTTACTTGGTGTATGCATTGGTTCATGGATACGGGGTGCTTCCTAGAGGTTTGAATGATCATACCGATGTATTTGGAGGTTGTCAAATGCTTCTTCTTGGTTCTGGAATGCTTTTGAGCTTGGATTAAGCTTCGACTTGGTCATTCTTCACTGGCATTTGGCTTCAGTTTGGCATGCTTTGGACCGGTCTATGCCTATTGTCACTACTTGACATTTAGGCTTCTTGCATTTATGCTTTGGTCAGATATGGATGCCACTTGGTTTGCCCATGCTTGACAGTTACTTGGAGCTTCAACTTCAGATATATTTGAGCATTTTGGATGTACTGGGCATTACATTTGGTTGTCAGTTACATGCTCTTTGAATGCTTTTAGTCTTATGCTTTACGGGTCTGAGATACTTGGGATTTATGCTCTAGATGTATCCTATTGGGATTTGGCATGTTTGATGCTATGTATTTGATGTATTAGAGCATTGTTTGCTCTCTTTGGATTTGACTTCACTTCCAGTGGGAGCCTCTTGGTATATTTGGATGTACACAGAGTCTTATTTACAGATGAGCTTGAGCTTGTGGGACAGTTACATGCATTTGTTCTCTTGAGAGCTTTATGTCTACAGTTTTTCTATAGTGGGCTGATTTGATACACCTTCTATCGGGAAGGCACCTACCTCTGTCATAGGCTTGTCAAATTTTTATGCATCTTGGATGGTTATGTATTAAGCTACTTACTCTATCAGTTGTTCTTGTCCTTGGTCTCTTCTCTTACCCTGAGACCCATTACATGCATGAATTCTAGATCTATGAGATGGCTCTTGCCTGATAGGTGATTGGTTTGACAGTTCTTGGTACCTTCTTGCCCTTGGAAACTCACTGTTGGATGTATCTTGCTACCTAGCAGTTGCAGTGACATATCTATCAATGATTGCTTCATTTTGGGACAGTTTTACATACTTATGTCATTTATTACATCAAGCTGAAATCTGTAGATTTTGAGCACTTCTATGAGGGTAATGCTTACTATTTGATATTATCTTGGTCATATTTGGTGGACAGGTGCTTCTCTTGGTGAAATCCACCCTTTTAGCCAGTTTTAGTGCATTTTCTACTAATTACAACAACCTTCAATTTTACTTTTTTTCTTTGTTTTGGGACAACATGGCTGGTCATTTGAAAGATACAGCTCTCTTTAACATTGCCAAGTTGGATGGTACCAACTATGGGTATTGGAAGTCCCAAATATGGCAAGTTGTTTTGGTGCAGAAGTTGCAGATTAAACCCTTGCGTTTCAAGGGTGTTAAACTTGAGGATATGGATGATGATGTTTGGATGGAAATTGATGAGCTATGCAAGTCTACCATTATTTTGTCACTCTCAGAAAAGGTCTATCATAATGTTGTTGAAGATGAGAATCAGAGTGCATGGGATTTATGGGAGAAGATTCAGGAGCTTTATGCACAGCAAAGTCTTACGTCACAGATGTATTGGCTGAAGCAGTTAATGGACCTTTGCATGAAGGAGGGGACCTCCCTATCATCTCATTTCAGTCAGTTTCATGCTATCATGAAGAGTCTATTATCACAGGGTATTGAGTTCAAAGACAACTTGCACCCGTTATCTCTGCTTGGCACCTTGCCTGAATCATGGGATGTCTTCTATATTGCAACACGCACGAATAAGCTTGATGTGCTAAAAACAAAGATGTTGAGAGTGCTTTATTGACTAAGGAAATCAACAGGAGAAACAATGATGATTCCCGCTCTTCACATGCATTGATCGTTAGAGGTGGTAGACATGGCATGCATGATAATGATCATAAGGGCAGGGACTCTCAAAAGTCCAGGTCCAAGTCACGTGGTCGCAATAAGTCCCGTGGATGGAAGTTTGATCTTACCTGTCATTATTGTGGGAAAGCAAGACATATTAGGTTGCAGTGCCATAAAATGCACGATAATAAGTGCAAGGAAAAGGGAAAGGACAAAGTGCAGGAAAAGTCTTCTGAGCGTAGTATTGTATCTGCAAAGTCGAGTGTGAAGATAGAAGAGGTCAATGTCATACAAGCCACTGCCTCAGATGATGATTACATACTTGCAACTTCTTCATGCGATGCCTTACAAACTTTTGAGATACATTCTATGTATGCGCAGTGCTGGCTCTTGGATTTGGGTGCATCCTTTCATGTGACACCCTGTAGAGATTGGTTTCATACCTATTGTACCATGTCTCGTTTTGTGCGTCTTGGTGATGACAGCTCTCTTGACATTGTGGGCATTGGAGATGTTAGGCTGTAGTTTCCTTCTGACAGGACAAAACACAGAGATGAATCTTTCTCACTATTGAATACACAAAGGGGTGCAACCAACCGATCTGGGGGGAACTTTGCCCATCTCCTAGTGATTTGGAGCTCATATAGGGAGCCTGTCCTACGTTTTGTCCCTCACATAGGCACAACAAGTGGAGAATTGAAGATTGAAGTGACTTCAAAGACCCAAGTACCTTCAACCTTTATCGAGAGGGAAACAAAGATAAAAAATCTATAGGTACCAGACTAGATCCTTAGCTAAGCCATATCAAGGCTTAGATGAGCAATACCCAAGATCTAATGAGATGTTTGTCAAAAAGTAGCAACAAGAGCTCTTGAAAATGGTAGAAACTCTTAAGCTGTCCTGACCATACAAACAAAATATGCAGTACATTCATTGTAATGGAAACCACCTCCCTTCCAAGTGCTTGAGGCCAACTTTGGTTATCCATAGTACAATCAAGGTCTGAATTAACCATGTCAATATTGTAAGTAGTACCACCTTTGGCCTTGCCAACTCCCTAGGAGCAAAGAAAAACAATGCTAATGAGTGAAATTAACCCCTTAGGGATTTCTGAACTAGCATGCACACTCATCTTGTAAAAGTGATGCTCCCATTCATTATGTCGAGGAATTAGTAAAGGGCAAGGAATACACTAACCCATTTGTTTGCTATGCCAAACAGGATCATCCTATGCTGATGGGTTATAGGCCTATGCTTATCATGATATTAGGATGAGAAAGAGGAAGAGGATTGATCTAGCCCCCATGAGAAATAATAGATTAGTAGGATTTCGAATAAGAAAGACATGTGTCCTTGTGCCTATGGAAAACAAAGTAGACTAGCAATGCCTTGAGTGTGGAATCACACAAATGTATCAAGATTTCTTGAGGGAAAGAGCTAGCAGTAGTAAGGAAATCATACCCTCAATACCCTTGAGTAAGGACAAATATGTTCTTTGTATTCCACCTTATGCTATCACAAGAGCACAAAGTAAGAAAGTTAGAATTATAATTAAGGGACTGACCAATTAAATGGGTCAACAATAGATAAGAAGAATGCTAAGAAAAGGTGAATCTGTGCTAACCTCAAATTAAAAGGCAAATGCTCAACTACACAATAGGGCATAACTCCTTTATTAAGTTCCGAAAGTGCGACAACATCAACTCAAATAGAGAAAGTTGCTACAAATAAAGGTGGGAAATATCTTGATCTTAAGTAATAGTTAGTCACACTTGATAAGATCAAGAACTCAGTGGAAGTAGCATAGAAGGAACTACTGCTTGGGAAAGCTTTGGAGACCATTAGTCTCCCTAGTATCTCTAATGCTTTGCACGAGTCTTTGCTTGCTCAACATGTGAACCTTAGTAACTCTACTTGAACCGCTCTACTTTGATCAACATATGCACAAGTCGGAGACCACCACTCTAAACGATATAGAATAACATATATTTCACTGTTAAGAGATAGAACCTAGTGTTATGTCAACCTTCACATCCACCATCGTTTGAATTCCACTTGGACTTCTAATGATAGGAAGCCCTTGCAGGCATTCAAAAGCTAGATGAATGGCACAAATCCTACACCAGTGATGCATAATCCAAAAATTAACTTTCTAGCCACATCCACTCTAGAAGCCTTAGGAGTCAACACCTTTTGGAAAGAGATAAAGCATCACACTATCCTTCTAGTGAAGATCAAAATTCCTGCCATCTTCCTGTAAATTGTGGGATCCACCAATATCTCACCCACATTAGCACTTAGCTTCACATTCTGATCCAATGACATTGAGATTGGCTTACAATTAGCCATATCATATTTCATCAATATATCTAAGATGTACTACCTTTGTGAGAGCCATATCTCCTTGGATGTTCTTATCACCTCAATGCCAATAAATTACTTTAGCTCTCCTAAATATTTCATGCAAAATTTCTTCTTGAGAAGACTCTTCACATGCTCCATGTCCTGAACATTATCACCCCCAACAATCAAATCATCCACATATAGGGTAATCACAACAGTGTCCCTATCATTGTAACACCCATAAAGCGAGTGATTTACATTTTCAACATGAAAATCAATAGAGACAAGATATTGTGCTATCTTGTCATGCCATGCTCTTGGTACTTGTTTCAACCAACACAAGGCTTTGCATATCCTACACATATAATCGGGGTGAACCATGATCTCATAACCCTTATTTTTGCCATTTACCATGAAAGAATGCATTCTTTATATCCATTTAATGCAAGGCCCAACCTTTTGCTACAATCACTATAATGATACCTCTTTACAATTGGCATTTTTGCTACTAAAGCAAGTGTCTCCTCATAATCAATTCAACAAGTCTATGCATAACCTTTGGTAACTAGTCTTTCTTCATACCTACTCATACTTCCATCTACATTATGTTTTACTTTGTAAACCCACTTATAGCCTATAGCTTTCTTTCCCTCAATTAGTGCCACCAAATCTTAAGTCTAATTTACATCTAATCTAGCCATTTCTTTATCCATAGCTTTCTCCCAATACACATGACCAATAGCTTCCTCAAAATAAGTGGGCTCAAATGATTTTATAACCTTTTCCACATATGTGTGATAGCAACAAGCAACATAATCATTATATATCAACCTATTTAAGAGATGATTTATGCTCATTGACTTGTATGCTTGTGGAGCACTCTATGATCCCTTTACATTAGCCCTTCAATACCAAACTCCTCATCCACACTCAAATCTGAGCCATTAGACTCATCATCTACATGTGAATAGCCTATAGAAATATCTAGCATATCGTGGCTCAACCACTTTTCCTTTTCCCTTTTGTGATACATTTTCTACACTTTGGGGGTGCTATTTGCTCCGACTTGCCACTCCATGTCTCTTAATAGAACAGGACTCGTTTGGCCCACTCAAATTTTGTAATTATGGACCCTCATTTTCTATAATCATCTTTTCTTGCACATCATTTGCAACAATACGTTGCTCAATAGCATACCACCTGATCATCTCATCAAATACAACATCTCTACTCACCAATATCTTGTATGTAATTATATTACAATACCTGTAACTCTTTCGCTCAAGAAAATAGCCAACAAACACACATTTTTTAGCTTGTAGATCCAACTTCTTTCTTGGCTCATTAGGAACATGCCCATATGCAATGCATCCAAATACTTTAACATGTGACAAATCTGGTTTCTTACCAAAATAAGCTTCTCCTTTGGTGTCACATCATTCACTACAACAGTGGGAGTCTTGTTCATAATATACATACATGTAGTTTTAGGCCAATAATTGACGAGGTTGCTCTTTTTAGCCATCAAGGCTCATGCAATTTTTGCAATGTGTACGCTCTTCATTTTAGCAACACCCATTTTGTTGTAAAGTATACCAACAAGTAAAATAATTTTACATTTGAATTCCATGTTGTTTCAAAAAATTACTGAATTCATTAGAGAGATATACATTCCCTCTATCTCCTGACCTCAAGCATTTAATCTATACACCTATTTATTTCTCAACCAGATTTTTAAAATCCTAAAAGTGAGAGAATATCTCACTTTTCTCCTTTATGAAATACACCTATACATTGCCTGCATGATTATCAATCAAGATTACATAATAACATCCAACCATTGACACAATATTTGTAAGATCCCACACATCTGAATGTTCAATATCAAGTAAATGTTTGCTTACATGTTTATCATGAGGAAATGCATGCCTTGTCTATTTTCCAAATTGGCATGCTTTACATAATTTTTACATATCACGACCACTTTGAACTTAGGCAAGCCCATCATAATTTTGTGTGATTGCATATTCTTTATTTGCTGCACATTTACATGCTCAATATGTTTATGCCAAATGTCAATATTGGTCACCATCCCTATACCTTGTACAAACATTGCAGCCTTTAGCTCATGGACATTTACATCTAAAGTAAAGATCCTTCCCACATACTTGCCTTTTGCAACCAGTTTACATCCATTTGTTAAATCTTCTTCAAAGTAGCCATTCTTATTGAACTTTACTTGTAATCTCTACTCAACTAATGTCCAATAGAAACCAAGTTCTTTCTGATGTTAGACACGTGTAGTACGTCAACCAATCACTTGACTTGTCTATCTTGCATAGACAAGGGAACACTCCCAATATGAGTAATAAAATGCACTATATTGTCACCTATTTTCACAAAACTAGGTATTTTAAGATTTTTTATTTCTCTAAATCATTCTCCATGAGACAACATATGGTTGTAGGTACTAGAATTTACATACCATACATCATCAATCATTATTGTTGAGGCATCTATATTCATTGCATTCATCATGTGCTACATAACAAATGACTTCTCATTATCAACTTGATTACTAGTAGATGCATAATTATTATGTTGACTTTTCCCATTTTTGGTGTTTCCATCTCTTCTCTTTCCTAGACAGTTATATACAATATGACCTTTTCGACCACAATTATAGCATTCTCTATTATCATAACTTGCATTTTGTTTGCCACCTCCTCTATGGCTCCTTGTGCCTCTACCACTTGTGTGTGATTGCTCTTGTGAGTCATAAGATTGCCCTCAATTTTGCCCATATTATCTATCACAGTGGCCTCTACTACCACAACCTCTACCTCTACTTGTATTAGAGTAGAGAACCTATTATGATGGAACTATTCTTGCTTTGTGACAAAGATGCAATGACCTAATTTTTTCTCTTCTAATATCCACATAGATATTGTGTGATGGAGGTTTGGAACTGCTTATATTCCTTGCCCAAGCCATCCAAACATGCAGCCACTATATCATCATCATCAACCTGTAGTTTAATAGATCCAACATCTCCAACACTACTCTTAATCTTTAATGCATAGTATTGATATATAGATTGTGAGCTCAACATTGTTTAACTCAAACTTCAACTAAACTTTCTAGCTTTGGTATGTTTACCAAACAGCTTGACTAGGCTATTCCATGTTTTTATAGGATCGCCTACATCTTGTATATGCCCAATCATGTTGTTTGAAACTTTGATGGAAAGCCAATATATAACTCTTTGAGCACCTTGGTTCCATTCCTTAAATGCCTTGGCTTGCTCAGGTGTGGTATTTTCCTCCAGTAACTCTCGAGCCTCAGCATTATCTCCTCCAATGGAGTCCTATTAACCTTTATTCACAACAAAACTGGTCAGTTTGAACTTCTAAGCATGGAAGTTATGCTTGTCAAGCTTATCGTTGATAATCTAATTAAATCTCTCAAACATTGAACAACAAAGTCCAAAAATTTACTTTGATCAATAACTTCCTAATTCAAGAAAACTGTCATCCATACTGAACTCAGTACATAAGCATACCTTGAGTAACACTTGTAATATCTAATAGTTGGTAAATATTGTCTACCACACCCAACACCTGCAACTTATTTGAGAAATACAAGGTTTGTAGAGTTCATAAACCTTACCAAATTTTCACACAAACAACCTTTAACTCCCAGAGAAAGGCCAAAACACGTCCATAAAATAAATTTGAGCACATAGGACTAGAATGGAGGTCTCCAATGCTCACTTAAGCACTCCAAGCTCATGAAGACAACTTTGAACATTAGAGATCATACGAGAGAGAACTCCATAAGTGTTCTCCATAGTAGGGCTTTCTTATAGTCTCTTATGCTTGCAACTCACGGCTCCTCACTTGAACGCTGCTTTGATACCATGAAAAGATGGGGGAAAGAGAGAGGAAGCTTGAGGTCTTGCAAGACATGCAAGACATCAAGGAATGCACATAAGATATGAAGTTGAAAACCCTAGTCTTTCATCATCATCATCATCATCATCATCATCATCACTATAATAGTTTACCAAGAATAACAAGAAAATACAATATATATAATATACAAGTGTTCAATAGTGTGAACACGCTAACTAGAAAGATAACTAGATAGATATCATGTAACTTGGGTAGGTGGACTAATTAGTATTTAGCTATAAAGTGTCACTGGAATGATATGCTTATGCAGGTACCAACCAAGTTAGTGACATGAATGTAGAAATGGTAATCTATGTATGTGAGTATTAGCTCATGTTGAGCTTGATATCTCAACAAGCAACACCTTATTATTTTATCACTTAAAGAATAAATAATAAGTATGTATATATATAGTTAGGGTTAGTGAGTAAGATGGGGCCACATTGGCCTTTACCCCAAAAACCTCCCTATTAAAGGTCAACATGCCTTTAAGAGGAACAAAAGAATGAGTGAATGTGTGAGGTATAATATATGTGAGTTACCCTCACCAAATGCTTATCAACTCCCTACAATGTGTAAACTTTTCGAAGGATATACCCTTGGTGAGAAAGTCTATTGAGTTATCATCAATTTGGAATTTGATAAGCCTAACTCGCTTATCCTCAAGCACATGATGAATAAAGTGATACATCACTTCTATATACTTGGTCTTTGCATGAAACATAGGTTTCTTTGCCAACATGATGGCACTTAGACTATCATTGCACAACAATGGCATGTGTTCATGGATGTCCAAGTCTCTCACTAGACAAATGAGTCATATGGCTTCTTTACATGTCTTTGTGGCTGCAATTTACTTGACTTTAGTGGTAGGTAACACCACATATTTTCGAAAGCAAGACATCCATGATATTGCACCAGCATACAAGGTAAAAACATATCATGTGGTTGACTTTCTGTTGTTATCAACATCCCCCCTGCATAATTTACTGTGTATCTACTCTCACTACTCCCATTGCAAATGCAATGTCCAAGAAGTAAGTGGCAATCATAGGATACATGAGACTATCCATACATGATGAATATGGAACCTTGGCCATTCCAACCTTCTCCTCAAAGAGGTGGAACTTACATCACGACAAGCTAGGCTTAAAGAAGGGCTTTCATTTTTTTTCTCAAATTTTAGGGAAAGGAATAACTGTAAATACAAGTGGAGAAGGATAAAATAATAGTTAAAAGAGCTAGGAGATTACAAATGGATAAGTAATGAAGGCAAATGTAATGGTGGGATTGATTTTAAGGAGGGGAGAGGAGGGATGGATTCATGATTATACTTCAAGAGTGGTTACTAAGGATTTAAATGGGATTAATGACAAATGATGATGATGATTATTATTATTTCTACTATTTATTTATTTAATAATGCATTTATTGAATGAAAAGAAGTCAATTGACAAAGTGGCAATTTTGGCGGATTTGGCCTTGAGAGTTGGTGAGGGGGCCGGTGAGAGAGAGCTTGACGAAGGCCGACGAGAAGGCCTCGAAGAAGTCCCACGGGTTGGCGCTGTAGCACTCCATGATCGGGGCCGTCCGCGGGTCCCACGCCACCTCCGAATCGACGGTGAATAGGCCCCCCCCACCGCCGCCGCAAAGTACTACGTGTCGAACACCAGGGACGTCATGTCATTCTGATGACCGACAGCTAGCTAAACCTCGGCGGGCACCGCAGCCGCAGCACGTTGTACATCAGGAGACCCAGGCTCCTTCCCCACTGGGTATAGCCGATTTGCAGCACGCTGTACATTAGGAGACCTATGAGGGTAGTACTCCTCCCTCACCCACATGATGGCATCGTGGTATGCACATTGATAAGCGTCCACCCTCTATCTGTGATTTCTCGTCCCTCAAGCCTTTTTGGCTTCTTGTAATTATTATCGTGCCTCCGTTGCACTTCGTAATATACATATCGCGTTACCTCATTTCCATGTCGTGTTACCTTGCCCGTTACGTGTTACCTTCCGCTTTCCGTGACACGTTACGTGTCGTGTTCCGTGTTACCTTAAAAAAAGCTTCCGCACTGCTGTGGGGCTACCGAGTAGAGGGTGATCCCTCATGGGCTCCACAGGGTGGGCATTGCCTGCCCCATGATGACTCCAGGGGAGTGTCGTCACACTTGGTATCAGAGCAAACTCTTCGCCTAGTGTGCAATGACCCCCGTGTGAGTGAGCCTGGTCAAAGTACGATGGGTAAAAAGAAGAAAGGCGCTAGAAAAGTGAAAAATGAGCACAAAAAAGTGGATAGGGCCCAAAATGAGGCCGAAAAATAGCAAAATGAACATTTTTATGCTGAAAAATACAAGATTTTGACTCATTGGCCCAAAAATGAGGCCGAAAAATGCCAAATTAAGGATTTTTTATGCAAGAAAAATGAAAAATGAGCAGAAAGAAGGGGATAAAACCCAATTTGAGGCCAAAAAACGGCAAATTGAGGATTTTTATGACAAAAAATATAAAATTTTGGCTCAATGGTTTGATTTTGAAGATGAAAGAAGAATTCTATGGGCCACAAAAGTAAAGTGGCTACAAGCTGACTATCCTTTTTCGGAGAATGAAGAAGTAGATCTACACACTCAGTTGAAGCTTGTTAAGCAACATCAGATACACCTCAAAATCAAGCTTGAAGAAATCAATGATAACATGGTCGAGTGGTCTGAAGAGCACAAGAAGAAGTTTGCATTCGACCTGTTCGACTTGTTGATTGTGGAGCAGAAATTGAAAATGGTTATGACAGAAGAGTATGGTGACATCATTGCACAAGGGGGTATGCCAGATGAGAAGCGGCAAATCGACGCAACCCCAGTACGCCAGGCTACAACAGGTGTTAAAGGGCACTCGTCCGATAGTGAATATGAGTCAAAAAGTCAGTCAGAAGGGCAGTGTGCTGCTATGCACAAGTCACATAGAGATTTGGAGTCAAAAAGTGAATCAAAAAGTGATAGGGTGCAGAAGATCTATTGAATGATCAAGACTTTTTGTCTGCAATAGAATGCTGCATAGCCATGTCTGAACATATGATATCAGATGGCCAATTAACGCCCGAACAACAGAGAATGCTACCTCAGATGGTAGAAAGGATGAAGCAAGCACTGGCAGTGCACATTTGACAAACTCAGGAAACTGTCCAATTACAACTTGGCAGTATGCATTCATTATATACAGGATCCGATGCTGAAGATGAGCAAATGGCTAGTAAAGTAGAAGCAGACTATGAGCAGTACTATTGGAGAGCTGAAAGTTGGCGTGACGACTCAATTTATGATCAAAACACACAGGATAGCCATACCGCAGAAGTAAGCGACAGCGACATATGTCAAGTATCTCAACCAGATCATGAGTGGCAGTATTCGAGAGCTGAATGCCAAAGTGATAAGCAAGATTATGATCAACCATTGGGTCAAGATGAATCAGAAGTGTGCACTGGGCCATATATAAATGATCAGTATGAAGAACTCATGATGGCATGGACGAGTATAAAAGAAACCATGGCCAAGGAGCCTCCAATATACATACAAGGGGCCAGTATGCCCCGTTACATGGTAGATGGAGTGCTTATTGAAGAGTATCAAGAATGGCAAGCAACCTCTGGGTCGGATTCAAATACAAAAGAGCAGCTTGAAGAACTTGTGACGGCATGGGCGAGTATAAAGGAAACCGTGGCTATTCAAGATCCAATGTGCTTACCAGTGGCCTTTGGGCCTAGTTATTTGTTTCATGACGTCTTGATAGAAGAATGTGCTAAAGAAAAGACGACCTCAGAGTCGCATCTATTATCAAATGGCTTGATACTAGAACAATGCAATATCGTGGATGAGGAAATTTTAGCCCAATCCCAAGCACTTAACCCCCCCTATGGCATGGAGTCGAGTTTGAACTCGCATGACCACTTTCCATATGAAGACTCCTAGATCTGGGAGGATAAACGAAGGGCCAGAGCATGTATTGATGACTCCTAGAGCCGGGAGGATAAACAAACGGCCATATCTTGTAAGGAAGACTCCTAGAGCCGAGAGGATAAACGAATGGCCATATTCCACGATGACATTTCTAAAGACTCCTTGAGCTCGGAGGATAAATGAATGGCTAGATCACAGAGTGAAGACTCCTAGAGTCGGGAGAATAAACGAATCGCCAGAAGTCAGGATGAACTTAGGATGAAGTTAAGCCATATCACCAGGAGCCGAGTTCGAGCTCAAGCGATCATGTTTCCAGTGAGTACAGTGATGACTCTTGTGAGTCCAACCATGAAGTCGACTCTGCGGAGTCAGAAAGACATGAAGATGACTCTTCGGAGTTTTGTTCAGCACCAATAGTAGAAGAAGATAATGAAGAAAGAGCAGAGCAAAATGCAGATCTTATAGTAGACGAAGTCAAGTCAGAAGCAAATCAGAAAGACAATGTTGAGCATGGGAGAGTGGTCTGTACTGCCTCGCAAAAGAACAACATGGCAAAGGTTATGCTCGAAGGGGCTGAGACCCTGAAGGGAACAAGGGGCCAGACGGAGTCGGGTTCGAACTCGCGCATTGGTGACCCTCCCATAAAGCTGCCGGAGGCCATAGTCATGTTTGAAGAGGTTATGGTAGAAACTGAGCCCCCAATTTCAGATATTGGCAGTATTGAAGACTCCGTGACCCAGGAGGATAAAGAAAGGGCCATACACGATATTGTGAACACATTTCTCGACTCCTTGACCCAGGAGGATAAAGATCATGCCATCCAAAATGTGTAGATATTTGAAGACTCCTTTGGCCGGGAGGATAAACAAACGGCGACATCTTATGTTGAAGACTCCTTTAGCTAGGAGGATAAACAAACGACCATCGTTTATCTGGAAGACTCCTTTTGTCGGGAGGATAAATGAATGGCGATAGACTATGTGGAAAACTCCTTTTGCCGGGAGGATAAATGAACGGCGGGACTTTATGTAGAAGACTCCTTTAGCCGGGAGGATAAACGAACAGCCACAGATTATGTGGAAAACTCCTTTAGCCGGGAGGATAAACGAATGGCCATAGATTATGTGGAAGACTCCTTATGCCGAGAGGATAAACGAACGGTAACAATTTGGCTTGAAGACTCCTTTTGCCAGGAGGATAAACGAACAGCCATAGATTCTGTTGAAGACTCCTTGCGCCGGGAGGATAAAGGAATGGCTATGTAGATTGATAATATTTTCGAAGGCTCCTTGCGTCGGGAGGGTAAACGAATGGCCACATGTCATATTGAAGACTCCTTGTGCCGAGAGGATAAAGCAATGGCTATGCATATTGATCATATTTTCGAAGGCTCCTTGTGCCGGGAGGGTAAACGAATGGCTATGCATATTGATGATATTTTCAAAGACTCCTTGAGCCAGGAGAATAAAGGAATGGCCAGAAAGAATGTTATGATGGGTCAAGACTCCTTGAGCCAGGAGGATAAAGAAACGGCCAACCTTGCTTCTCATTATGTTGAAGACTCCCTGTTCCAGGAGGATAAAGAAACATACCATCTTTGTAGACTTTATCTAGAAGGCTCCCGGTGCCAGGAGAATAAAGAAACGGGCACCGGTCTTGTCGAAGACTCCTTGCCGTGGGAGAATAAAGAAACGGGCACCTGTCTTGTCCAAGTCTCCTTGCCACGGGAGAATAAAGAAACGGGCACTTCTCAGGTTCATCCTGAAGAGATACCAAGCTCCCTGTGCTAGGAGCCTAAACCAAAGGCCACTTATCCAGTTACCATATGGTACTTGAATAGGCCATTTATCCGGTTACCATATGGTACTTGAATAGAGTACATCTTCGAAGGATAAAGAACTCCCGTCGTCAAGAGTATAAAAGAATGGCTTACTTGCAAGCTGCCAGGAGAGCAGTCCAACACTCGCATCACCACGAGTATAAAAGAACGGCTAGTTCCCTTTCACTTGGTGCTTTATGCATCATTATAAGGATTGGAAACTCGCGTCGCCACGAGTATAAAGAAACGACTACTTCTATTTCACTTGGTGTTGTAGGCGTCATGACAAGAGCTGCAAACTCGCGTCGCCACAAGTATAAAAGAACGGTTGCTTCTCGTTTACTTGGCGCTGTAGCCGCCAGGACGAGTGCTAGAAACTCGCGTCGCCACGAGTATAAAGGAAAGGCTATTCCCCCCTTCTTGGGCGCTTTATGCACCACCAAAAATGCCACCTTCTCAAGACGGCACGCGGCATACTCGAAAATATTGGGCTTACCTGGCCCAACTTTTTTCAAGGGGAAGTGCGTCATCACAACGCACCTACTATCTTAAGCAAGGATTGACAGATCAGACCAATTGGGGCCTTCTTTTCCAGATGATTCAAGGATTGACAGATCAGGCCAATTGGGGCCATAATCAGAAAGTTTGGGCTTACTTGGCCCAAATTCTTTTAAGGGGAGTGCGCCATCACAGCGCACCTCATGTAACCACAAGATTACTGGATTGACACATCTGGCCAATTGGGGCCATCAAACTAAGGGCACCTCTTCATGGGCCCTCGCATTCATGGCGTGGCACACTCCCAGCTGAGATACGCGCCTCACCTCTTCAGTCCACTGACAGTTTCTGCACACTCATACTGTCAGGATCTTCAGTTATTTCAAGTGAACACAACTTGTCTTAACTTGGTTATTGTCCATTCTGTGATTATAAATCTAGTCAGCAGATGGTTGAATTGAAGTGTTTCCAATATTACTTCTCTTCCTAGTCAGTCAGCTTGGGATCATTCCACAAATGTAAATTGAGTTAGTGGATGATCATCTTTGAGTTAACAAGACCATGTTTCCACACCTGTAATTGAGTCAGTGGGCATGGCACCTAGTGGGAAGACCCTGGTTGGCTTGATATTGAGTCGATAAAGACCCCCAAGTTTGTGGTCATAGGTTAGGTCGAGCAGGTAATTTTGTGATGATGGATACCATGTTGCTATCTTACATGTATCTATGGGGAGATCCGTTGATTCCAGATGAAGTAGATATAGCCTCGTATGTGGGGGATGTGGTTTTGCAAGCTGTTTTATATGTCAACTATTTGGAGTTGCGAATATATGACATGTTCCAGTGTTACTCCTGAAAAGTGGCTACTTTCCCTGGCAATTCTTGGCACTCAATGATTGATTCTGTGGTCTTGAATCAATGTCAGAACACAACTTCTACCTATGTATAGAGCACTAACCAACTGAGGGTGGATCTCTTAGCTCACCTTTCCAAAAACCATCCATTTGATTCAACCTTTTTTTATGCCTATCAGAGAAGATCTGTCTTAGGTCCCTCTGTTCCTAGCCTACTATACTACCAACAAATGGCTCATCGCTATGATACCTATCTTTCCCTTTATCAAACCAATTCAACAAAAGTCTTACCTCTTCTTTTCCAACCTCAATCTTTTCCTCAAATTCCCATTTTTACCTATTGTTCTTTTATCGAAGATAGAGTATTTTCCCCTTCTCCACCATGCCCTTCTCCATCTATCCATATACCTTCTACTTTTCCTGTTTATCAATTAACACCTTTCCTAACTGATTCCCTTAAATTTTCAGCCACTCCTTCTTTAACTTATTCCTCCTTTTATGATTTTTCTTACCCATCTCTTCATCCTCTTTTACTTATTCCACTTCTATCTCCTGCCACTTGGTGTGGGCAGATCATCCTAGATGGAGCGTAGCAAAATGAATCTTTTGGTCATTTGATGTTGCGTATAAGTCAAAGTAGGATTCCAAAAGTTTTTCCCACTCTAAATCATATGCAGAACATGAATGTCCATTTTACTTGGTAAGAACTATATTTTCTTGGAGCTCTCTTTCATTGAAGCCTTACTGTCCATTGAAGGGTTGATCCGTAGAACTTAAATTTAGACCCATATTGTTTAAGAAACTATGAAAGATGGTTGAAATCTGCATGTAATTAGTTGGATCCTTAGCCCTTGAGCCTTAACATCATGTATACTTCCAATTGACTCTTCATTTCATTATGATGGCTCACCTACTTCATAATGGCTATGTGGAATCCCTTCCCTATGAATGATTCCTTACTAAGAATTTGTGGTTAGTGGTTGCACTAGTTGGTTTAAGTCATTGGGAGCTTGAGTCTTCTTTTTTTTTGCCCTATCCACCATTGTAAGATAATAAGTTGATTAATTTGATTATTGGCTGAGACCATTTCATCCATCTTTGTCGTGGCAAGCTCACTATACCTTACTATATGAAATGTCTCATGATTACAAAGGTAAGAATTCAAAGTACTATACTCTTCTTGCTATTGGAGCTCTTCTTGATGCTGTTGAGGACTACTATTCATCATTGAATCCCTTATTTGCTGTTGTAGATCCTGATGGGCCTTATTTCCCCCTTCATTACTTGCCATTCCAAGTGTTGTTACAGGGCACATTGTCAATAAAATGCTTGTAAATTTTGATCCTGATATCCAAATGATGTACTTTTTTGTACTTTTTGATTCAAATAGAAGGGTATAAAGCCCTCTTCAAAGGTGATCACTCAATCTTATCATTGGATCAATATATATATATATATATATATATATATAGTAAGAAGATCTTTGTGACGATCCAAAATAGATATGCAACTTGTTTTATCCTATAAGAACCTTGTTTTGGTTTGAGAATGCCCTGTATGACCTTGTAAGGACTTGTGTGAAACTATAAAAACCATGTATCACATGCGATTGCCCTTCCAATCACATAACTCAATTCGTGGTTTGAACCTATAAATTCTCTAATTCTTAAAAAATGTCTTCAACTTGAATGCTTCACTCACATGTACTTATGTGAGGGATAAAATGATGGGCAAGGGCACATACATGGGCTTTGAATAACCGGGGTTATGCAAAGTTTCTTCCCAAGATAGGTTGTGCACCTCTTTGGGTTTTTTGATAGTGAGGGAAGATCAACTCTTTTTTGTCCCACAATCTCCCTCTTTAGGTTTTTCGATAGTGAGGGGAGGTCACCTCTCTTTTGTCCCACTATCTCCTTCACCATCCACCTTTTCCTTGGTGGGTAAATCATTTGGCAATAGCAATGCTAAGCTTTCTAATCTAATAGAGAATTAAAGTAGAACTTGAAAGCAATATGCAAATGAATGAAGGACAAGAGCTCAAGTTAGAGAGTATATTTGATCAGCAATTCACTGATCTTATAACTTTCTTTGACATTTCCAAGAGGGAAAATAAATCAACGATTAGGTGATTGGGATAAAATTCTTAGAGATAATCCATCGTTCAATTAAAAAAAACCCCATCCTTGAATGAACTTCAAGCATAAATGTAAGAAATAGATCTTTAGCTCATTGATTTGATTAAAGGATCGATTCTAATAAGAGAATAGGGCTAAATTTGAAGAAGAAATCAATTCTTTAATCTCTCTTAGAAAATGGATAAGGCTCAACACTTGGATGGGAAAGAAAGATTAAAGAGTGAATATAGGTACCTCTTTCAACAAGCTTGATGGAGATTTGAAGCTCAATGTCCTCTATTAAATTCTCCCATAGCCATGATAGCTTGAAGGGTGATCTAACTATAAGGTTTAGTGGTCTTCGTCGATAACCTTCAATGCTCAAGATTAAAAGATTTAGCCAATGTATCCATTTTTCCCAAATCAAGCTTCATGGATAAAATTTTTAGTAAGGATAGGTCATTGCTCTAAATCTTCAAGTATTATGAAGAGTCCTCTATTGTAAATGAGCCTTAGAGCTAAGATTTTAAGTTTCCTTCAAAAAATGCCAAGCTTTCATGACTTCCCCACTATGATTAGAGTTTTAGAAGAAGTATAAAAAAGAATGAAGAGACATTCTTCATCAATACTTGTTGAGAAGTGACTAAGATGTGGATGGAAGTTGGAGCTTAAACCCTAGAGTGACGATATAGCATTTTGCTAGCTAGAAATGAGGAGCAGGTGCTTGAAAATTAGGCACAATTTGCACTGGTCAACTTAGAGAGTTTCTTGAACAATGAGGCTTTAATACTCTTTAAAATGGTTACCAACCTTCAACATTTGATGCCTAGAATGCTCTTTAGCTTGAAATCTCTATGGCAGCTTGAAGGAAGCTTGGGGAAAGAGGAAAGAGAGGGCTATTTTTAAAAGACACCAAGATTATTGTCCACCTCTAACTTTGGTGAAGCTCTTTTCCCAAACTTGACTGCCACTGAAATACCTTGTGAATGGTGCACAACTTACTATTTTGATCTTAGTACCACCCAATTTGTCTAGAGCTCCTATCAATATCTTCAAGAATGGTTGCTTACTACCTATGGATGACCTATTGCCAACGTATTGGTCCAGCATGTACCTGATGTACTTGTGCTACCATAGATTGTTTGAGAGAAAAATAGGAAAAAGGGATATGGAAAATGACTAGAAATTGATCAATGCTGAAGCTCATTCTCTTTATACATTCCATGTATGATCAAGTATGCTTAAAAATTAAAATATTAACTTGTTTTTATGACCAGGCATTTCAATATGACATGAAGTGAAAATATGATAATCATTCAAAAATAAATTGGACACATAAAACGATTGATGCTTGAGAAAACAATGGGATGTTGTTACTATTCATGTGGTGAACCTAGCATCTCAAATATTAAATACAAATAAATTTATAAACATAAAAGAATTTGAATAAGTTAATAACTTCAAAAACAACTAGAGAAAACACACAATATGGCCCAACCTTCCCTGTGTGACAAAAGCTTTTGCCATTCTCCATTATGGAATATTGATTTACATAGCTATTTACATTTATATCTTATATCTAATTATGTAAAAAAGAAAAAAATACAAAGTTTTATATGTCAAGAGATTTTCTCAACAATTGCTAGTTACTCATTGTGCTTCATTGTTTCCTACTTTTGGCCAAGTTGCTATTGTACTCTATCCACTCAACATTATGCAAGTGTTAATCCTAGGTTCAACTTGTTGTATCTTGTAGGCATTTGATTCTCTTCCATACTTAGCATGTGATACTATTGCTTTCTTGTAACGCACTCGATCGTGGGTATGGTGCTAATTGTAGCTATACTATGTAATGTTTCTATATTAACTCCTTAGTAAGCATACATGTGTTTCATATGTTATCAATCTTACAATTGATTACATGATCTACCACATTCATAAGAGCTAGATAAATGTAAAATCTTAAGCCTTGAGAAAACAAGGATATGTTGTTACCGTTCATGTGGCAAACTAGCATCTCAAATCTTAAATACAAACAACTTTATTAAACATACAAGAATTTAAATAAGTTAACAAATTCAAAAAAAACAAGAGAAAACACACAATATGACCCAACCTCCCCCATGACAAAAGCTATTGTTTGCCATCCTCCATTATAGAATATTGATTTCTATAGCTATTTACATTTATATAATATATTTAATTATTAAGAAAAAACCAAAGGACAGTTTTATATGTCAAGAGAATTTCTATAGCTTAGTGCAGTTGTTGTAGAGAGTTCTGTGTGTTGAACCATGACATTTTTGTAAAATATTACACGGTGCAGCGAACAGAATCTGAGAAAGAGATAGAGAGTACACAACAGATAAGAGGAGAATCAATAAATTCTTTAACTCCAAACAATTGATACAAAGATGGCTCTGTCCACTCGTGCGCTTCCACTATGTGAAGCTTAGATGGCGATCTAGACAGAAGATAGGTGAAGAGCTTAAGGCTAGCTGGAACAACAACTCTGACTGGGTGAAAGATGAGTGAGTGATGGCTGCAAAGGGGTTTAGCTTTTATAGCCCGCGAAGGTCGTTAGGTCCGACCTACCATATGAGCCTCCACTAGTTGGCCAGGGAATATTCCCTTTACCATCGGGCCGGGGGCGCTGCCCCCGGACCCCCGTCAGCAGCCCCCCTGGGACCCCCCAACCAGGGGCCGCTTTCGCGGCCCCCGGACCCCACAATAGGGGCCCCTTTTAACTCCCTTTCACCGCAACTTGATGCAATGCGCCTCGAGTTGCTACCAGCTTAACCACTCCGTCTAACCCAAAGATTAGACCCACAATGGTCACCTTTTTGCCATCCGGTCACATAGACCTCATCCGATATACAAGTCAGGACTCCACCAATGTCCGAGCTCACACTTGGCTTCTCCTCATAATGGGGGCCTTACAACTTTGAGCACCATGGATCGTTGGTAGCACCTAATGAGGGTGGGGCATTGATCATATCTAATAATTTTGACATCACATCACGTTTGGAACATGCAAACATATCCAAAATGACTTTAAAAGCTCTAAATTTTGACTCTAGGAGAGAAAAATGGCAAAACTAAATTTTTACCTTGTTTTCTTATTTTGTGCATGATTATGTTGCTTTTATAAAGAAAGCTAGGTAAGCTTTCAAAAAGAGACTACATAAAGAAAATAGTAAAGCATTCCTTAAAGAAAGCTTGTTTGATCAAGCATATCTTAAATTTGATACATTTATAATAAAAGTTTAAATTAAAAAAAGTAATTAATAGTATTAAAGTCCAATGATTTAATAAAAATTATCACAAATAAAGTAATAACTTTAATAATACATAATAACATGTGTGTGGTGTCTGTAATAATATCAAATAAAAATATAATATTATATATTATGGTTACTATATAGATTCTCTTAAAAGGTTTCATACTCAATAATTTTTTAAAAAATTTACTTTATCCAATCGTGCCTAATAATCTTCTCACCATGACACAAAACACATATGTTTCCTACCACCTATCTACCAAGCTTAATGCATTTAGTATCATGTGCAACACTTACATGTAACAAATCACATGTGATAAATAGAAAATAGGAATTCATAAATAAACATATAATAATAATAAATAAATAATAGTTATCTAATGTGAATATATAAACCTAATATTTGATACTAAATTAAAATTTGAGTTATGAGCATCTTGGAATTGTAATATCTTACAAATAATACATAATTAGAATAATATACATCAAATAAAATTTTAAGATCTCCATAATAATCTATAAAATCTAATTATACTCTAAAAATAAGAAATAATTTACTTAATTAATATTTGGAAATGATGAGAGAATATTATTTAAGAAAATTACAAAATGGCAGAACTAGTATGAGATTGACTTTGGCTAAGATTAACTTACAAACTATGCATATTTAGTCAAAACTATCTCTAATACAAGTAATAGATATTTGTACAAGCTACAACTTTTGTTTTTCTAGTATATTCAAAATTTCAATTGCAATGAAAGTTACATTGGTAATAAGTAAAGTATATATATTGGATTAAGCTTGGAAATTTTACTAAGTTTAGGTCATCTAGAATGCCTATTTTGGTGATAAATAACTTTATTAGTATATAGAATGAACTTAATACAACTATTAGATAGTCTATAGCAAACATTTCTATAAATAATTTTCTAATGATGAGTTGCTAATTCAAAACGTAAGGTTGTTAAACTAAAGCTCAAAGTTTGCCAAAACATAAATTTTTGCTTATTGCTGTGAAATATGGAATCAATGTCACTTTACGATTGAAATATGTTATGAAATATTTAGAATTTGTAAACCTTAATAATAATACAAATTGTGGATCTTTTCAAGCTTCAAAAAGTTTGTTTTTACATCATTCTCAAATTCTAAACAAATAGTAAGTTATAGTATGTGAAAAATAGCTCCATAAGATGTTTTTCAATTGACGTATGTGTAGAATGGCGATTTTGAGATTTTGGAGTCTATGCAATCTATATAATCATTCAAAACTTAATAGCTATATCAAAGAATTTAAGCTTTTCTTAAGATAAAGCTTATCTATAATGTTGTCTTATGCAACATACTGGTCTCTTCCCAAAAATTAGAGATGAGAAATATGATCTAATTAACATAGTTAAATAATGAAATTGGGGGTGTTTAAGAAAGAGAAACATAAGTGTAGGTTTTGCATGCAATGGTTTGCCTTATAGATCTCGATGATTCTATATTGCTTGACTTTGCATAATATGCTAAGTGATTAAAGGTTCAATGCATAGCCAAGCTCTTAGGCTCACCCTCCCCCATGACAAAAGCCATAGTTTACTATCCTCCCTCCATTATGGAAAATTGATTTACATAGCTATTTACATTCATATCACATATCTAATTACAATAAAAATACAAATATCAATCAAAATACAAAGTATTGTGTATCAAGAGGTTTTATGTAGCTTATTGTAGTTGTTGTTGAGAGTTCCTCATGTCATATCATGATATTATGACATAACTATCATGTTTAGAACATATAAAAATCCCTCAAACAACTTTGAAAGCTCTAATTATAACTTTGGATGAGGGAGAAACAATACAACTAAGTTTGTATCATGTTTAGAACATGCCAAAATCCCTATAACGACTTTGAAAGCTCTAATTTTGACTCTAGATGAGGGAGAAACAATACAACTGCTTTTATCGTGTTCTCCTATATTTAGTGCATGGTGCTGATGCTTTTATAAGGAAACCTATGAAAGTTTTCTAAAAATAGAACACATAAAGAAAATAGCAAACATTCCATAAAGAACACTTATTTTGATAAAGCTATATCTTAAACCCAATACTCTAGTATTATTTATATTAAAGAGATTAAATCAAATAACTTAATACTACTAAAGACCAATGATAAGGTTCAAATTAATACTAAAGAGAATTAAATTTATAATTCATAAATAAAATGATAATTTTAATAATACACAATATCATGTATATATATTATAATATCACATAAATACATACTATTACATATTATGCTTACTATATAGATTTACCTAAATATGATTTATACTTGATAATTCTTAAAGAATATTAATTTGCCTAATTCTGTCTAATGATTTGATCATCACAACACAAAACACCTTAGTTTCCTACCATCTATCTATCAAGCACAATGTGACCACTATCACATGCAACACTTACATGTAACAAGTCATGATTATAAATCCAAAAATAATTAATATAAATCATATAATTATTGTGACAATTACTTGTCCTTAAACTCTTCTCCCATGATGTTCAATGCATTATGGATATGATAATTCCATTTAATCTCATATTGTTACTTAAAAGTATTATATTTCTTTGGATTTTAAAGATGAGATATTCTTGAGTTCATACGATATTTATAATCTTAAGTATTGATAAAATGGGCTATAACCCTCTTTCCACATGGGTAGATATTCATCTCTTGTTTACATATGGCCTTTCATGGATGCTTTCTTTCAAAATGCAACAAAGGTCCATGGCCTTTTTCTCTCTCTTAATGAAATACACAGGCAAGATTAGTAACTTTTATTGCTACTCTTTTCAACTTGATGGCATTACTTATTATGACATTGCAGTTACAAGATATACATACAAAGAACTAGGTGATTTATGTTGTCTAGACTTGAAGATGAGTGTTAGTGCTACAATGAATATCCTAGCAATTACAACAATGGAACTATGACTAATTACCACTCAACCTTTGCTAAATAATTGGTTGTAGAAAAGTGCTACTCCATCCACCATTTTCATAAATAGAATATTTGGCAATTAAACTTGAAGCAAAGCTAATTAGATAGCACCAACACTAGCAACAATTAGTGTGCACCATGGGATTACCTCTATAGAGGGAGTTGGTTCCCTTTAGTTCTACCTCCTACATAACATATATTTTGTATGTACAATGGTACAATATGTATGGTGGGTCTATGCTTTCTACATTTACAAATTTTTAGTACCATACATATATTATGGCACTCTTTTCAAAGAAAGCTCAGATTAAGTCATAATTTGAATTTATTAACCAGGAAATTGTAGCTGCAAATGTCATCATGTCCATGAATGCTAATGTTATGAATTACTAAAAAAGGTGGTGATTTCTACTTGCCAACTACTGACATAATGTTTATTTTGAAATTAATCCCACCTTTATAGGGACCTACGTGAGCACATGGAATATTAGTTGGTTACTCCTCTTTTAATGTTGGCACTAATTTGAGAAGTTGGTTACTCCTCTTTTAATGTTGCCATGATAGGGACTCCTTCACCTATTATATATTAATTGGCACTAATTTTAGAAGTTGGTTATTCCTCTTTTAATGTTGCCATGATAGGGACTCCTTCACCTATTATATATTATATAAGTTGTAGGTTCGAGAGACCCCAAACCGTTAGGGGGTCTCTTGAACCTAGAACCTCTTCCAAACCACACCAACTTTTGAATTAAAATTAAAAAAGAAATTTCCCATTCCTCTTTGAGCCTGTCAAGGCAATTGACTCTCTCTCTCTCTCTAAATATTTCATAGAGCATAGGCAAAGGGAGTGTGTGCATATCTATACATATCACACATTTGCTTAAAAACCTCAACCATTTCCCCCAAATGCCTTGCTTAGAAATTCCCAAAAAAAAAAAAAAGGAAAGAAAGAAAACTTAACGCCCATCCAAGGAAACAAATCCTGCCCCATTGCTCATAAAAAAGATAAACATACACAAGTGCTACAAGTTGGAAGTTGAATCAAAGTGCAAAGGAGGCTTGAGGAGTCGCAATCAAGGATGTTGAAATTTAACTTTTCAAATCATGACAAATTTCAAAGAGTTCAATGTATTAATTTAGGCATCTTGCATCTGTAAGTGATCGTGTAATATTAATATTTCAACCCATTACTTACAAGTAAAAAGACACCTTTATGTTATAAATATTCAATGAGAGTTGTGCTCACTCCCATGAAAATTGTAGATCATTCTTGGATTCATGCTAGAAAATCCATAATGGGTGAGAAGGTTGTAGGTAGTCTCTATTTACTTCAATAATCGTGACCACAAGATGCTAATATATGCATATAAACATATATAGCATGTAAAATTGATTGGAGAGCTCATTCAAGCATATGCAAACTTTGAGGAAGTGAGAGTGAGAGGGAGAGAGTGAGTGTGATTGTGAGTGTGAGCAAGGAACTAATGAGGGTGTCACTTATCTTTTCATTTCTTGCTTTCCATCCCTTCTTGGCTTTTACATGGCATTGCATCATATAATCTACTTATTGCAGCTGTAGTAAACCTATTTACTATAGTTTCTATCATATAAGATGTTATTGTATAATCTAGTAAATGTGTTGTAGCCTACTTGTTGTAGCTATTGTCCGCCGTCTCCATGCCTTTTGCTACCCACAAGACTTTACCACAAATTTTACTAATTGGCTTTTGGCTAGCTATGAACTTTGCAATATTTGGTGACATTAGGTAGTGTGGATTTATCATAGCTTGATACACTGTCTCCTTGATTTTTTTGGAATTTGCAAATTTAAAATGATAATCCTTTAGTTATCCTATTTAGGGTTCAGTGAATCAATTAGAGAGCTAAGTGGGGAATATAGTAAAGCAAAGAAACAATAAGCGGTATTGTGATCGGGAGACACCATTGGTGTTTTTATTTGATCAATTCTTTTTTGATTTTTTTATCATCCTGCTAGGATAGTAAATTGGCCTTATGTATTGTGGAGCCATCCCTTTCAATAATAGAACCACTCCAATTGCATATGTTACCATTGAAGAATAACATTCTCTTGATTTGGAGGATTGAAGGTATTCAAACTCCCTAGTAGGTCCTTCACTTTGAAACTTACTCATAGTTCTCCATCCATACCAAAAGATCCAATCTCACTTCTTGTTGAGTTGAGATGCCAACCTAGACAGATGCATTGCTTTCTGTATGGAAGTTACAAATTTCTTTATACCATCAAAAGAAGGAAGAATTTCAAAGCTTTCACCTTATAGAGATCCACTTCTATTCCATTCTTAGAGACCACATGGTTAAGAAACCTTGATCTAGTTTGAACCAAGTTTCAATTGGAGACCAACTCATCCAATCTACCAAAAGTTAGGTCCAAACTCCCATAGTGAAGATCTTGAGCTATAGATATAGAGATAATTAATGAACACTCATATTAACTTTCCAAAGCGAGAAGAAGACAATGAACATCACATTCACACTATTTTGAAACCATGTTGGCCCATTGAACAAACTAGAAGGCAAGAGCTATAATAGAAACAACCCCATGGAGCAATGGAGATTGATTCTAATCCTTAAGAGCTATAAACTATTGGAAACACCCTAATTATCCATCACACAAATTGTACCTCCCATGACCCATCAATTCATTCAAAATTTGCATGAATGGTAGAGGGATGTAATGCCTTTGAGTAGATTTAGAGTCTCAAAATATGATAACAATATGACTTACACACTTTGAGAACTCCACCCAATATTAAAACCTTATTTGAGAAGTTTATCCACCACCTCCTTCAATATCATGGCTTGTTGAGTTGATAGGGTATCAATTGTTGACACATAGAATTGGCTCTATCATTTGGTATTAGGTATATATCCTCTCCTTTACACCCCCAAATCTTTGCATAAGAAGTAAAAGAACTAGCTAGGGTAGTTTCACAACATATTTTGGTAGACCTTTTTCTTTAGATTATCTTCTCCTTTAAGGATTATTTTTTAGTCGTGTACCTTGGTTTGTAGTATCTCCTCTATATCTTTGGATTCCATTGGGGTCTTTGGCTTACATAGCTTGACTAAGAGTAATTTTGTGTCCCTCCAAGATACTAATATACTGGAGATAGTAGATATCCCAGGTTCACAATTAATTTTTCATCCTAAGTATTCCTCTTGTGACTCTTTAGTAGATATCGCAGGTTTGCAATCGATCTCTGTAACCCTTAATATTCCTCTTGCGACTCTTTAGTAGATATCACATTCTTGCAATGAATCTTTGTACTCTTGGTATTACTGTTGTGACTCTTATGAGTGGACGTTTTGTAGCTCCTTTCTCATCTACACTTTTATCCTTCATGGACATTTTTCTCAATCCTTTCTTATCACACAGAGTATAAGCTTATCCCCAGTATTGGATTGTACTACTTGATGCAACCATGCTCTTCTGAGAAGATCGATGAAAAAAATCCTAAACTTCTAGGAATCACATGATAATTTTTTCTTGTGGAAACAACAAAGACTTCTACCATCAAATTTTGGATGATACCTAAGCACTTAACCTTCGAGAGATGGGTAAACATGATTCAAAGCTTTGAAAGGCCTCTCATCTCCAAGTCTAGTATCTATACGTAGACATGATTTATCACACATACTCAAGCACCTCCATCAATATATGCCTTCTTTTAATACTATCTCTACCATAAAAGTCTTCTAGTGTGAGAGACATATCTAGAAGATCCTCTAAGTTGTACACATGTACTATCCCTCTCCTTGATTCTACTTTGGTAATATTCACTAGCCTCTTCTGTGAAGTTTGTAACTTAGGACCTCCTTAAGACATAGTTCTACGAGTTGGTTGTATGTCACATAAATCTTCTTCTTGAGCAAGTACCCCTTGAAGTCATAGCTTAGGATGGGAGGTCTCAGTTGTATTTGTCCATGTTGTAGCATCCATGCTATTGAAGCTCTATTGGATTATCCATTTTCTGAATCCATGCTATAAAGGCTCTACTGGTGCAACTTTCCAACCTCCCCAAATCACCCCCCTTTTCCACACCACCAAGATGTTCATGAACAACTTGTAATAATACCAATATGTTTGGGTAGGAAATATATTAAAAATATCAACAAGCAAACAATACTAACAATAATCTTCTCTAATTCAAGAAAAATCATTTTTTCTTTGTTTACCATCCTATTAGGACAATAAATTGGCCTTATGTATTGAGGAGCCATCCCTTTCAATAATAGAACTACTCCAATTGCATATGTTACCATTGAAGGATTCACATAGGTAACGTTCTCTTGGCTTAGAGGATTGAAGCTATCCAAACTCCAAAATAAATCCTTCACTTTGAAAATAACTTATTAGAGTCCTTGCAAACCAAAAGATCTAATCTCACTTCTTATTAAAGGGGGAATAAAAGTTGAGATGCCAAGCTAGATGGATACTTTGCCACTGTATGAAAGTTATGAGTTTTTTCATAACCCCAAGTGAAGGGTGCAATTTCAAAACCTTTACCTTATAGAGATCCACTTATTTCCATCCTTTAAGACCAAATGGCTAAGTAGCCTCACTCTAGTTTGAACCACATTTCAATTGGAAGAAAAAGTCATCCACTCTACCAAAAGCTAGTTCCAAATCCCCACAGTTAAGATCTTGAGCTCTATATATAAAAATAATCAAGGAGCACTCTTATGGAATTTTCCAAGTAAGGAGAAGACAATGAACACCACATTCATGCTTTTTAGAAACCATGATGGCTCATTGGACAAACCAAAAGGAGGCAAGAACCTATAACATCCCCATGGATGATGAATATTGTTAGATTCTGATCCTCAAGAGCCATAGCAAGCTAGAAACACCCTAACTATTTATCACAAAAATTATACCTCTCATTCCCCATCACTTCATCCTAATGAATGATAAGAGGGTAGTGATGCCTTTGAGCATATTTAAGGGCTCAAAATATGCACATGCTCTTCATCCATGAATCTTCTTTTCCTAAATAGCAATATAACTTAGCCACTTAGAGAACTCCATCTGGTATTAAAACCCTTCTTCTATGCCCTAGATGCAAAAATGAACCAGAATCAGTACCTACATGTTCATAAACTGCATATATAATGCTAATATTCTGAATCTACTACAAGTTGCTCTTGCCCCCTTTCACTCCTCGACATTCATCTGGAAAGAAATACCACTCGGAGAAATCTATGGGATCTCTCTAGTGATCTGAAACATGATTAAAGGATTGTACTTATGGCAAATATGGACTAGCAGGAATAGTCTTTTATTTGAGAGCATCTTTGTGGATCCTATGTCTAGTTTTAAAACTAAGATTGCTTTGCAAGGTAATGATAGCTTGGCTAAAATATCAAAGGAATGTGTAAAGTATCACAAAGGAAAGATGAAAAAAGAAGTAAGAAGCCAAGAAAGAGTGGAGCAAGCCAAAGATTCCAGAACAAAGACATCCACCCAACACAAGAAAAGGACTGATTAAGAGAATTATGCTAAGTTCAAGGAAGAATTTGATGTAATCTATCAAGAAATTATTGAAACTGTTTGAGCCACATCTATGTGTTACCTCAAAATTTCTAATAATAGGTCCCTTAGTCCCTATTCTCTCTACTGATACTGTCTGTCATTTAAAGTCTAAGGGTGGACTCCTGCTATAAGTTTGTTTTGTATATCTTTCTTACTTTTAATCTAATTTCAAGTTTTAATAAAGAAAATAGTTCATGATGAGGGATGAGAACTACTGCATCTCAAAGTGTGCATATAGAGTAGGCAAGAATGGGTGGTCCATACTCTCCAAAATCAACCTCTTGGAATGAAAAGATTGTTTTCTTTAATGTGTGATACACCAATATCATCATAACTTGAAGTAAGAGTTTTAGAGGCAACCCGATTTATAACAAATGTATTCTTGTCGATCTAGGTCACAAGGTTGAGAATGCACAGGAGCTTTTATACATGTTGACAAAATAAGAGCCTTTGTAGTTGAAATGGTTGGGAACTTGTCATGAATAAATAAAAAAATTTCCCTTCAAAATGCAATGTAGGGTTCTAGCCAAAATATGGTTGTATTCTCCAAGTAACCACCTACCTTCACCATAATCTCATGAACAACTAGTTTACTTAGATAGTCTCTAGCTTTAGATATAGTTTATGCCTAAAGATCATCATTGTTGGTAACAATTGCACCACTCAATACTGTATATAATCACTCATGAAGTCTCCAACCTTATCTATGAGTTGAAGAATCACATCTATAGACCATAAAAGATCTAGAGAAACCTTTTCTGCAAGATTTGAGCAAGATTTCAAGGATTTGAGCATTTCTTGAAACCTTTGTCCATCAAGAAGCTAGATAGAAGATGGAATTTGGGGCCTCCATGAAGTGCACTTCAATATTGGTGAGTTGAGCATCTCAACATCTAAGATGATTACTCCAACAAGGACTCTATCAATATTCAAAGCTTAGGATTGCATGTTGAGCCATCAAGAAATTTGGAAGTCATAATTGGAGCTACGGGCTAAAGATTTACATCATTAAGATTGCACCTGACTTCAGCAAGCTATAAGAGGTATCACTTGAGTATTTTCCTTCTTTGTAATCTCTCTTTAGATCCATTTGCTCAACCATATCCATTTTGTGATATCCCGACTTTAATTTAAAATCTTCCCAACTTCTCAAAAAATGGACTTGAAGAACTCTAAAATCATTCAATAGAGAAGATCTCGAGCAAAATGACCTGAGGATCGTAACCTAGCGACATTTTCTCAAGTTAACAAGCACTGGAGCCATCCATCATGGAAGTGACCACGCGAACGAAGTTGTGAGCCATAAGTCGAAGATGACCAAACACATTTAAAACTTGGCAAGTAAGGTAAGTTACAAAATCTTTAAGCTTTAAAGCTTAATCCTTTCAAAAAATAAGAAGATTGAGAAGGAGATGAAGACATGAACAGCCCCCCCACCCGCTCTTTTTCATGGAAAAAAAATGGTGTATTATTTTCCCCAAATATGGCATCTCCAATTCTAAACCAAAAAGCTTGAATTGACCTCTAATAATTCAACAATTAACTCCAGCAATCTCCTCCTCTTCTCAATTTGATGAGAGGCTTGGATTGAAGCAAGATCATTCGAGAGTCAGGTGAATCAGCCTTGGCATCTTTGGCCTCAAAGATCAAACTGCTAGTATCAGACTGTATCTTGAAAGCTCTAGATTTCTAATTTTGCCAACATCCCCTCCATAAAGAGCTCTTCTTCTTAGCCATAACCCTTGTTCTTCATTTTAGCTATAAATACGAGGCATAGGGAGCCGTTGAGGGTAATTTGAGCAAGAGTGGAGAGGCCCTTCTAAGGAGTATAGAGCAAGAGGGAGTGGGGCAAGAGAAGTGCGAGCATGGGAATTTCTCATCATGAAGACAAGAAGGATCGTCTCCCCCTATCAATCAAAATTCCATCAATCTAATTACCCCCAAGATCCTTTGCCAAGATTCCCTTTTGTGATCTCGCGATTAATAAAACCATGGCCCTGAAGAAGAAAGTCATGAAGGTCGCGGAAGTAGGAGCTGCCAATAATGTTGCAGACACATTTACAACAAACAAAATGGCAAGTACGGGGATTACAAATGAAGCTACAAATACCATCAACAAAAGCACCCATCATCGATCCTCAAGTACTATTTTTCTTAAATAAAATAGCTACCATGCTTTTATCCCATGAATATGCAACAAAAGTTGCATGGATAAAATAAGATTTTATTCGATTATTGCATATAATCTATTTAAAGAATTCTTAACCGTAAATTACAAGGGATAAATTGGGTTTGTACAAGATGAACCTAAGCAAGTGCAAGGAAGATAGTATGTCCCTAAAAGATTTAATATTTTTGATTTTGTGTTGGTCAAATGAAATCTCTGATGGGTAATCATGGATGCTAACCCTTGGTATATAAGAAACCTTGAGATGAAATTGCCAAAGGAAGTTGTTCGTAATTAAACTTATTATGGGCAAGGACCCACAAAACTCCAAAGAGGTTATTCTCACGTATGAAATTATTGTTTAGATTTAGTCCAAACTAGTTCCTAGGGAAGGGGGAATCCAGGAAGACTATTGGAAGGTATTGCCACTTACACTAATTTTGCCACTATGCTAAATTGTCTTGATGTTATTAATTTTTGGAAGAAAAGATTTGTCTTGGAAATAAATTTGTTAAAAATTTATGTATAATGCATTCAAAATAAGATGTTTATGATTGCAAGCTAGGTACTGATCTTTTCTAAAAATCATTAGGCTAAAAAGATGGATGACTAAGTATAGATCAATGACTAAGATAGTATTTTAGTGAGCACAAAACACCGAACTGAGGCAATGTTCTTAATGGTACTAGACCTCCTCAAGGCTAGCATGAATAAAACCTACTCTAAGGGGTTTTTCTCTTTTGTTTCACGTTAGTGAGAATAGACCAATCATTATGCAAAAGGTCTTGTCATAGGGAACTCTAGTTGGCAGAAAGGAGGTGAGGATACCAGGGGGCTCTGGTCATAAACTCCTTAGGCTCTCACGAACTACCAACTACCCTTCGATTTCCACATAGTGTCATGGAAGTTCCAATACTAGTTGGGGAATAGAACTTGGAGTGAATAATACTTTGAACAGAAAACATTGTAAAAGTCATTTTTTCTTAAAGGAACTATTAAGAAGGAATTGCTTTACTTTTTTTTTTTGTCATGAATTAAAGGTGCGAATTGAATTTGTGTCAAGAGATAATTCAAAGAAGTTATTTTTATATGTTAAATCTAAAATGGTAGGTAATTAGATAACTAAAACTACTTTCGAGAGAGAAGGGGGAGGATGGGTCCCCGATGGATCTAGACCTATGGTTGGGTGGTCTCGGTAGGCCAAGAGCTTTCCTAAGAAGGAATAAAAATTAAACTTAATGGACCATTAGAAACTAGAAGGCCTGAATTGCATCACTTTAGAATCCGCTAATACTAATTAGCCGTTGATAATAGATTTGACCAAAAAGATTAAGTTGATCTCATGGGAGCGGCTCGAACTTCCACTACGGGGTAGACTCAAGCAAGCCTAGTTAGCAAACTCTTAGGGTTTTTACCAAAATCTCAGACGACGCTTCCTAGGACATCTCTTGATGGGCTACTAAGAGCATGCCGCCAAGAAAAGCTTGGGCAATACATTACAGTTGGTATCAGAGTACACGTTGATGTAGGACATGATGCAAGTTAATAAATTAGTTATATGTACAACATAAAATATATTTCCCTTTGGTTGGGGGTAAAGGCGTCTCCACCTAGCCACCCGTGTATTACTACACTGACAGTACACCTGTGCTTGCACATTGCAGGTGTGGTGGGTGCCCGTCACCATCACTTTATTCTTTATTCTTTTAGTGACAGCAGATGAATAAAGAGAAGGCTGGTCACACATTGTGATTGTTGGAGTTCCCATTTCTTGTCTCTCTCTTTCTTGCTCTTGCTCTCCCACCATAGCTCTCCAAGTGTAAGCTTTGATCCTTCTTACCTTTCAACTAATATCAGAGCTTGGATTCATGACTAATCGAGCTTGGTTCATGACTCCTTTAGCTTCCTATTGATTACCTACACTCATTGGGTCTCCTTCTCGGCAGCCATAGCCAACCTTCTCGAGCTCTCGTCACCCCTCGACTTCCTGAGCACCTTTTTGGCCCCTTTGGGCACCCTTAGGGCATTCCAACAAAGGTATTCATTCATCTTCTTCATGGTTTCTTGATGTTCCCACAACCCTTTAAGAAATGCTTGCCTCATATCTTCCCATAACCCTTTGTGTGGAGCCTTAGGCTTAGAGTGTGCCTTCTTTGGCACCCCTTTAAGCCCCCCCTTGCCTTATTTAGTAACAGTGTGGCCAACAAAAAACAACAATGTGATAGTGCCATATCTCTAGGTAGCATAGGAAGTTCATCATCTACCTCATGTTGATCATGCTTGGACTCTTGGGCATTATGGCACTACTTGGATTGATCCTTGGCATGTCTTGAGCCTTGTAGAGGCTTTGGGGCACTGATATAAAGCTCTAGTTTGATTTTATGTACATCAGACATGTTTTCTATGTCAGCAATTGACATTTACATCTACGTTGGAGCTCTCTACATACACTTCTTCATACACGTATGCTATGCCATTGATGTCCATGCTTAGTGGATGTTGTGCACATGCTTTGCCATGATTTTGGCTTGATATTTGGGCTAAAAAATCATATTTTTTAGCATGAATAATTGCTATACATAGGCAAACTGAACCTCATTTGCTTATGTTTGGATATGCCTATTGGATTCCAGCTATGTCTTGGATATATACATTGATGTAGTGACTCTTGGGATCAACATAGAGCTTGGACTTGCTCTCAAATCATTGGTTGAGCTTGAGCTCACTTCACATAGAATTTGGATCTTCATATTTGATGTACTTATGGTATATACTTTGCTTATGTCTGACCGGTCTTGACATGCTTGGCTTATGCCATCTCTATACATGCTAGTTACATTGTCTTGGAGTTGATTGCTACTACGGCTTACTTGGGCTTGACATTTAATTGCCCGAAGCTTAATTTGGCTATTTATTGGCTTGCCAGAGTTATAGTTTGGATGTACTTGATGTCTATGGATGCTATGTATGGATGCTACATAGCCTATATGGTCATGATGTCATATTGATTCTTGATCTTGGATCTTTTATTCACTGGTGCTTTCATATGCCTTTGTTGAGCTTTTGTTCTTGACACTTATGGCCTTTGTGCCAGTGGGAGCATCTTTGGATGCTTGACAGACATTGAGTAGGTGCCTTATGTTGTTAAGCACTTTGATACTTGAGACTACTAGGATCTTCACTTTGGATGATGCTTGGCTTCTACTGTTTGGTCCATTGTACTTGATTATGAGCTGACTTGGGTCTGTTTTCTATGAGCTGACACCTACTTGTGTCAAGTCTTAGTAGTGGTAGGTACATTTTTCTTCATTGATTGGGGGGTGTACCGATTCATTGGCAAATATTTGTATGGCATGATTGGGTGATGGTTCATGATTATCAACTGCCATATGCCTATGTTATTCCTGCATGATGTCAAATTTGGACTTGATAGTATTTGATTGACTTGGGATCCGCTTTTGGCACTGTTAGCTCCCATTTTCACAGTTCTGAAATTTATTACAGCAAGCATTTATGTATGGAATGACATGGAATTTTCAAGCTAAATCATCCTGGTTTGATGTACTTTTGATGATACTTGGTGAAAATCATCATTAAATGCTCATTTCTCACCATTTTATCTTGGTTTTTGTGGTTTTTTGGTCATTTTTTGCAGTTTACAACAAGCAGTTTTGAATTATCTACACTATTTCAACTTGCAGTGTGGCATATTCTTCCATTGACAGTGCTATCTTCAACATCAGTAAGCTTGATGGTATGAATTATGCCCGTTGGAAGAGCCAAGTTTGGCAGGTATTGGTGCAAAAATCGCAAATAAAGCCATTAAGGTTGAGTGGAGAGCAGCATGAAACTATGACTAATGATGAATTGATGAAGCTTGATGAGTTATGCAAGTCAATCCTCATCTTGTCTCTCATTGAAAAAGTGCATTACGATGTGGTTGAGGAAGCACAGAGTGCTTGGCACCTTTGGGATAAGATCAAGAACCTCTATGACAAGAAAAGTCCTGCAAGTCAAATGTATTGGCTAAAACAACTTATGGATCTCCGCATGAAAGGGAATGTGACCATGTCAACTCATCTGAGCTAGTTTCATGCTATACTTAAGAACTTGATTTCACAGGGCATTGATTTCAAAGAGGATGTCACTCCATTGTTCTTTCTTGGAAATCTTAATGAGTCTTCGAATGTATTCCACACTGCCTTATGTGCTTCTGCCACTACTCTGAAGCTATCTGATGTTGAGAGCTCTCTTCTGCAGGAAGAGATAAACCATAAGAATTTGGATGCCTCTCATGTGTCTCTATCTCATGCTTTGACAGTTAGAGGCCGACATGATGGAAATGCAAAGAATGACCGTGGTAATGGCTGTGGATGGGATTCATAGAAATCTTGGTCCAAGTTGCGCAGTAAGTCTCTTGGGAGAAATGCAAATCTGACTTGTCATCATTGTGGGAAGAAAGGCCACATAAGGCCACAATGTCATGAATTGTGCAATGAAAGGTGCAAAGACAAGGGGAAAGTGAAAATGCAAGAAAAGTCTTATGATCGCAGCATAGTACTTGCTAAGTCAAGTGTTAAAATTGAAGAGATCAATGTTATGTAGCCCGAGGATAGTGATGGGGATTATATCCTTGCAACAGCTTCATCTAGTGCTTCATATATGTTAGAGATACATTCTATGTATGCACAGTGTTGGCTCTTGGACTTAGGTGTGTTCTTTCATGTGACACCTTGCTGAGAGTGGTTCCATTCATACAGTTCTGTTTTGGGTTTTGTGCGCTTGGGTGATGACAGGTCTCTTGAGATTGTCGGCATTGGTGATGTTAGGCTACAATTTTCCTTTGGCAATAGTTTTGTTATGCATGATGTACGTCATGTACCTACATCGACACACAAGCTCATATCCACTAGATAGCTTGATGACGTAGGATATCATGTATCTTTTGGAGACTTTGCATGGAAGATTACTTGTGGCAGGCTTGTGCTTGCGAGAGGTGCCAAGGCTGCCAGCCTCTACCCCTTAGTTGTTTCTGGATCTACAGTTGATCATGCTTTGTATGTGGGGTCTTTACCTCATGTATCTCTTTGGTATGCAAGTTTGGAGCACATGTCTGTTAAGGGAACAAAAATGCTTTCTAGTTTGCAGTACTTACTGCCCTTGACTATTCTCATTTTGATTCTTGTGATCATTGTCTTTATGGCATGTAGACTAGGTCTATGTATAAGAAGTCTGGTATGTCACGCATGAGTGAGCCCTTGGCTTTGGCACATTCTGATGTCTGTGGGCCCATGTCTTGTCAGTCTTTGGGTGGTGCGAAGTATTTTGTTACCTTCATAGATGATTTTTCATGCAAGGTATGAGCTTATTTCATTAAGCAGAAGTCTGATGTCTTGGTAGTTTTTTAGAGATGGCTTGCTTTGGTAGAAAACCAGTTTGGGATAGGCTAAAATGCCTTAGAATAGATAATGGGGGTGAATATGTATCATGTGCTTTTGATCAATTATGTGATGAGAAGGGTATTAAGTGTCAGTTGACCACCCCTTACACCCCTCCCCAGAATGGTATGGCTGAGTGGATGAATAAGACCATCCAAGAAATGGCTCATCGTATGCTTAGCCATGCAGACCTATCCCAATACTTTTGGGCTGAGGCACTTACAACTGTCGTGCACATCATTAATAGATCTCCATGTAGTGCCATTTATTTTTAGGTTGCAAAGGAGGTATGGACATGAAAGCCACCCTCTTATGTGCATTTATGTGTCTTTGGATGTGAGGTATTCTGCCATGTGCCCAAGGACAAGCATAACAAGTTAGATCCTAAGAGTCTTAAATGCATATTCCTTGGTTATGGAGATGGAAGAGAGATGGGTTATTGTCTATGGGATCTGCAAGTGTGGAAAGTCATCCACAACCATGATGTAGTCTTTCATGAAGATAAGATACATAGACAGCCTGAGAGAGTCGTGGAGATATACATGGTTATATTTGAGGAGGAGCCATGTGCTCCCGTACAACTAGTTGGGCAACCTACAACAACAATAGATGCTCATGACCAGCGTGTTGGACATGCAAGAGAGCCTGCAGTGCGGAATTCTACTAGAGATAGATGCCTACCTGACAAATTTGAGGCCTCCATGCACTATGTCTTGGTTACAGATGTAGGAGAGCCTCTCACTTATGATAAGGCAATGCACAGGGTTGATAGTCACTCTTGGGAGAGGGCTATACAGTCTGAGATAGACTCCTTGCGTAAGAATATGACTTGGGATTTGGTTTCCTTGCCTGCTAGTAAGAAGGCTTTGCCATGCAAGTGGGTGTACAAGTTGAAAAGTACCCCTAGACACCCCAAGTTGGCATACAAGGCTAGATTGGTAGCAAAGGGTTTTAAGAAAGAGCATGGTGTTGAATTTGATGAGATCTTCTCTCCTATGGTTAAGATGACCACCCTGCACTTAGTCTTAGCTTTGGTTGCACAGCTTGACTTGGATTTGTACCAGATGGATGTCAAGATGACTTTCTTAATGGGGACTTGCATGATGAGATTTACATGGAGCAGCCTAAGGGCTTTGCAAAGCTTGGCAGGGAGTGCCTAATGTGCAAGTTAAAGACAAGTCTTTATGGCTTGAACCAGGTACCTAGGAAATGGTATCATAAGTTCGATGCCTTTATGTAGTCGCAAGGCTATAGCTGTAGTGCTATGGATCCGTGCTTGTACAGAAAGAAAGCTCGTGATGGATCTTTGCTTATTTTGGTACTCTATGTGGATGACATGCTATTAGTAGGAAAAGCGCATGATGAGCTAGATGAGCTAGATGCTCTTAAGGCTCAGCTCAAGAAGATCTTTGAGATGAAGGAACTGAGACATGCCTCTCAGATACTTGGTATGCGCATTAGCTGTGAGAGGCATCAAGGACTCCTCTACTTGTCACAAAGGGAGTACATTCATAAAGTCCTTGAGGGCTTTCGCATATAGGACGTGAAGCCTATTGGTTGTCCATTGCCTTCTTATGTGAAGGTATCACATGCTGATTGTCCACAGAAAATATGAACAGAGGGCCGAGATGGCCAAGATTCCCTATGCATCCATAGTGGGCAGTCTTATGTATGCCATGATAGCCACTCATCCAGATATTTCCTTTGTAGTTGGTGTTGTGGCACACTATATGGCTACATCTGGCAAGAAGCATTGGGATTCGGTGAAGGGTATCATGAGATACCTGAAGGGCACTGCATATATATGCATATGCTATGGTAGCCAGGATACAGGAGTCGTGGGGTACACTAACTCTGATTATGTAGGACATGCAGATAGTAGGATGTCCACTTCTAGCTATGTGTTCACCTATGTTGGAGGTGCTGTCTCTTGGATGTCTAGGGTGCAAAAGTGTACGACTCTTTCCACCACTGAGGCTGAGTATGTTGCAGTCACTAAGGCTTGCAATGAGGCCAAATGGTTAGGTCGTTTGGTTCATGACCTTGGTATTGATGCTATCCCTACACTACATTTGGATTCTATGAGTGCTAACAAGTTAGCCAAGAATCTGGTCTTCCATGTGAAGACAAAATACATTGAGGTGAGGTATCACTTCATACATGGGGTCATTGAGGACAAGTCTCTTGAACCTGTCAATATCTCAACTGACCAAAATCTTGTAGATTTGCTCACCAAAAGCCTCTCTACAGAGTGCATTGCCTTCCTCAGGAGATTGATGGGCATGGGATGAGATGGCATCTTTTCTCATCTTGGGATGAGATGATGGGCATGGGATGAGATGATGTCTTTTCTCATCCTGTTGTACATGTGTACATGTTGTACTATCTTTTCTTTGTCTTTTTCACTCCTCACTGGTGAAGTTTCACCTTTAAGTGGGAGGTTGTTGGGGGTAAAGGCACCTCCAGTTAGCCACCCATGTATTGCTATACTGACAATACTTAGACGACCTGCACACTACAGGCGGTGGGCGCCCATCACCGTCACATTATTCTTTATTCTTTTAGTGACAGATGAATAAAGGGAAGGCCGGTCACACATTGTGACTGTTGGAGTTCCCATTTCTTGTCTCTCTCTTTCTTGCTCTTGCTCTCCCGCCATAGCTCTCCAAGTGCAAGATTCAATCCTTCTCACCTTTCACCCTTAAATAATGAAGTCTTCTCTTGTTGATATATGTTCTTATTTTCTGGTAGAAAAGAGGAACCTTGGAAATGTTTCTTGATTTTCCAAGTTATGTTTATGTCAACAATGCAATCCTCTAGCTTCAACTGGAGAAACCAGATGATGCGGATATTAGATCAGATATACAGTCCTTCAGCCCTGTATTACGAAAGGCGATGGATGTTAAGCGAAGGGTATTGTTACAATGACACAAACAGTCTTCTTACCTCAAGAATAATTTAAAGAGGTTAAGGTGGATGGAAGCCCTTAAGGTTGCCAAGATGTATCTCTTCTCTATGAGGCCAAAGTAAACTCAAACATGTTCACTAGAGGGTGACATGTCAAACTAAATTAGTACACCTATGAGGAGGTTACAAGGGTTATACCGGCTGATCGAGTCATGGTTGTAGGATGCTCCAATTGTTGCAACTACAAGAAAGATGGACTACCTTATCTTCCTTTGAAATATAGGTTTTTGATATCTATTCTCAAAATCCTAATTACTATGCGATGGATGTATTGCAATGCCATGCGTAGATTGTGGTAGAAGAACCTTTTCCAAGAATAATATGAACTCCCGAACTACTCGAATAATGTATTCCCTTTCTATTGACATAAATAATTTTCCATATGTTTGTCTCCTTGATAAATCCAAAATAGTAGATAGTTTTTTAAACTCTCTTTTGAAGTATAAACCTTGATCATTATCGAACAAACAAGTAGTATGTAATTTTCTTCCTAAATTAATAAGGTAGAGTAAGCAAGTAAACATCTTTGTTTTTCTGAATATAGTTGGAAAGAAAATTGATCATAAAATTGCATAATCCTCAGAACATCACCCTGAATCTCAATACTATGGAAGCTCAAGAGAAGAAATTTCTTCTCAAGCAGTACAAGCCATTGGAGTTTGATGGTAAAGGGAGGGACATTCCAACTAAAGCAAAAACATGGATAAAATCTATGAAAGACTATATTCTCTCTCTCTCTCTCTCTCTCTCTCTCTCTCTCTCTCTCTCTCTCTCTCTCTCTCTCTCTCTCTCTCTCTCTCTAATTTTAAAGCTAAATTTAAAGCATAAAAGTGGCTCAAGAGCCATAAAAGAGGCGCTTTTTGCAAAAAATGGAACGTTCATTGATCAAGGAGGAGCTGGAGTTTTCCTAGATGCATTTCAATGCCATGAATCCAATGCAAGTATCCGTTCATTGATCAAAGTTTGTTTGATCCCCCATTTAATGGCTACAAGGTTTAGTGCTATGAAGTAGCTACCTAATCTAGAAGTCGAAAAGCACGTGACAGACGCCAAGGTGATAGATTTCAATGCCAAAAAGTTGCTTGTCTAGTCAGATCTTGAATCTGAGGTCATTTACCTCTCCATTTGGGTTGAAACCACTTCCCTACACTGCGAATGCAAGAGGGATGAACTAGTTTTTTAAAATATTAAAGCCTAATGTTGATTAAAAGAGCCTAAAACCCAAAAAAATGACGAATGGGGGTCGAGGGTGGGGGGGGGGGGGATATTTTTTTGGCAACCCTTCAAATCCTCAAAATTTTATGACCCCTTAAAGCCTTAAAAAATGAGATTTCTAGATTGACCAAATCACGCTTCATGCTCCTAGCCATGGGTTTCTCGATTTTCTCGCAATTTGATGCATCTAATGAAAAGATCATACTTTAGTCTTTCTATTTCCTCTTTCTCTTTTGCCATAAACACAGTTCCTATGGACTAAGAGGATGAGGGGGAATGGGCATGACAAAATGCAAGGAGTGGATCAAATAAATGCAAGGGAGGCCTCATCAACTGTAAATGAGCATCAGTGGCTTCCTACTTTTAAAATATGATACGTGCATATGCGGATTTTAGAGTAAGCATCTTTTATTCAATTTTTATCATGAATCTTTCATTCTTGTGATGGAAAATGGTTGGAAATGGTTGAATATGCTTGAATATGTCTGAAATTATAGAATACTCAATCATTTCCAACAATTCATGTAATGAGAATCACAAAATCTATAATGCAAATTTAATAGAAAATGATAATTTTATGGATTTTTGTGGTTTAAATTGTGTTCTTATGGAGTGATAATGAACATGTGTTGAATCACAATCCGTATAAGCTTTATAAATGTGAAAATAAAAAAATTAATAATAATTATTAAAATAAATGATAAAAATCATTAAAAAGTATTTTTTATTTCAAAAATAATTTTCATGCATAAAATGGTAATAAAATTGACAAATCATACAAGATTTTGACACATCAAAATTGACAAATTTAGCATGTCTCGTCGAAACGATAGAGAGAACAACTTGCAACATGAGAATTCATCAAAAGCCTTACAAGAAAATCTAACCCTAGAAATTGCATCAACCAAGCATAGTGCTGACACTCATATCAACATATTTGGCACACTTAGAACCACATGCTAACCAGCAGACTCCTTTTGACCTGACCAAGCTGAACAATGTAGCATAGATCCTGGAGACTAGAGGAAGTGGCCAGGAATCCATCCTAGAGCCCCATTAGGCCAAGTACATAGACGAGAGTACAAGAGCTGCGATTATCACTTTGTATTTGCACCCGCATTGTTTTCCAGCACTTGAAGTGCACTTAAGAAAAACTAAAAGCCTGATTTCGCATGGTGCATGGAAGAGAGCACACACACACACCGAGTGAGTATAAGTTGAGGTCTATTTGTAAATAATAAGAAAATCACTCAGACCTATCAAAACTAACCCAGTAGTAGGAGAAGACCCTAAAACATAGTCAGGTGATCGAGAATCCCAAGTATAGGACCTAGTGTGGACGCGACATAGGAGTCAGATACTGCAAGGGCTGACCCATTGGAGGAGTGGATCTACCTGACTTGATCAATCTCATCGACAATCCAGTGGAGTGAGACTGGGAACATGGCAGAGCCAAGCACTAACTAGGGACGTGGCGAAGAGCTTGACCTAGGCAGTTTTCCAACGAAAATCCAACAGCTAGCCACCAATTATGATCTACAGACCCAGATAGACCACCATGGTAGGACATCCGAGGATATCATAGTGAACCTTGAAGAGGAGAGGAGATTGGCGTGGGAAGCTTTGGAGGGCATAGTGGCCTACAATCAAGAATAGCAAGCCAAAAGCTTGCGACATAACATAAAAATACGTGAGATTCAGCCCTAGCAATCAAAAATAGGGCAGGAACTGATGTAGAGAGGGAAAGAGCGCTAGAAGGCAACCTCACGTTGAGCGAGCTTCTTCAAAGCGATTGCTAGACAACTCGTCAATAGAGCAAAGCACCACTGCAATGGCAACCTCATTTCTTGTAGGTTTAGGAGTTAACCAGGGCTCTAAGAGCCAAGCAAGAAGCCCTCTGGCTGAGAAATTAGATAAGTAACAGCCAAACGATGAGCCATACAACTTTGTAGAGTAGTTCAAGCAAGTCTGCGCGAGCCAATGGCCTCACCGATCTTACTCTGCGCTCACAAGCTTTTAGTTTATGCTTAGGAGATAAGGGTAGGACCTAGTACATGAGTTTGGATGCTATTGAGCGAACTGACTTCAACAACCTCAAGAGTCTCTTTATCAAGAGATTCTCTGAGCTTAGGTACTCCAATAACCTTTTGGTGCACCTAATGAATGTCAAGCAGAAAGATAAGGAGAACATCAGAGACTACATCACCCATGTGTGGAGTCTCTTCAAGAGAATCCCAACTGGTGAGCAACCCACTGAAAGAGACGTCTCCATAGTCTTCATCAATGGGATACAAAGTGAAAAACTCTACAAGCCCTTGGCAGGAAATTCAAGATTGTAGCAAGATGCGCTAGCTAGGGTCTTTGACGAGGCAAGCGGAGTGGATGACCAGCTCAAAGAGAGAAGCTTCAAGATCTTGACACGAGAGGAGACTAATGCTAGAAAATCTGAGAGAGTTTCAATGTCAAGCAAAAAATTAGGTCCAAGTACTCATGATAAAGGAAGGGGCATGGATGCCAATCAGGAGTAGCGCCAATGAAGATGGAGCTAGTCAAATTACAAGAGATGATGAGACGACCAACACGCCCTCACATCCAATGTGTATATTGTGGCAAAAACCACCTACTAGCCGAGTGTTAGGATCCAAGGTCCCAACCTTGTCCCGATTGCAATAGGTTCAGCCACGATACCCTGCATTGTAGGCTATTGAGGAGACTACCGTACTCGCAACCATATGGTCAGTCTTACCTAGCAAATAGGCCACAAAACTTCTTCGGAAGAGAAGCCCCATTGGCTCTCCCGACACCTAATGACACCAAACTAGTCATTCTTAGGATGGAGATAAATCCCACATGCATACCTAGACCACATGGACCCTAGATAAACCATCCACCGAGTGATGCATTAGTCCACTATGTGGAGGAGTTGAATGACGAAGAGCCTTATGTGCACCCCTATGTATCGTATGACGAAGAGGCAATGCAATCCTTATGGATTACCGACATGTACAGATGATGGAATTAGGTAGGGGTAGAAGTAGAGGCTTAGGAGGTAGACCCAAGAACTGATTTCTTATTAGAATTGTGGTCACCTCTGACACATCTCCTCACATTTTCCTAAACGGGAGCAGGCTAATCAGGAAAAGGCCGATCTTAGATGCCTAGAGTGTGGAATCACTCACTTATTTGCCGAATGCCCTACACAAAGGCCACCCTCTAGTATGACAAATGAGCCATTTGTACCATTGGGGATTTTTGGAGTTGAGACATTTAAGAGAGAGAACACACCCATTGCGTTGCATGTCATGACCTCTGCACAGACAAAGCAGGCCGATATATCATTGCCCATACTCAGCAACTTAGATGTAGCCTCAATCGGAAAGAAGAGCCATAGGTGAAGGAGAAATAAAGTTGATGCAAAGGTCATGCTAAAAACCGAGAGTGCCATGATGCTACCTATCAAAAAAAAAGTGACGGACGCAAAAGCAAAAACGTGAGCTCCAAAGATGGCCAAGAAGGGGAATGCAAAGGTTGGGGAGTACTCGAACCCAAAGTGCCAAATCAAGGCCATCAAAATGGTCAACGAGTGGGTGAAAGAAGCCTAGGAGCACCTGAAGGATGCTGAGCCCATATTGGAAGATGAGATTAGTGATCTCTCAAGCATAAGCACACTAGCCTCCTCCATGACCAAGGTCGAGAGATGCAGCTGTGCCACAAGTAGTGCCGCTGAAACAAAGGCTACACACCATGGGCCAGCAAACCAGTTAGGGCCATTGGCCAAGAAACACAAATTTAGGAGAGAGGCAAGTAGCCAACGACCTCCTCACCAAGCTAGTAACCACCGTGGTGACTCTAAGCCTAGGAGATCTACTTAGACAACATTCGATACTATGGCAAAAACTGAAGCAATGGGTTGAAGGACCACTACAGCAAGGGGTAGCTAATCTACACGATCATGACATAGTAACTTGGATACCAAGTCTCATGCTGCACCCCAAGTCCTTGCATGTCAATGCTTTTTGCAAAGGCACCAAAATGCATAAGGATGTTATAGTCAGCTCCCTCGTCAATGAGTGCGTCAAAGACGTGTGTCTTCTGGGTAGTCATTGACAACACCAAAACTACAGCCTACCAACACCAAACTCAATCCATTCGGAGGATGGTCCTACTCACTACTTGGAAAGTGTAGAATAGCAGTCTCCATCAAGATTGAAAGCCTACCTCTGACCTTCTATGTGATGCCTAACACTGAGACCGCTGGTAAGGAATCATTGCTAGGACATACATTCAAGAAACAAGCACACTGCAATGTCGACTATTACTCACAACACATTCACCTTGCTATTGGCAATGTTTGGATAGTTACAACTTTCAGCAACAAGGGCTACATGACTCCATTATAGTCCACAAAGCAACCGGTAGAAAAACCCACCATTGAGCCTAAGGAGGGGGGTTGTGATTCGTCACCACCCCCGCCAAACCTCAACACCAGCAAAAATCCGATCACAAAGCTAAAACCATTGAACACTAGCTCAAATGGGTGCCGAAACATCCAAGACCGCTACCTAGGAGCGCCCAACCATGTACTCGCAAGGCTAGGAACCTTCCCTCGAAACCTAGGAGGCCTAGAAGAAACTATAAGCAGTGACACAAACGGTCAATCCGCGATGGGTTCCCAAGACCTTATTGCAAGCACAACACTACTATGAGGGTAATACCTGGATTTGGGTACCTAAAGCCAAGATGGCCAAGGAAATTATGCCAACAATGCCCCCAAACTTACCCACACCAAGCCATGTGACAGAGAAGGCACCAATGCTACAAACAACTCAAACTATGAAAGACATAGAGCCTCAAATGCAGAAGCTGGTAGAGACTAAACAATTCTATCGTTCGAAACCAAACCTTGCTACTCACATTCTACCTCAACCCTATCCTACTAGTGCCCCTAAGCCATCACTAGCATCTACTAGCGTGGAACCCCCAACTCTAACCAAGCCCATCACACAAGAAGCCCGACCACACTTTTAGTGTGAAAAGATGCAGGATCTAGAGCATGGTAGTGGCTATGGTCGATCGAATATGAAAATTAAGCTCATGATGGCATAGACAAGACTTGACCTATTACACAAGTGAATTAGGTTCCAAGATTGAGACTTGGACTCATAAACACAATCTTTTCAGTCTACCTGCATGTCCTAAGGCTGAATTGCCTCATACCAAGAGGCCACAATGGGTGTGATTGTAAATCTCAACATCCCTCCTCAATCACAACCAGAAAGTACAAAGTGTGTAGAGGCTTTAGTGAAAGAAACACCTGCAAAGTGTGGGCACACCATAGACATGGCAAAACACCAGAGGCTATCGCAAAAAAAGGCTAATTGTGGGTACCACAAACATGGTGGTCATCATGAGGCTGTAACAGGGGCGTCACAAAGTGTATAGAGATTGTAGTATAAGACTGCATGTGGAGTTTACAAGCTTATGTTAGAAGCATTAGGGCTAGGCATTACAAGGCTAAAAAGTCTAGTAAAAAATTGGGTCAAGGACCATCAAGCCCTTGTATTTTTCAACATTTCTTTTGACATAGATATTCAATTCATTGCAACTCTTCCTGTTGATGTAGTCTAGCTTGATCTTGTACTTATTCTTCACTTTGCTTGTAGCTTCGGGTTCCACCGCTTTAATCTTTTGGTCCCCTTTTAGATCCTCTTGGTCTTCTTCTTCATTGACTTTGCTTACATCAATTGCATCAATCTTCATGTTCATGTCCTTCTCAAGCAAAGGTATCATCTTTGAGGCAATGGAAATGACTTCAAACTCTTGCACTTTCTCCAAGGTAGGAGGCATTTTTTCAAATAGTGATAGCACGTGAATGCTCACAACTCCATCATTCCCTGCAGGTAAGACAAGCACATCTTCTATGTGTTTGAAATGAGTAACAAGAGTAATGTTGCTCTTCATTGGAAGTAGCCATATAAAATTATTAATGCTTGGCACTCTCATTAGTGAGGATCAGCTTAAAAGGGCTAAAAGTAAAGAGTAATGAGCTGATCTTGAGTGTGTTAAAGGACACAAGATAGTAGTGTGAAGGAACACTTTGTATGTAGTATCAAGAGATACTATGATGATTGTTACTTGCACTCTTGTTGAACTTGAGTGATTCTATTCTTTAAAATCCAAATCTTCTCTTGAAGTTGAGCTTGCTAAAATTTTAGATCTAAATGGTTATAGGCTTGAGTGTTGCAGCTGATCTTTGAGTGGCAAAGATTGAGCTAAGATAATGTAGTGGAAAATGAGCTTGAGACTATAGCAATGAAAAACTTGATGTTGATGTCGTCTCCAAATCTTCCAAAGTCTTCACAAATTTCCCTCCTTGATGATAAATCCTTGTTGGAATCTTCAAATCAGAGTGGCAATAACTTTAATGTACCAAGAGGAGTGAGAAAATGAAGAAAATTGAAGCTTTAGTTCCACTGGCTATGGAGTCTACAGTTAGGATTTTTGGGCAGCCCTGGTTTTTTGTTCTGTGTGAGCTGGATAATTGATCATTTTAGAAACTTTTTATATCTGAATGAAGCTTGGTAGATAGGCTACCAAAACCCTATGGTAGCACATTGAGTCGCAGCCTACATACAGCGTGCTAGTAGTACGACAGCAGCAAGCACAATTCTGAATAGAGCAACAAATTTCATGCAATGCCAGGCAAAGGAAGCAGCAGTCTCATGGTTTTATGTTACACAGTGAAGTGCCCTGAGTCAAGAATCACATCCCTAGAAAGAAGCTCATGGAGATATGCTTTGTATAGAGAGATCCAAGAGCTCAAAGGAGGCAGGTGTTGCAGGCTACTGGTTGTGGCAGACTCAAGTTCAAGATGAAGATGAAGTTGAAAATGAAGTCGTAAGTTGGATGTGAGCTAGGTAGTAGAGATTATCAAAGGTGAGAAGATATCGGAGAGGCAGTGCCATGCTCAACTGAGCTCTGATACCATGTGAAAAGACGTGGGATCTAGAGCATGGTAGTGCCTATGGTGGATCAAAGATGAAAATTAAGCTCATGATGACATAGACAAGACTCTACATGTTAGATAAGTGAATTAGGTTCCAAGATTGAGACTTGGACTCATAAACGCAATCTTGTGTATAAGACTAACAACGAGCAAGACACTAACTGAAATGGGAAAGCATCATGATATTGCATTCATCAGCTATTAAAGTGGTACTCAAGTACAATGCTTTATAGTTTTTGGATGGGTAGCAATTTTCCTTTTTGTGCATATGGGATTCAATATGCCTACATGTCCTAAGCCGAAACTGCCTCATACAAAGAGACCACAGTGGGTGTGATTGTAAATCTCAACACTCAGGAGCAACTAAAGCCACAACCATCAACTACCAAATTATCTAGTTCTACCCACCACCAATAAGTCTTAAGCTATCCTATGAGTGATGATCGATCCTCACATTGGCTAAAGACCTAGCTGATAACACAGGAGATGACCTGATCACCTGCATCAAGGGCTTGGACGCCATGTTCACCCTACTCACTAAGAGCTATGAGCATTTGGATCGAGGCGTGGTTGATCCATCCTTAGTGTCGAATATCCACTCCATGATATGCACCTGGGAGGAATATAAATTCGTGATAGTAAAAACCCTTGATCGCAGAAGAATGGATTACTAATGCCAAGATATCTAGAGACCAAGCCCTTAAACAACCACTAATCACCTCCTATAGCAAGAGCAGGGCTACTGCCACAAGCTGAGCTCTGCAGGGTTAGTTGATAATGACTCATCTTTCTTAAGGAAGTGGTATGCTCTTTGACTCCAATGGGAACAAGAAGGCTACCATATCATGACCAATGCTGAGCAGCAACGTGCCATTAAGACCTCCAAGAATGATCCCACTTATGTAGAGCCAATCTCCTATAGGGTGTGGACCACGATTTGTAACCGAGCCCTAGAAGAGCACATCGTGACCCACCCACATTTAGACCAAATTCCGACTCTCAGGAAGAGTTACACATTGCTAGCAGGATTGACTCCGATGACTTCCTCACAAATGTTCTCACCTACATCACTCAAGTTGACATCCATCCTTTCGACATGGACAGCTATGCCAATCTAGAATATAATTTGAACTTCTATGTTTGACTCATGTGTAAGTAAAACACCACAGATTAGCATTGAATGCCCTTGACCTCTCAAACCTTAATCTTAGGAAGGATTTTGGGGCAAGGTGAAATCAAACATGTAAACATATAAGGTGAATGAAACTCACAGGTAAAGCATCCATCAATGTCCAAGGGCAGAAGAGAGCGGACAAAAATCAACTTGTGACTAAGGAACAAGTTGTAAAATTTTTGGAATGAATGGACTGCAAAGTGCTCTTTTTATATTTCAGCATGTTATTCTTTCTAAGAAAGCATAATCAATTCATGCTTACCTTTCGGCAAGAAGTTACCTTAAGGACACTAATGGTGAACTATGGCATCATGACAGGTACCCTCAATGGCAGGTCAAGAGAAAAGTAGCAAACTTCCATTATCGGAGGAGGAGCAGGCAAAGTATGGCCTCTCGTTGGAAACGAGGGCTTACAATCAATTCAAATTCAGGCGTATCCTGAATTTAGAAGACTAGTCATGGAGGAGCCATCCATTGCACAATTGGTGAAGCAGTGCAAGCTGCAAAAGTACATGGAGAAGGTGGACCAAGCCGTCGACTATGAGAAGTGCGCCAAAATTCCTTTTAGACCTTCAATAAAAAATGAGACACTGTCATGATGCACCTAGAGAATGAGGCCCTCCAAGAAAAAATCGAGCTGAGCCTTGAGCTAGTACAGAAAGCATTGGGTATATCAAAAAAGTGGAGAGACGGCCGAAAAGGGATGTATACAGCATGTTGGGAATGGACAAAATGATTGTTTGATGCTAGGATGCATATTCTATAGTGGATTCTGTGAGACCAAATTTCCACCAAGATGCAAGTTTCTACTACCTCAATAGAAAGAGGAAATAGTCCACCATATAGAGCATGCATCATGATGGTAATATGTTTCCGCCATTGTGGGATGAACTTCTTGTGGAAAGTGGATTTGGCAATAAGAATCTCCAACTCTTCAGTGGAAGAAGGAACTTTACAAGCATCCATTGAATTCTTCTCTTCTTGGCAATGCCATTTCCTTCATTTTTAGCCTCTTCTGATGCTTGTTATTGGCAAGTTTCCCTTGCTGCGCACCAAAAACATGGAGCCCCAAGAGAGACACAAAGGAAAAGGAGATTCTACTGTAAGAAAATATATCTTGTAACATCAACAAGCTTTTATTTTATTCTTTTGATGACCAAAACAAAGAAAACAACAAATCTTCACGCAACATCTTAGTAGATATCTCCCACGAATTTGATAGAATCAACCATAATCTTTAGCATCTTCATAGAATCCATCAATAGAACAAGGAACATAAAAGAATACACCATTTTTTAATGGAAATCAATCACATAGTATTCTTCTTCAATGTCTTCATAGTTTTCTTTCTCAATCTCTCATATACCATTACACTGTTTTGATAGAATTGGCTCTCTCTCTCTCTCTCTCTCTCTCTCTCTCTCTCTCTCTCTCTCTCTCTCTCTCTCTCTCTCTCTCTCTCTCTCTCTCTCTCTCTCTCTCTCTCTCTCTCTCTCTCTCTCTCTCAATAGTACATCATCTCCTCACTACCATACTCAATAATGACTCTCAATAATCCTTATTATGTCATGGATGCACCTCCCAAGAGGCATGTCTGATGCGAAGAGGCACCAAAGCCACTACAGTGTCTCTTTATAGCTCACTACTGTCACTGTCACTTCAGTCTTCTCTTCAGTCTTCAGCAGCAGCTGCTTCTTCCATTTGTTTTAGCTCTTTTGAACTTAGATTTATCCTTCCCAAAAGTTAGAAAACTTTTTCAAAGTCACACATACATTCTACAGAACACTTATAGAAGATCTACAAAACAGAACAGAACAGGAACAGAGTAGAGACAGAACAGAGACAAAGGCTTTACAGAAGGTTTACAAAGGGTTATAGAAGGTCATCAAAGAACATCAAATCCTCATAAATCATACTAAAACCATTCCAAACTATCAAAACTATTCAATAAGATTTCAAAAAAATTCAACCTTCATCAATCATCAATCCATGCTTCATACAGAAGAAAATCAGAATAAAACAGAAGCTATACATAAGGTATCAGAACCAATCAAAACCTCAATAGAACCTATCAGAACATCACAGAGCTTCATATTTCCACTAAAAATCATTATGAACTTCCAAAACATAATCAATATCATCCAAAACACTCTTAAACACTTCCATTAACAACCAAACATCACTCAAAATTCATCAAAAATCAACCATTCAGACCTCAAAAATAACAAAAATCAGTCAAAAATTCAATCTTTTTCCACTCTCAAACGGTCATTTGATGACCGATTATGCCCGGTTGGTGCCTTTACATATGGAAGTATGCCTATGGTTTACCTATGGTTTTGAGCTTGGATTGAGCCACTGTTTGCTCAGTTTTGGGCATTTATTTGCTGTTGGAATATAGGGCTGAAGCTCTTTTGCTTATGTTTGGATATGGCTATTGCATTATTCGAGCTCTGTCTTGGATGTATACATTGATGTACTGACCTCAGGGATCGACATAGAGCTTGGATTTGCTCTCGAATCATTGGTTGAGCTTGAGCTCGCTTCGCATAGCATTTGGATATTCATCTTTGCTATACTTATGGCATGTACTTTGCTTATGTCTGATCGGTCTTGACATGCTTAGCCTATGCCACTACTACATGCCCATTACATTGTTTAGAGTTGGATGCTACTGAGCCTTTCTTTGGCTTGAATTTTGATTGCCCAGAGATTACTTTGTTTTTCGGCTTGCTAGAGTTACTGTTTGGATGTACTTGATGTCTATGGATGGTACACGATCTATATGCTCATGAGGTCTTATTGATGCTTGATCTTGGATCTTCTGGCACTGGTGCTATCAAATGTCCTTATTGAGCTTCTTTGCTTGATATTTATGGATTTTGTGCCAATGGGAGCATCTTGATATGCTTGATAGACATTGAGCAAGCGGTTTATGCTACTTGAGCATTCGGATACTTGAGACTAGGATCTTCACTTGGATGTTGCATGGTTGATATGTTGTGGTCCTCACATATGTACTTTGGCTAATTTGGGCTTTGCACTCCTTGAGCATAAACCTCTTTGTGTCAGGTCTTGCCACTGTTGTGTACCCTTTACCCTATTACACAAGGGGTGTGCTGGCTTACTAACAGATTCTTTTGACATGCTTGGGTGTTTGCTCGATGTCCGTATGACTGTAACATGTTGATTTATGCCCGCTTGATGCTGGCTATGCTTTGATAGTCAGTGGTTGACTTGGTGCATTCATTTTGCCTATAGTTTGCTCTCATTGTACTTGATTGTAATTTATTATAGTAAGAAGTTACGCATGGACTGATGTGGAATTTTCATGCTAAATCATCCTAATTTTATGTACTTTTGATGGTACTTGGTGGGTAGCATCATTAGTTATCGGTTCGTGGTCATTTTGCCTTGGTTTTGGTGGTATTTTGGCTGTTTACAACAAAAAACAGTAAGCAATTTTGAACTGTTTGCACCGTTTTGGACTGCAGTATGACATCTTCTTCTATTGATAGTGCTATCTTCAACACCATTAAGCTTGATGTTACGAATTATGCCTATTGGAAGAGCTAAGTTTGGTAGGTATTGGTACAAAAATCGCAGATAAAGCTACTAAGAATGCATGGCGAGCAGGTTGAAACCATGACTGATGACGAATGGGATGAGGTTGATGAGTTATGCAAGTTCATCCTCATCTTGTCTCTCACTGAACAGGTGCATTACAATGTGGTTGAGGAAGCCTAGAGTGCTTGGCAGCTTTGGGATAAAATCAAGAACCTCTATGACAAGAAAAGTCCAGCAAGTCAGATGTATTGGCTGAAGCAAGTTATGGACTTGCGCATGAAGGAGAATATGACAATGTCTACTCATTCGAGCCAGTTCCATGCTATTCTCAAGAATTTGACTTTGCAAGGCATTACCTTTAATGATGAGTTACTCCATTTTTGTTGCTTGGGACTCTGAATGAGTCATGGGATGTATTCTGCACTCCCTTATGTGCTCTTGCTATTATTTTGAACTTGCATGATATAGAGAGTGCTCTTCTGTAGGAAGAGATCAACCATAAAAACTTGGATGCCTCTTGTTTGTCGCATGCTTTGACTATTAGAGGCAGAGATGGTAATAGAAAGAATGACAGTGGATATGGATGTGGTAGAGACTCACAGAAGTCTAGGTCTAAGTTGTGTGGTAAGTCGCACAAGCAAGTCTTGTGGAAGAAATGCTAATGTGACATGTCATCACTATAGCAAAAAGGGTCACATATGCCCATACTGTCATGAGTTGCGCAAAGAGAAGGGGAAAGACAAAGTATAGGAAAAGTCCTTTGATCGCAGCATTATGCTTGTGAAATCTAGTGTGAAAATCAAGGGGATAAATGTCATGCAGACTGATGACTTCGATGGGGAATAGATACTTGCAGCTAGTTCTTGTAATGCTACGCCGTTGACCGAGGTTCACTCTATGTATGCACAGTGCTGGCTTTTGGATTCTGGTGCTTCATTTCATGTTACACCATGCCATGAGTGGTTCCATTCCTACCACACTGTCTCTGGTTTAGTTTGCTTAGGTCAGGTCACTTACTATTGTTGGCATTGGGGATGTACGACTGCAGTTCTCTACTGGCAATACTTTTCTATTACAAGATGTACATCATATACATGTGCTTACATGCAGTCTTATGTCTACATGGTAGCTTGATGATGTTGGATTTCATGTTTCATTTAGGGATTTAGCTTAGAAGATCACATGTGGCAGAATTATGCTTGCTAGAGGTGCCAAGGTTGGCAACCTCTATCCCCTTGTAGTTGATGAGTTTTCTGTTGACCATGTTTTGTTAGTTAGTTCCATCCCACATGTATCTCTTTGGCATGCCCATTTGGACTATATCTCCTTGAAGGGAATGAAAATGCTTTCTAGTTTGTAGTACTTACCGCCCCTTGACTATCCATGTTTTGATTCATGTGAGTATTGTCTTTATGGCAGACAGACTAGGAATACACATAAGAAGTCTGGTAGGACACACGCATGAGTGATCCCTTGGCATTGGTACATTCGGATGTCTATGGGCCCATGCCTTGTTAGTCTATGGGTAGTGCAAAATATTTTGTGACATTCATTGACGATTTTTCTCATAAAGTTTGGGCTTACGCCATTAAGCTTAAGTTAAATGTCTTGGCTGTGTTTCAGAGACGGCTTGCATTGGTTGAGAACCAGACTGGGCATAGGCTGAAATGCCTTAGGACTGACAATGGGGGGGAATATGTGTCACGTGCCTTTGAGCAGCTATATGACAAGAGGGGTATTAAGTGTCAGTTGATCGCCCCCTATATCCCACCCCAGAATGGTTTGGCTGAGCGGATGAATAGAACCATCCAAGAGCATGTATGTAGTATGCTTAGCCATGCACGCCTACCACAAAGCTTTTGGGTTGAGGCAGTTAGTACATCTGTGCATAGCATCAATAGATCACCTTCCAGTGGTTTGGATTTCCAGGCTGCAGAGGAGGTATGGACTAGGAAACCTCCGTCTTATGCACATCTATGTGTCTTTGAATGTGAGGCATTCTACCATGTGCCCAAGGACAAGCAGACTAAGTTGGATCCTAAGAGTGTCAAATGCATTTTTCTTGGCTATGGAGATGCAAGCGAGATGGATTACCGCCTTTGGGATCTGCAGGCGCAGAAAGTCATCCGCAGCCATGATGTAGTCTTCCATGAAGACAAGATGCATAGGCAGCCTGAGAAGGTGGTAGAGATACATAGGGTTATAATCCAGGAGGAGCCACGTGCTCCTACACAACCAGTGGACAACCTGCAACAACAATCCGTACACATGGCCAGGGTGTTGGACAAGATTCTAGACATGCAGCAGGGCCTGCAATGATACGGTCTACTAGAGCTAGATGTCCACTTGATCGATTTGAGCCCTCGATGCATTATGTCTTGGTTACTGATGTAGGAGAGCCTCTCACCTATGATGAGGCTATACGCATGGGTGACAGTCACTCTTGGGAGAGGGCTATGCAATCTGAGATAGACTCCTTGCATAAGAACATGACTTGGGATTTGGTTTCCTTGCATGCTGGCAAGAAAACTCTGCCATGAAAATGGGTGTACAAGCTGAAAAGTATCCTTGGACACCCCAAGCCCGCTTATAAGGCCAAAATTGTTGCGAAGGGTTTTAAACAGGATCATGGAGTTGACTTTTATGAAGTCTTTTCTCCTACCACCCTATGCTTGGTTTTAGCCTTAGTTATGCAGCTTGACTTGGACATGTATCAGATGGATATTAAGATTGCATTCTTGCATGGGGATTTGCATGATGAGATTTTCATGGAGTAACCTAAGGGCTTTGCAAAACTTGGTAGGGAGCACCTGGTGTGCAAGTTAAAGAAAAGACTTTATGGCTTGAAGCAGTCACCTAGGGAGTGGTCTCATAAGTTTGATGCCTTTATGCAATCACAGGGCTATGGCAGGAGCATTATGGATCCGTGTCTTTATACGAAGAAAGCCCATGATGGCTCATTGCTCATTTTGGTACTTTATATGGATGATATGCAGGGAAAGCTCATGATGAGTTGGATGCTCTTAAATCTCCATTGAAGAAGAGCTTTGAGATGAAGGATTTGGGACATGTCTCTCACATTCTTGGTATGTGCATTAAGCACGACATGCATCAGTGACTACTCTATCTCTCATAGAGGGGGTACATTCATAAAGTCCTTGAGTGTTTCCGTATGTAGGACATGAAGCCTATTGGCTATCCATTACGTTCTTATGTGAAGGTCTCACAGGCTGATTATCTGCAGACAGATGAGCAGAGGGCTGAGATAGCCAATATCCCTTATGCATTAGCTGTGGGCAATTTGATGTATTCCATGATAGCCACTTGCCTAGATATTGCCTTTGTAGTTGGTGTTGTGGCACTCTATATGGCTACACCTGACAAGAAGCATTGGGATGCCATGAAGGGTATTATGAGATACTTGAAGGGCACAACAGATATGTGTATTTGCTATGGCAGCTAGGATACAAGAGTTGTGGGGTACACAAACTTCGATTATGCAAGACATGCAGATAGTAGGAAGCCCACTTCTGGCTATGTATTCACCTATGTTGGAGGTGCTATCTCTTGGATGTCTAGGGTTTAGAAGTGTACACTCTCTCTACCATTGAGGCCGAGTATGTTGCAGCCATTGAGGCTTGCAAGGAGGCCATATAGTTGGGCCATTTGGTTTATCACCTTGGGATTGATACTATACCTACGCTGCATTTGGATTCTATGAGTGCTATTCAGCTAGCCAAGAATTCGGTCTTCCATGCAAAGATGAAACAATTGAGGTGAGGTATCACTTCATACATGGGGTTGTGGAGGACAAGTCTGCTGACCTTGTCAAGATCTCTAGTGACGAAAATCCTGCAGATCTACTCTCAAAAAGCCTCACTACTGAGCACTTTGCCTTCCTCAGGAGATTGATGGGCATTGAATGAGATGACGTTTTTCCTCATCTTGTTGTACATGTGTACATTGTAATGTATTTTCTTTTTCTTTTCACTCATTAGGGTAGATTTGGCTTTAAGTGGGAGGCTGTTGGGGATAAAGGCGCCTCTACCTAGCCGCCCATGTATTACTACACCGACAATACCTACCACTACACATTGTAGGTGGCGGTGCCCATCACCGTCACTTTATTATTTATTCTTTTAGTGACAGTTTGAATAAAGGAAGGCCTGGTCATACATTATGACTGTTGGAGTTTCCATTTGGTCTCTCCCTCTCTCTTTCTTGCTCATGCTCTCCTGCCATAGCTCTTCCAAGCAAGCTTCAATACTTCTCTCCTTTCATGAGCGATGCTCCAGTATATTACGTAGAGGAGCACCATAAATCTTCCAAGCAAGCTTCGATCCTTCTCTTCTTTCATGAGCAATGCTCCAGTATATTATGTAGAGGAGCCGAACAAGAACGAAGCATACGTAAACCACTATGTCTCATATGACAATGAGGGTAATCCCATCTTGATGGATTTCAAACTAGTGCCACATTGATGGCATTGGGCAGGGGAAGAGGTAGAGATCTAGGAGGACAAATCCACAAACCCATCACATGTTGGACTTGCAGTCACCCAGGACACATCTCATTTCAATGTCCTAAAAGGGAGAAAGCTAATAGAGACAAGGCTGACCTAAGATGCCCTGAGTGTGGAATCACACACTTGTATGTCGAGTGCTCTAGGCGAAAACCATCCACTGGTTCGACTATCATACCGAATGTACCATTTGGGACTATTTGGAGTGGAAATACTTGATGGCGTAGCCATACCAATTCCGTTGAATGTTATGACACGTTATCTCTCCTCCCCTCACTCTCAAGATCACTATCACTCACACTTACTCTCTCTCACACTTACTCTCTGATAAAGCATGCCGGTATTTCATTACCAGGACCTAACAACCTCAATGCAGCTTCAATAGGGAAGAGACGCCATAGAAGAAGGAAAAAGCAAGATAAGAAGAGGAGTACGCTTAAGACAAATAGTACCACCACGTTACCAGAGAGGAAGCAAATGCAGAAGAGAGACATTTGCTCCTAATACAACATAAAAGAGAAGTGCCAAGGTTGGAGAATATCCCTATTCGAGGCACCAATTGGAAGTGGTTGATAAGGTCAAGGAGTGGGTGAGAGAAGCCCAAGCACACCTAAAATATGCAGATCCCATCATGGAAGATGAGATCGATGAGCTCTCTAGCGTGAGCACACCCGTCTTGCCTACTCGGTTCAAATCAAGAGACGCACTCACACCGCACGTAACACCACATAGATAGAGCCTAGACGCCACAGGTGGGTGGACTACCCAAGATCATTGGCAAAAGAGTGTAGAGCCTAATGAAAAGCAGGTAGTGGGAAACTTGGTCACGACATTGATATCAGCCCTTGTGACCCTTCCTCTTGGAGAGCTGCTCAGGCAGAACACGGGATGCTATGGCAAGGGTTGAAGTAGTGGATAGAACAACATGATGGGCTTAGCATGACCGACTTGCCTGACCACGATGCAGTAATGCACATATTAAGCTTAACCTTGAACTCAATGCCTAGGTCTTTGTATGTGAATGCTTTTTGGGAAGGCATTGAGATGCATGCAGTCTTACCTGTCAATGCATTAGGAGATGCTACAAGAAAGTAAATTGTAGACACAGGAGCAGGAGTCAGTGTACTCAACCATGCAATTCTGCAGACTTGGGGTAACCCACCTATGGAGATCGCAAGGTTTAACATCATGTTGGCTAACGGAATGAAGGTTAGACCATTTGGAGTACTAAAAGACTGGCCCTTGAGGATAACGTGAGTCCAATTCTTAGTGAACTTCATAGTCATGAAGGGAGTAGACTATGACATCCTACTAGGCTGACTTTGGATGCAAAATGCACAAGTGATAAAAGATTGGGGCAACAATCTCATATTCTTATGCAACAAATTGGAGGATGTAAGAGTTGAGATGGACACTTGGAAGACCACTTCGGTCGACCTAGATGCCACCTCTCCTATGTTAAAAGGAGACTCACAAGTCAGCAAATCCTATGGGCCACTAACAAAGTATATCCCTTGACCCTCGAGGATGAGTGGGATTGGATGCATGTGCTAGCCACCATCGATTTACTGTTCTCACATGAAGAGGAGGATTATAAACGGGCTGACATGGCAATCGGTGAGTCCCAAAAAGTCACATTACCTCAGCTGCCATTGAAGAATAGGGTCCCACCATCAATACCTCTCTACATGATAGCCAAGAGCTCTACTAATCAACCAATACTAGTACACCTACCACACAAGCCTCCAATGCTAGAATTCCTTGTAAATGCACAAGTAGCCACCATCACTAAGATTGAGGAAGAGGGTGAGGAAGTAGTGGCACCTGCCTACATGTGCATATTAGTTGACTTCCCTGAAAACACACATATTTGATGCAATCATTGATGAGGGAGCTAATTGTAACATCCTTACGCACGATCATTGGACCCTCATTGGCAATTGTAGCCTACCAACACTAAACTCAACCCATTTGGAAGACAGTCCTACTCATTGTTGGGAAAGTGCAAAATAGCGGTCTCTATCAAGACTAAAAGCCTACCTATGATCTTCTATGTGATGCATAACACCAAGGCTATTGGTAAAAGGAATCATTGCTAGGACGCACATTGAAGAAACAAGCACATTGCAATGTCGACTATGACTCAGAGCGCATTCACCTTGCCATTGGCAATGTTTGGATAGTGATAGCTTTCAACAAAGGCACAACACAACTCCATCAAAGCCTACTGGAGGAACCTAATGCAAGGTCTAAGGAGGGGGATCATAACTTGTCCCATCTTGCCAAGACAAGTCAGACGCAGAGCCTAAAGGAGGCATATCCAAGACCACTGAGTAGGAGCTCAAATGGGTGCCCAAATGAAAACTGAAACTACTTAGAAGCCAACCCTCACAAATTCATGACCACAAAATATCATACCCTAGGCCTAGGAGGCAAAGATGGTGCTACAACACCGGAGTAGATAAATAGTCAAACCGTGATGGGTACCCAAAGACCTATTGTGCGCTCAAGGCTACTACAAAGGCAATAACTAGATTTGGTTGCCCAAGACTAGGAACTGTATGTGTGCTCCTCAATCCAAGCCCTCTAGTCCAACATCTCCACAAAGTGGTGAGCCAACTAGGGATGAGAAATCCATTGCCTCAAAAAGCACCAAATCCATAGAACCTCACGGAGTCTATCAACCAAAGCCACAACCATGTGGGCCTAGGCCAGCTCAACCCAACACTTCCAATGTCACGACTACTCCACAAGCTAGGAGTAGTACATCAATCGAGCAGCACGACCAATCTATTGCACTAGTGGTCGATAGACACCCCATTGAACCACCCATCAGGCACGCATCAATAGGCTGAGCTATCCAGCTCAACCAAACCCCAACCTCCCATAGGCCTTAGACCCTCATATAAGCATAAATCTATCCTTACGTTGGCCATGGACCTAATCATGAACATGGAGGATGACTTAGTCACCTGCATCAGATGCTTGGATGTCACATTCACCACACTAGCCAGGAACTATGAACTGCTGGACTTAGGCCTCCTTGATGAGACATTAGTAATGGAAGTGTGCTCCTTGCCATGCACTTGGGAGGACTATGAGTTCATGTTTATCAAGATTCTTGAGGTAGACAAGGAATTGATTGACAATGAGATCTCTCTCGAGCAAGCTTACATACAACGATTGATCACATCATATCATAGGAGCAAAGTCTCCACAATAGGCAAAGAGCTAGAAGAGCTTACAAAGCTAGCCAACTCTGACTCTTTTTTTTTTTGCAAAAACGGTATGCTCTACACCTCCAATGGGAACAAGAAGGCTGCCAAATCATGGCTCCTACCTCTTTCAGAGTCTTGGCCATCATGTACAAATGACCTTTAGAGGAATATGTCATGGCCCACCCATGTTTTGATCAAATCCTAACCGAGGAAGAACTGCATATTGCTAGCAGGATGAACTTTGGTGACTTCCTCCAATGATGTCTTGACCTACATTACACGTAGTATTAGACCTCATGACATGGATTATCATGACCACTTGGAGTATAACCCAAAATTCTACGATTGGCTCATGACGAAGTAAAGCACAACAAGCATGCACTTAAATTCCCTTAACTCTTCATCCTCCAATCCTAGAAAGGATTTTCATCATTCCCAGAGGGGGGGTGTACGATGAAAAAGAAAACATGACTTGAGCTTCAAAACTTTAAATTGAATTTCAAAAGTAAAAAAGGTTTAGGTGTATGTGGTATGAAACATAATGGAACATAAAAGGTGTGGGGATAAAAACAAACCCTAAAACCTTAATCAATGTTCAAAAATAGAAAAGAATGCATAAAAATCAACTCATGATTGAGTAAAAGTGTTAGAAATTCTTGTGAAATGCATGGCCTGTTTAAATAAAACTTCTCTTTCTATATTTAAGCATTTCAATTTTCATAAGCATTTCCTTCATCCCCTACATATCTTTTCGCAAAAATTATCTGAAGAATACTGATGGTGAGCTATGGCTTCAAGACAGGCACCTCCAATGGCAGGACAAGAGAAAACCAACAAGCTATCATTCTCAAAGGAAGAGCAGGCAAAGTACAGCCTCTCAGTCAAAATGAGGGCCTTCAACCAGTTCAAGCTCTACACCTCCAATGGGAACAAGAAGGCTGCCAAATCATGGCTAATGTTGAGTAGAGACGTGCAATCAAAACCTCTGAGTACGACCCTACCTATGTGGCTCCTACGTCATTCAGAGTCTTGGCCATCCATCATGTACAAATGACCTTTAGAGGAATATGTCATGGCCCACCCATATTTTGATCAAATCCTAACCGAGGAAGAACTGCATATTGCTAGCAGGATGAACTTTGGTGACTTCCTCCAATGATGTCTTGACCTACATTACACGTAGGTATTAGACCTCATGACATGGATTATCATGACCACTTGGAGTATAACCCAAAATTCTATGATTGGCTCATGATGAAGTAAAGCACAACAAGCATGCACTTAAATTCCCTTAACTCTTCATCCTCCAATCCTAGAAAGGATTTTCATCATTCCCAGAGGGGGGGTGTACAATGGAAAAGAAAACATGACTTGAGCTTCAAAACTTTAAATTGAATTTCAAAAGCAAAAAAGGTTTAGGTGTATGTGGTATGAAACATAATGGAACATAAAAGGTGTCGGAAATAAAAACAAACCCTAAAACCTTAATCAATGTTCAAAAATAGAAAAGAATGCATAAAAATCAACTCATGATTGAGTAAAAGTGTTAGAAATTCTTGTGAAATGCATGGACTGTTTAAATAAAACTTCTCTTTCTATATTTAAGCATTTCAATTTTCATAAGCATTTCCTTCATCCCTACATATCTTTCCGCAAAAATTATCTGAAGAATACTGATGGTGAGCTATGGCTTCAAGACAGGCACCTCCAATGGCAGGACAAGAGAAAACCAACAAGCTATCATTCTCAAAGGAAGAGCAAGCAAAGTACAGCCTCTCAGTCAAAATGAGGGCCCTCAACCAGTTCAAGTTTAGGCATATCCTGAACCTAGAGGATGTGGCCATGGAGGAACTGGTCGTAAAATAAATTTTAAAGCAATGCAATATGTAGAAGTACCTGGACAAAGTCAGCCAAAGTTGTGGACTATGAGAAACACACGGAATTCGTCTGAACTTTCCAGAGGAATTGCGGCACCGTAATGGTGTACCAAGAAAATGAAACCCGCAAACCTGAGCCCCAAGTTTGTGCAGAGAGAGTTGTGCCTACCCAACAAGGTTGACATATGGCCCAGAAGAGACATATATGATATGTTGGGGATGGAAAATATCCTAGTCCACACTAATGATGGCATCAATCTTGCAGACATCCTGGATCCAAAAGTCCAGCTCTGCAAAGGCGAAGATAGTCCATGCATTGTTCTCCAGTCATAGGTACAATGCATTGATGAGCCGAATCAACATGCCTATGTTGGAGAGCATCGCAGACAAATCCTTGGATGAAGTAAACTTGAATGACTTTGTGCGGAAAACAATAGAAACTTCAGCAAAAGCATTGGACATAGGTGGAAGACTTGCAGGTGGAGAATCCTTGGCCTCCAAAGGTGGAAGACTTGCAGGTGGAGAATCCCCAGCCTCCAAAGCTAGGAAGAAATTGTCGTCGAAGGCCTCTACCATTGGGTTCGGAGGGGTCTTGATGGCCATCATCAAAGAGGCCATGGGGAAAGCGCAAGAAGATGAGGGAGCTGGTGAGATGCCAGATAGGTCTCCTCCTCACCAGGAACATGAGCAATCAAGCAAGAGGATATAGAGTGATGAGCAAGAGAGCGAGAAGAAGGAGAGAACAAACCTACAAAGAGCCCAAACTGAGTCCATAAGTACCAAAGAAAGAAGAAAGAGAAGAGAAAAGGAAGAGATGAAAAGAATAAAAGAGGAATCCAAGAAAGCTACAGAGGAGAGGAGGAGGAAAGCAGAGCAAGAGACTGAGGAGTTAATGAATAAGAACACCCAAACACAAGCTCCTAAGCACCCAAAAACATGCCATCCCCAATAGTAGAGGGTAAGGGCAAGGGTCCCCTTAATCTTATCCCACCTATCCTAGTGCCCACCAGCCCAGTCTCTTCACCCACCCAAGGCTCTTCTACCACGGTGGATGCCAACAACCTTGTGGCCTAGGTGAAGTTTTCTAGTCAATAAAGAGACAAATCAAGGTGCAAGTGGAGGAACCCCAGTGATAGGAACAAGAAGACCAGCAGCTATACGGATGTGGAATCCAAACAGGATCCCAAAAGACAAAAGATAGAAGCATCCACAATGACCACTCCTACATTGCTACCGTCGTCTACAAATTATAATGACAATGTCAAGGAACTCCTGTCACAATTGGAGAGGGGAAAAGAAGAAAAGAAAATAGCTATCATTGCTGAGCTCGAGACTGAAAGGGAGAATATGGTAGCCTCTCAACTAGAAAGAACCCACCAAGTGGCCATGTATCAAAGAGAAATAAATGAGCTACAAGAGGAGCTCAAGGCCAAGGGAGGAGAATGTGAAAGGTGGCAAGCAAAGCTCACTACGAAAATGCAAAACCTCATGAGCCTACAACACCATTATGATGAGCTAGTAGTGTTATATAAAGACCTACAAAAGGAAAATGAAAAGATGCAAAATTTCATGGAGTAGCTAGCAGTAGCAGAGCAGAAGAAGAAAGAAGCCAACGGTACCAAAATCACATAGAAGATTTGAAAAAGAAGGTAGCCTCGTGAGCAGAAAAGACTAGAAAGAGAAATGAAGGAGCAAGAGCAAAGAATAAGGGCCTTAGCCCAAAGACATAATGAAAGCTTGGAAGAGATGAAAAGAAGAGCAGATGAAGGGGTAGGCAAGAGTGAGGAACGAATAACAGCCTTAGCGAGCAGACTTGTCCTTGTAGAAGGTGGCAAGGTATTAGTAGAAAGCAGGGTAGAGGTTGCGCAAATAAGCTTGGAAGCCCAACAATGCACCTTCCTTGAGACTCTCTTAGATGCCACACAATTAGAAGAGGAGGAGGCCATTGAATCATTAAGGAGAAAATTGGAGATCACCCACATGGCTCTAAGACATGGGCTGCACATCCAACCACAAGCTACAGGCCCAAGGGAGCAGAGCCACAAGAGCACAGGGGAGAAGAGATGCAAAGGCCAACTGAAGACATAGGGCCAAGTTTTGAAATGGGGCAGCAATACATGGCTCCTTATTAGAATGTTATTAAGGCAAGACCCTACCCCACAAGAATATCGCCTCCCACCACTCTTTTTTTTATCTCAATGCCGGCATAGATAGCTATGCAATTCCCTCTCACCATCCTTTTGCATGGCCCTCTTAGAGGACATGAATGATAGCCGCCCCACCCAATGTAACCACCCATTCCCATCCACCACTCCTCTTAACGATCAAATGGGCCTAAAAGGATACATCCCAAGCAGACAATTTCTTAGCAAATCCATTAAGCCCCCAATTCCTCCCTCACATGACCATGACGACGAAGATTAGTTCTTTGTTATAATTCAAAAAAAGAGAGAAAAAGAAAAGCAAAGACAAAGAAACAAAGAAATGAGAAAAAGAAAAAGAAAAAAATAAGAGAATAAGCGAAGAAAATAACAAGAGAAAGTAATCGAATCATCGCACTACAAGTAGGCCACAATCACTGCACCTAGGGGTCCTCAAGTTAGGCGCATTTGGTGGCTTCAATCAGTCGGCTCCATCTTGTACTCTCTTTCTCTCTCTCTCATAATGTGAATGCTTGTATAGCCACTCTGTATTTTTAGAACTTTAATTGCAATGGAGTGATAGTTCCCTCCCCTTCCTCCCTTCCTCCCTCCCCCCACCCCTCTCTTTCCCTTCCCCAAACGAATTGGATACAAAAAAATTCATACAAGCAATCCAAATATACGTTTATATTGTGTTAACTTCTAGCAATAGCACTTTTTCTTGACAAACTAAGAGAAATAATGTCACCAAAATCTTGTCAAAATTTTGACATAAGCTAACCAAGTGAATTGTATGACCGTATTTTCTTGATAAAATAAAATACAGTTATGCTAAGAGGTAGTGTTGGCATTGCATTGCTAGTCACACTATAGGTGGTGTTGGAAAAGTTTTTTGGCTTCCACATACAATGTGCAAGTTTTCTTTAGTGGTTTATCTCCACACCGATGGGTATGATGTATTATCTTAGGTCCCCTTTTTCTAAAGATGACCAACTAATAGGACTGTAATCCCATGATTGGCACAAGATTTGCTAAGTTTGTGTCCTCTCCTTGATAGTAAATACAATCAATATTTCACTATTTTGTGTCGATCTCTAAAGTTTGTAATGCTTTAAATTTTTGGCAGTTTATACTACTGATTGCGATGGTAGGGTGGCTCACTCTAGAGATATGTTTGGTGATTTATAAGTTATTGAATTGAGTGCAATGGATCTTATAGAAGGAGAACACGATATTCCCCATTGCATCCACAAGGCAAGGAGCAATTAAGATAATCTGTCTCTTTGAGAACTATCTATCCATGAGCATGCTTATAATACAAACTGATCTTCTAGTACATCTCATGGACGAAGTGGAGATTGTAAGACCCGTCCAGACCCGATGGATGTGTTTCTTGAAGAGCTTCACAAAACCTTGAAGGGGTTTATGAAAAAATAACCTCATCCAAAGGGTAGCATGGTTGAAGGTTGGCTAGTGTCGGAGGCATTGATGCATATTTTAGAGTAGGTGTGCAGAAGGTGGATTCAGATAATAAGATGTTGTGGGGACGCTAAAGGACGATGATAGATTGACAAGAGATGTGGTGGTTGAAAATGGGATAGAGAAGAGGATGGATGGTGCCATGGAGAAGAAAGTGAATTGTTTTTGTATATTGCACCATGCATCCATGGAGGAGTGGCTTAGTAGGTATGAGTAAGCCATAAGGAAACTAGAGGTAGAACGATCAAAATTTCAACATAGCACATGCCATCGGCCAGTTCGGCATTGTGAGGCCATGGAGGAGTTACCGTAGTTCAGGCCTACAAGGTGGTTACATGATCTCTTGACTGCAACTTCATGCAAAGAGGTAGAAGTCTCTAGGGAGGAGTGGGAATTATTGAGGGAATGTAGTTTGAAGATGATTGCATACTTTCTTTATTGTTGTATCTAGCAATTGTATACGATAACTAACCTAGCCATTTCAATGTATAGTATTAAATCTACAATGTGATATGGTCATGTGGGTGGCATTTTTGAGTTGAGCTCATTGACAAAATGTGCTCCACGATAGATTGTGGTGTCATGGTGAAGTTTAAGCAAGAGAGTCAACAGCGGGCCATAGATTCAAATACTGTAGTAGATGAAAGGGAGTATTTTGGCAACTTACAAAGTGTTATTTTAGTAGATCACTATAGCTTCTCCATAATTATATTCGATGTACAATGGTTTAAAGTAGTATTGAAAGGAGTAAAGGCAATTGTTTAGTATGGACCATCTAGATTCTTGGAGGTAGATTTTGACTAAAGATAAAACGATTTGTGCGACATGTTTGTCTTGCTAGGTCACTGTGAATAGGTGCATGACATTTTTTGTTATTTTTTCCATAGCATGAAACAATCACAAATGCTTTTTCACTCTTTGCAGTAGGCTTATATATGATACTAAACATGTAATCTCTCCACTAACACTAGTTCTGTAGATCCAAAACAGTAGATGATGGTGGAAAATTGCAAAGTGCTAGAGCAATGAAACGTCAAGGCAGAGGAGTGAGTTAAAGTCTTCCAATAGGCAATGCTAGATCTAGAAAAGTTCAAAGTGCTAGAGTAGTGAAACGACGAGGAAGAGGAGTGGATTAAATTCTAGCAATAGGCAATGCTGGATCTAAATTGAGACTAGAAGGCATAATTTGACCTTCTTTGGTAGTATATTCTGGAGGAAGAGAAGGCCGAGGTGGCCCAAGAAATGGAGAAGGTTGACATTTTCCATCCTGGCCAAGATTCGACTGACCTAGATCCAATTTTCCCTATGCCAAAATGCTACCAAAGCACTCACCTCCCACAAAGATCCATAGCTAAGAAAGAATCATGCAGGATCTAGTAGAAGAATCCCCAAATCCCGATGCACCAAGCAAGGATAAGGGAAGCAAAGATCCTAGCCCTAATGATCCACCCTCCAAAGACCCCTTTGCTTCTAATCAAGATATCATGAAGTTGACAAGCATTACCTAGCTTCGAGCCCATCTTGCTAAGTTTGAAACCCCATCCCTGAAATGGTGGCACCGCATCCATACACTCTTAAGCACCAAATCCCTACACAAACAAGAAATGTTTTGTAGACTTGCCTTGCTTGCATCACATTTGAGCGTAATCAACTCTAGCAAAAAATCTAGTTGGGAGTGCTGTACTTGGAAAAGCTTGTGGCCAAGCTAATATTTCATAATATTATGTAACCTTCACTCTGGACCCATATCAACTTCTAGTTGCAATAGCAACACATGCAGTATAATTTGCTTTCTCCACTATAACCCCAAATCACCCCATCCACACAACTAAAGGGGATGGAATGGCAGTGGAGAAGGAGAAAAGGAAGATGCAAGAGAGAAGAGCACACACAATGTAGGTGTTGTCAAGAATGATATGACAGCCTTATTGCACTATCTCATATATATGAATAAAGAATATGGGTGGTCACTATACATAGGCAGGCCCAAGGGCCTTTTACCCCAACAACCTCCCACTAAAAGGCCAATGGCCTAGGGAGTGAAAAAACAAAGAAAAAAGGAAAAGAGACAAGGTGAGGAATCATGATATCTCACCCAACACCCAATTGAAAAGTGAGCTATGCAATAAGCGGGAACCTCTGCGAAAGAAGTTTCAAGCATCCTCAAGTCCATGACATCTAGGAGACAAGCGATCATGTAGCTCCATATAATGGAGAAATCCAATAATGCTTCTCATGAAGCAAGCACAACTCATGAGTGCAAGGCTGTAATGCATAAGCATCAGAGTAGTGCATAGCATTAGCGTGGCACATAGGAGCTAGTTGATAGAACATAGACTCTCCAAAATCAATCATAAAAGAAGGGCCAACATCCCAAACGCATGTTAGATGGGGTCTCAAGAGAGTATGCGGCCTTAGTGAAGCGGAAGACTAACATACGGCTATAGCATCAACCATAAAGCACACTGAACGTGCATCAAGAGGCTTGAGAGATGTCTGCATCTCATAAAAGACAGCATGACGACTGCGTATAACCTGTTGGGCATCCAAATCCCATAACCTGTTGGGCATCCAAATCCCATAACCTGTAAGCCTAAAAGTCACCATCTCAATAACCAAGGAGGATACATTTGCATGACATAGGCATATCTAGCATACATACAAATGTCTGGCAACCAAACATGCTCAAGTAATCATAGGAGGGTCTCATGCCACTCCATGCCTCATGTGGTGTAATACCATCCAAAGTCAGACATAGCATCCTATTAAGCAAGTAGATTGCCATCATAAGGGCCTCAGCCCAAAAGCTATAAGGTAACCCAACTGTGGTAAGCATAGAAGCAACCTTTGCCTGTAGATTTAGGCACATGCCATGAGCAATCCCGTAACACCGTGGGCATAGGAAATCAATGCCAGACTGCTGACAATAGGGCTGAAAGTTGGGAGAGATAGCATGACTCTCATAATCCATCTGCAAGCACCTAGGCCTATAACCAACAGAATCCATAAACCTGTCAAGCATAACTGTGGCATTCTCAATCCATACCAAGGGAAAAGCCCAAAAATGGTGGGTAGCATGATCCACAAAGATCATAAAGTACAATGCTCCACCAAGTAACTGGAAAGGCATAGGTCCATATACTACACAATGGACAAGATCTAGAGGATCATGCCTCTCATGATTGCCATGAGCCAAAGGGGCTCTGCAAGGACCATAAGTACAATTAGGGCAAGCATCAAGATCTACATGTGGCAAAGGAGGGAGCATGGAATTTGAACGAGACAAGATCTCCATCTCTCTGTGGTGCATATGGCCTAGGCGATAATACATAGCAATGCATGTGGTATCCGGATAACCACAACCATAGAATCTCCCACATGAGAGACCTGCACTGAGTAATGAGAACCAACTCTAGAACCTTAGGCCAAAACCAAGCAACCATGACAAATCTTCCATGACCTATCCTAAAGAGAAACAAAGTAACTTGCATCATGCAACTGGCTGACAAAAATCAAGCTCTTATTGAGCATAGGAACATGTAGAACATCCTTGAGCATAAGAGAAGTCCCATTAGGCAAAGCTAGGTGTATGTCCCATGTACCAACAATAGCATAAGTTTTCTCAAGGCCCAAATCAATACATCCGTCAACCTCCCTATAAGAAGAGGACCATGCTCTATGAGGGGTAACATGACAAGATGCCATAAAGTTCAAAAGCCAATCAAATGTATAAACCTGATCACTGAGTAAGTAAGTTGTAGGGCAACAAGATGACAAGAGTACATGCTCAACTACATCATCATGGGTAACTGCATGTATCTCATTACTAGTAAGAGTGGTAACACCTGTTGCATCTGCTATTTCTCTGACTCTCTGCTCATGTCGAGTCCATCTTTGTCTCTACTGCTCTCTAATTTGACTAAAGCACTTTCTTTGAACATGCCCAAGTTTCCCACAATAGAAACAAACAGCACCTGAAGTAGAAGAACTTGTAGAAGATGACAAGGTATCCAAGTCATCACGAATAGGGCTATCCACATCCAAGGAACTCAAAGAGTCTAGGGCTATCTCAACATAGGGAACTTGCACATAAAGACAATTGTCAATAGAAGCACAAGTGGTAGAAGCATGCTGCTGCAAGTACTCTTCCATTCTCACTAGAGAGGGAAGCACAGAAGCATCGACCAGGGATGGAGAAGCTCCCACATGAAAAAGAATTGTAGCTAAGTGCATGACATAACCAACCACAATAGTGTAAAAGGCAAGACATTTGTCAAAAGAGCATACGGTATTCAACCATGAAATCAGCCCATAACCATAATGGCAAACATGACTCTGCAGTACATCAGACCACATAGTAGCATCCAAGTCAATGCAAGACCGGTAAGTGGCATAAGATCTTGCAATGGTCAAGCTCCAGGAGAAGCCCAAGTATCTATACAACAGCATCCAAATAAGTGGCTTTGTTAAGTACATGACAGTAGACAAAGGGCATAGCTACATAAGTATCAAGAGCAACTGCTCTCTCACCTATATGGGCAAAAGAAATCCAACTAGCATAAAAGCTAGGCAATACAGAAGCAACAAAGCCACAACTGCTAAACCCAAGCATTGTCAAGAAGTTCGCTGATCAAGAAGTAACCCACAAAGCCATAACTGCTAAACCCAAGCATTGTCAAGAAGTCCACTGATCAAGAAGTAACCCACAAATAACCAAGCATCAATGAGCAATGAAAGCTCAATAACCAACTACCAAGACAATGGAGCAAGCACTGCTCAAACATGTATCTGCATTCAAGTATATCCAAGATCCATAATCGGGGCATTAAGGGCCAAATAGCATCCAAGCTGCATAAGTGATAAGCTGACCAAATGTAAACTACTCCACAAAATTCTCAAATGCAAGTCGATTCAAGCCCAAACATTTGCCATACTGTAGCTGAACCCAAAAGCATCCACATCAGACATCAGTCCCATAATGGATAGCATGGGGCATAAACCTTGTCAAGTGAAATGCCAAAGAAAATGACAGTGAACCAAGAATTGAGCTCTACTCTTTGCTCAAGAAGCATCCAGGAGCATAAACATCAAAGTGGCATCATCCAAATACATCAGCATATCATCCCGAGTAATTGGGAGCACTCGTAGATCATAGGCATAACTAAACTGGAGGTAAAATAACTTGTCAACCAAGGTAGCATAAATCCCAACCAACAATGAAGTGTTTGCATCCAAATCAAGGTTCAAGAGCTCTCAAATAGCATATCCGGGCATAAACCATGATGACCAAGCATCAATACATCCAACGGAACACCTGAATGTTAGCAAAGAGCATTATGCATATGCCGTCCCCCTAATAAAACCTTGCTGCCCAAACAATGTACAACAGTAAATTCTTGCATAAATTGAGCTATGAAAGCTCAAACCAATTCCCAAAGCATCTCAAAACATTGGGCAAACAACCCCCAAAGCATCTATGCATCAAATAGCAAGCCTCGGGAGCATCACATAAGATAAGAGTGTGTCATTTCCTTGCTGTAAATCAACTCAGATCTATTGTAGAAAATTTTGTGATCAGAATTTGGCAGATCTGACATTTCCATTGTGTCCGAAGCATGCCAAAAACCCAAGTTAGACTCTTATCTTTCCTAGATCAGGTTTTAGATGCCCGAGATATGAGAAAAAATGGGATTTTTGAGCCAGATTTTGAAATAGGCGCCAAAAAACGTGGAGCCTGCTGGTTATCTTGAGGATAAGGGGGAAAATGGGGTTTTTGAGCTAGATTTTCCCCCTTATCCTCATGATAACCAATAGGATAAGGGGGCAAATGGGGGCATACAAGGTGCCCAATGAAGGCAAGGAATACCTGGAAAGAGCCTATGAGGGCCGAGGAGAGGCGAGAAATGAAATCTTACCTCGGGATGATGATGATACCCCTTGTCAATAGAAGCCAGAGCCATCAGAGTCATGGCTTATAGAAGATCCATACTATGTGATATTACTAGACGCATCCTCTGAAGATGAATCCCTAAGTCCAAAATAAATCACCACTCACACAGAAGCAAACAAAGCTCTGATACCCTTTCAGCAATCTCAACAGACAAATGAGTCATCTGTTCAGATGGAGGACGCTAGTTCTAGTGGAACATCAGATGATAACACTACTCCCTTGAAAGATTTAGACCTCTATCCAGAAGCAATCCATGGGACATTCATCCACGAAGTGGAAGGTGAAAGACAAGTAATGTTCCGGGTACTAATGGTACTGAACGTCACCTAAAAGTGGGTCTCAATCTTCCAGAAGAAGAACTAGTGGTCGTGAGAGACTTACTCAAGGAGAACTTAGATGTGTTTGCTTGGTCATATAAAGACCTAAAGGGGATTGATCCCACAATATGTCAACATCACATTGACCTAGAGCCCAATGCCAAACCTGTAAGGCAAAGACAAAGGGGTATGAATCCTAATTATTTTGCTCTGGTGAAGGCTGAATTATTGAAACTTCTTAAAGCCGAGTTCATTTATCACGTGGCTGACAATGAATGGGTTTCAACCATTGCAGTAGTACCCAAGAAGAACGGGAAACTTCAAATATGTGTGGACTTTCGAAAGCTCAATTCGAAGATAAAGAAGGATCGTTTCCATATCCCTTTTACAGACCATCTGTTGGACACAGTGGCAGGCCATGACCTCTATTCCCTCTTGGATGGATTCAACAGATATAATCAAGTTCAAATTGTAGAAGAGGACCAATCCAAAACAACATTCACCACAGAATGGGGGATCTATGCCTATAGAGTGATGCCATTTGGGCTCCGTAATGCACCTGTCACCTTCCAATGAGTAATGATGGCTGCCTTCCAGAATCATTTGCATGATTTCATTGAGGTGTATCTTGATGACTTTTGTGTCTATAGCTTAATACGAGAGCATTGGGGAACCTAGAGCAATGTTTTAACAGATGCCAAGAGTATGGGATTTCTGTCAAATCTGACAAATGTATATTTGGCGTCTCATTGAGAGTTCTTCTGGGCCATATTGTCTCTGCACAAGGGATTGCAACAAAACCGACAAAGATTAAGAAGATTGCTGCCTTAACAGCTCCAACAAACCTCGAGTAATTGAGAGGATTTCTTGGTCATGTGGGTTACTAAAGAAGATTTATTGCACATTTTGCAACCAAGGCAGCCCCTCTGCACAAGCTCCTAAGGAAAGATAAGGATTTTCTTTGGACTGATGACTATGAAGAAGCCTTTAATACCCTAAAACAATGCCTTATCCAAGCACCTATCTTAAAGCCTCCTGATTGGACGAAGGAGTTCCATGTGCACATAGATGCATTAGTTGAAGGGCTAGGTGATGTTTTATGTCAAAAGGGCCCCTCTAAATTATGCAAGCCAAAAGGTCATTGATAGGGAATGGAACTATACAGTGACAGAGCTTGAGTGCCTGGCGATGGTGTTTGCACTAGAGAAGTTTAGACACTATCTACTGTCAATGCATTTCAAGTTCTACGTGGATCATGAAGCCTTGTCCTTCCTGATGAACAAAGCAGATGTTAAAAGATGACTGATGAGATGGTTGCTCCTATCCCAGGAGTTCAATTTTGAAGTGGTCACTAAGCCTCGCCATTCCCATGTCCTAGTCGACTATCTATCACGGATCCCTCAAACTGCAGAAGAGGAACAGGATGATCCAGACCTTCCTGATGCTTCCTTCTTTCTAGTTGAAATAGTTACTCCCCTGGTATGCAGACATAGCCAACCTCCTGGCAACTCAACAATATCCTCTTGGCATCTCAAGCCCCGTGAGAGGAAGAAGCTTCTATTAGAATCGGTCCCCTACACTTTGCTAGGTGGTGCACTATACAAGAGAGGCAAAGATGAAGTGTTGCAAAGATGTGTTGCAGGGGATGAAATCGCATAGTATTGAAAGCATGCCATGACGAACCATGTGGTGGACACTTTGCAGGAGAAGCAACAGCCAGGAAGGCTCTATTAGCAAGATACTGGTGGCCGACCCTCCACAATGATGCATATGACTACTACAAGAGATGTGATGCTTGTCAGCAAATGGGAAAACCCACCAAAATAAGTACCATGCCACTGTAGCCTATTCTTCCCCTAAAGTCGTTTGAGAAGTGGGGGATTGATTTTGTGGGTCCCATTGATCCACCTACCAGACGGAAGCAAAACAGATACATCTTAATATGTACAGATTATGTCACAAAGTGGTGTGAAGCTAAAGCTCTAAAGCAGGACAATGGTAACAACGTAGCCCTGTTCATATGCGAGAATATTATCACCCGTTTTGGCAGTCCCCTCGAGCTAGTAAGTGACAAAGGTACTCATTTCCTTAACAAAATCATGGAGGAGCTAACATAGCTGTATAAGATCTGCCATCCAAGTCCACTCCTTACGAGCTCCTTACTACCCCAAAGCCAACGGCCAAGTTGAAGTCACCAATCGCATCCTTTGCTCGATCCTAACAAGAACGATTTCCTCACATTGTCGCAACTGGTACGATCGACTTACAGAGGCCCTCTGGGCATACAAAACCCCCCATAAGCAGCTACAGGACAGACCCCTTTCCAGCTAGTGTACGATATAGAAGTGGTCTTCCCTGTTGAATTGGAATTGCCCTCTTTGCGAGTGGCAGTTAAAGAACACTTGGGAGATGATGAGTCACTGCAACGCCACCTCCTGCACTTAGAATGCTTGGATGAGATACGGCGGATGGCCCTATAGTGTATGGAAACCACTCAAGCACGACGCAAGGCCTATCATGACAATTTCATTAAGCATAAGGAGTTCAAAGAAGGTGATCTTGTCGTAGCCTATGGTTCGAGATTTGGCAAGTTTCCTAGCAAGCTTCAACAACAGTTCGTCTTCAAAATCCTGATGACAACAACAGCCGACATGATCTTCATCACCAACCCCTTGAGTGATGTGAGCTTTCATCCTAACAGGATGGGGATGTGAGTATAGGCTATCCTCTGTATCTTTAAAAAGAGTGTGAGACAGAGGGTGGGGTGAGTGACTAGTTTTTTCCTTCAAATCAAATGAGAGGTGAGATGTGTGAACGGAGTGTTGCACACACGGGTTGGGCCTCTCGATGCACAATGCACAATTTGTTCTTATGCACTACACCATAAGGCTCCCTGGCCTTCCTTCTTGCACTGAATGCCGGCACAGGGCGGGATGCACTGTTGCACCATCAAAAGTGCACAAGGCATACAACCTCTGCACACAAGTGACCGTGAGGATGATATCAATGGGTTTCAGAAATGGGCTGTGTATCTTTCAACAGAGTGTGAGATAGAGGGTGGGTTGAGTGTAACGGATGGTTTTTCAATCAAGTATTGAGAGGTGAGGATTGAGGGACATTACGACCATTGGTGTTAGGTATGTTTATGTTTCCCTATACACCCACGGGATGGGTCTCTGCCATCAACACAGGATACATCACTCTGTTCTGTACACAGTATTGCAAGGCTCCCTGGCCTTCCTAGTTGCACCTATGCCAGACGGGCAAGATGCACTGATGCACCATCAATCGTGCACCCTGGCATACTCCCTCTGCACCACTCCCTTGTCGATTCCTAAATTGAGTGTAAGATCTGGGTTTCTATCAATATTACCACGAGTGATGTAAGTTATGGGGCGAGTGACTATTCTTTCATTCCTCTTGAGTGCCAGCGAGTTGGGTAGCTATCTTTCGTCAATGACACCTCCCCGACAGGCTTCATCAACCAGCTACCTCCCTGGGTGCTGCTGCATGGTCCCTGCCATGCTAGCTGAACGCTGGAGCGAGCCGTGGTACCTCCTGCATGCAACTCCAACCCTTCTGTAGCAGTGATGGTTCCTTCGACCATACGCGAAACGGGCCAAGTGTTCCTAACCCTACTTTTCTGTTTGCAAGAGTATGTGATGTCTTATGTGTGGGGACGCTAGAGTTTAATCGGTTGACGAGTCCTAAGTTATGTTGCTACATCTAACCCTGCCCGGTAAGGTATTAAGTGTGGGGACGCGTCCATGCGCATCAGTTCTGCATATCATTATGGAAATACATTTATCCACCTCCAAATGCGAAAATTCATTTTTTATATTCTGATGGGTCCCTTCCCCACTCCTTCATTCTATTTCACCATGTCCTCAGGGCTATTCCTTATCCGTTTGCCTTTATTCTTTGTTTTGTGATTTTTTCATGTGAACGCATCCTACCTTCACCAGACTCCAAATCCAACCTTACAACCCTATTCATCCCTTTGACCTGCCCATTTTTCCTTTTTACCAACACCTGTTTCGACCGATTAATTTTTGAAACCATTCCTGTAAATCGGACAGTTTTCCATGTGAACATGCATTTATTTCTTCGAAATTGTGATTCAACATGACCCCTGACAACTACCTTTCCCCTTGATATTTTTGGTTGTTAATCCATGTCCTTCCGATGCACAATTGGTCTGCTATTAATTTTTGCGGATTTTCAGTACATTTTCGTGCGTAATTTTCACATTTTTCCCATGTGCACATGCCCTGTTTGCACCAAACGTCTCGTTTAATTTAACGGTCGTGTCCCACCAGCCTTTCCCCCACTTTTTCCTTTTTCCTCCCTCCTCTTTTGACTACCGGATTTTTAGTTATTAATTTTTCCATGTGTTTTCAGGTGTCTTTTTTGCGTTTTTTACATGTGAACCCCTCCTCTCTCTACCAGCAGTGAGTTTTGACGTGACCATCCTGTGCATTCTCTTCCTATGGACATTTTTCCTTTTTATTGTCCTCTATTCAGGTGTACGGATCATTCTATATTAATTTTCAAATCCCTTTTCGGGTATGATTTTTGGGTTTTTCCCATGTGAACGCATTCTTTCTCGGTCGAAACCGTGTTTTGACATGATAGGTTTGTCATGCACATTTTTTCATCTTTTCACCTTGCGTTTCGACGAGTGAATTTTTCCCTATTAATCCTCGAACGTATTTTTGGCATCGTTTTTTGTGTTTTTTCCATGTGAACACCCTGATGTTGCCCCAGAACCCATGTCGCATTTTTCTATCATCTTCCCCTTGTCTCTCGGCCCATTTTTCCTTTTCACAATTTTTCGATCCGGTGTACGGTTTGGGTTTTATTAATTTTTTCTCCTCTCACCGTGTGGCCATATCTCTCGTGTCGCATGTGAACGCGCCTGTTTTTGGTTTTCCACGTCTCGGGATGCCCTCGTGGCCTCTATGCCTCACGTGTCACCGTCCCCGCCCCGTCTGATTCCGCCGATGCAAAATTTTCTACTCATGTCCCATGCATGTGCGCAAGACGGAGGTGCACTCACTTTTTAAATGGATTTTGCCAAATAAAACAAAAACAAAAAACAAAAACAAAAACAAGAAAAAAACGTTAAAAAATACACACACACATACACACAAACACACAAGAAAAAAAAAACAAAACAAACCCAAAAAAAAAAACAACAACAACAAAAACCACTCTGCAAAAAAAAAAAAAAAAAAACACACAAAAAGACATAAAGCAAACTACAAACCACAAAAACCCCACAAATAATTACGAACCAAAACAAAAACACAAACCACCAACAACACACAACACAACAAAAAAATAAACAAACATATCTTTTAATAATAATAATAATAATAATAACACAAAGAGAAAAAAAACACAAAAAAACAAAAAAACCAAAAAGAAGAAAAGAAAAAATAAACTACCTTACCTGGGAGCGTCCTCCTGCGCCCTCTCCTTTCTCCCTCCACCACGATCCCTTCACCCCACCTTCCGCCTTACACCCCTCCTTCCTCCTCTCCATTGTCTCCTCACGGGCCTTCTCTCCATGCCCTCGCCTCCTTTTCCTCCTCCACACTCTCTATGCCACGCCTAACGTCGCTTCTCCTTCTCCCTCCACCCTGCCACGTCGCGGTCCACCCTCCGCCGCCTCCCTCTCCCTCCACCACGTTCTGTCGCGCTCCCTCTCCTCTTCCTCCTCCACACCACCCCTACCCCCCCTCCTCCACACCTCGTCGTGGTCCACCCTGCCACGTCGCTCCTCCCTCTCCCTCCACCCTGCCACATCGTGGTCCACCCTCCACCGCCTCCCCCTCCCTCCACCACGTTCCGTCGTGCTCCCTCTCCTCTTCCTCCTCCATGCCACGCCTACCCCCCTCCTCCTCTCCTCCTTCCGCAGCGGCCGCAGGGCTCCTCTCCTCCACCACGCACCCCTCGCCTCCCTCGCCTCCTCAGCGCCCCCACCATCTACCTTGCCTCCTCCTTCATGCCCTCTCTCGCCAGCGTCGCCTTCTCCTCCCTTCCTCCTCTTGCCACTGCCGCCCTCCTCTTCTTCGCTCCTCTCCTCCCTTCCTCCTCCTCCGCTGCCTCCTCTTCCTTCCCCTTCCTTCCTTCTCAGGTTAGTTAACTAACCTCCAACACTTAAGTAACCTAAATAATTTAGTTGACTTAATTCACTAACCTAACCTAATTCACCTAATTAACCTAACTCACTTAATTAACCTACCTAACTTAATTTACTTAATTGATCACCTAATTAACTTAACCTAATCTAACCTAACTTAACTCACCTAAGTACCTTACCTAACTGTACTTAGTTAACCTACATGATTAGTTGACTTAACCTAACCTAACCCCAGTTTCCCCCATTCTGGCCCCCTTTCCTACTCCTTCCCCACTCTACCCTCACTATCCGCACGCAGCGCGAGCGTCCAGGTGTGCCTGCACGTACGAGAGTGACCAGCGGATGTTCACACGCAAGGATGCGCGTTTAGTCTTCTTCGTGTGGTGGTGCGTGCCATCCCCAAGCACACACAGTTGTTCACACGCAACCCGTGTATCTCTTTTGATTTTCCACAAACTCAAGAAAATACTTTAAAAATACCTAAAAACACTTTTAAACATTAAAAATTCATAAAAATTCAACTAAAAAACCAAAAAATTATTGAAAATTTTTCTTCCTAAATTCGGCAATTTTTTGGTTAATCTTGCTGATTATAATATAGGGAATTAATTACAAAAAAAATTAACAATATTTAAAATCATTTTAAAATTCACTAAAAATTACAAACAATCATTAAAAATCACTAAAAATCAAAATTAAATTCAAAAAATCGCAAAAAATTCCATTAATGAATTTTGCTTTTGGAATATTTTATAAGCTGAAAACACCTTGGCACATGATCATCCTATTATTTTTGGACCTAAATGATCAACTTTTAATCTAAATTCATTTAAAAATTTTAATTTCCAAAAATAAGCTGCCAAATTACAAAATAATTTTTTAAATTTTTTACAAATCCATTGTTAAAGCCTGATGGTTTCATTTCCAATTAGGTTTAATTGATACTCTAATAAATCAAATATTTTAAAACAAAAAATTATATCCATATATATAAAAAATCAAAACACACCTAAATTACAATAAATAAAATACTAATAACAATCTCACCCAAACACTAATCCACATTGCCTAAACCAAATGTGATCCCACTAACATTGCCTTGATAGTTATTTAGTTTTTGTTTTTTTTTTAATACTAAGGTGCTTTATTTTTTTCAGTCTGTGGTTTTTTCTTTTTTGTTGGATTCCTTGCATTTGGGACTACTCAGTGCGCCCTCAGTCTCTTGCATACACACTCCTACCAGATATCTATTTTTCGTGCTTTATTTATTTTGGTCATTCCTTAACCACAATTAATTGTTAAAATGAACTTTATTCAGCCACTTTTTCACACGCGCTCACGCTAAACACACATTTTTCTAATAACTTAAAATCAACCCGTCGTTCACTTACGCTACGTACGCTTCAGAGGCACTTTGATTTTAAATAAAAATGAACCAGTCATCAAAAAAATGCACGCGCTGAAAGAGAAAAGCACTTCAAACACATTAAATTTTTAATCAATGAATATGTATTTAGAGACCTGAGTCTGGGGATCGCAGTCCGAGTTTCGTTAAAAGCACCGTTTCACATTAATAAATTGTAACTAACAATTCAAAAATGAACCGTTGTTTTCTTATTAAGGGTTACAACCTAACAAAATTTCAACCATTGTTAATAGTTTATAAAATGAACCCTTCATTAAAATCATTCCTCTCACTGCACTTTTTTTCCTTTTTAGTAAATACGCTTCATGGGATGGGCACGTCTACTTCTTTAAGCTGATATTGTTTCTCAAAGTTATGGTTATGTCTTGATTAGGTTTTTGAGCTATTATGGTTTGATTGTGTAATACAATTACAAGTGGGGTTTGTAGTTTTCTTTTTTTTTTGCCTGATACGAGATCTTGGGTGCCTGTTTGTTGCATAGCATGAAGCTTTCGGTCACATATGTGTAGGGGTCATGCCGAATTTTTTCTAAGATGTGGGTTGTTTGGGGTGGTCAATTGGTTAGTTACGTCTCTGTGTGCTTATTTTGATTGATTTCTTTTTTATAGCTATTTTGTTGTTTTGCAGGCATTCTCTATGATTGTCTATGTTTATGGTGTGTGTATATTCCATTTGAATGGTGCCTCAAGTTCCTCCTTATGTTTAGTATGTCCCATTGATGATCAGTAGGAATTATTCTTCCCTACTGACTTTTGAGTCTATCGCGAATGCTGGCCTTCCATCTTTCATGGCTGCTTCACTCCCTTTGATTCCAGACGATCCAGCCCTATGTGATGAGTTTCTTGCGTCATACAGTAATAAATTGGGCTTGGTTTGTGGTACTTCCATGGTCTTGACACCTAGAGGGTTAGGGAAGGCTTTGTCTCTTCCCTACAAAGGAGAACCCTTTGTTACAACCAGACAGTTATTCTCAAATGAGGAGATTCTCAAGCTGTTACAAAAGCAGACTAAAGAGGTCCTTGATGTCAAGAAGGTGATTAACACTTCAGGAGTGCCTTTCTCAATGATCATTGATCCTCTCTAGAAGCTAGTCTGCCAATTTCTCCAAGACAGATTCATGCCTACCAAGACACCATCTCACTATTTGTCCAAGGAGCTCTTCACAGCTTCCAGGATGGTGTTAAAAGGGGTTGCCATTGATTGGAGTACTTACATTCTTACGAAGCTGGACCAACATTTTGTCAAAGTGACTAGAGGGAATGTTACCAATGTAACCTATGGTTCATATTTATATGCTTTCTTGACATATTTAGGCCTTAAGAAGGGTGTGCTTCCTCCTCCTCCATCTGATCAAGTTCCTCCCCCTCCACCTTCAGAGATTTCAGGACCCATTGACATAGAGGATCTTGATTCCCCTCCTCCATTGGTCATTCAGCGGAAACGCTTGATGCGTGTAGCAGAGAAAATTTCCCCAGTCATTCCTTCAGTACCAGTTCCTACTACCTCTGGAAGTGACATCCCTGCCTACCTCACATGCAACAATTTATTTAGGGCACATCGCGAGGGTTCTTTGGAAATATCAATTCCTTCGCTAAACAGTTTAGTGTCAGGGGATGCCATTCCTTTCCTTTGTAACGACATCCAGAGTTCTATTAAACTCTCAGTGAGACAGCTTGTATTCAACAGTTATATGCTTCTTTCTATGAAGAATTGATGCAATTCAAAGACCAGATACATAAGGCAACAACAGAGTTAGCCTCTGCTAAAGACACTCTTGCCAGACTGTTTAAGCAGATGGAGTAGCATACATAAATGATTGAGACCCAAAGAGAAGAAATATCTTCTTTGAAAATTTAGTTAGCAAAGGCTCAGTCAGAGGTCACTAGAGTTTCGAAAGAGAAAGAGAAAATGTCTAAAGAATCTCAAGAGTTTAAGACTCTTTTAGATACGAAACGGTTAGCTTTGCAGACTGATCACAATACATTGGAATCCCAAGCTTCCCAGATTAAGCTGTTGTTGCAGGACCAACTCGCGCAGTCACGGTCCATTTCTCCAAGCCCCATTGTTCCTATGATTCCTTCTATATCTTAGCAGGACTTGGCAGTTCTCCAGAGACAGGCCACATTATGTCCATTGTTTCAAGATAAAGTGGAAAGATTGCAGTCTAGGATGGATTTATTATGGTCTACCTTTGAGCAATTTCAGGAGTATGTTCCTCCGGACCATTCCTTCTTTGTCCACTATCAGTTGCAGAAGTTGGCCTTCTATATTAAACTCTCAATGATGGATCTCCCTCTTCCAAAGGATGGTTGGAGTGGGGCTTGGTCTTCTGATTTGCTGACAGAAGTTGTTCGTATGGTCTTTGAAGATTCCGTGATGACGGATACCATATTGATGTCTTATATGTATCTACGAGGTGATCTGTTAATTTCAAATGATGTAGATTTGGCTTGATATGTGGGGGATGTGGTCTTACAAGCTGCCTTATATGTCAACTATTTGGAGTTGAGGATAGATGACATATTCCTGTGCTATTCTTCTAAAGTGGCTACTTGCCTTGACACTTCATGGCATTCAATGATTGATTCTATAGTCCTGAACCAACACCAGAATATAACTTCTACTTATGTGCAGAGCACTAACCAACTGAGGGTGGATCTCCTAGCTTGTCTTTCCAAGAACCATCCATTTGATTCATCCTTCTTTGATGCCTACCATCGACGATCTGTTTTAGGTCCCTCTGTTCCTAACTTATTGTACTACCAACAAATGGCCCATCACTATGATGATTGTTTTTCTCTTTATCAATCCAACTCAGCAGCTATCTTACCTCTCCTTTTTCAACCTCAAGGTTTTCCTCAAATTCCAATCTTTACCTATTGTTCTTTCATTGAAGATTGAGTCTTTTCCCCTTCTCCGCCATGCCCTTCTCCATCTATCCATATACCTTCTACTTTTCTTGCTTATTAATTGACACCTTTCCTAACTGATTCGCTTAAATTTTCAACCACTCCTTCTTTAGCTTAGTCCTCATTTTATGATTTTGCCTACCCATCTCTTCATCCTCTTTTACTTATTCCACTTCCATCTCCTACCACTTCTATTTCTCAACCCCCTCAGTTGGTTAGTGGATATGAAGGATTTGATCAGCAGATTTCGAGAAGAAGAGGATGGAGCTCAACTGATTCTCTCACAGGACCACAAATTAATTGGCCATTAATTATAGGGGACTGGACAACTGCTAGTCAAGCATACCAAAATTACCTCCATTTTTCTCAACAATATTCACAATCTCTAGATCCTTCAATGAGATTGACAGCCCATTTTGCTTGGTACCTAGCATATATGCATAGGTATTTCCATAATGATCAAAAGTCCATTCCAAAGCTTTGTATGAATGTCAATGTGAACATTGATTCACAACGATTGGATGTCCTATATTTTCATGCCCTTTGTCTACCTAGCAGATATCTTGTTTTGCTAGAAAGGATGTGCTACCTTCAATTCTTTCAGAATCCTCCAAAATCCTTTGTAGATGAGTCTTTATCCCTGGATCACTTTCGAAATCATCAAGCCTTCAAGAGGGATCATCTTCATTGATACCCATGGATGTATCTTTAGTGCTTCTTAATGAGACATTTTTTTGGAGATGCCATTCAGATGATTGTGTTTGTGTGTGTGTTGTAATAATTTGTATGTGATGAGTTCGTGCTAGTTGAATAATTTGTTCGAGAGCTCTCTTTTCAACTATTGATGGTGATGGTGGATGGAAAGCCTTCGATGGAGAGTTGAAGAACCTCTTATATCCTTTACAAATTTGTTGTGACTTTTTATTGTTTATCAGATGTATTAATGAATAACGAAGTTTTCCTTTAGTAATATTCTTTTCTAGAGATACTGGTGATAAGTTGGGGTCTGGTTTGGAGTGATTATTGAAGATACTAAAGAAAATAAAATTGAGCTCTTTAATGAGCTTATATTCTTCTTTTCCTTAGGTCGCAAGGACACTTCCTTTCTAAGTGTGGGGATATGTTGAGAGTGGAAAAAGATTGAATTTTTGACTGATTTTTGATGAATTTTGAGTAATGTTTGGTTGTTAATGGAAGTGTTTGAGAGTGTTTTGGATGATATTGATTATGTTTTGGAAGTTCATAATGATTTTTAGTGAAAATATGAAGCTTTGTGATGTTCTGATAGGTTCTGTTGAGGTTTTGATTGGTTCTGATACCTTCTGTTTAGCTTCTGTTTTATTTTGATTTTCTTCTGTATGAAGCATGAATTGATGATTGATGAAGGTTGAAATATTTTGAAATCTTATTGAATAGTTTTTGATAGTTTGGAATGGTTTTAGTATGAGTTATGAGGATTTGATGTTCTTTGATGACCTTCTATAACCCTCTGTAAACCTTCTGTAAAGCCTTTGTCTCTGTTCTGTCTCTGCTCTGTTCCTGTTCTGTTCTGTTTTGTAGATCTTCTATAAGTGTTCTGTAGAATGTATGTGTGACTTTGAAAAAGTTTTATAACTTTTGGAAATGATAAATCTAATTTTAAAAGAGCTAAAACAAATAGAAGAAGCAGCTGCTGAAGACTGAAGAGAAGACTGAAGTGATAGTGACAGTAGTGAGCTATAAAGAGACACTGTAGTGGCTCTGGTGCCTCTTCGCATCAGGCATGCCTCTTGGGAGGTGCATCCACGACCTAATAAGGATTATTGAGAGTCATTATTGAGTATGGTAGTGAGGAGATGATGTACTATTGAGAGAGAGAGAGAGAGAGAGAGAGAGAGAGAGAGAGCCAGAGATAGCCAGAGATAGCCAATTCTATCAAAACAATGTAATGGTATATGAGAGATTGAGAAAGAAAACTATGAAGACATTGAAAAAGAATACTATGTGATTGATTTCCATTCAAAAATGGTGTTTTCTTTTATGTTCCTTGTTCTACTGATGGATTCTATGAAGATGTTGAAGATTATGATTGATTCTATCAAATCCGTGGAAGATATTTACTATGATGTTGCGTGAAGATTTGTTATTTTCTTTGTTTTGGTCATCAAAAGAATGAAATAAAGCTTGTTGATGTTACAAGATAGATTTTCTTGCAGTAAATTTCCCTTTTTCTTGGTGTCTCTCTTGGGGCTCCATGACTACATAGCATAAGCATAAAATGTAATGACAAGGGGCTGCCCTAATTTGGGCTACCTATGGACTATGTAAAATAGTCAATGGTTGAGCAAATTCAGCCCCAAAAGCATCTCATATCATAGACAAATATTCCCCTAGCATTTGGGAGCATTCAGTACCAACCGAGCAACCAATGTCAATGCCAACCTAGCATAAACATAAAGTGCTGATGTAACACTGTTTGTAGTTGCCTATGGACTGTGGAAAATAGTCCTGGACTAAGGTAAATCAGTCCACAAATTGATGTCAATGATAACCGCTAATGTCGAGCATCAAGGGGGTGTTTCCAAGTGCCAAATGAAGTGTTTTCAAGCTACCAATGAGTGCCAAGGGAGGGTTGAAGTAAAACAATGATTTTTTTGCAGGTCTTCAAGCTGGCCCAAACTGATCTGGGGCCTATGGAAGGGATGGGCAAGGTCAAGGCAAGGTTGGGGGATAGTCAAGGATCCCCAGGAGCTCCCTCTTGAAGGGCAAAGTCACCGGTAGAGAGTAGGCATCACAATAAGCAAGAGGACATGGCTGCCTTGCTTCAAAAAACCTATGGATTGAAGTAAAATAACAAAAGAGAGCTCCAATACCTCTAAAGGAATGCCTTAAGGGTGCCCAAATGGACTGGATAGGTGCTCGAGAATCTAGGGAGTGACAGGAGCTCGGGAGAGTCGGCTATGGCTGCCGGGAAGGAGACCCAATGAGTGTAGGTAATCGATAGGAAGCTGAAGGAGTCACGAACCAAGTTAGAATGCTTGAGCAACCGTGCTCTGATACTAGTTGAAAGGAGAGAAGGATCGAAGATTACTTGGAAGACCTATGGCGAGAGAGCAAGAGCAAGAAAGAGAGAGAATAGATGGCAGTGATTTTGGGCATGCTAGATCACACAACCTTCCAAAATGCAAGAATAGACAAGAGGCAAGGTTTGTATATACTTAGTATAGCCAAAAAAACTCCAAAACAATCCAATTATTTGGCCATGGACTAACTATTCTCTCTCTCTCTCTCTCTCTCTCTCTCTCTCTCTCTCTCTCTCTCTCTCTCTCTCTCTCTCTCTCTCTCTCTCTCTCTCTCTCTCTCTCTCTCTCTCTCTCTCTCTCTCTCTACTGTAGAAGCTAAAAATGAGCCTTCCATCCCCTTCCTTGGATCTTAAGCCTTTGTTGTAATGCCCAAGTGCTACAGTGGGAGCTTTCACTCAACCGCCAAGACCCACGGATTGCTTATTGCTTCAAGCATTCCAAGCTAAGCTCTCATGGCTATCTCTCACCTAGCCGACGTGTTGTCGATCCTCTCGGGGCGTAGTGAGATTACCTCCATGCCAATCGAGTTACCTCTTCTCCTATATACTCCGATAGCTTCACAATCCAAGTGCAAGCTTCAAGCAAGCTCCATCCTCAAGCTCCGTGCTCCAAGCTCCATTGCCACGAGCAAGACAAGAAAAGAGAATAGAAGAGAATAAGAGAGGAGAAGCAAGGGGTTTTGGTATCCAAATCCATTGGTTACCTGGGTAATACCCTTGAGTATGTAGCAATGCTTTGGATATCCATCTCGATGTTGTGTTGGCTCTCCATCGATGCCTTCATCTATAAGGTTTGGGCTTCTTTTGTGGTCTTCTACGATATTTGTTAGTCCAAAGCGTGTGTCCTTAGCATTGGTTCCTGACCTCCTTGTTTCAAGCATAGCCTCACTCACTAGTTCTCGTTGTTCAACATGTACTTGTATCAACTCTTTCAACAGGTCCTTGCTCTCATTACTAGACTTGCCTATTATGTCAGCACCTTTCTTGCCTTTCCCTCGAGGTTCGATGAGGTCATCCTTGCTAAAGGTTGTGACTATTCTCACACCCGGTAGTATCAAGAGTATCCTTTGTGCTACGTAATCAACCTCACACTTGGTCACCCTTTTGAAGGGTCTTCTTAGGAGGGTTTCCTTCTTGCGATTAGCACTATTTGGAGAAACATGAAATAGAATAGGCAAGCTTTCAGTTTCAATTTTCGCAAGGATTTTGCACTTTCCTATGAGTGATTGTGGGTGTCCCCCGTAAGGGCTAAGAGTTGCATTAGTCGGTGTGAGCTCTGGTTGACCTAATAGGGTCCATGCTTCATAGGTCAAGATATTAAAATCTTCTCCTTCATCAATCAGAGCATCGATAGTGTGTTCTCTTTTCATGGTGAGTTTGACCCTAAGATAAGCAAGCGGTACTATATCTTCATCTTCCGGGTCTTGGCTTATAAATTTACGCCTTCTGACAAATGCCCTTGAGTCCCCAACTGCACGACTAGATGTCGATTCTCCACTGATGTCTTGGATCGCATGTGCAGTGCTATTCAAGGTACATCTATTGTCAGGACTATCATATTTAGTCATCCTCTCTATTGCAGCTTGATGTTGTTACTTTTTGCTTTGTCTAGATGCATAGTCTGAATGCAACACATATGTGTTTTTGCAGTGCGACCTTTTTGCCCTTGTTGGATAGATTGGCCCATTGAGGTTCTAGGGTCTCTGTTTGTCTTCGTTTGGGTATGGGCTTTTGGTTGCTCTTTTGAAAGTGAGAATCCATGCTCGTGTAGAGCCATTACTACACTAAGGTCTAATTTGGAGGACCTATCACGGTGTGTGTTTTCTCTCCAACCTACTTGGGGAGATGCAGAGGGGGCAGAGCCCCCCTCTATGGGGGTCTGGGGGAACCAGTCCCCCCCGGACCACAAGGCCGTTATTATAAATGCCATGTGCAATTTGAAGGACCATTCGTAGCCAAATTTGAAGGACCATTCGTAGCCAAATTTGAACTACTTGCTCTAAATTTCAGCCCAATGATCGATCTATGATATGGTTTCGGCTCTATATGGTCTCTCGATCAGTTTCAGGGTCTACAAGTTAAAATTTGAAAAAATCCCAATTTGGCCCAACAGGTCCGAATTGCAGGGGCCGAATGCTCGATTCAGCCCATCCAAGGGCTGAGGGCCAAGGGCCAGATAGCCGAGCAGTCCAAGGGTCGATTCTGGGACTCGGCCCAGAATCGTCATTACTCAGACGAGACGAGCTGAGCACGATGCGATTTTTATCAGACTTCAAAGAATTCATTGCGCCAAGCGATCAAGGCCTCCCTACCTGCTGAGCACCTCCAGATCCAAGCTACTCAAGTAGAGAAAGGTGTGGAACTACCCGGGTTGGGCAAATAACTCCTAGATGACCAAATCGAAGCAAGTCCACATGATGAAGCTCTCTCCTTCTCTCCTGCTCTCCTAAAACCTTGCAATGCAAAATGTGGCCTTTCTTGCCACTCCTAGCCCCTTATCACCCTGCCCAAGCCTGCACTCATCTTAGTCTTGCTCCCTTCACCAACATTTAATCCAAAAAATCATTTTTTGCCCTTCTTTTCCCTGTTTCAGCTTGCTATACAGCAACAGAAAACCCTACTGCGTGCTCCAATGTTTTGCTCCTATCCTTCTTAAATGCAAGAAAAAATCATAAGGGAAATACCTACACTACTCCATCATGCTTTTCCAAGTCCAAAAACCAAATACCTACTTGCTAAAGAGATCGAATACCTCTTCAAACTCCCTCGCTTCCCACCTATCTACCTCAAGCATCGGTTCAGAGAAAACCCTACTTTGATGCTCTATTCGAAGCGTGCAAGTGCTCAAGGCTTGAATCTGTTGGTCCCGACAACGGAACCAAAATGTGGGAGCTTTCGCTCAACCACGAGAACCCACAGACCGCTTATTGCTTCAAGCATTCCAAGCCGAGCTCTCATGGCTATCTCTCACCTAGCCGACACGTCGTCAATCCTCTCGAGATGTAGTGCGCTTACCTCCATGCTAATTGAGTTACCTCCTCTCCCGTGCACTCCAATAGCTCCACGATCCAAGTGCAAGCTTCAAGCAAGCTCCATCCTCAAGCTCCACGCTCCAAGCTCCATTGCTGCGAGCAAGACAAGAGAAGAGAAGAGAAAAGAAGAAGAGAGGAGAAGATGGAGAGCTTCTCCTCCTCGGTTCCTCACCCTCACACACTCACTCCCTCACACTCCCTCTCTCAAGCACAAGCTCAAGCAAGAAAGAAAAAAAAGAATAATAATAATAAGAGAGCCACTTTTGGCCACACACAAGAATGAGCTTCTCATTCACTTTTCAACTTTATATACAAAACCCTAAATCCCTTTTGGGCGGTCATTCCCTTATCCCCTTTTTTACATGGCCGGATGTGGCCTAGGCCCTTTTTCCCATTGTCCTTCTATCTTCCTAGCTTCCTTTCTACCGCCCATCTACCTTTACAAATTGCACAAGTGAGAGCTTGGCGCTCTTTAAATTAAACTATGATGCACTTGCAATCTTTTACAAAAGTATTGACTTGCACTTTTTCTTGTGTGTCTTTTTCCTTTACTTAGGTCTTTTTTGCACTTCTTGTGCTTCCATATTTTTCTTAGCGCGCCTTCGTCTTCCGTTTCACATTTGCCTTGGCCTTTGTTTTCTGCTTTCGATTTTCCACCTTGTTCGTTTGACGATTAACAGCTGTCCCATTTATTAGTGCTCATGCCTTATCAATAGATTGCAAACCCATTTTTTCCCTGTTTTTGCCCTGTTTTGGACCTGATTACAACATAAACTCTAAAACGATTCGCTTCAATTTCTTGATCATATTTTACTCTAAATGCAACAAAAATCAAAACCCAAATATTGAAATGATTTATTTTACATGTCTACTCATCAAAAACTCAAAATACTTACTTGTTTTTAAGATTAAAATCGCAAATCTCCTACCTATACCAAGTACCGATTTGGGGATGCAACCCTACTTTAACGCTCGATTTGAGGCGCACAAGTGCTCAAGCTTGAATCCATTGGTCTTGGAAATGGCACCAAAATGTAGTGGGAGCTCATGCTCAATTGCCAAGACCTATGGACTGCTTATTGCTTCAAGTGTTTCAAATGAGCACAAATGGGTGTCTCTCACCTAGTCGACACACCTTCGATCCTACGAGGATATAGTGAGCTTAACTTGATGCCCGAATGAGTAGCCTCCTTCCTCAAGTAAGTCGGTAGCTCCATGATTCGAGATGCAACCTCAAGCCTCCTCCTTCAAGCTCCATCCTCCATAGCTGTGTGCAAGACAAGAGAAGAGAAGAGAAGAGAAGAGAAGAAGAAGAGAGGAGATAATGGAGAGCTTCTTCTCCAAGATCCCTCACTCTCACACACTCACTCCTTCACACTCCCTCTTTCAAGCACACACAAGCAAGCAAGAATAAGAGAAGAGAAGAGACCACTTTTGCCACACACCAAAGAATGAGCTCCTCGTTCACTTTTTAGGTTTATATACAAGCTCTAAATCCCTTGGGCACTCATTCCCTTTTTTACATGATCGAGCATCTTGTCGATGTCCTCTTTCCCTATTCCCTTCTAGTTGCCTTATCCCTTCACCTATGTTCGTTTAAACTTTACAACTTGCACAGGAGGGAGCCCGTGCTCTTATAAAATGAATTACATTGCAATCGCACTTTCCTTGTGAGAGCCCTCGGAGGTTCTCCTTGATCCTTGAGAGAGCCTCCTTGATCCTTGAGAGGACTTGCTTCATCATTGAGAGGACCTCCTTTATCTTTGAGAGAGCCTTGCTAGAATATTCAGTACTCTCTCACATTTTTTCTGAGCTTGCCTTCTCCTCCACTTTTCCTACCTGGGTAGAATGAGCTTTTTCATTCACTTTTTGACTTTGGCTTCCTTGGTCTTCCTCTGCTTCTTTTTGGTTATATGATCTGTGTCCATGACATGTCTTATAACATGAGGCACTATTATGAGAGAATCTAGATGAGAGGGAGAAATTTCATATGCAAAGAGAGCTGAGAGAGAGTAGAGAGATGGAGCAATTTGAGAGAGAGAGAGAGAGAGAGAGAGAGAGAGAGGTGGGCTTTGGTGTACTATTATGGGGTGATTGCATGAATGTATCCACATTGCATGCTAGAGAGAGAGAATCATTTACATGAGATAGAGTGCTATTTGAGGGGGTGCGATAGAAAGAGAAAAAGGGAATATACATGTAGAGAGAGAAATTAAGAAACTAAGAATGAGAAATGAGAGAGAGAGTGTGTGAGTGAGTGAAGATAGTGGTGGTAGTAGTAGAGGTGGTGGTGGTGGCAGCGATGGTGGTGGAGGTAGTTGTGGCAGTGACGGTGATGGCAGTGATGGTAGTGGTGGCAGTGGAGAAAATATCTAGGGGTGGAATAAGTGGACTATGTGAAATAAGAAATGGAGGTTGCCTAGAAAAACTTGCTCAAATGCTCATTTAAAAATCTTGCTTTTTTCCCTCTCCCCTCTCTGACTTGCAAAAGTTAATATGCAATAGAATCATTAGGAGCCAAGCTCAAAGTAGAAAGAGAAAAATCCCTAACTTAAGCAATGTGATCCAAAGTGGCTTCCTTTTACATGCACAAATTCTACAATACTTCTTAACTTCTTTAATCATAGCATTATTACACATGATCCATGGTAACAATAGGGTCTTCACTCAGCCATTTGGTAAGATAAATGGCAATGTTCCTTCCTTTAAGATGAGATAAATTGAAAGGTTACACTACAAGATATAGACCTTATACCGATGTTTAAAGCAACAAAAATACAAACAACAAAATTTACCCTCGTCGTCACAAAAAGCGTCGTTATTAATGACGCCATAGAAACGTTGCTATGAGCGTCGTTATTGGCGTCGCTATCAGCATCGCATTTGCGACGTTGATAGCGATGCCAATAGCGACACCAATAGCGATGCAACTAGTAAATTTGCGATGCTAATAGCGACGGTAACAGGGATTAAAAAAATTTTGTGGCTATGAGAGCCATACAAAATAGTTTCTGCACTACTGTATACAAAGCACTTGCAAACAAAAAGAATGTATACTGAAATCATAAAACTGATACATGAAATAAATACATGATCGCATAAAAAGCGATTGGTACAATCATGATAGGATATCACTAATACATAGAAAATGTCTACATAGATCATGCGACTAAAAAATAAAGGTGTGTGAGCTCCAAGGATCCAAGGGTGAGCTACAAATCCTCGTTCCCCGAAAGCTCGTTCCACCGCAAAGGAGCATCGAACGGACTCTGCAGAAAAAAAAACAACACATCAATCCACCATACAATAATGCATTCAAATATCTCATGGTAACTACGGACAAGAAAGATGAGTGACTTACAGGGCCGTCGTGTCTATACAATCGGTCGATCAATGCATTGAGACCGTGCCTCTCTGCATATCGAGTCTCAAGGCCTATCGGATCGCGATTTGTAATGGAGTGCTGCAAAGAAAACAAAATGCTAACTATTAGAAACATGATTGTCAGTACAAAGAATATTTCAAAAAAACAAACAAGCAAAACAAAAGAAAAACTTACAAAGTCCTCCAAATATGTCCTGTGGCCGCCACTCCCAAGATGATGGACCACTCCGGCCTCGAGTCGTGCCCTCGCCACCTTGCGCTGCTAACTCCAATGTCCTGGAGAATCTATAGCCTCCTCCCTCAGTCGGCGCCAGTCGTCTCCATCTAACCACTCGAGCTTTGCAGCCCCACTCTTGATTGCCTTGTGTGTGTCGAATCGTTTATGTGACATGTATGCACGCATGCAATCCATCATCTAGCCTGTAGAGAATCTATCTACTGCGGCTGGCACCGGAAACTCCTCGTGCAAGGATGCTACTATGTAGTCCTTTCTCCCCTCCAGTATGTTCTTCCAATGATCCAGGGCGTTGTGCCGAAAAACTTGTTGACACAACTCTCTCATGCGAGCCATCACCCTCCTCCCCTCATCATTCATGATGATGGCTCCTGACCTACTATCGACTAGATATCCATAACCCCTAGGAGTCTACCTAAGATGGGTCCTCTCCCATCTGCGTCCAGGCTCCTGGGCATATCCAGGAGACCCCTCTACATCCAGTGTACCGATGGGGGTAATCTCTCTCGGAGTGGCACCCAAAGGGGTGCCAGCTCTGACAGCTGCGCAAAAGTCAGAGTAACTGGAGTAGACGTCCCCACAGGTGTGACAAGTCCTAGAGGTGACGCAGCTCTAGCTGAACGACGAGACAGAGACACCACATCCGTGTCTCCATAGCAGCATCCCCCTGATCCCGATGCACTCCCTCCCTCTAGCCCAAGTCGTGAGCGTCGAGATCGTATGCTCGAAGCCGAAGTATCCGATCGCATTGAAGTAGATCTAGTAGAGCGCCTTGACGAAGAACGAGACAGCTCCTGGTCTGCCATCTCTCTGAATCTTGTGAGCTGGTCTAGAGACATGCATGCGAAGATGTCCTGCAACTCCTCATCGCTCATCCCTCGACTCATCCTGAAAATGTCACTTGCACATATAAAAAATGATGTTAGAATAATTAATTTAAATCACACAAAGCACAGCAATATAAATCATTTTTAAAAAATCTCTCTTAAGATGCATATCTTATGTACGTTTATAAGAGATTGGTCAACGAATTGAGTAAGTGGATGCTCCAAGTATGAAGTATCCTATGGTCCCATGTTAATCTCCTGTTACAACTCCGCATACACTAGAAGGTCGATAGACATGTCACCACAAAAGAATGAGTCCGCCTCGTTCTCAAAAAATTCTTGGACTCCTATATTTCCATCATTGTTAGCCGATGTTGGCTCCAAGCTTTCGTCAGCCTCCACCCCTTGTAATATCAACCCCTCTATTTGCATATTATCTTCATCTATGCTCGGAACATCGCTTTGATCATATACTCTCGCACTTCAGGGATTTGAAGGTATAACATACCACCATCGAGGTTGTCGGGGGTTTGGATAGAAGATTACATGTTCACAAATACGTACAAGAGAGTGATTAACCATTGTGACATAAACCATGTCGTAATACAATTAGCAAGCAAATGACTTCATGCACTTGTTCACAATGGGCCGGCAACACAAAGGTGTCACGCAAATTTGTCCATTTTTTTTTCGAAATCTATTTCGAGAAATCCCGATGGACCTCGTCGAACTATTGCTCCAGCTCCTCCAAGTACCACTTTGAACCACTGCACATCGAATAATATCATGGAGAAGCTACGGTAATCCACCGTAATAATACTTTGCAAGTTCCCAAATTACTCCATCTCATCCACAACCGTGTTTGGATCCGTTGCTCGTCGCTGGCTCTCTTACTCAAACCTTGCCATGACACCACAGTCCATTGTGGAGCGCATTTTGTCAATACGCTCCATGCGAAAATGTCATCCACGCGACCACGCTGCACTATATATTTTACACTGTACATTGAAACACTCAAATTAGATGTCGCATATAAAATTTAGATACGACAGATTCTAAACCCCTCATCACCTTTGGACTACATCCCCTCCAGAATTCCCACTCCTCCATTGAGACCTATGTCCCTTCGCTGGATGCTGCGGTCAAGGCTCCATGCAACCATCGCATTGACATAAACCGCGGCATCTCCTCCATGACTTTGCGATATCGAATCGATCGATGACGCGTACTATGTTGGAATTCAGCTCGCGCTTCCTCTTGATCTTGCCTTGCAATCTGGTACTTGGCGAGCCACGTCTCCATGGAGGCATGGTGCAACATACAAAAGCGATTCACCTTCTCTTCCATTGAGGCATCCATTCTTTTTCTACCCCATTTCCAACCACCACATCTCCAATCAGTCTATCATCATCCTTTAGCGTCCATAGCATTTCATTGTCTGGTTCCACCATTGGTAGCCATTGTGAAATATGCACTAACACCTCTGACACCAACCAACCTTCGGCCATGCTACCTTCTGGCCGAGCTCATTGTCGCACAAAGCCTTTCAGGGTTTTCATGAAGCGCTCCAGAAAGAACATCCATCATGTATGGACACGTCCAATAATCTCCACTTCGTCCACAAGATGCACAAGAATGTGCATTTGTATCGTGAGCATGCTAGTGGGCAGGTATTTCTCAAAGAGACAGACCGTCTCCACTGCTCCCCGTCTCGGGATTCAATAGAGGACGTCTTAATCTCTTTCTGTGAGATCCATTGCACAAAGTCGACAACTTGTAAATGGCCCCACGAATTTCTGGAGTAAGGCATCCTGCGATCGCGATTGGTAGGACAAACTGCCACAAATGAGAAAGTATTATGAATAATGGTCACTTTCCAAATTGCAAAATGCCCACGCTATTTACAATCCATTCGTAGCATAAACCTGACATATCTTATGCCAATCATGGGATTTTAGCCCCGAGAATTGGTCGTCTTTAGAAAATGCGCACATGAGAGAACGCATCATACCCGTCAGAGTGCGGATAGACTTGATTACTTGCTTCACAATGCCCTCTTCTTTAGTGGACAAAACCCAAGGAGTGCGAGGAAGCTATACGCGACCATCAGCACTCGACTGCGGCCAAAGCGCCTCCATCTTACCTACCTCCTTCAAATCCATTCGTGCCCCTATAGTGTCTCTCTTTCCTGTGATGTGGTCCCATAGCAAGCTGCCCACATTCTTGAAAATATGCATGGGATCCAACAAGTGGTTGACTTGTAAGTGGGTCCAATATGGCAACTCATAGAAAATTGAGAACCATCGCATTCCATTTGGATGTGATTCCGCGTGGAGCATTTTCAGCTCGTACCAGCTTGCGGCGTTCATACGTGTTGGAGGTCGTCCAAGGAAACCTTCCCTAAGTTCATGATCCTCCGGTAAGAAAGCGACATGTCCTTGATATACCATCTTCTTCATGGTTCGTGACCTTCGGGAGTCTAACTGTGGCCCGCACAATGGACATGCATGATAACCTAAGATAACTAGACCTGCTCCAACACCACGACCTAGTGAATACTTGATTGAATGAGATAAGATATAGATATTACCAGCGAGAATGGAGGCATGCTCACCTGAGCACTCTCCCAATCCCGGAAAGTCATGCATCGTCCACATGAGAATGGCTCGAATATTGGCTGATCGCTGACCATCGTGCCTGCTCATATCTTGCACAGTGACCCCCTCCTCCCACAAAATCTTAAGCTCATCGACTAATGGACGAAGATACATGTCCATATTTTTTACTTTGTAGAGGCCTGGGACGAGCAAGCTAAGGATGAGATGTCCTTTCTTCTTAGAAAGCCATGGAGGGATGTTGTAGTTGATAAGGACTATAGGCCACACACTGTAAGAAGTTGAGCGCAGACCGAATGGTTTCACACCATCTATTGCGAGACCAAGCCGAAGATTCCTTGGCTCTCGCGCAAAGCCTGGGAAGGTAGAGTCAATGTGGCTCCATGCGTGCGAATCCACTAATATTCATTGAACTCCATCCGTGGACCTATTCTGCACATGCCACGTTGTCAAGCTCGCCATGCCGGACGTACGAAACATGTGGTTTATGTGGGGGATGAGCGGAAAGTGTCTGAGAACTTTTTGAGGGATGGTTTGCCCTTGCAAGTCCTGTCGATACCTGTGAGCACCACACTTTGGACATGTCTCCATAGTCTCGTATTCTTCTCGAAACAGTATGCAATCATTGATACATGCATGGATGTTATTGTAGTCCATGCCAAGCTTCCGTAAAACATATCGTGCATCATCACAAGACTCAGGAATTGTATTTGCAAGTGGTAATATATGATATTTCAATAACCTTAAAAAAACCATAAAACACCTTGAAAAAGCACAAATGTTTGTAATAATAGTGTCAAAAAAAAAAAATCAATGAAGCCTATGTGCAAGGTACATGAATAACTCGGTCACACTCGTATCACTCCACCCGTATTTTGCTTGCATACTTAAGAGTGCAAGCAGTGTCTTCAACCGAGATACTCGGCACCCATCATATTATGGTATGGATTCTTCCTCTCTAAGCAGATCAAAAGTCTCGACATCCATGGGAATCAATGCATCGATCATTGCCTCCATCTCAAGCTCCAAGATTGTAGGTAGGTCTAGAAGGTTGTCTGTCTCCTCTGGCATTGACGGTATAGATTGGCCTTGCGAGTGGTGGATTGGCTCCTGCACTCCATCCATCGCACGCCCACGAACTCTTCTAATTGGCCGCAAAGGGTGCACTCCCCCTTGGGACAAGACATCACCTCCCTGGATAGAAAATTTACCAACAAGACCCAATCTTATTGTATATGGTTTTCAATTAGCTTGCGAGTACAATGAATGATTGATATTAACTTCAAATTACTGTTTGCTGAAAATCCGCAATCGCTTGATCAATGATCTCAGATTGAAACTTGCCAAATTATCGTACGTGTTCTATAGACAATCGGCATTTTCGTCTAATTGCCAACTTGCATTGAGAGCAAAGACATGGGACACGCTGATTAAGATATGCCTCGCGATCTTGAACAATAAGACCTTCTTACTTTTCCATCTTATCTACATTGCAACAAACGAGGCTCAAATGGATAGCTTTATGGAGATGTATGTCAAGTTGCAAGTTGACCATAAGCTCTTGCTTGAGAGGTTTTAGCCTTTGCAAGAGATTGAGAAGCAAATTTTGTAAAACATTGAGATTGATATCGATGCATTCATGGTGTTGAAATCTAAACTTCAAGATATAAGAAATGCTTTACTGATTGATGTAAAGAATGCATGGGACATAGTAGTTGAGAGATTTATTGATATTATATCTCGGCCATATACCATGCTCAAGGATTTGTTTGTCCCGGTAGATAATTATTCATTATTGTTTTTTAAAAAAAGCATTGGTTCATAAGGTTCATGAGTCGAAGACTAAATGTTTGGACTTGACTAAAAGATTGGATAATGCCTTAGATGCTAAAAGGAAAAGTGATGAATATGTTACTTCATCATTGCAACAAAAAGATTGGTGACAAGGATGCTATGATTAATGAAGTTCTTCACGAGGTGAATATAGAGTTGAAGGGGATGGAACACGATTCTTCTTTGGGATTTAGTGGTGATCAGTCAATTATTGAGATGTCTTCTTGTGCAACCATTATACCTTATATACCTAGCTATGGTCTCTAGATTATGTACTTTGAGTATCTTAGAGGGGCTCTACTAGGATTACTTATACAACTGCACTAGAGGGCTTTGAGTATAAGTAATCCATTTATGAGCATCATTGAGAATCTCTTAGTTTAATAATAAATCAGTCTCAACAAAAAACATCTTAGTAATGTGATTTTTTTGTCCTAGGTCCATGTATAAAAATTAATGCCATCTATGAAATTTATCAACTATAGTTATAAATTTTGTTCCAATCAATTCTACTCATAGTCATAACATTTGAAGAAAATATCCTATGCTCAATTTAAGGGATTCTTCTTCTATAGCAATACTTTTGGGTTCATTTTGATGAAGTACCATAATGACCATTAGCTAGGGTATCATTTTCTTTTAGTCCTTCCGTTGACTAGTTGGCATGATTACTAATTTGTTATGCCTATAAAGTTAATACAAAAACAATGAATTATGCATATCACAATTAGATCCCCTACTTGGACATTATGAAGGATATGACCAATTTTAAGCCATCTTAAAGAGTCACCAATGTACGTGGCCCATGGCAAAGCACATTGCATACCATTATCGATAAGTCTATTATTGTGCATCTTAAATCTCCTAATTAGACTTTATAAAGTGTATGACTAATTTTTAGCCCTCTTAAGGAGTCGATGTAATGGTACCCATAAAAAAAGCAAAGTGCATACCATTACCATAATCATGGATATATTATCATTCCAATATATACACACACAGGTGGACTACATCTTGAGTAGACAAAAGCTATCCATTTGAGTAGACATACATCTCCATAAAGCTATCCATTTGAGTATACATCTCTTTCTCTTTCTCTCCCTCTCTCTCCCTCTCCCTCTCTTTCTCTCTCATTTCCTCTCCTTCTCACAATATATCCTAACACTCTCCAAAAGCAAAAGGGAGAGGGAGAGAGAAAGAGAAAGAGAATTCCTCCCCCTCCCCCTCCCTCTCCCTCTCTTTCTCTTTCTCTTTCTCCCTCTCTCTCTCTTTCTCTCCCTCCCTTTCCCTTTCCCTCTCTTTCTCTCGCATTTCCTCTCCCCCTCACAATATATCCTAACACTCTCCAAAAGCAAAAGGGAGAGGGAGAGAGAGAATGCACTCTCCCTCCCTCTCCCTCTCCCTCTCCCTCTCTCTTACTCTCCCTCTCTCATTTCCTCCCCCTCCCTCTTTCTCTCCCTCTCCCTCTCTCTCTCTCTCTCTCCCTCTCTTTCTCTCTCATTTCCTCTCCTAAACAAGCAAAAGAGAAAGTGATTTAAACCTTAAACAAGCAAAAGGGAGAGGGAGAGAGAGAATGCACTCTCCCTCCCTCTCCCTCTCCCTCTCTTTTTCTCTCATTTCCTCTCCTAAGCAAGCAAAAGAGAAAGTGATTTAAACCTTAAACAAGCAAAAGGGAGAGGGAGAGAGAGAATGCACTCTCCCTCCCTCTCCCTCTCTTTCTCTTTCTCTCCCTCTCTCATTTCCTCCCCCTTCCTCTCCCTCTCCCTCTCTTTCTCTTTCTCTCCCTCTCTCTACCTCTCCCTCTCTTTCTCTCTCATTTCCTCTCCTAAACAAGCAAAAGAGAAAGTGATTTAAACCTTAAACAAGCAAAAGAAGGAGAGAGGGAGACTCATCGATGAGATATGGCGAGTGTGGGGCGGCTCCTCTTTGCGATGAAGGCTCCTCCTCTCCTTCGCGAACAACGGCGGCGGCGGCGGCAAGTCTTCTTTCTCTCCTTCTCTCACGACGGTCGCTCTCTCCCTCGCTCTCGCTCTCAAAACACAAAACGCGAAAACGTGAAATAAAGCCGCGCTCGATTTCAGCCTGTTTTTTTCCCTGTGGACCGTCCCTATTTGCGTCGCAAAAGCAACGCAAATAGCGACACCGCTACCTGCCATTGCTAATCATCGTCGCTATAAGCTCAAATCCTTGTAGTGTTAGTTGGATAAAATAGTGGTTGAAAGCCACTATCTCCAAAAGAATAATGAAAGTACAATACACTAACAAGCTAGCACGCTTCATTATTTATGTAGTTTTTATGTGTATAATCCTCCAAGTATCCCCTTAATGAGAAATATGCCATGTATAGATCACTTGATCTTCTACAAAGATCTTTTCTAGGTCTTGAAGTCGATGGGTGCTTTGAAGCAAATATCACTTCTCCTCTCATTGATGATAAGTCCATCACAACCATGTGATCTATCACCTACCTTTAAAGCCATATATCAATCCCCCCTCTCCCCATAAGGGCTTTGTAGCTATATCATGGCATTGCTACCAAAAACACCTATATAGGGAGTAGTGGTGATTTTGAGCCATGCTTGATTTCCACTCTACAAGTGATTCCCTATACCCAGTAGTGAACCCTTATATGTACAGCATCACAAGGGTGTAGTCTTGGCATGTGCCTATGTCATACCATTTCTTTTATTGAATAATACAAGAGTATGAATTGCTCTCACATATCGTGCTACCTTTTTGTGCCTTGTTGAGTGAGTGATTGAGTGCAAGTGCATTATATTTGGTATCAAAGCAACTCTTTCTCAGAGTAAAGGAGTACTCGCAAAAGTAGAAGAGGAGATTTAGTGCCCCAAAATTGTGTGATGATGACCCGTGTTGCGACGCCCCACGTCGTGTCATGTCATATTGCGTTGCCCCACGTCGTGTCATGTCATATTGCATTGCCCCACGTTACAATGAGCCCCATCATGATGCCTCCTGATGCGATCCTCAACATGACGATCCCAACACGTCGCCATCTAAAGGCATGATGCGGCTTCCCTGTGGCACAACCACCATCTGAAGCCAAAACGTGGCTTCCCTGCGTCAACGACAACACCAAGCTTAGGGCGTGGCCTCCCATGACAATATGGAGGACAACGGAACCTATCCTAGTGGTTGAAGAGAGGAAGAAGAGTTGAGGTCAAGAATGGAGAGAAGCTCAAGAAGAAAAAGTAGCCAGACTAGAGGGGTAGTTGGAGGGCATGTTAGGTTTGTTGGACTCAAATTGGAGGAATATGCAAATGAAGGAAGAAGAGGAGGAAAAGGGAAGAAAGTCTTGAAGTGGATTAGGGTTACAGGGAGTGGGTGATACAACAACAGGAGGAAGAGAAGAGACACAAACTATAAGAAGAGGTGGATAGATTGGCAAATAGGTTAGCCAGGGAAGAAACGTATACAAGAGCTCAAGATATACAAAGAAAGGCAAGGAGAAGGCAGCTAAAGTAGGAACCAAGAAGGACAAGAAGAAAGATAAGATGCAAAAAAATAAGGAGGAAGAGGAGAGTGAGAGTTCAAAAGACGACTATGGCAAGTTCAAGATGCCCCAACCCACGAAGTATAAGGGAGAGAGAGACCAGTTGATTTTGAAGAAATGGATTGCAGAGGTAGATAGATACTTGAAGTATGCTAGAACCATTGAAGACAAGAAGAGAGAAGTGGCAACCATCTACCTAGAGGAGGATGTTGCTAGTAGATGGTGCCTACTAGAATAGGAGCAAGGATGCACTAGCTTTTCATGGGAAGAACTTCAATAGGAACTCAATGACTACTTCATCCTGAAGACATGAAAATTCAAAGTTAGAGATGAGTGGAGAAATCTAAAGTAAACACAAGGAAAGATTAAGGAGTATGTTAGCAAGTATAGGTAGTTGATGCTGCAACTACCCAACATGGACATAGACACAAAGTTACATGGATTTCTATTCAACATGTAAGAGTGGGCCAAGAGAGACATTGAAAGACAATAACCAACTAGTTTGGTAGAGGCTATGAGGATACCTAAAAGATTAGTCAACTTAGAAAGGAGGAGGTCAACCTAAGGGAGTCAAGCTAGATTCAACACTGACCTTACCACCAACTATTGGACCTCGAGACCCAATTCCCCAAGAGGCCCCATCTCAGAGATTCAGGGTCAAATCTCAAGAATAACCCCAGTCGCATCACAATCACAACAGTCTTGGTACTAAGAGGAGCAGTTGGATAGTAGGGAAACAACCACTACAAACCAACAACTATAGTGCATCTTATGGGTATGCAAGATCAAATACCTCATGGTAGAGACCCCAAACCTCAACCACAGGGTTAGATGTTTCAAGTGCAGGGGACCCCCTATCAATATAGATGCCCCATGGAAGACACAACCTCAACAAATGGGTCTAGGGTAACCGTCACAAGTGCTTATGGAGGAGAGGAGCCACAACCGCTGCTCATCTAGGAAATATCCAATGGAAGTTAAGAGATCCTAGACCACCCAAGAGTGGAGACAGTTAGTGCACATCCCTAATGCATGGCAACTTGAATAGTAGTAGTACAACACTTCTATCTCAAGAGAAGAGTGAGTAAAGGGGATTAAGCAATCGTGATAGACACAAGACTCACTCAAAATTTTATCACACTAAATTGTGCAAAAAAACATGGACCCAAATTATCTAAGGCCCCATAAGGATTAACAAGAAGGTCAAGTAAGTTTTTGTAGTGCAAGTGGAAATAAATGGAAGGTCGGGCTCAACTTTCTAGTCATACACACGGACAACTTTGAATCCATTTTGGGCTTGGAGTTCTATGACAAATATGCCATTGCAATGTTTGAAAAGGGAGATAATGAAATGTTATTGGGTATGCAAGGAGAGGGGGTAAAAGTACCATGTGAAAGAATGCATTCCTAGGCAGAACATCAATCAAAGTGCAGATTGAGGAGAGCAAACCTAGAGTCTCGTGCCAAACTACAAAGTCGGCACCTAATAAACTAGAAGCACCAATCCAAGTAACGCCTTAGCAAGTTACCAATATTTGGCCTTGCATCATGATCTACATTTCCAAATAAGTGGAGAAATCGGTGAAGTAGGGAGATATGGTGTATTTATGCATGATGTGATCTATAGAGTAGAGGTCGCCAATAAGCCCAAACCCCAAGTTGGCAACAAAGAAGTGGAAGCAATATTTGAGGAATATATAGATGTGATGCCAATAGAACTACCCAAAGACCTACCCCCCCAAAAGAGACGTAGACTGTAGATTGAGCTAATCCCAAGGGCAGTCCCACTAGCTAAAGCCCCATACTACATGAATCACACCAAACTCATGGAGTTGAAGAAGCAATTACACGAATTGGAAGGGCAAGGATTTATCCAACCCACTAAGTTTCCATTTAATGCCCAAGTGTTGTTTGTCAAGAAAAAGAAGGATGGGGGGCTCCGATTATGTGTAGACTATAGGGCTCTTAATTAGATCACCATCAAGAACAAGTATCCCATCCCCTTGGTTGAAGACATATTAGATAGACTCCATGGAACCAAATATTTCAATTGCATAGATCTTAGGTCATGGTACCACCAAATCCGTATAGCTAAAGAATATATTTTCAAAATAGCTTTTTATATATGATGTAGAAGCTTCAAGTGGCTCGTCTTAAGGTTTGGATTGAGCAATGGGCCAGGTACCTTTTGTGGCTTAATGGATGGAGAATTTCAGCCAGAGATAAAAGTATTTATCATTATCTACATATATAATCTCCTAGTGTATAGCAAACCTTAGGGGAACACAAGCAACACTTAAGATTAGTCTTTGAGAAGCTGAGACAACGCAAATTGTATGCCAAACCCAAAAAAAAAGAGTTTGTAGTGAAGGAGTTAGAATTCCTAGGGTTCATTGTAGGCAAGGAAGGCATCAAAGTAGACCCCAAGAAAATAGTTGTAGCAAAGGAGTGGCTAATGCTAAAGACCATTACAAAAGTTCAAGAATTCCTAGGGTTCACGGTGTTTTGTAGAAGATTTGTTAAGAATTATAGCATGGTAATCACTCCACTATCCCACCTAACTAAAGGAGATAGAAATTTCACATGGGGGAGTAAGAAAAAAGCCGCTTTTGAGCTTATGAAAGAATGTATGAGTCAAACCCCCGTACTCAAAGTGCCAAAATTTACCAAACCCTTTGAAATCTCCACAAACACATCAGTTATGGCATTGGGGGAGTGTTGATGCAAGATGGGCATCCCGTAGCTTATGAATCCAAGCAATTCACAAACACTGAAACTAGATGGAGCACACATGAGAAGGGAATGTTAGCAATAATTCATAGCCTTAGAAAATGGACGCACTGTGCACAAGACAAATACACAGTGGTGTTCATAGATAACATATTATTTAAAGACTTCCAGTCCCAACCAAAGTTGTCCACCAAACAAGCTAGATGGCTCGACTTCCTAGCAAAGTTTGACTTGGAGATCAAACACAAGCCATGCTCCACAAACAAAATAGCAAATGCACTAAGTCGTAAGGCCGATTTGAAGGCAATAACAAGTGTGATCAATAGTAACTTTCTTAAGTTAGTGAAAGAGGCTTTAGAATATGACCAAGAAATGCACAAGATCATAGAAGAAGCAAGAGTTGAAAGGACCCCTCATGGCATGTATACCACGGAGGAGGAAATTTTGTTTGTAGGCAAGAGATTGTACATCCCCAATAGTGTGGAGTTGAAAAAAGTCATACTACATGAAGTACATGATGGGAAGTTGGATGGACATAAGGGACACAGTAAGACACTCGATGCCCTCAAGAAATGATTCTTTTGGCCAAACATGAAGGAGGAAGTCATAGACTATGTCAAGACTCGTCCCACTTGCCAACTAGTGAAAGCACCATGCTCCAAGCTAGCAAGTTTACTTCAACCAATACCAATACCTAGCTGGCCATGGGATGTCATTAGCATTGACTTTATTGTGGAACTCCCCGAATCCCATGGCTATACCATCATCTTTGTAGTAGTGGACTATTTTTCCAAATAAGCCCACGTTATACCTGCCAAGCCACCATTGAATGCCAAGGAGGTTGTGCACCTCTTCTTCATGCAAGCCTTCAAGTTACATGGCTACCCTTAGCCATTGTATCAGATCGAGATGGTCACTTCATGAGTGACATGTTGAAGGAACTCTTTAAGATTCTAGAAACACAATTGAGAGTCTCATCATCCTTCCACCTCGAGATAGATGAGCAAATAGAAACAGTGAATCAAGGCATTGAAGACTATCTTAAAAGCTATGCCAAGGTAGACCAAAAAGATTGGGCCTTGTATCTTGATGTACTCGAGTTCCACTACAATAACTCAATTCATTCAATAACAATAGATTACACACCCTTTGAGTTAGCCACAGGGAAAGAAGTCATTACACCCCTAGCCTTAGCCTTAGGAGTTACCGAAGTTGAAGATCAGGATATCGAAAACTTCTTGAAGAAATGGAGAGACAGAAATGTAGTCGCTAAGTAGAGTTTGGAAAATAACAAAATCACCATGATCGAACAAGATAACAAGAAACGCAAGGTAGTCCTCTTCACCAAAGAAGACATGTCCTAGTCAAAACTCCAAGCATATGTCCCTTCCAAAGAATATGAGCCCCAAGTTCAACCACTGCTACTATGGACCCTATCGCATCACCCAAATCGTGAATGAGATCAAACACACCTGCTACTACTAGAAGGCATCGTGTTCATAATGTATTCCATGCACAACTTTTACTCATGTTTTATCCTGACACCCAATGGGGGCGGCACGTTCCATTACTTTATTCCAACGGCCCCTTCGAGGTAGAAGCAATCCTTCAAAGCTGGGAACACAAAGGGTACCATGAGTACCTCACCAAGTGGAAAGGGTGCCCTCTTAAAGAAGCCAATTGGATTTCAAAAGTGGAGGCCCATGAACATGGCAATGAGGCCTTCGCTACACCTGGCTCAAGAAGAATCCCAAGAATACCTCCAATGTACCTTGAGTCACCACTTAACTTACCATAGGACTTGCAACACGTCCACTCCTCAAGTGTAACTGAGTCAATGGTGGATTGGCATGGTAACAAGAAAACAAACCAAACTGAGTTGAGATGGGTAGAACTAGCCATCTTGATAGGAAAAGTTGTGTTAAGACCCCCAAGTGGCAATGCGGCAGACATTGACCAGCTTGATAGAAAAGGGTGCGTTAAGACCCCACTAATGCATCAAGTCCTAGACACTGACATTGACACTGACATTGACTAGCTTGTTAGAAAGAGCAGTGTTAAGACCCCGGAATGAGTCAATAAGCACTACCCTTAGATTACTGAGGACAACAATCCATTATGTGGAGATGAGTGTAAGGGCTTTGTAGCTATACCATAGTGTTGCTTCCAGAAACACCTATATAGGGAGTACTAGTAACTCTGAGCTCTGCTTGGTTCCCACTCTACGTGTGAGGGTGCATCACCTTGCCGAGAGGACATTGTTGGCTACTTACTAAGCATCTTGATACCTTCTTTCTTGTTCTATGTAGTCTTGTTAGACTCGACCTCCTCTTAGGGTTTGTGAAATTGGTCACATGCAAACCTTCACATTTTTCCTTACCCTCTTGGTCACCTTCTTTAGGTGGATCTTGGTGGGCAATCCTTAGTACAATGACCACATTGTTTACAAATATAACAAGAGTGTCCGAGCCTAACTTGTGACACCACCTCAACAACATGGTGACCATGAACCTCAATGCACTTTGGAGGTTCCACATGTGTGTCCCACAGGGTGCTTGCTCTAGCGGAAGAGCTCTATAAGATGACATAAAAGTTAGAACATAAAGAAGTCTCCCTAGTGACCATGCAATAACAAATACTTCTTCATCCAGCTAGATTGGGAGACCCTAAAAGGTAATCCATATAGGGCATTCATCTTGCAACATTGCATCTAGATAGAATGGGGTACTCTAGGGAAAATTAAAAACAAGGTTGCCTTTATATCCAACTGCACACTCCAACACCTAGTCTCTTTTTGCAACGGAATTGAGAAGAGCCATGAGATACCTTTCCCAAAAAAATGGTATTGCTACAGGATTGCTTTACCTTGAAAAGATGGTTGAAAACTATCAATTAAACTTTGAAGTGGCCTTCCCATGAAATAGGATAAAATACTCAATGAAGCAAAATCAGCATAATGTTGCCTAATACAGGGCACTTAGCCTCAAAGTGCTTCCATTCATTGAATGCACTTTAGTTGTGATGAATAACTTTTCCACCTCCACCAAATACAAACCATTGCCTTGTGGGCAACTGCATAATCCACCATGCTGGAGTCATTCTTAGTCAAAAGCTTCTACCCATGCTGGTCAGTCTCACTAGCATTAGAGAGGGGCCTCTTTCCAATTGTCAAGCTTGTATCCATACTAATCAAATTCCCTAGCTTCAAAGAGGGGCATCCTCCCTATTCAATTGCTCTTTGTGTGTGTAGGGCAAGGAGATGCCATGTGTCAGTCTCTTGAATATTGCTATAATGGTAATAAATAGTCACAAGGGCCACTACTCCACTCGAACGTCCATACTCACTCTCAAGCCATATTCCTAACAACTTCTCTTTTTGTCCTGTGTTGAATACTAAACTATCTAAAGGAAAATATAGGAAACCCCAATAATGAACGCAATAGCACAAGTACAAGAAAAACTATTGTGACAAAATTACAACAAAAATGGCAATGGTCACTAGTGTTCATGCAAAACATATTTGGTAGTATAGACAAAAGCCTTTAACTCAAACTTTTGATGGGGTTTTTGAATCAAACTTCATGTATTTACCATTTTATAACTAATAGTTTCTTAAAACTTAGGGGGTTAAACCTTATTCTTTAAATTTTGTAAGTCTTTCTTATAATTTGCAATTCATTTTACATTAAACCTCGAGTTCTTTGTGAAAATTATTCTCACTTACAAGCACGCACTCTTGTCACTATCTTTATATTATTTATTTAAATGTTTGCTTGGGTGATTCTTGGTGGGTGACTCTTGGACCAAGGAGAAAACCCCCAAGCCTATGTGGCACAAGGAGGAGATTTGGTATTCAAAAACAAAAAGGGTTTTTTTGGAAAGGAAAATATACCTTTACAATTATGTATCGAAGAAAAACATTCGACTAATGAGCTGAATGAAAAATGGCTTCCTCACTTTCACGACATTCAAGAATCAAAAGCGAAAAACCCTTTCTCTTGCTTTCTTCATTGGCCTCTTTCCTTCTCTCTCTCTATCTCCTCCCTGACACCTCACGTATTCCCTTCTCCCCTCTCTTCTCCACTTCCTTGCTTACTTTCTCCCCTCTCCATGGCCCTTCTCTCATCCTCCTCACCCCTCTTACCTCCCCCCTTCCTTTGCACATCCAGAGCATCTTCTCTCAGCTCCTCCCCTCTCCCTCATCCCTCCTCATCTCATTAGCACACTTAGCCTTCTCTTGACTCCTCCTTTTCTCTATTACCTTCCATGTACCCCTACATCCACCTGTAGCTACCTAGAATGCCATTTCACGGCCCTATAGAAGACACTGCCATCAACTTTTCCCTCCTCATCTCATTAGCACACTTAGCCTTCTCTTGACTCCTCCTTTTCTCTATTACCTTCCATGTACCCCTACATCCACCTGTAGCTACCTAGAATGCCATTTCACGGCCCTACAGAAGACACTGCCATCAACTTTTGCCACATCTAGATGCCACACACCACGTGAAGTCAACACCCACTTGGCCTAGAATAATAGTCACTATTGTCACATTTGCCTCTTGGAACTACTATTAGATTCGCTACTTGGAGGCGCCTTTTAAGGCATACCTTGCAATCCAAGCTGCCACCCAAAGAACTCTCTCTCTCTCTCTCTCTCTCTCTCTCTCTCTCTCTCTCTCTCTCTCTCTCTCTCTCTCTCTTTGTGTCTCAATCAATTACATATCGATGAATGAGTTGACCATATGAGCATCAATCTTATTATTGGTTTGCCAGGATTGCCCAAGCGAAGAGTATCACTTGGATCTCCCTTTAGTCCAAGAAAAGAGTATTGGAGAATGCTCATGGATCAACTCCCGGGACATGTGCATGCCTCATGATCACACACATTCATATCATGAGATGAGTGCATGGACAAGCATCTATCAATTACCCTGTTCTCACTCTATTGTTGGATAGCTCCAACCATGTGAAAATCTAATGTATCTTTATAACATACAATCACAATGAGAGTAGAGAGCCATTATTATGTACAATTCGATCGGTATGTGACGATATGACATTTTAGAGCACCAAAGAGGAGATGTCATGAACAATATGTGTGTATGTAGCCAATGTTGAGACCAGTGTATGGATGTGTGGGTGCCATACCCTCCCTAAGGGTGACTGGTGTAGGAGGAGGTGAGATGAGGCATCTTCCCTAAAGTGGTAAGGGAACTTCATGATTGGAGCAACATAGTAGTATATGGTAGAATAGGTGCGTATAGTACTCATGGACCAATTTTGAAGCCAATAAGATTGATGCTCAATCGGTCAACTCATGCATTGGTGGGCATCAACAACTAGATGATTAGGATGACATCAATAGCTAGATGATTAGAATGTGTTCATGATCTACTCCATGTCTCATGGGTGGCCCTTCCTGGCCAATTATATTATTGATGCATTTAACATAGCCTAAACTAGGAATAGAGAAGTTGGTTTGGGCTGGTGGATGTGAGCCAAAGCATGGGTGTGGCCAATATTTTTGCTATATTTTGTGATGATGTTTACTCAAACCTCATCCATTGTGCATTTGTGAGACAACATGCCAATTCATTGAAGCACACATTTGCACACATTGGTACAACTATGTAGTGCAATCATTCGATGTTTTATCAATGATCATAATCATTAGTATTGGTATATTAATGTTATTAATCACATATATATTAATGATTATTATTAATTGAGCTTTCAAACCCAAGTGCGAAATACTAAAACAATAGTGGCATGAAGTGTAGGAAGAATCTAGGTGCGGAGCAAATCACCGCAAAAGCATAGGCACAAAGCATGGCAGAATACTAACGTGAAGTACCAGTAGGATCTAGGTGCTTCGTATACAAGTAAGAATTTGAAACAACATTTTTAGTTTAATTTTAGATGCACCCTAATATCATATTGAAAAAATATTTAAATATACTGCAACATTTATAGAGAAGTGCTTTGTAATTTAGTGCAAATCACTAGAGAACAAGAGTGCAAATTAGATCATATATTTTATTTGTAACAAAGCACTACAAAAAGACGAAAGATCCCTGATACAAACACACAAAAGTTGTCTCACGACGAATAAGATGCACACCCCTTATCTTGTGGCAAACTAGCAAGCTTGCATGATGATCTTTATCCATCCGGCTTAAAGCAAAGAATAGGGTGCCCACTGTAAAATGTTTAGATTTTTAGGAAACAAAAAAAGAGAGACCGCCAACATGGCAGGTGCCAGCACGAACATAGGCAGTCAAGACCTCAACCTAGTCGATTTTCCAGTCGACATACAATAACTCATATCACGATACGACTATCAAACGAAAATAGCACACCATGAGAGACCCACATATGAAATCATAGCTCATAAGGAGGAAAGGAAGCAAGGAAGAGTTGCCCTGCAATGATTAGGCAATTACATCCAAGCACCAAGAGATTGAGCTTAGTTTGACGCAAAGCTAGTAAACACCAGCGAAACGCTGACGAGAGGAAACTATACGCGGAACGCCTATAACTCCTAGATATTACTATTATGCAGTATTATCACTTTTTGCCATAATTATGCCAGTATTTCCTACTAGGCAGGCAAATACCGTTCAATTGGTTGTTCAGAGAGGAGAAAACCAGGGCCCAGGGGGCGATCATGTCGTGGAGAGCCAAGCTTTCGTCTGCAGTGCGGGAGCTTCGTATTCACTACTGTCAAAATGCTGCATCTAGCGCATCTGCCAGGTTTGTGCGATCTCTTGCTCGCAAAAGCACTGTTGAACGGGGCGTACACTCATGGCGCAATCGAAGGATTCCGTATTTGTTTTCTAATTGAGCCTATCGGCCTGTTCGTTCACGTCGTACAAATAATGGTGGTTAAAACACTGATTGGCACGCAGCATTCCATTCATCACTGCTTTTCTCTGCATTTCATGCCACTCTCAAAATGCTGCATTCAGCGCATCTGTCAGGTCTGAGTAATCTCTTGAGCATACTCTCATGATGCCATCGAAGTATTCCGTATTTGTTTTTAAATTTGGTTTATTAGTCTGTTCGTTCAGTTCTTACAGTGTTTCGCATGGAACATTCCATTACTTCAGTACTGGTTTCTCTCCATTTCATGTTACAGGGAGTTCATACTGCGGAATTACAAGGATCTCAAAATGTTGAACCCTAGACTACCCATTCTTATGCGAGAATCTAGTGGCGTTCAACCCCGGCTCTGGGTGCGTGGTGGTAAGCATATAAATGAATACTCTAGTTTGTTCTGAGCAACATTGATTTCAGTACTTCTGTTTATAGGATCAACATCAATCACAATCACATGTATGATAAAATGTTCTCAATGTTTTAGGTTTTAGTGAAATGTCCTGTCAATTCTCACCAATTGTTATATCTGTAGCAGATCTAGTTAGTCCTGACAGTACTCTTTACATGTGGATGATCAGGAAGAAAACTTAGACCTTTCCATCATACTCTCCTACTATGTTATCAGATGCCATGTTGGGGCCTTGTGTGCTGCATATGCATGTGGCAGAGAGAAAATGAAATTGTCATCAGGGCTGTAGATATGATATGCTCCATGTGTATGTGGCAGAAACATATCTACTGCACCATGTGCATGTGTCAGACAGAGAAATAAATACGAAGTTGTCTTGTGGCCTTTTGCACTTTTTCCCAGTATTCTCAAACTTCAGTAATGGGATTCTGGGATTATTGTTTTATTTTGCACTTTTTCCCATATTCTTGAACCTAAGAATTAAGACCTTCACTGTCCCCACATGCTATGCATCCATAATTGGTACATCTATTTTTGCCCCAAGTGCTTTTGCATCTTCTTGGGTTGCCCTTCTCAGCCCACCCCATTACATGCACTCGTAAAGTGCGCACTCTATGTTTGGCTTCTCTTCAAGAATGGCATTCATAACCTCCACTTTATGGATGGGTGACTTTTTTTGTTTTTAAATCATGTCGATCCATTGCATGATTTCCTTTACTTGTGCTTATGTTTGTTTTGTCACTTCAACCTATGAGTTAATTTTTTCCATGTGGACATGTACCTCTTTGGAGGTGGTCTTTGGCTAGTACTCCACACTTCCTCCAACGTGCATTGGCAAGGCTCAAATATTTACATTGACTGAATTGTGTTGCTTTGGCCTCCTTGTTGAAGAACATATTAGCTAGTTTTTGGTAGTCGGTTAGAATTATCTTGTCAATGAGTTTGCAGTGCTCTTGTATGAAATGTGTTGAGTTAAAAGTGCATTACAAACTGATTAACTGTTTAAGACAGCCACAAAACATGTAAATTACCAAAGTTTCATTAACTAGTGCACGGTCCTAGAAAATTTCTGTCCCCCATAAGAAAAACCCTAATTTGGGAGGATCCTTCTACATCCATATTTAGATAAGCTGCCCACCATTCAGCCTATCCTTGTTGTGTAGATTACATCAGTCCACACATACTTCACTAATGTTGGTGCCCTATTTCGCCTTCAGCCCTCACCTATTTGCTGTCCAGCCATCATCGATTGCAGCCACATTGTTCTAGCACTTGGCGCCTGTTTTTCAGCCATTGCCCTGCTGTAAGGAGGTGCCAAACTGCTGTGTTTGTTGCTAGCTCATCATCCCCAGCAGTTGACATCAGTTCGTTTGCAATTCAGCCTGCATTGTTGCACAGCCTTGGATCAGCACATGATCAGGTTTCCGGTCTCCGGTGGATGGTAAATTGCTGCGTTTGCCAGATTTAGCCTCTAGACTGTTGTGTTTTGATAATCAGCTTGCTGCCCTTCCACATTCAGCACTCTTTCAGCTCCAACTGGTGGTTACAACACTTAGGATCCATCTTTGGTAGATGCCACACTCCGAGTACATTCATTGCTTTGCCTTCGAGTATTTTGTATACTCTTTTCATCATCTACAACATTGATTCATTCACTTCAAAGTTCTCTTTATTCCTCTGTTTTTGCGTTTTACATTACTATCCGAGTTATTGTGTTTTAGGCACGTTCTTACATTTGGTGTTTTCTCAGTGCAAACCCTAGCATGTCTTCACATGGTATCAAAGTTATTGCTCTTGTAAAGAGTATCATGTGGCTATCGTGGAGAGCTTGGTTTTGTATGAGATACATGAATAGATACATAATCAATTCACAATGTCTCGAATTCCTTTTTCCTGGGATCCTACTATGTCTTATCAAGCTTCTCCATTATTGGAGGCCTTGAGGAGGCATTATAGACTCGATGGGGAAGATGATGCTTCACCTTCACCTTCTTTTTCTTGGCCAGAGATATGATTCTTGTAGTATTTCTTTAACTCGTATCTCAAATGGATTGAGTATAATTGAGATTCTTCAACCTTCTCTAGTAATCTAAGTGCCTTTTGTCATAAATGACCAGCAAGCCTTTAAATCAATTTATCCCTTGATTTGCTAGGGGATTGACCTTCACTTGCGCTCCTTGGAAAATAAATTAGCCCCAAATTTTCAGCTTTGAAAATTCGAGTTTGAAGTCTTTAAAACTAGGCACGCTTTTTGATGCGGTTGTCAAACCCTAATTCCTATTGCAAATTAGGGTTTACAACAAAGATTCACTAAAATCTCCACCTCTAATGGTTAGATTGTTGTAAAACTTCGAGCAAAGCTGGGAAATGGTTGGAGAAAGAGAGAGAATATTGCAGTGAGAGAAAATTCAGAGTTTTGTTGTGAGGATTTCGTAAAATTGAGTTGTTGACTTAGTTTTCTAGCTTCAAATGGATTCACCGATAGCAAAGCGAGCATAAAGGCTATAATATTTAGGAGAAAGTGCATTAGCCACTATCACCAGCTTCCCTTCCTTAGGAATATTTTCACCAAAAAGGTCTCCAATGGTTGAGAAATGGCCCTAAAAGCAGGCAGCAAAACAACCCGATCTCTCTTTCCAACAGCTCCAAATGCACAAATGAGAATTCCTTTTCCCAAACTTGCATGGGCAAGTTTTGTTGAGTGGTAGTCTTCTAAATTGAATTTCCAACATTATCCAGTCTATTAAATTAATTTTCAAATATAATTAATTAAATTAATTTAATATTAAAAATCAATTTAATAAATATTTTGTACTAAAAATTAATATTACCATCCAACAATTAATTGGCTAGGCCAATTTACCTCCCAAGTGATCTTGAGCACTCATCGGCTTGGAACTAGCATCAATTAATTAATTAATGCCAATTTCCTAGTGTTACCATTGACATTAATGGTTATTTAATTGATCTAGGCTAAGTTTTGACACTTGGTACTACCTAGTACTTGTCAGGCATAACTTATCATAACTTTTGCCTTTGACACCAACTAATATCTCAAGGTTTTGGGTCCCACGCTAAGATAATTGATGTGCATCTCAAATGTGCAAGACATATTTACACATTTGATTAGCTTTTAATCAAATTCTAAGCAAAGCAATAAAATTTCCTAGTAATAAATCACCCCCTTGAAATCCTTGCAATTGTCCTTAGTTGCACTGCAACGTGCCAAAGCAAAACATATTGCATTGGAATTTCCCAAAAGACATTATAGTGAAACAACATTGGGCATTGGTACTTAACCATGCTAATACCAAAAATAAAATATAAGACTCATAAAGAATTCGAGACTGCTGCCAAGGACCCATAGAATGCATTTCTCATCAGCATATCTCATGTATTCCAAGCAAAATAGCCATAGCAAAGTATACACCGAGTATAAACCATGGTTGAACTGTCAATGGCATTCATAAAACATATTGTTGCCAACAAAACCAACTGAATACCATTGAAAACTAACAATCATCCATTGAAAACCAACAACTGATAATCCATCTCTGATGATTGTAGACTGATGCAAACTAATGCATATTGAAGAAAATGTATAGTTTTAGAGCTGCAGTGAAAACCATACCCATCTGCATACGAGCTGTAGTGACTAGTACATTGAATAGTGACCTCATGGCAGACATATTGTCAGCATAGTATTCTAGATGTATGTTAAATACATCTAAGATCCACTATACATGAGAGCTATTCGTTATTGGAGTGGAAATGCTATCTCCCCCTTGAGCATCAGGTAATGCTGTGAATCCTTGCTTTGTTGAACTTGATTGAGTCTGATTCAAAGTTCGCTCTAACTAAAAAGCCATTGAGGTAAAGTTGCAACAACTGAGGATAGTCTGCCAAGTCATCCTTTTCCATCCACTTAGCATCCATTGGTGAATAGTTCTGAAACTTCACCACATATATTCTGGAAACTTGATCTTTGATCTTTCTCTAATTATGTGCCAAAATTTGCTTAAGCACCAAAATCTCATCCAACTCTTCAACCTCTAGCTGAATTTTAGCAGATACATCCTTAGGCACATCACCATGAAAAGATCTCAACAAGAATAGTAGGAGATCCCCTTACAGATGCCACTTGTTACAAGTATCTTTTTGGCTCCCTCATCTGGCTTATTCACACTTGACTGGATATTTCTTTTGTGGTGGCTTTGTTGTCTTCTTTTATGAAGACTCCCACTCTAGAGCATTGGGGAGTGGCTTTGTGCGTTCTTCATTATTTATAGGGGACTCAATCCTTGGGATTATATATGGAGAGGGGGTTACTCTTTTTGGTTGGAGTGATGTTGATTGGGTAGGTGATGCAGATTTGCGATGGTCCTCTATAGGTTATGCCTTCTCCCTTGCATCGGGATCTATCTTATGGAGTAGTAAGAAGTAGCCTATTGTGGTCCTTCCTTCTACAGAGGCAGAGTTTTATGCATTATATTTTGTAGCTATGGAGGTGGTTTAGCTTTGCCTCATGTTGGTGGAGATCGACTTTTCCCAGCTTGGACCTACTAATCTACATGTGGACAACCAAAGTGCTCTAGCTTTGGTGAAGAACCTTGTGTTTCATGCTTGCACGAAGCACATTGAGGTTTAGTATCACTATGTTCTAGAGCATATTGTGGATTTCGAGTTAGTGGTGGCCTACTATCCCACAGTGGATAACACAGTGGATCTCTTCACAAAGCCTTTACCCTAGGCTTCAATGCTTCATTACATGAGGTTGTTGGGTCTTTAGACACTTCTCAGATTTGAGAGGGGGTGTGCCTGCCTATTTTAGTCATGTTAGTTTGTCATCTCTTGGTTGTGAGCTCCCTATCAGAGTCCAACAGAGACATAGGAGCTTTGGCAATTTTAGGTGCATTTCCTTTGGTTGTCGGCTTCTTGTGTGCATTTCTATGTTAGTTTTTGCTTTGTGTAGTCTATCTCTACCTATTGGACATTGTCCTTGCCAATTGGGATTTTTTTGTGGCCATTTGACATTTTTTGGCATTTTTATTCAGAGTGACCAGCATTAATGGCACTTAAAAGTGTAGGTTGGCTAGTTTTTGGCATTCTTGGCTATTTATAAGCCAGCCCCCCGACTTGGCAAACACACTTTCTCCAGTCTTCATTCCTTCATTCGCAGGTGCACACTCTGACACTCCAACACTCCGTACTTCGTGCTGCCATTGTCAGCTTGATTTGGTGCCCTCAATGACACTGTGGACTGCGTGCAAGGGCTGATCAGTCCATCCCCTTTGTATCGGCATTTTTCTTCAGTTACTGCAGTATTCTTCCCTCATCTGTGTGTGTGTGTGTGTGTGTGTGTGTCTATGTTAGTGTTTCTCTTTTGTAGCGCGCGCTCACAATGTTCTCCTAGCAGGGTTTGAACGGAAGTGGAGAGGATGGAGAAAGGAGAGAAGAATATGGAAGAGGGTGACAGTGTGTTAAAAGGAATAAATCTGTGGGATGAAGAATAAGGCAATCAATGCCATATTTATAGGCATAGACTATTTGGAGTGGTGCCTCAACTCTTTGGAGTGGCACCCATTGATCTCTCTGGTGGTGCCCTAATAGTAAATAATGATCTAGATAAAGCCTTTTTGGGGCTGTAAATGGAAACCAAAATAGGAATGAAGTAGGGAAATGTACTGAATGACTTGGTTTCTCAACAGTGAGCTGAGCAGAAAACGACTGCAAAATCCGGGAAAATGAGGTTGATTACCGCCAACAAACACTATCAGAGGCTTGCAAAAACTGATGCCCATCCTGCAGCTGCATTAGATGCAGAAAATGAAAATGCAGAGTACAAAAACGCAGGCTGAACGAGTATTAAATGCAACTGTACATAGTGCGGAAACCCTAGATGCAGACTGCAGCAATGTCAGAATGCAGCGAATGAGAAAGCATATGGACAAGACTGAAAGAAAATGAACACGAGAGAAAGGGGGAGAGAAAAGAGACGGAAGAATGCAAAAGTTTGCAGTCAATGAATGCTGAAATGAAGAGGGCAGATATACAGGGGCTGTTGACACATCCCCTTGAGCCGTATCTCTCCCACCAACACGTGAAAAGCAAGTGAGGAGGGCAGGCTGCCAATTGGGCCTAAATAGGAGGAAATAATGCAATAAAATAATGCAAGGGGCCAGTTTTTGCTGGCCAATCTGATAAAAAACCTGCGGACTGCTACACAAATGAATAAAATCATTAGCAATCAGTCCTCTAGCTGCCACATGGCATCTTTGCCTACCTAACAAATTTCCCTTATATAGTGTGCTGAAAATGCGCTCTGAGAGTACCTTAGAGAGAGTAGATTGCACCAATGGTAACCTGAGAAATGCTAGTCCAGGGGGTGACTAATCTCTAACACCCCCCCTCTCAGATCTTGGGCGTGGCATAAGGCTCAAGGATCTGGAGTTTTGTTGGAGAAGAAGTCGAGGAAGTGCCTTCATAAACAAATCTGCAAGATTATCCTCCATCTTGTAGCAAACCACATCAATGGTCTTATCCAAGATATACTCTCGAATGATCTGGTACTGAATCTCAATGTGCTTCGATCTAGTATGAAACATTGGGTTCTATGACACAACAATGCAACTCTCATTGTTGCAATGAAGTGTTGTGGGACTTGTCTAAGGATAGCCAAGCTCTCCTAGTAACCTCCAAAGCCATACCGTCTCACGTGGTAGAAGATGTCGCTTGATACTTCGCCTTTGTGGAAGAAAGGGCAACAGAGGGCTTCTCTTTATTTTATATTGCAAATGGAAGGAGTACAACTGAGAGTCGTTGATCTCCTCCCCTAATCCAAGTGTCTCTTGCGTCAAAATTGTCTAGCAATCCTCCAAACCAATTTGCCCCTTAGTTTGATTGGGGATTGGCCTTCACCTTGCTCCTTGAAAGACAAATTCATATGGCCCAAACGAGCATGCCAAAGAGATAAATGTGGGATAGAACCCATAGACAAAACATGATCAAGGGAAGAAGCTGATACAATCAAGGGGTAGAGACTGCCATCCTTGGCACCTCTCACAATCACAAGTCTACCACGAGTGATCTTCCATGCAGAGTCTCCAAAAGATACATAATAACCTGCATCATCAAGCTGTCCAGTTGACATGAGACTGCATGTCAAAGCAGGTATATGACGTACATCCTGCATAACAAAACTGCTACTAGAAGGAAACTGCAGCCTAACATCACCAATGCCTACAATATCAAGAGAGCTGTCATCACCCAAGTGCACGCCTTGAAAGACAAATTCAGCCCCAAATTTGGTATTGGTTGGCTGGGCTATTGAATCTTGCTGAAATTCCTCAATTTCAGTTGTTGTAATTCAAATTCTATGGCGCTCAATTTTGAGCACACATCCCAAGGCGGCTGTCAAAACCCTAGTTTTTGTTGTAAATTAGGGTTTACAGCAGAGATTGACTGAAATCTCTTCTTGTGATGGTTCAAATTGTTGGAAAATGCTGAGATAACTTGAGAGATGGTTAGGGATGAGAGAGAATGTTGTAGAGAGAGAAATTTCAGAGTTTCATTGCGAGAAATGCTGAAAAGCTAGTACTGCCTTGTTCAAACAGCCATGGACGATGTCACCTACAGCTTATTGTTAGAATTTGCCAATTCACAATGCCCAATGTTTTAGTTTTTAGTTTTTTTTCAGTTCTTAGTGTGAATACAACTAAAGTTATAAGTTGTGTCACCACTCTTAGAGTTAGAGTTAGAGTTAGTTAACTCTAGTTGAGTTAGAGCTAGGTCTATCTTAGACCTATCTTGTATCTTTCATTGTCATTTCTTAAGTTCAACAAGCACACTTTACCCTTTTGCTTCAGCACACTTTCACTGTCTCTCTTTTCTCTCCTCTATAGTTGGTTGTCATTTTTCAATATTTGGTATTAGAGCAAGGTTCTATGCGTGGATTTAGTTCAGCCCGTGCTGCCCCACCGTCTAAGGTCCTGTTGCTGCCAGCTAGCTCTCTGCGTGAGGAAGAGAAGGACAAGCTCTTGCTGTTTTTAACTCTGCCTCTTATTTTCTCACATTTGTCTGCCATATTCTCAGCCTTGCTTGCTTGCTATTTTTTGCAAACCCTAAAAAGTGTAAAAACCCTAAATTTTAGATTGGATTTTCCCTCACTCCCCAAAAAAATTTCTGCAATTTCCCATCCATTTTGGCCATCTCTTTTTGAATCTTAGCTCGTACCATTCAAAATAGGGGCTTTTGTCAATTTTTGCTCTCGGAGTTCAAATTGACAATAAATTCGAAGAAATTTCACAATTTCTTTGACATTTCCGCCAAAAATATTGGGGCTTTTGCCCGGTTTGCAGTCCCATGTACGAATCTTCATTGGAAATGCCGAGATTGCACAATTTCATCGACATTTGTGCAAGAAAATTTGGTCTTTTTGTCAAAGAGGCTTTGGGACACATCACGAGGCAGATTCTAGTTGTTGTTCGTTGTTGCCACGCACCCCAAGGTGACATCAGAAATTCAAGCTATAAGGTACAAATTTCTTCAATTTCTTTGAAATTTTAGGAAGAAATTTGGGGCTTATGCCCGACATGCATTTCAAGGCAGCAAACAAGCGGTACAACAGCATTTAGTTGCTGTTACAGTGAGTTTGAGCAGAAAATTTTGGAAAAAATTGGTAGATTTTGGTAAGTTGCTGTAATTTGTACTTTCGAGGATACATATTACGAGGTAGATGTGGTACAACAGTGCATTGCTGTTATTTCTTGGTTGAGTGTTGATTTGGGTTAAATTGGGCACACTTTGGCAATTGTGTGATTGTTTGGTACTTGTTGCATAATCACGAGGGGATTTTTGGTACTCTGAGGAGTACAACCTATACTTTAGTAGAGAAGTATTTGGTTGTAGATTTTATCCATTACTGATAGCATGGCATGTCAGGGGACTAATGATCAGAGCAACATACTTGGTGTCCTTATTTAGGAGGACAAATTGGATGAGGGTGATAGTATAACAGATCACCTTACTCAGATATAGGATTTACTCGAGTAGTTGCTCAATGTGGATGAAATCATTCAAGATGCTGTATTGGTAAACATCTCACTGAACTCTCTTCCAGAGTTGTATCTTGGTTTCCACACTTCTTTGGTGTTGTCTTTGGGGGGGGGGGGGGTGAGGGGCTAGCAGTCCCTTTTATTTATGGAGTTGGAAGGCTCAAAGATGTCATATGTTAGATGCATTGCCTCCGGTGGAGATTCCACCTCCTTGTGCATGCGAGGGATATATTTTGGGCAAGATGCACAGATCTGCTTAAAAAAGGATGGTGCACTGGGTGCTGTTTGGAAATTGTAGCTTATTCACTGTGATATTTGTGGTCCCATGAGGACACGTGCACTTGGAGGTCATCTTTACTTTGTTACATTTATTGATGACTACTCTTGGTATACATGGGTATATGGGCTAAAAGCAAAATCTGATGTGTTAGTGTATTTTAAATATCTTGTTGCAAAGCTTGATGCTGAATCTGGCTTGAAAGTGTAGACACTTCGTACGGATAGAGGGGGGGAGTACATGTTTCGTGCTTTTGAGACATAGTTGCTTGATCATGGCATTTCGCATCAAGCCATTGTTAGAATGACTCCTTAGCAAAATGGTGTTGTTGAAAGGAAGAATCACACTCTTATGGAAATGACTTGTTGTATGCTCATAAGGGGCTACCTCATAAATTTTGGTTAGAAGGCCTTCAGTGTGCAAATCATGTGTTGAATTGCATCCACTAAGGCACTAAAGACAATCACCCTGTTTGAAGCTTAGCATGGCAATAAACCCAAGGTTAACTCTTTCGGGTGTTTGGTTATGCGCCTATGCACATGTTTCGAAAGAGCTTTGTGGGAAGCTTAATGACAAGGTTGTAAAATGCATATTTACTAGCTATAGTTCGGAAAGCAAGGGCTATCGCTTGTATGACACACTCACAAATTAAGTTTTTGTTAGTAGGTGAAAATGCTACATTTTCATATGATCAGTTTCAAATGCCAGTTGGCAGCCACCCATGATATCGGTGATATCTTTGAGGCTTTCTTGTCACTTTTTTTGGAGTCTATGCCTGCTGTGTCAGAAGTGATGCAGCAATGGAAGCATAAACAACATGCTGAAATAAACTCTTGAAACATAAGACCAGAAAGAATAGGTGAACACAAATACAGATGAGAACTCAGATGTATGCTTGGGAAACGGAATCCATATCGAACACGAGACAGTAGCATACAACAGTGAATCACTCGCTGTGTGGGCACTTGTTAGCAGATTAGTCAGCTTAGGGTGGTGAGTCTGTGCTGTAGGGGCTACTGTCTTGTGTTCGATATGGATTCCGTTTCCCGGGCATACATCTGAGTTCTCATCTGTATTTGTGTTTATTCTTTCTTGTCTTGTGTTTCAACAGTTTATTTCAGCATGTTGTTTATGCTTCCATTGCTGCACCACTTCTGACATAGTATCAGATTTCAGGATTTGTGTTTCTGCTGTGTTTTCTTGCTGATTTCAGGATTGTTTTCCCTCTTGCTAGTCAGGCAGCTGCTGCTCTAATCAGGTGACCAGTTTTGCCTGCGTTTTTTGCTGGCGTCAACATCCATACAGCGTACGCATCCATTTCATCCTGCGTTTTGGTGTTTCTGCATCTCCTCCTAGCTGGGCCCTTACATCATCAGGCCGTTTTTGCTGTTTTTGACAGTTTTTGACAGATTTCTTGACTTTTAACAGCAGATTTTGGCTTATTTTGATCAGTTTTTGGGTTATATTGCATGTGAACTCTTGCTTTTTGCAATCTGTGCTCATGGTTTGGCTGAGTTCCCTCTCCAAATCCCTTCTTTTCTCTACTTCTTTTTTGAATCCTCTCCAGATGGCTCCTCCATGCACATCCATTGATGACAAGCTCCATGGACCTGATTATTACACATGGAGTGCAGTGATGAAGGCTTGGTTTATTCAGAAGCGTTTATGGTACGTGGTTGGTGGAGCTGTGGCACGTTCTCGCCAACCTTCTCTAGTTCCATCTGATTTTGATGAAGACAACCATGAGGAGACAGTGCTTACATGGGATTTAGATGATGCCCGTGCTTATTCGGTCTTACTTCGGTGTATTTCCAAAGAAGTCCTACCGGCGGTGACCTCTTGTATGATAGCTTCGGACGTATGGTTGACGTTACAGTTGATGTACGAGGCTTCTTTCACCATGCGGGCCGTTACTCTCTATGGCCAGCTCCAGCTACTGAAGTTTGAATCCAAAGATACGATTCAATCCTTCCTACTTCGTGTTACCCAACTCCAGGACCAACTTCACACTATGCAGTTTGCTTTATCAGAGGCATGTCTTGTTGGTACGGTACTCTACAAGTTTCCTCGAGAGTTTGATGGAGTGGCGAATGCTTTATGAGCGCAGACATTTACGACTCCTATCAGTTTTCTTCACATGTCCTCTATGCTACTTTAAGACTATAGGGGAGGCTTCTGTCGCATTATGGCGGTTCAGGTGAGGCTTCTGCAGCTTTAGAGAGGGGTTTGAAGATGAAGAAGTTGAATGCCCAGTGTTACCATTGTGGCAAGAAAGGTCATTTAAGAAAGTACTGCAAAGAGTTGGCGGCTTCCAAGAAGAAAAAGGAGCAAAAGACGAAGCGAGATGCGGACTCCTTCGACGAGTCATCATTTGCCTTAGATTCCGATTCCGATCCTCTAGCCAAGGCAAAGTCCAAGGCGCGGAAGGGATCCTTTTCTTCGGATCGTGGGAAGGGCTTAGTGGCCCCTTCCTCAGCTGCTTTCTAGCGGCGGTGATGTGGACATCCCTCACGACTCTCCAGTGCTAGAGAGGGAGTGTGAGAGGGTGGTGAGATGGGGCAGCCGTGCCTCATCTATATGTTTATACAGATGCACAAGATCCAGAGAGAGACTTCCTTGACGCATCTACCGAAGACTGGCAGGTACAAATCCTGGAGCAAGGATTGACATCCAGGTTCATGATGGGCTGGTTACTTGATAAAGAACGGGAGGCTTTCGTTTGGAGCCCACATGAGGGGACACTTTGGCGGTTTTGGCCAAAGGCGGGGATTCTATGGTCACATGTTCAGAGACATGTTTGGTAGATTGGTCTTGTATGTCCTGAGTGACATAGGTGACATAACACAGAGAGCTGCTATGATTCTTCTCTATTTTCAAGTGGTGTTGCTATGATCGACATCGATGTCAGATACTCCCGGGGGCATCTTGGTGGTTGGCTGGCTACTCATTGCTTGGATATCCATGGTTCTTCTGGTGGTTCTATGTTGTATAGTTTCTGATTTCCCATCATTGTACTATTGTATTGTATCAGATCACCCCTGATCTGGGGCCTTTGACTTCTTCATCTTCGAACCCCTCTCTAAAGTTGCAAGAGCTTACCTGAACCTCCATAATGTGATGAAAGCCTCTCCTATAGTCTTAAAGTAGCCTCATGCTCAAGTAGCATGGAGGACATGTGAAGAAAACTGACAGGAGTCATAGATGTTTGCGCTCGTAAAGCATTCGCCACTCCATTAAACTCTCGAGGAAGCTTGTAGAGTACCGTACTAACAAGACGTGCCTCTGATAGAGCAGATTGCATAGTATGAAGCTGGTCTTAGAGTTGGGTAACACGAAGTAGAAAGTTTTAGATATGATCAGTGCCCCACCCTCATTAGGTGCTACCAATGATCCATGGTGCTCAAAGTTGTAAGGCCCTCATTATGAGGAGAAGAAATGTGAGCCCGGACATTGGTTGAGTCCTGACTTGTATATCAGATGAGGTCTATGTGACCGGATGGCAAAAAGGTGACTGTTGTGGGTCTAATCTTTGGGTTAGACAGAGTGGTTAAGCTGGTAGCAACTCGAGGTGCATTGCATCGAGTTGCGGTGTAAGGGAGTTAAAAGGGGCTCCTATTGTGGGGTCTGGGGGCCGCAGAAGCGGCCCCTGGCTGGGGGGTCCCAGGGGGGCCAGCGGCCCTCCTGGCGGGGGTCTAGGGGCAGCGCCCCCGGCCCGATGGTAAAGGGAATATTCCCTGGCCGACTAGTGGAGGCTCATATGGTAGGTCGGTCAGCAGGCCGACCTAACGACCTTCGCGGGCTATAAAAGCTAAACCCTTTCGCAGCCATCTTACACTCATCTTTCACCCAGTCAGAGTTGTTGTTCCAGCTAGCCTTAAGCTCTTCACCTATCTTCTGTCTAGATCGCCATCTAAGCTTCACACAGTGGAAGTGCACGGGTGGACAGAGCCATCTTTGTATCAGTTGTTTGGAGTTAAAGAATTTACTGATTCTCCTCTTATCTGTTGTGTACTCTCTATCTCTTTCTCAGATTCTGTTTGCTACGCCGTGTAATATTTTACAGGAAGGATTGAATCGTATCTTTGGATTCAAACTTCTGCTGCTGGAGCTGGCCATAGAGAGTAATGGCCCTCATGGTGGAAGAAGCCTCGTACATCAACTGTAACATCAACCATACGTCTGAAGCTGTCGTACAAGAGGTGACCGCCGGTAGGACTTCTTTGGAAATACACCAAAGTAAGACCGAATAAGCACGGGCATCATCTGAATCCCATGTAAGCACTGCCTCCTCATGGTTGCCTTCATCAAAATCAGATGGAATTGGAGAAGGTTGGCGAGGACGTGCCACAGCTCCACCAACCACGTACCATAACCGCTTCTGAATAAACCAAGCCTTCATCACTGCACTCCACCTGTAATAATCAGGTCCATGGAGCTTGTCATCAGTGGATGTGCATGGAAGAGCCATCTGGAGAGGATTTAGAAAAGAAGTAGAGAAAATAAGGGATTTGGAGAGAGAACACAGCCAAACCACGAGCACAGACTGCAAAAAGCAAGAGTTCACATGCAGTATAACCCAAAAGCTGATCAAAATAAGCCAAAATTTGCTGTTAAAAGTCAAAAAATCAGTCAAAAACTATCAAAAACAGCAAAAACGGCTTGATGATGTAAGTGCCCAGCTAGGAGGAGATGTAGAAACACCAAAACGCAGGTTGTACGGATGATGACGTTAGCAAAAAACGCAGACAAAACTGGTTGCCTGATTGGAGCAGCAGATGCTTGATCAACAAGAGGGAAAACAATTCTAAAATCTGCAAGAAAACACAGCAGAAACACAAATCTTGAAATCAGATACCATGTCAGAAGTGATGCAGCAATGGAAGCATAAACAACATGCTGAAATAAACTCCTGAAACATAGAGAAAGAATGAATGAGAACACAAATACATATGAGAACTCAGGTGTATGCTCGGGAAACGGAATCCATATCGAACACGAGACAGCAACATACAACAATGAATCATTGGCTGTGTGGGAACCCTGGCACCAGCTCCTCTCTCCCCTGAAGAATCCACAAGAGATGGCTGAAGTACACAAAGAGGAGGAGGAGCCTAGCAATATTTAGGCATAAAATGGGGGGAGCAATAAATGTAGTTGGCCAGCATTAAATGCTCCCCAGCCCTAGAAAGGGCACCAGAAAATGCCAAAAAAATACTACATGAAATGCTATAGCCTCTGTAGTATAGACTCACACTTGAGCTGACTAAGTTGCTAATAGCTGTACAAGGCTAGACAGACATAACATAGGAAGTTGCTGCTGCGCTATATGCGCCTAAATAGTAGGGTATTAATGATGGTTTGCCACATGCAATGGAAGATGCAGTACATGAAAGGGATGCTGTAAATGTAGCAAAAATAGTCCCGAGATGGTTGTTACAAACTTTTCAGGAGAGTAAAATGGATGCTCTTTTAGCTCAACACACTAGAAGGGTTGCTAGACATGCAACAAATGGTGCAAGGGAGCCTATTTGGCTGATTTAATGGAAGTAGATGATTGTGATGAGCATGTATTTATGAGCTCACTATTGGATGATGATGAGTCTACTTCCTTGGATGAAGCTTAGCAAGATGTACATTGGGCGCAGGCCATGCAGGATGAGTTAGACTCTATTGCCACTAACTCAACATGGAATCTTGTGGATTTACCACTTGGCAAAAAGGCCATTGGAACAAAATGGGTTTTTAAACTCAAGCACAAGGCTGATGGTACCATTAATAGGTACAAAGCACGGGTGGTAGCAAAAGGCTATGCACAGAAGAAGGGCATAGATTATGAAGGGACTTTTGCTCCTAGTTTCCGTATGAGTATGGTGATATGTGTACTTGCTATCGCTGCAAAATATGATTGGAAGGTATATCAATTGGACATTAAGATAACATTCTGGAATGGGGATTTGCATAAGGATGTTTATGTGTCACAACCTCTAGGGTTTGTGGTTAAGGAGAAAGAGCACATGGTATGCAAGCTGAACAAAGCTCTTTATGGTCTCAAATAGGCTTCTCGTGCATGATGCTCTAAAATTGATGCATATTTGGCTAGCAAAGGGTTTAAAAATAGTCCAACTGTTCCCACTCTACACATTAAGAATGAAGGGGGGACTTGTTGATTATTATTCTTTATGTAGATGACATGCTGCTCACTAGACCTTGAGAAGAAAAAATTGTAGATTTCAAGGCTGAATTGAAACATGCATTTGCTATGTTAGATATGGGCTGTCTACACTATTATTTGGGGATTCAGTTCATCGAAAATCAGCATGATATCATGTCATAGTCACAGTATGTGGATAAGTTGTTACATATGTTTAATATGTAAGATTGTAAATCTATGTGCACTCCTATGGAGCCAAGCTTAAAGCTGTCTATGTATGATGGTGAAGAGATGTTTGATGTTGCAATTTATAGCTAGACTGTTGGTTGTCTTATTTATCTTTGCAACACAGGCCCTGGCATTTAGTATGAAGTATCTCAGGTGAGCAGGTATATACATAGTTCACTGACTCTACATTACAGTGATTCAGATTGGGTTGGTGATCCAGACACTAGACAGTCTACTAGTAGATACTGTTTCTTTTTGGGCCGTTCATGCATTTCATGGCTAAGCAAGAAACAGCCTACAATGGTTACCTCGTCTTGCGAGGCCGAGTATAGGGCAGCCTTCACGGCAACAGTGGAATGTGTATGATTGCACAGATTGTTGGCTGATCTACATTTACCATTGGAGGGTCCTACACCCATTCTTTTTGACAGTCAGAGTGCTTTTGTAGTGGCACGAAATTCTGTGTTTCATGCTCTCATGAAATGTATTGAGATGCATTACCATTATGTCAGAGAGAGATGCTATGCAAGAGAGATCAACTTGATGTATGTTCCTACACATGAAAATGTTACAGACATTTTCACCAAGGCACTACCTCGTGAGAAGTTTGAGGCTTTTCGTAAGTCCTTAAACTTGCTACCCTTTGGTGATTGATCATTCCTATACTTTACCACATTGGCACTACAAGGGGGTGTTAGAATTGCCAATTCTATGGGAAGTGCCCAATGTTTTAGTCTTTATTTCTTTTTCAGTTCTTAGTGTGAACACAATTAAGGTTATAAGTTGTGTCACAACTCTTAGAGTTACATTTTTTTGACTTTTTTAATTTCTTCCAGCAAGCAGCCCCCCTATTCATCATCGGGGGTTCATGCGCGTAAGCAACATGGCTCAAATCCGTGCAGATTTGTGCCTGAAAATTTGGGGCTTTCCCCATATTTGATGCTGGTCATTTAGAACAATGACGTTTGACCAAGAAATTGCAGACATTGTGTGCATTTGCTTCAAAAATTTGGGGCTTTTCTTATTGCATTGAAATTTTGCTCACCTGAGCCAATTTCATTGTGATTTGTGCACATTTGGACTCCGAAATTTGGAGATTTTGCAGGATTTGTGAAATTTCTGCAATATTTGCTTGTATTTGATACTCGGGATGATGAATTAATGCAATCGGGGCAGATTTATTGCGAAAGTTTTGGGGCTTTTTGCATTGGTAATGCATTTTGAGCCAATTTGTGCATTGATAGTGAAATTACAGTAGATTCACTGTTGAGTGGGAGAAATTTTGACTTGGAATGTATCAAATGTTATAAAAGGGCAGCTTCTCTTGGTGTATGTATTGCTGAATGCTCATTATGTAGTGAAACAGTGGTGCATACAACACTTGGGTTATTGCATTTGGGCATTATGGTGATGTATTATTGAAGTGGGAGCTGTCATATATGCAAATGTATCAGATTTGATTCATGTACATGCTGTATTGCAGCAAAACATCTGCTTCTTGGACACCTTTGGAAGTATAAGTGTGTGTACTTGCCATTATATTTAGCAACCTTACTACTGGTTGAAAGTATTCAACATTTTATTGCAGTCTTTTATTGCTGAAGATGGATGGTAGTGCATCTATATTTGACACAAAGAATCTTTTTGAGATTCGCAAATTTGATGGCAATGGCTTTGATCAATGGAAAGATTGCATGTAGGGTATACTTTTTTTGAAGGATTGTGATGATGCTTTGGCAGAACATAAGCCTATTGCTTTGTCAGATGAGGATTGGGCTAAAATGAATAAGAAAGCCATTACTTACATTTAAACGGCTGTCACAGATGATATCTTGGTTGATATCAAGGGACTTACCACTGCTTATGCAATTTGGGAGAAACTCAAGGCTACGTATTAGAATACAACACCTGTCAATCAAGTACCATCTCATGCGAAAGTTAGTAAACTTGAAGCTTGATGAGTCTAAACCTGCCTCAAAGTATTTAAATGCTTTCATTGGTATTTTGAGTCAGTTTATAGGATACATGCTTGCCAACTTTTGATCCTACGTTGAGAGCTATCTTCTTGCTCATGACTTTACCAGATTCATGGGAAGCATTGATTGTGTCATTGAGCAACAACCCCAATTTGACATTTGATGGTGTGTGTGGTTCTATTCTCAATGAGGAGATTAGACGCAAGGCAAGTGGGGAAAACAGTGGATCAGTCTACAATGTAAGAGGACGAATTGAAAAGAGGTCAAATGCTGCAAATAAGAATAAAAATTGCAGTAAAAGCAAGGAAAAACAACAAGATGTCACTTGCTATCAGTGTGGACGCAAAGGGCACCAAAAGTCCGATTGTAGATACTCTAAAGAGGAGCAAAAATACAAGAAGTAGGCTAATGCAAAATGAAAAAAGAATGAGAAGGATGATAGCTCTACCCCTAAAGAAATAGAAAAGGCAAATGTGGTATCTAATGTTGTTATTGAGGAGATAGAAGAAGATAAAGATGTTGATTTGCTGGTTGCATCTTTAGATCCACATGCTATGACAATGGAAGACATGTATATCACTAAAAAGGATGTGATAGATACCTTGCCTATCCCTAAAGAACTAGAAAAGGAAAATGTGGTATCTAATGTTGTTATTGAGGAAATAGAAGAAGATAAAGATGTTGATTTGCTGGTTGCATCTTCAGATCCACATGTTATGATAGTGGAAGACATGTATATCACTAAAAGGGATGTGATAGATGCCTTGTTGTTTGCTCTTGATGGTTTGTCACAATCATGGATTATTGACAATGGTGCTTCATTTCATGTAACTCCATCTTTGGAGTGTTTTTCTTCTTATGTAGGAGGTAACCTTTGGAAGGTCTACCTAGGTAATAACCATGCATGTGATATTGAAGGAATGGGCACTATACACGTAGCTTTGAAAATGGTCAGGAATTGATTTTTCATGATGTTAGATACGTACCTTGCATTAAGTAGAGCTTGCTTTTTGTTGGGCAACTAGACATCAGGGGTTACTTCACTATCTTTGGTAGTGGAATGTGGAAGATATAAAAAGGGTCTATACTAGTTACTAGAGGTGGTAAAAAGGGAAATCTATATTATCTTCACTGCAAGGCACTTTCTAGAAAGTTTATTGCAATTGGTGAAGTGTAGTCACGGATGGAGTTATGGCACAAGTATCTTGGACATATGAGCCAAAAGGGTTTACAGGCACTTTCTTTACTTGGAAGAGTTGATGTGAAAAACTCAAAGCTTGACTTTTGTGATGATTGTGTTTTGGGAAGACATGTAAAGAGTTCATACTCTTATGGAGCCTCTAGGAAGGCATGTATCTTGGATTTAGTCCATTTTGATGTAAGTACCATGCCAATAAAAACTCATAGTGGTTTTTGTTATTTTGTGTCTTTTATCGATGACCATTCTAAAAAGCTATGGGTTTATTTGCTTAAGCTAAAAAGCGATGCATTGAATGCCTTTAAAAAGTTTTATGCATTTGTTAGTACTCAAAAGGGCTTAAAATTAAAATGCATAAGAACAGACAACGGGGGAGAGTATGTATCTAAAGAATTCAATAAGTTTTGTGATGTCAATGGGATTAAACGGGAGCTTACAGCTTTTTATAATCCATAATCTAATGGTGTGGCTGAGCGAATGAATCGCACATTATGTGAAAAGATTTGGTGCATGCTGCCCACAACTAATCTCTTGCAGGCACTTAACACTGCGGTGCATATTTGCAACCGATCTCCACATCGTGCACTTGAAAGTTGCATCCTTGAAGAGGTTTGGTTTGGCAAATCTGCTTCATATGATCACTTAAGGGTCTCTGGCTGCTAATGCTGTGTACATGTACCTATAGATAGCAGGATCAAATTTGACATGAAAGCTATTAGCCACTGAAAATTCAGCTCCATTTGATGCTAGTTATGATAATCAGCATATCATCATTGAGCCAGATGAAATGGGTAGCAAAGGGATGCTGAAAATCAGCTTGGGCAACAAAATTAGCATGCTGAAAATGAAATACAGCAGTCTAAAGATGTATTACAGCAACTTGAATATGGAGTTCAGTAGCCAAGTAATGAGGTCGTTGACATTCCATTGGATGTGGATTCATTGCTTGATAACACAGATCATTGGGTGAGAAGGTCTACACATGTCAGGAGACCTATACAAAGGTTTGATCCCTCTTTGGATTACATTTTACTCATAGATGAGGGTGAGCCTCTCACATATAAAGAGGCATTATCATGTGACTTAAAGAAAAAGTGGAAGCTAGCTATGCAGGAAGAAATGAAGTCATTCTATCAGAATGATACTTGGGATTTGGTTCCATTACTCAAAGATAGAAAAGCTATTCCTAACAAATAGGTCTATAAAATTAAGTGTATGGATTGCAAATCCAAATACAAAGCCAAGCTTGTGGCTAAGGGCTATACATAGAAAGAGAGGAGTGACTTTCAGGATTTCTTTTCACCTGTTGACCACTCTTTGGGTATTGTTTGATATCGTAGAATCTATGGATCTTGAACTTGATCAGATCGATGTTAGAACTACATTTCTGCATGGTGATTTAGAAGAAGGGCTATACATGAAACAACCAGAAGGCTTTGTTATACTAGGCAAGGAGCACTTAGTGTGTAGGCTTAAGAGAAGCTTGTATGGTTTGAAGCAGCTCCTAGATAGTGGTATAAAAATTTTGATGCCTTCATGCTCTCACATTGGTTTAAAAGAAGCAATGTAGATCACTGCTTATATATAAAGAAGGCTGATGATGGAAGCCTTCTAATCTTTTAGCTTTATGTGGATGACATACTTATTGCTAGTAAGCATAAAACCCAGGTTAGTGCATTGAAAAGACAGCTGAATTCAACCTTTTCCATGAAGGACTTGGGTCCAGCTAAACACATTTTGGGCATGTGTGTGACAAGAGATAGAGAGGAGTAGCTCTTATTCCTCTCACTAGAAAACTACATCAGCAAAGTACTTGATCGTTTCTCTATGGCAGATGCTAAGCCAGTTGGTGTTCCTTTACCACCATATCTTAAGCTTAGCAAAGCAGATTGCCCAAAAGATGATAATGCAACTAGCTCAATGAAGGATGTTCCTTATGCTTCAGCTTGTGGGTCACTCATGTATGCTATGGTTGCCACTCGACTTGACATTACTCATGCAGTGGGAGTTGTGAGTAGGTTATTGTTAAATCCTGGCAAAGCACATTGGGAAGCAATGAAATGTATCTTCTGGTACCTTAAGGGCACACAAAGAAAATGTATTTGTTATGGAAAGGGTACGTTAGATCTGCAAGGCTATTGTGATGCAGACATGGGCAGTGACTTGGATACTTGCAAGTCTACTAGTGGGTATATATTTACTTTGATTGGTGGGGCCATTTCTTGGTGCTCTAGATTGCAAAAGATAGTAGCACTTTCTACCACTGAGGCTGAATATATTTCAGCCATTGAAGCTTTGAAAGAAGCTGTTTGGCTTGGTCGTTTGGTCAAGGATTTTGGGCTGCCCACCGAAACACCCGTACTTGGATGTGATAGCCAGAGTGTTGTATGCTTGGCTGAGAATGTCATGTTTCATGCACGTACCAAACATATTGATGTGCAGTATCACTTTATCAAACAGGTTTTGGATAATGGTCTAGTTATACTAGCTAAGATCAAAACACAGGATAACCCTGCAGATGTTTTCACTAAGAGTCTTGCAAAGGCTCAACATGAGCATTGCATTCGACTAGTGGGAGTTGGTTAAAGGTTCTCATAGGACTTTTAAGTGGAAGGTTGTTGGGTGTAAAGGCCCTTACGTTACTTCCATGTATATATTTATTTACATATGTGAACATACCCTCGTGGGTGTAAGTGTACCATACCCTAAGTATACATACATTCTTTTTATTCTTTGTGTGTACCACACTGGTACACACCCATCTCTCGACTCTTTACTCCCATTGCATTGCACAGCTTAACACACCTCTATTGACGCACCACTTCCTCTCGTGCTCTTCACAAACAATAGTTAGTACAAACAGGCTTTGTAGCATGTGCTTGGTTTTTTTGAGACCATCGCAGTCCACCTTGCAACTGCCACTCCTTAGGGACTCCCTCAATCCTTGAATCATGGAGTGTATCTTGAGCCCAACAAGGAGGAGGCCAGATGTCTCCTCTGCGTGTTACCATCTGCCGAAGTCTTTGGAACATCCACCGGCAAGGGCTTAGTCGGGGAAGCTAGTGGGGAAGAAATATGCTCATCTAAAGAGGAAGCATCTCCACAAGGTGTGGGCTCCAAAGGTACAGGCGTTGGCACCCAACTATCTCTTGGATCTCCAAGCACGGAGTGCTCCTCATCCTCATTAGAGGCTGAAACCTCCATAAATAGAACATCTCGACTCGTGTAGACATTCGGCTTAACGAGATCATACAATTGGTAACCTTAGGACCGTGAGCTATCTTTGAGAAGTCGCTTCAAATTTATCATGCTGTGTCTTTGGGATGTGGATATAGGCGTCACACCTAAAAACCTTGAAATGAGAAACATCAGGTTTTGACCCAAAATTCATCTCATAGCATGTCATGCCAACATTGGCCGAAGTAGGGGATCAATTAAGGATGTGGACTATAGTAGCCGTAGCGTTGGCCCAAAGACAGTGAGGTGTTTGTCTATGCTCCATATCATGGTCCGAGTGATCTCAATTACACTTCGGTTCTTCCACTCCAATACGCCATTCACTTGAGGTGTGTTTGTGTTTGCAAACTCATGGTGGATACCACAATCTGCACAAAACCTAGCAAGCTTATTAGAAACAAAGTCTCTGCCCTTACCTGATTGTAATGTCTTCAGTTTTCGGCCTAATCAGTTCTCCTTAAGGAGTAACCGATCCTTGAAGTGGGAGAAAACCTGCAATGTCGGCTGCAAAAAAATAAGCCCATGCCATCCTACAAAAATCGTCCACAAGTAGCATGAAATACAAGCTCCCCTTAAGGGATTCTATCCTCATAGGTCCACACAGATCTATAGAAACGAGTTCCAAGGGTGCGGAAGATTGCCTCAAAGCCTTGTTGGGAATGGCATCATCACAATGTCCAGCATTTCCCATGAATGCTATTCCCCATGAATGCAAGATACATACGGCTATTGGTTGATTGCAATGTCCAGCATATCTCGAACAAGCTGTCCCATAGAAGCCTTAGAAGCCTTCAAAAGGTAATCATAATTTAGGTGGCCAAACCAAGCATGCCAAAGCTTGGACTGTGTTTGAGAGGTAAGAAGAAGAGAGGTCAAGGTAGAATGAGACCTTAGCTTGCAGACTCCATTCTCCTCTTAACTGGAAGTAAGCATCTATCTTGATCCACGATCAAGAATCCAAAAAGAATCCTCATTAAACTCAACCAAAAGACTGAGGGCACAAATCTTTTGTATTGAAAGCAAATGGTAACCCAATCTTGGCACATAAAGCACCTCTGAAGTATGAGCATCACCTTGCCCATCTAGAATAAGCTGCATATTACCTCTTCCAAATAGGGACAGAAGAGCTATCATTGATGAGAATCTGTCCATGCGAAGGCCGCAAATGTGCAACACTTGCTGCAGAAGGAGTCGTGTGTCGAGAGGCTCTACTGTCAACAATCCACTCACAAGGGTGTGGGGCCGTCAATGCAGCATCAGAAGCCTGAGAGGTAAGTGGCTCAATCACCTCCAAGTGGAGGAAGGTAGCTGATGAGGAAGCAACCGCTGCTCCTGAATCCTTTGAAGACTTCTTCTTCTTCTCCTTGTCCTTCTTTTACTTGTTGGGGCAATCCTTCTTCTAGTGACTCGTCTTGCCACAGATGTGACAAGTGGAATCCTTCTCTTTGTCCTCCTCCTTCTTTTGTTCCTTTCTCTTCTTTTGGGAGGCTTGACTTATCAATGCCTCCAATTTGAAAGCTTTCTGTCCTTTCGATTGCTCCTCTTGGTCCAAAACCATAGGAACCAACTATTCCCACAGAAGAGTCTCTAATCGCCCTGAAGCAATCAAGACGGAGTAAAATGCACTGAATCGGGGCGGTAATTGAGAAAGAAGAGATATCACCATGTTTTCTGAGGTAATTGCCTTCCCTGTGTTTTGGGCTTGCATCTGCTATTGTCAATACTTATTGACATGCTCATGCATAGAAAAAGACTCGTTAGGACTTAAAAGTCCTCATCTAAATCTCTAGAGACACTTGCTTCATCACGATCATCCGATTGTACATATGATCAAGCTCCAACCATATGTCTCGAGCCACCGTCAAGTGCTTGATGTGAGCAATGACGGAGTGCAAGAGAGAAAAAGGAAAGAACCGATTTTTGGAAAATGACAGCTAGCTATGGAGGAGAGAAAAGAGAGACCATGAGAGTGTGATGAAGCAAAAGTGTAGAGTACTTGTTGAACTGAAAGAATGAGAATGAAAGGTACAAGATAGGTCTAAGATAGACCTAGCTCTAACTCAGCTAGAGTTAATTGACTCTAACTAACTCTAAGAGTGGTGACATAACTTATAATCTTAGTTATGTTTACACTAAGAACTGAAAAAGAACTAAAGACTAAAACATTGGGCACTGCCCATAGAATTGGCAAATTCTAATATCCCCTTGGAGTGCCAATGTGGTAAAGTATAGGAATGATCAATCACCAAAGGGTAGCAAGTTTAAGGACTTGCGAAAAGCCTTAAACTTCTCACGAGGTAGTGCCTTGGTGAAAATGTCTCCTACATTTTCCCGTGTAGGAACATACATTAAGCTGATCCCTCCTGCATAGCATTTCTCTCTAACATAATGGTAATGCATCTCTATGTTAGATTTCGTGCCATGACAATAGCACTTTGATTGTCAAAAGGAGTGGGTGTAGGACCCTCCAATGGTAAATGTAGATCAGTCAACAATCTGTGCAACCATACACATTCCACTGTTGCCGTGAAGGTTGCCCTGTACTCGGCCTTGCAAGATGAGGTAGCCACTATAGGTTGTTTCTTGCTTTGTTGTGAAATGCATGAACGACCCAAAAAGAAGCAATGTCTATTAGTAGATTGCCTAGTGTTTGCATCACCAGCCCAATCTGAATTACTGTAAGCTTGTAATTGCAAGTCTCCCCCTCGGGTAATAATAGTGCATGTGACTGAGTACCTTGCAAGTATATGAAGATCTGCTTAATAGCTTGCCAATGTATAGTCCGTGGGCTATGCATATACCTGCTCACCTAAGATACTTCATACTAAATGTTAGGGCCTATGTTGCATTGCAACATTAGACATCTCTTCACCATCATGCAAAGCTTGTCTCCATAGGAGTGCATATAGGTTTGTAATCTTGCATATTAAACCTATGTAACAGCTTAGCCACATATTGTGACTGTGACATGATGATACAATGCTGATTTTGGATGAACAAGATCCCTAAATAATAGTGTAGACGGCCCATATCTGACATAGCAAATGCATGTTTTAATTCAGCCTTGAAATCTGCAATTTCTGCTTTTGAAGGTCCAATGAGCAGCATACCATCTACATAAAGAATGATAATCAGCCAGTCCCCCCCCCTTCATGCTTAAATGTATAGAGTGGGAGCAATTGGACTGTTTTTGAGCCCTTGCTGGCCAAATATGCATCAATTTTAGAGTACCATGCACGAGGAGCTTTTCTGAGACCATAAAGAACTTTGTTTAGCTTGCATACCATGTGCTCTTTCTCCTTAACCACAAACCTTGGAGGTTGTGACACATAAACATCCTCATGCAAATCTCCATTCAAGAATGCTGTCTTAATGTCCAACTGATGTACCTTCCAACCATAATTTGCAGCCATAGCAATTACACATCTCACTATACTCATAGGGGATGTAGGAGCAAAAGTCTCTTCATAATCAATGTCCTTCTTTTGTGCATAGCCTTTTGCTACCAACCGTGCTTTGTACTTGTCAATGGTAACATCAGCTTTGCGTTTGAGATTAAAAACCCATTTTGTGCTAATGGCCTTTTTGCCAAGTGGTAAATCCACAAGATCCCATGTATAGTTAGTGGCAATAGAGTCTAACTCATCCTGCATGGCTTGCATCCAATGCCATCTTGTTGAGCTTTGTCCAAGGAAGTAGGCTCATCATTATCCAATTGTGAGCTCATAAATACATGCTCATCACAATCATCTACTTCCGTAAAATCAACCAAATGGGCCCCCCTTGCATCATGTATTGCATGTTTAGCAGCCCTTCTAGTGCATCGAGCTAAAGAAGCATCCATTTTACTCTCCTGGAGAGTTTGTAACAACCATCTCGGGACTGTGTTTGCTGCATTTACAGCAGCCCTTTCATCTGGTACTGCATCTTGCACTTCTTGTGGCAAACTGTCATCAATACCTTGTTGTTCAGGCTTTTAACAACTCGTTGTATTATGTCTGTCCAGCCATTTACAATAGGCAAGGACCCCCAAAAAAGTGGCAAGAGACCCTCGAAGACATCAACAATGTCATGGGTGGCTGGCTTTGAAACTGACCATGTGAAAATGTAACATTTTCAGCAAATATGACATCTCTAATGACAAAAACTTTCTTTGTGCGTGGGTCATATAAGTGATAGCCCTTGCTTTCCGAATTGTAGCCAGTAAATATGCATTTACAGCCTTGTCATCAAGCTTCACGCGAAGCTTTTTTGAACATGTGCGTAGGCTATGCAACCAAACACCCTGAACGTAGTCAACCTTGGGTTTCTTGCAATGCAAAGCTTCAAACGGGGTGATCATCTTTAGTGCCTTAGTGGGTGCACGATTCAACACATAATTTGCACAGTGAAGGCCTTCTAACCAAAATTTATGAGGAAACCCCTTGCTTTTGAGCATACAACAAGGCATCTCCATAATAGTGCGATTCTTTCTTTTAGCAACACCATTCTACTGAGGAGTCATTCTAACAGTGGCTTGATGCGTAATGCCATGATCAAGTAAATATGTCTCAAAAGCACGAGACATGTATTCCCCCTCTCTATTCGTGCAAAGTGTCTGCACTTTCAAGCCAATTTCAGCCTCAAGCTTTACAACAAGTCAATTAATGTAGCAAAGTAAAGATGACCTCCAAGTGCATGTGTCCTCGTGGGACCACAAACATTAGAGTGAATAAGCTGCAATTTCTAGATAGCACAAACTGCACCATCCTTTTTGAAGGAAAATTTGTGCATCTTGCCCAAAATACATCCCTTGCATGCATGAGGAGGTGGAATCTCCATTGGAGACAATGCATCTACCATATGACACCCTTGAAGGGTCATCAAACTTCCAAAACTCATATGTCTACAGTGGGCATGCCATAGCTCTGCATTCTGCATAGCGGGCAATAGAGTGCTGATTGGTAGAGCATCATGAGACTATGCATCATAGGTATGCAACAAAAACAAACCCTTATACAATGTCCCAAACAGCTTGAGTGCTTGATCCATTCCTCTGTCGTTGACAATGCATTTTTCATCCTCAAAGATGACTTGAAAGCCATGCTTGTTAAAAGCAGAGATGGACAACAAGTTCTTTGTAATGCCAGGCACGAACAAGACATCTGTAGTAGACATCTGTAATGCCTCTGTAGTAGACAGTGCAACATACTTTTGTAGCCTAGATATCGAAGAGACTGCTCCTCCTGTGAACATAAATACATAGCTTGAAGTAGACTTCTTGCAGTCAGGATGACCAACATAGTTTGCATCTGTGAAATTGACAACAAATGACTTTTGCTTACCAAAGCAGATATACAAATCCTTTGTGCCCTTAAGGTATCTCATGATACCCTTCATTGCTTCCCAATGCCTTTTGCCAGGATATTCCATGTATATGCTAACCACTCCTACCGCAAATGCAATGTCAGGACGTGTAGCAACCATAGCATACATCAAGCTACCAATAGCTGAAGCATAGGGTATCTTGGCCATTTCAGCCTTTCCATCATCTGATGTAGGGCTGTCATCTACACTAAGTTTCACATATGGAGGCAATGGTACATTGAGATCTTTCCCCCCCTCCATATTGAAACATTGCAGAACTTTCGTAATATACTCTTGCTGTGAGAGATAAAGAAGACCTTTTGATTTGTCTCTGAGTATACGCATGCCAAGAATGTGATTTGCCTCATTGTGTAGACTCTACTTCAAGGAGTCCAAGGCATGAACATCGCTGCCTGAAATTAGCATGTCATCCACATACAAAACCAAGAGAATAAGGCTGCCATTTGCTGCCTACTTGGTATATAAGCAGTGATCAACTTGAGAACAATGAAATCCCTGAGATTGCATGAATGTATCAAATTTTTGATACCATTCTCGTGGTGCGTGCTTCAGCCCATACAGACTTTTGTTGAGTTTACACACCATGTAAGAATGCGGTTTTTACATCCATTTGCATGAGTTTCATGTCCTCAGATGCAACCAAGCCCAAGATGGTTCGCAAAGTAGTTATTTTGACTACAGGAGAAAATATTTTATCAAAATCATTTCCATGTTCTTGCTTGTATGCTTAGTAACCAAGCATGCCTTGTACTTTGGCAAAGAACTAGAAGTGACTTCCATTTTGTAAACCCATTTGCAGGGTAGCGCTTTTTGTCCTTTTGGTAAATGTACCAAATCCCAAGTGCCATTCTTCATAAGAGATTCCATTTCTGATAGCATTGCTTTTTGCCATTTTTTACTATCCTGTCTTTCCATTGCTTCTTGGAAGGATGACGGTTCACCACAATTTGTTAACATGACATAATCAGCCACATAGTTTACTCCGAAACAAATCTATTTGGTTGTTTTTGCACTTTGGTCGATCTAGTGGTGAATATTTGCTGGTTGTTCAGCCTGCAAATCTGCATTAACAGCTTGCTATTTTGTAGGTATAACTTGTTGTATAGCTGGTTCAAGTTGTTCTAGTTGCACATGTTCTTGCTGAATTTGTGTGACATTATGGGCAAGATCTTGCTAATCATTTACAGCATTATTCCCAACATTTTTAGGGACATTTTCAGCGGGTATTTGATGCTGTTTAACGGGCATTTTTTGCTGTCCTATTGGTACATCCTCCCGGAATACAACTCTTATGACCTCCTCTGTTCTTTCGGGCTGTTTGTGCATGCGACCTTCCCGGAAGATGACATCATTGCTGCGTACTACTTTTCTTTTCTCGGAATCCCATAATCTATATCCCATTTCACCTTCATCACCATATCCTAGGAAAATGCATTTATAGGACTTTGGCTCAAGTTTGCTGCGTTCTTCCTTGCATATGTGCACAAATGCCTCACAGCCAAACACTTTCAAGAGTGCATACGAAGGTGGCTTGCCCGACCACGCTTCTTGGGGAACTCCCTCCTCCAAAGACCTGTTTGGTGACCGATTAATCAAGTGTATGGTTGTCATAACAGCCTCTACCCAAAAACATGGGGATAAAGCAGCATGTGACAGCATTGTACGGACCTTGTCTTGAATGATCCTATTCATACGCTCTGCAACACCATTTTGGGGTGGATTATGAGGAGCAGGAAGCTCCCTTTTAATCCCTTTGCTGTCACAAAAGTCTTGAAAGGCTTTGGACACATATTCCCCACCATTGTTAGAGTGAAGGCATTTTAACTTCTTACTAGTCTGGTTTTTAGCAAGTGCCAATAATTTTTTAAATTTATCCAAGGCCTTGTCTTTGTGACGGATTGGATAAACCCATACTTTGTGTGTGGTAGCATCAACAAAGGTAATAAAATACTTCTTCTCTCCTAGAGATAATGCTGGCATTTGATATACATTTAAATGTACTAACTCTCAAGGGTGAAAACTTTAGAGAAAGAGGTTTTTTGTGTGACATTTGAGCATGCTTACCATAAATACAATGATCACAATGTTTAAAATCAGCATATCTCAAAGACGGTAAATAACCTAAACGAGAGAGCGCTTTCATTTCAGATTGACTCATGTGTCCCAACCGGCTATGCCACAAAGAAACACTTGGCTGCTCAGTTATGGCGACAACATGGTCACGTACACTAGATAGATACAAAGGATACAAAGTATCACTTTTGGACCCCTGGGTAACAATGCGGGAGCCCTTACATATTTTCCATTTACTATCCTCAAAGGTGGTGCGATAGGTTTCATCATCTAGTTGCCCTGTGCTTATCAAACTCTTCTTGAGTTGAGGTACATGTCTCACATTATGCAAAACAAACATGGAGCCATGCTGAAATTCAAGTTTCACACTTTCAATGCTTGCAATTTTACATGCATAGTTATCCCCCAAGTGGACAACACTACGTACATCACCATTGTAGTCAGAGAACCACTCATGATATGGTGTGACATGAAAGGACGCACCTGAATCAAGTATCGAAGTGTGAATATCATCCTCAGAATTTGCAATCAATGCGTGTGCATTCAAAGAAGAAGTAAGAAGTTCATCACCATCACTATGATTGTTATGAGTGACTACATTAACCTCTTCTATTTTCACTTTGCTCTTTTTGGCAGGTTGGTTGTCTTTGTTTTCAGCCTTGTTGGCTTCATTGTTTTTGTTTTTGCCCTTTTCTTTCTTCAGTTGAAAGCAATCCCTTTTGTAGTGTCCTTTTTTGCCACAATGATGACACTCCACATTCTTTCCACGAGAATTGCTGCGTGCTTTGTTTTCAGAATTGCTCTTATATTGAAATTTGCCTCTAGTGTGTAATGCATTTGAAGACTTGTTTGTTGAGTTATTCTGCCTATTGAGTTCTTCCATCAGCAAAGAACTCTCCACATCAGAGTATAATAGTTGAGCATTCGAATTACTCAAAGGTATTGTGAAAGTATCCCAACTTTTAGGTGGAGTGCATAGCAAGAAGGTAGCTTGGAACTCTTCATCAATATGAAAATCCAAAGCAATCAGTTGACTGAAAATTGAGTTAAACTCATTCAAATGTACAGACATGGTTGTATCCTCTTTAATGCGAAAGTCCATTAGTTTTTTCAGCCAATAAACCTTGTTGGTTGCACTTTTTTGAGCATACAATTCTTCAAGCCTTTGTCACATTACATATGCTGAATTCAGCTTCTCAATGTTAAAGAGCAAGTTGTCTGACACTGAGAACTCAATGGTAGAGCGAGCAAGCTCGTCCAAGTCATCCCACTCGTCTTGTTCCATGTTTGCTAGTTTGATTCCCTTTGTTTTGATGGGCTTTACATGTTTCTTCTACACCAAGACATTATAGCATTGTTTTTACCAAATTGCAAAATTATGGGCACCCTCCAGCTTCTTAATGTGCAAAAGATTACTGCTGTCACTGTTTCTAGCCACAATTTGCAGTCCCAAATTGTCTAACCAGTCACCAAAGGCAAGCCCAAATATGACACAAGTGACCATAGTGCACAAGAGTACCAACCAGCAATGAAAATCCCAAGATTGCAGAAATTTCAGATCTGCAAATGAATTTTCAGAATTAAAAAAATGTCGTTTGCTGCACTCCTCAAGCAATTTTTGAGACAATTAGAGACCAAGCCACCAGTTACATGTGAAATCCCCAAAATTTCGCTGCAATTTCTGCTCCAAAGGCATTCCCGAGTACAAATTTGACAATTTGGATCAAAAGCCCCAAATTTTTAGAGGATAATTTGTTCAAATTGCATCAATTCAAGTACCCAAGTGTATATACTAGGCAATTCTTGCACAAATTGATGAAATTCTGCAAAAGCCCCAAATTTCTTGGGTCTAGTGTGCATAAATTTCACTGAAATGTGAAAAGCCCCAAAATTTCATGGGCAAATATGCATTGATTTTGCAATTTCTGAGTCAGATTGTCCACTTCTGCATTATAGTCCCCAAATTTGGGAAAATCCCTAATTTTTCAAGTCAAGCTTGCACATTGTGCATGTGTGCGTGAACACCTAGTTGTGGAGGAGGATAAAACTGAAACGAATTAAAAAAAAATTACAGCATTGACTATTGGGTATGGTTAGTGACCCTCTTGGTCTTCGACATGTCACCGCTTGACCCATTGGAGCGCCGTCGCTGAGCCCGTCTTGTTTGCACTGCTCATCCGCATTGAACTTGTCGCTGTGTTGCCTAGGCCTGGTTGCGTCATGCACGTTGAGCCTAGTCACATGCGCATTGGCTGGTTGCGTGCAAGTCCCGTTTGGCCTGCATCAACCTATCGCTTGTTTGTGGTGCGGTCCGTTCCTTGCTCGCTACACCTGTTGGTTCATCTACCTCTCTGCACCTATTAAACACTGATGATTGGTACTTGAAGCTCTTGTTCACCTGTCACACGGCCTGATGACCGTCACTGGCTTCGGGAAGCGTGCACAGCTTGTATGCTCTGATACTAGTTTGTTGCAAAGGCTATTCGGAGTTGAGAGCGAAGGTGCAGAGAGTTGAGAGCAGCAGAGTGAGAGAGTGGGCACAACACTTGATGTTCGGTATAAAGACTAGTGTATCACATTTTAGGTTTTGAATATATATAAAGTACAACAAGTGAAAGGGTGCGTTCACAGTCGAACACGGTAAAAGGCACGGTAAGCCTTTATTCCCAACATCTCATGTTGATTTTGAGGCCTTATAGACCGGATGTTTGGAATGATCGATCTTTTCACTGACAAGGTAATCAAAGGAAGTGCTTGTGTATGTTTTGAGTCCCATCTTCTTTGATCCTTTGTAAGAGGAGGAGAAGGGGAAGCAACACCAGTAGCCTTTCCTCTAGCGTTACGTTGAGGTGTTTAAGGTGCAAGACCTCCTGGTTGTTGCAAATCACTTGTAACATAGTTGCACAAGTCTTTCGTTACAAGAAGGTTGTGGACCATAAAACTTCACAACAGGTATTTGATCCATCAAGTTTGTTCTCCTGAGTGAGGACACTGAGGATGTTGCTCTGATTATTAGTTCCTTGATGTGCCAAGCTATCAACAATGGACAAATATCTATAGCTAAATATTGCTTTGTTGAAGTATAGATTGTACTCCTCAGAGTACCAAAAATCTCATCGGCATTATGCAACAAGTACCAAACTCTCACACAGATGTCAAAATGTGCTCAATTTTACCCAAATTAGCACTCAGTCAAGAAATAACAGCAATGCACTATTGTACCACACTTGCCTCGTAATGTGTGCCCTCAAAAGTACAAATTATAGCAACTTAATACTGATTCTTACTAAAATTTATTGAGATTTTTCAAAATTTTTTGCTCAATCTGATTTTAATAGCAAATAAATGTTGTTGTACCACTTGTTTGTTGACTCGGAATTCGTGTTGGGGAAAAACCCCAAATTTCTTCCTAAAATTTCAAAGAAATTGAAAAAATTTGTACCTTATAGCTTGAATTTCTATAGTAATGTCACTTTGGGGTGTATGCCAACTGTGAATAGTAGTTGGAATCTGCCTTGTGATGCATGTTGAAGCCTCTTGGACAAAAGCCCCAAATTTCTTGCACAAATGTCGATGAAACTATGCAACATCGGCGTTTCCAATGAAGATTCACATGTGGGACCCTAAATCGAGCAAAAGCCCCAATATTTTTGGCGGGATTGTCAATGAAATTGTGAAATTTCTTTGAATTGGTTGTCAATTTGAACTCTGGGAGCAAAAATTTACAAAAGCCCAAGTTGGGCGGCACGAGCTGAGATTTGAAAAGAGATGGCCAAAATGGATGGGGAATTGCAGAAATTTCGAAAAAAGACAAATCTGAAAATTAGAGCTTTTACACTTGCAAGGCTGAGAATAAGGTAGGTAGAGGTGAGAAAATAAGGGACAGCAGAGCTGAAAACAACAGCAGCTCCTCCAAATTAGTAGCTCCTCGGGCTGCTTCCAAGTTGTGTATGAGATTGCGCATAGGCCTGCACTTAGGGTGAAACAGCAGCAGTTGGTCCTTTTCTTCCTCGGGTAGAGAGCTGGCTGACAGCAAAAGGACCTTAGGCGGGGCGGTATCGGCTGATGGTGATTGAATTGAATCCACGCGTAGAACCTTGCTTTGATACCAAATGTTGGAAAATGATAGCTAGCTATGGAGGAGAGAAAAGAGAGACAATGAGAGTGTGCTGAAGTAAAAGAGTAGAGTGTACTTGTTGAATTGAAAGACTGAGAATGAAAGGTACAAGATAGGTCTAAGATAGACCTAGCTCTAACTCAACTAGAGTTAATTGACTCTAACTCTTAACTCAGAGTGGTGATATAACTTACAACTTTAGTTGTGTTCACACTAAGAATTTAAAAAGAACTAAAGACAAACATTCGGCATTGCCCATAGAATTTGCAAATTCTAACATGGATGCAGGCATTTAGTTTATCCCAATGCGCCTATACCTTCATCAACTCGGCTTTCTCATTTGAAGAAAGCTTGGAGGCATCACGAGCTGTAGGATGGCCTATAGCCGTGGTGACGAGCTTTGCCAAATCATAAGGCTCCAAGATGGCAAGCATCATTACGTGCCATATGCGGTAATTCTCCCCATTAAGCTTTTGATTTGAAGGAAGAGTTGGCAACATGGGGACCTTACAATCAATAATAGCTTGAACCTTTGCGTCAATTTTAGTCGCCATTGTAAATAGAATGAACTACACAATAACAAGGGAAGCCTCCTTTGACTCCGGGCATGGTGCGGTTGCTTACTAGGGATTCCTTTGCTTGTCCTCAAGGATTTTCACCCGTCGGATGCATTGAAAACTCAAAATTTGTAGCAAAAGGCTGAAGATCAGTCTTTCCTCCTTCACGAACAGCAAGGACCCATAAAAAACAGCAACTTCACTCCTCCAAGCACAACCTGTTCACCGCAGCCTCCAAAGGCTGAAAACTCAAACCTTTGTTGTGAAGAATCCTCCCGATCAGGTCTGCCCACGATCAATCAGCCCTTCTATGCTGCTTTGATACCATGTCAGAGTGTAGTGAATGTGGAAGCATGTGGACAAGACTGAAAGAAGAGAGAGAAAAGAGGCAAAAGAACACATAAATCTGCAGTCAATGAATGCTGAAACGAAGAGGGAAGATGGGGTTGTTGATGTATCTCCTTGAGTTGTATCTCTCTCATCAGTACCTGAAAAGCAAGTGAGGAGAGCAGGCTGCCAACTAGGCCTAAATAAGGGGAAATAATGCACTAAAATAATGCAGGCAGCCAACAAAACTGGCCGACCTGATAAAAAATCTGCTGAAGCCTCCGTTTTGTGATTGAGTATCATTGTGCATCGATTAGTTCTCACATTATCTTTCATCTCTATTAATTAATCGTGCTATTTCTCCACACCTAGGCCAACGGATGCATGCTACAAAGTGGTAGAAATGACAAAATGTGCCTTAGCTTCTCACTCAACAAATCTTTGCAGATCATGCCAGTGCAAACTTGTGATTGGAGCTCATTGAGTATGTCTAGGCAGACAAGATTGGTCACATTCTAGATCTGCTGACAACGTAACAGCCGTAGCAGGCCGTACAACTGCATCTGCTCTCTGACTGTCCCTTGGGACAATTTCCTGCAGTCCAGCACATGTGGAAACACACCACAATTTCCAGCAGCACCACCCAACACGTTGGTTTTGCAGTGGTACATGAGCTTCTTGTGAGCACACAAAGGAAGCTCTTGGAAATTAAATGAGCTTGTTGAATTATGTTCCCTTTCAGGCCCAAATACAAAAGCTCCATAGTGAATGAGATACATGGCACTAGATTGAGCACATGATGCACATGGTCCACATGTAGACGGCAATTATTGCAAAAATAGTTTCCTAGAATCATTGATGCATAGGGTTTAGTAGAATTAGAGCAGACTTATAACATTCACTAATTCCCTAATTGATGCACACAAGGAACACAGATAGGGGCTCGTCAACTAAAATATGACAGCTACTGGAAAAATGTGGCTTCTTAATAGGTCAAAGTGGGCTGGTTAGGCTACATAAGCTGGAGTTTCAGGATTCTCCTTGTTTGCTTCCTGGCCCATATATGGATTTTCTTTTGCAACTGTCTGGTCTAGTATATGAACTGGCTTTTTGAATGGTGGCCAACTGGCTTTCTACAGTTTGACCCTAAAGAATGTCTTGTTGTTCATTGGTCCAAATGCTAAACAACCTGATAGTAGGCTACAGGTAGTCTCATCTTTTGTCGTCATTTTTGTGATATTCATTATACAGAAATTGCGGACGTTCATGGTGTTCTGTGAATCGTGATTAATGAAAGAAAGTCTATGTTCTAGACAATTCTCTCTTTACAGAAGGGTTGCATTTTTACTCATTAAATCTAGTGTCATTTGCATCTAATTCTCATCTGAGACATTGGCATTGAATTGTCTCAACCTTCACATGAATTAAAGTGGCCTCAGCAGCAACTCAGTAACTCTTGGGTTTTTCACAAGGGCCTCAATGGTCTTTTGAATGTCATCCCATCAAATGATAGAAGCTGCCGTATCTTATGTTGACATGCATATTTTGCTGCCTCTTCTTTAGAAGAATTAATGCTGATCCTGAATGGCGCTTATGTATAAACTGACTGAATGTGATTGCAGAGAGAATGCTTCAATTAAAAGGATGTTGAATCATCAGAAGGAAGATTCAGGAGCATATTCTACTGTGCTAATGTGATGATTGTTCATGAACTGTGATTTTGGCTGTGCTTGCATGCAATGACTCTGTTGAAAGATAGTTTGAGGAGTCTAATGAGTATTCTGCATAGGTAGTTTTTGAATCAGAAAGATAGAGCAATCTGTTCTCATGTTTAAAACTTGCCACAGAATATGGGAAGGAGACAAGCTTTGCATTGGAAGGGTTGACAGAACCAGAGATTGCAGCCAAACTGAAGAGCTTAGTAAATGGGAGACAGTAAGGCAGAAAGAGTAACTTTGATGTGTGATATGACTCAGCAATGCCAAATGGATCAGTTGAACACTTTGCTCACACTAGTTTCTTGCAGATTGGAGTATTGCATGTCATGATTTGGCAGAATGTGGTTGCCTGACCCAGCTATAAACATTACAGTGCAACCGAAATAAAGAGATCTGTTAGAGTAAATGTCATTGTAGAAGTAACTCATCTTGCTACAATCCATTTTGTTCGTTACATGTGATTATATCACTCCCAATGATTGTATCCCTTGTTTGGAAAATTTTGTGATGGGCTGAGTGTGGCAACACTATAAGAAGTAATTTCTTTACTTTTTGCACTTATCAATGAGGACATTGAAAAGTTCTGCGAGTTGTTTAAACTTTAAAGCAAGGCTTGTTTGATGCAGAAAAATATTTATCCTCTCTTTTGTTTACAAGTCCATTTGTTTTTATATTGGTATGCTGGTGTTTTTTTGGGTGCCCTCTGTGTGTGTGTATTGTTTTTTTTTTTTTTTTTTTTTTTGGGGGACGGGGGCACGCATTTGCATTCACAGGCCTATGCAAAAATCCCTCTACCAGCTCCCAAACCAAGCCCTGTCTTCTCCCCACCTGATCCTAGAGCCACCATTATGACTATTTACTTGTGGCATGGTACAAATAGCCACTAGGAGGCTACAATTTGGCAGTAGACCATTCGGGGATTCAGTTGAGCATTTTTCTTATGCCTACATCACTCTAGCTCCATTTCTGGCTCATCTCTTCAACAAGGCACTAGTAGAGGGCTTTCCCCACACTTGAACATGCACCCCATCGCCCCCACTAACAATTTAGTGATCCCGTGGATCCCAGTAATTATAGGACTATCATATCTTAGGCAAGATATATGTATGCACACATTAGGCAAAGCTTGGCATCTTAGTAGAAAGGAAGGCTCTCCATGCCCTTGGACATGTGGGTGATACATGAGTCACCCTAGCTATGACGTATGCTTCACACTGTTTGGGTTCCTAGCCTCTCAACTTATGATCAGTAATACTTGGAGAGACTTTAATTTTTGTCAAATTCATGATGATTCATAGTAAGCCCTTGGTGACACATGAGACAGCTAGTGTAGTATCTCCCTTGGCAATGGAGGTTCTATTCTAGCAATACACTGCCTTGCTGAACAAGGGCATTCTTTAGGGATTAGAAGGTAAGGCGAAGTATCTCCCTTGGCAATGGAGGTTCTATTCTAGCAATATGTTGTCTTGCTCATGGGTATTCTTTAGGGCTTAAAAGGTAGGGTGAAGTTGGGCATGTTTGAAAGCTATGGGTTGAGCTTGTAGGGCAAGAGTATGCCTCTTTTCCTCCTCTACGGTAGTTTGGAACCTCATCAACTTGTAAGGCTTTGGAGGTCTTCTTGTGCCTTTGCTAGCTTCTAAAGTCTTCTCACTTTCTCCCCTTAGAATAGGGCCCTTAAAATATAATGAACGTTTAATTTTAGCAATACTTGCATTCCTTTTTGCAAGAATGTCTATTATCTCCTTGAGGTTGTCTTATGTTTGTGCCACTTTTGTGGACCTTGGTGTGGAGAGAGGCTTGTTTCTAGTGAGTGCTTCTTATGAGAGCAAGCAACAACTTCAGCGTTTATTGTGAGAGCCTTGTTTCAATTGTGTTAAGAGCCTAGAGTATTTTTTAGATCAGAAGATTCTCTTGGGTAAGCACTTCTTGGATGAATAGTGGGATAGAATACTTCTCAATCATGGGCTTGTCCTTTGAGGCTAATATGGACTCTATTGGTTCTTCCTTTGGTTTCCCATACTACTATCCATAGTTTTTTCAGAATTGATCTTCTATAGAAGCATGTGTTGTAGCATCTAGATCTACAAGCTCCTAGGTGGTGTGCTTGATTTCTTCAACCTACTTTTGTTTATAGCTCTAGGTTAGCTTTGAGATTCCCATTCTCTTAATCCAAGATGAGGGCAAGAGGTTTTCCATATCACTTAAGAGTGTTCTTAATGCTAGGTTGAAGTACTCTAGAGAACACCTAGAAAAAAAGAAAATACTACAGTGAAATCTATATTGTAATATCAATAGACAACACTTTTCATCTCTTCTCCTCCAAAACCAAGGAGAATAACACCAATATCAACTATGCAACATAATGTATTACTACATATCACAATAGTTCTTCCATGGATGTATCTCTATTGTCACATATCTTTATTTTCACTACCACAAAAATATGATCACAAAGAAAAAAGATAACATTGTAAGTATTTCATATCTTGAAAGAAACTTCTTCAAAGCAATAAAATATCTTTGTAGTTTTCATCTCATACAACCTGTCTCATATATAATATTTTTGCAAAAGATGGATATTTCTTGTTCTCATAATTACTACCAATATCACATTCATACATAATTTGTACATGAGAATATTCAATAATCCTTGATTATAATTCATGGACATTGTTGAAAGTCATTTTTTGGTATGAAGAGTCACCAAGTTCACTACAATATCCTTTTGCATCTCTACATTGGTAGTGTTGCATTTGTCTTCACTTGGAGTTTCCTTGGCTTCCATTTTGAGCGAGCTAACTATAAAAATCCTAAATCCACCATTGTTCAAGGAAGAAAACACTTTTGAGCTATGCATCTTAGATACAAAAGCATGTAGTTTTACATAAAAGCTTAGAGATGCAAAGCAAGACTGAACTTAAGAAAACAATGAAAGGCAAACATGAAAATCATGAAAGATCATCTTTCATTGCATAGTATGCTCATATAATAGAGGGTAACAATATCTTTACAAATGCAAAAATAACCAAAAATGACCATCGATAATATTACTAAAAATTTTTAAAGAAAAGCAAACTTAGAAACCTAAAAGCTAAAACATCAGATTATTCAACGCTTCAAGAAGGATAAAAAAACATGTTCAAACGTGAACTCCATAAAATATCTTAAAGCGCATTGTCAAGGTTTAGATGACACTTTCCATATAAAAAATAATAGGTCATAGAAAGCTTATCATCTTGAAGCACTCAATGTATCCCCACACTTAGGAAAGGAAAATCCTTGTGAAAAATGGGTGGAAAAGGAAAAATTTAACCAACTAGATATCTTCAATCAAAATTTTCTTCAATGCGCAAACCAACCTCCAACATGATCTTCTAGGTCCAAAAAGCTTTGATTTCCTCAAAATCTTGAAAATCCTAAGTCTAAATATCAATCATTCAATGGAAAATTGTGAGTTTTAATCTTTATACCATTATGATTTAGAAATGAAAGAATTTATAAAGGATATGAGAGTTCCTTGATCATCATTTTCTTGTCTCAAACATGGGTGACAAGCTATCGATATTCATTTTTACAATCTTATAGGGGATATATATATATATATATATATATATATAGGGTGGTGGTCTAAATGGCATCTCATTGATATCCCATGACTATTCTCTCCCGTTGGATGCTAATTGTATCAAGCAAGTTGGTGTTTGAGAATTTTGTGGTCTTGTAGTTTCCTCCCTTGGATCTCGAAATATGTGATACATATCTTGCAAATTGTAAACATAAGATAGGCTTGGTTTATTGGAGCACTTCCAACTATCTATTGGGAATATAAGCGAGGTTGGTCCCTTTCCTAATCAGCTGTTGTAGTTGCCAATGCTCATCATTTTTTTGTCCAGTAATTGCATGAGCCATTCAATAGGAGACTCCAAACACATTATTCCCTGCAAGGTGCTCAATAAGTTTTGATATGTTTGTAACTATCATCTCCACTTCCTTATGGAAGCAATTATGTGAATTTCTATAGGATCATTGCATGCTTGCAAAGGCACCTTACAAGTGTCTCTACAAAAGGAACTATTTAAAACTTAGAGATTTTGGAAGGTACTATATGCAATAGGGACCACTTTTTGTTCAACAAGATGGACCAATAATTTAGAAATTTTCAAAGGATCAAATTACCAATGTTTCTTATGGGCCTTTTCTACATCAAGTCATTACATTTTTCCCTCCAGCTAATGGCATCCTTATGCTTGATCTTGAGCCATCTTCTTGTTAGTCTTTCTCAAGCGCCTCTAGTTATTCATGTGGATAGTGACTCACCATGCTGAATCTTTCCTTGTTAGAAGAACAAAAGGCCAACATCCAAGACCTTCCATAGATGTTGGAAGCATCTCAAACCAAATATTCCACCTTGAAGGCTAATAATGATAGTGCTCTTCATGAGATGGTCCTATTGGCCACAAATTATCCAAATGCCAAGTTAAAGTCTAAACTACAAAAGCTATTGTGTTGTTTCAATGCTGTATTGCCACTAACCTCTATGCCAGGTTAGGAGAGCTTAATATGCATGCTCTTTCTCCTTGTGCAATATTCTCTACAACTATCCACACTTTCTTGACATGCTTAGTTGTGTATTGGCTGTATGGAGAAGATGATGAAGTTCCAAGAGTAGCCTTTGATATCCATTTGTGCTTCAATGACCTTGTTTCATCTTTCAGTTCTTTGTGGATCAAGTATCAACAATAGCATTATGTGTGATTGTGTCAAAGGCTTGACAATTTTGGCGATGTTCATGGAGGTGTGGGGGAAGCTCATGGAGAGGGAGTTTTCCTCACGGGTTTACAAGATTTTGGTCTTCTCAAATGACTATTTGTGAGCTTCTATTTGCCCAATATCTTGGAGGTTGTGCCTTGAATTTGCATTGTGGGGGAAGGGATAGGGTTAGGGGGCTAGAGATGGAGCTAACTAGTTAAGCCATTGAGTGTCTAACTTGACAAACCCTAGATGTAGTGCTTGTAGATGCATCTCATCTAAGTCGGAGATATTTCTCTCTTCTTCTTGTCTTTTCTAAAAGTGAAGTTTACAACTTAGGGAATAGAAACAATGTTTGTAATCAGAAACTTTGGCTCAATAAATGTTCCTTTAGGAACGGGCCCATAGCGAGGTGGATGACTTTGAAAAGAATGAGTGGGTACAATGGGCAAACTATAGTCAACCATATCTTCTAGTAGAGTTATGAAGTATGACAAGGAGTAGTAATGCTTGGAGATGGAGCCATGCCATTGCAATTTGATCAATCTTGACATTTGCATCAAAGAAGAGGCGCAAAATAAATGACTCTGGTATGGAAAATGAAGTACATTAGCCCTCTCTATTGGACACAAAATTCAAAACAAGCATGCTCATTAGACTTTAATATAGTGTCGTGTCATTCAAGTTGCATCTTCTAGGCTTCTTGAGGCTTCATGCTGGAATAGGTCTTTTGGTCTCTTTTATTTTTGAATACCTCAAAAAATGCAACCATATTTTGTTGTTCCAAACATTTCCTCCCTATGTTGGTAGCTATCTTGATTAGTCTCAATGGTATAGATGGGTTGAACCCTTCTCAAACTTGGCTCTTGTGAGACATGGAAAACAAATAAACAACAATATTTGACTTGTGACAGTTGTGAAGTTCTTGAAGTGCTTCTTCATGTGTGAATCTACTGCCCATGGATATATGTAGCCAAGAGTGGTGACATTACTCTTGATGGTTCCATGGCTACTATGGCATCCTCCTCTTGTGGATTGGGATGGATTATTGATATTGAAGGTGTCCATGGAAAACATGTGGAATCCTATCTCTTTGAGCTCTTGGTTGCCATAGCATGTATAGATGAGATTTTTAATGAAAATTTCTTTAGCCTACTCATAGTAGATAGGCACTTTAACTTCCTAGCCAAAACCATGTTGTAGAGAGGATGTGCCCAATGAGAAGTTAGCTTTTAGCTCCCCACATCTCATTGTGAGAGTTAGAGCCATTCTTTATGAAAGTTATATAGAGCTCTTGTTGCAGAAAGAAAATGGCTACTAACTTAGATATAAGAGAGAGCCATTGCAAGGAAGAAGCTGCATCAAATTGAAATTCAAGGGAAATACTAATGGGGCCATTCACAATGAACTAATTGTGTGTGACTTTTGAAAAAAAAATAGCCACAAGGAGAAATATTTCTTAAATAGGAAGAGAGCTAAAAAAGATCATGAAGAAAGTCTAAGAGAGTCAGTTAATGAAGAAGAAGCTAATGAAACAAAATGAGAAGAAGAAAAGCATCATGAAGCTTTTACAAAGGACTTTTACAAAGAAGGGAACTAAAAACAATCCTCCCGTTGTTTTAATTGATGAAATACTTCTCTAAAGTGTTTTTTTTTTTTTTTTTTTGCAATTTCCCTCAAATCATGTTGTAATCCTTGCAACTTGATATCTATAAGCCTAGTCTAAAATCATTTCGCTTAAAAGCATAAGTCCCCTATACCATCCAAACCTTTGAGCCACAAGTGATCAAGCAAAGGTTGCCTTTGAATCATCTTGAGTAGACAAGCCCATTGAGCCTTTGAGCTATTCAAGGGCAGAGAAGTCATTGAGTAGGTCATGTGGTGACCAAGCAAGAAGATGGTTATGCCTTCAATTTTATACATCATGATTTTGAAGGGGGTTTGGTGAAATATGAAACCCATGATATGCACTAAGGGAATGCAAGAGGCACTCTTTCTAGTATTGATATTTTATCCAACGTTCTTATCCATTAATAAATAAAGGGAGAGTACCCTACACAAAATTTAAGCACATTGCATCATTTGAGCACACATTTTCACCTACTAGCTCCACCCATTTAGGAGATCCACCAAGAAGTCACTTTACGTAGGATTCCACCAACAAAACCACTAAGTAAAACCAATTGTTGTATCTCTTTCAAAAACCTTAATAGTTACTAGGCTAATGATATTGTGCACATCTTGGAGAAAGGGTTACCAATAGAAAATGTGAGATTCACTTGCCTTCTCATTAAGGCATGACTATACCAAATGAATGTAGGACAATTGTTTAGATTGGGGTAGGATGGGTCTCTTGAGAAGATACATATGTGAGTATAGAATGGAGGATGTGCTCCTAAAAGCACATGGTGGGATAGCAAGAGGCCCCCTCAATGCTAAAACCATAGCTAGGAAAATACTTCAATCACAATTGTGATGATGTACCTTGTCATGGGACCCATTAGCCTCCTAGCCCCATACTTGCAAGAATGATATAATATTGTTTCCATGGACTACATGTCTAAATGGGTTGAGGCTAGGACTACTGACAAGAATAATATTGGATCCATAACCAAGTTCTTATGGGAGCAAGTCATCTCCAGATTTGGCTACTCATTGAGATTGTGAGTGACCAAGGGACACATTTTATTATTCAAGTTATTGAGCACTTGCTCTCCATATTTCTAGTCATTTATAGAATGTTTTCTCTATACTATCCTCAAGATAATGGACAAGTAGAATTAATAAACAAAATTTTGGTAAAGGTTCTCACCAAAATAGTCTTCCTAACTAGAACACACTGGGAGAATAAGCTCATGATAGCTCTATAGGTTTATTGAACTACTTACAAGACAATCACATGTCAAACTCCATTTAGACTAACATAGTACATAGATGTGATTATGCTTGTGGAAATTCTTATCCCCAATTTGCAAATAGCAACCCAAGAGTGGTGGGAAAAAACAAAAGCTTGGGCCAACCACCTTATTGTTAAGATAAAGTTGTGAATAAGGATTAAAGTTTGGATAAGATAATGACAAGTCAGTATGTGGACAAAAGGATCTCATAGATATCCACTTTGTAAACATCTCAGATATTTAGAGATGGAGCTCACCTACCTCATTTAATGTACCATGTACATATACAGCTACTAGCAATGAAATGTCCATTTGAAGTTCACTCCGTTCTCTATATTGTCTTTATCTCTATCTCTTATTGTGTACATTATCCTCTTATCTTCAAGTTCCTAGTTTTTGTTACATGGTATCAGAGCACTAGGTCCTATCTTTCTAGCTTATCGTATTCTCCTCAACTTCACAAACTACTTTTCCTCCTTTACTCTCATTCTTACAAGGGCTCTCATTAATGCCACCACCTCCTACGACCGACACATCAAGATCGACAAACTCAATGACAACAACTATCAAGTGTGGAATCTAAGGATGGAACTTTACCTATCTAAGCAAATCTATGGAATATTATCAATGGCAAGGAAGACTCCCCTGAACAAGAAGGAGCACACAAAGAATATTGGATGCAAAGAGATATAGCTGCGAGAATGGAAATACTTGTCCATTGTGGAGATCGACAAGTACAACTAGTAAGAACAATACCCATTGCAAAAGGTACTTGGGAATTCTTCAACAATACATATGAACACACAGATATTGTTTATCAAATGACCATGTTTAGAAAACTATCTACTACCACTATGCATGAAGATCAATCTCCCATGAAGTTCTTAAAACACTGGCAATCTTTGCTAGATGAAACCATAATGTCTGGTTTGGTCATCTCAGAAGAATTACAAGCCATGTTTCTACTCTCTTCTTTTCCTCTATCTTGGAGGGCCTTTGTTACTACTCAAAACTCCAATGATAAACTCAAGCTTTAGCCCCTTATTAATAGAATCAAGTAAGACCAAGTCATGAGAGATACTCTTTCTACTTCTTCAAATCAAGAATCCAAGGCTCTAGCTGTAACTGCTTACAACCCAAAACATTTTCACAAAAGAGCTCAACACTTTCAACAAAAGCCCAAGTTTTCTTCTCGGTCTAACTTCAAAGGGATTCTTGGTAATTGTCAACATCCAACTCTTACCAATCTTCTCAATCCTTATCCTTAACAAGAAACCCTCATTATCATCTCATATGTAATGCTTGCAAAAGACAATGTCATATTGAAAAGGATTGTTGTCAAAAAAATAGATTCAACAAATATCAATCAAAAGGTTGTGGTCACTTTGTTAACATCAGCAATTATGACATCGAAGAGCAACCAGAAACAATCATCAGCCTCGCCACAAGTGTTTGGGCACCTTCATCAAACTCCAAAGAAGAATATATATGGTTTCTAGATTCTCGAGCTACTCATCATATGACTTTTCACAAGGAATGGTTAGTCAACTTCAAAGAGATCTCTACTCCACTCCTTGTTGCCATGGGGGACAACAGCATTCAACAAGCTCAAGGCTACGACACAATTCAAGTGGAGCTTCCCTCCAATCACATAATCAAGGTACACAGTCTATTATGTTCCCGATCTCAAGAAAAATCTATTAAGTATCAGTGAGTCCACTTCTCAATTCTCTCTCATTGCTCACTTCTACAAAGACCACATCATCTTACAGTTACTCACATCTTCTCTCAGACTTACCTACCCCAAAGGAGGTCAGCTTTATACACTTGGGTATTCACTACTACAACCTCCTTCAAATGCTTTAGCTAACTTCACTTCACTCACAAGTCTACCACATAACGCACTCCTATGGCACTCTAGGCTTGGTCATGCCTCTCAGAATGTTCTCCAACAACTTATTCACAAGAAGCTTGTCTGCGGCATTCCACCTTCTCTCTCTCAACTTCCATTTTGTTAAGCTTTTGCTTTGAGTAAAGCCACAAATCTTCCTCATCACAAATCTTACTCCATTACGACTCAACCACTTCAATTAGTACATTTTGACATTTGTGGTCCAATAAATCTTGTATCTCTCATTGGAACAAAATAATTTATGGTGCTTATTGATGATTACCGAAGAATATAACGAAGTAGTTGAAAATAACCATGACTTGCAACTCAAAGCTCTTCGTACTATGGATAATGGAGGAGAATATAATTCAAATGAATTCAAAGATTATTGCAAGGCCTTTGGCATTCAACATGAGCTTGCCATACCACATCATCCACAACAAAATGGAGTTGCTGAAAGAAAGAATTGTACACCACTCAATGTTGCAAGAGCTATGCTATCACTAGCTCGTCTGGGAAAAGACTATTGGGAGGAAGCAATTGCTACAGCAACATATCTTCAAAACACATTGTACTCCAACTCCCTACAAAATAATACTCCTTACGGATTGTGGTTTGGTCACCGTCCTGACTTATCACATCTTAAAGCCTTTGGATGCACATCATTTCTTGTCAATAAAGATCACAAATCCAAGTTTTTTCCTAGAGCCACACAACTAATTTTTACAGGATATGGAGAGCCACATGGTCACAAGGCCTATTGCTTCTATGACCCAATTGACGAGGTCTTTATTTATGGTCGAAGTGCCATCTTTTATGAAGATAATCTTCTTCCATCCAACACAACACAATGTCCATCTCTCACACTTTCTCTCGTCAACAAATCTCCGACATTAGAGATGCCTCATACAAGCCCAACATATCTTAGATAGAATCCTCTCCTTCTAGTTCTAGTCACACTAGCTCCACCTTTATCATCATCCTTATCTCATTTTAGAGGTTCAAAGCTCGTTAGGTCATGTGAACAAACCTCATATCCAAAATCTTCAAACCTTAATGAATATCAAACCTTATTAAAAACTTCAAAAACTATTAAAGCTCCAGCCCGTCAAACAACGATAATCATCCCTGCTGTCCATCCAAATGGCACTGACTGTCAGGCAACAACTTGCGTATTCAATGCCACGCAGCAGCTTCATGACACACATCATATGGACTCTTCAAACAGTCTGAAATCGCGAGTTGCTCCACTCCATGACAAGCAGGTATAGGCGACATCAATGACCACAAAACAACAGCAACTGGCGCTCCATAGCATCTCGACTGTTGCCTATCCAAACAACCAGCCTGCCAACATTTGCAATAAACAAATTCACACTCCGCCAGATACTCCCTTATCTCCACAACTTCAAAGCTCCCAATATGAAGGAGAAAATCTATATAATCAGTAGGTTTCCTATCTTCCAGAAGCTTCATTTCATCACGAAAACTCAATTCCTCTCCATGCCTCTACTCCACAATTAGCTCCATCCACTAATGAGCACAAATCTTGAAGGTCTGCTTGCATAGCAGCAATGTCTTCAACATTAAGTTACACTTTTCATACGGGTCTCATTGTTATGACTCTACGGCCTCCATCTCCAGCTTCTCCATCAATGCCAATTACTCTATTCAGTACTTTCAACTCCAAAACTAAAGAGGTACAATCACAATCAACTCCTTGCTTCAAAAACTTACATGATATTCATCTTCAAGCCAACATTGCCCTTGGCCAAGCTCGAGATTCACCTCCAATCATTATTCCCGAAGCTCCAATTTGCCCTACTGTTACTCAAGAACTTCAAAGTATTGAAGCCTCTCAATGGCAAGCTGCAATGCTTGATGAATACAAAGCTCTACTTCACAATAACACTTGGAAATTGGTACCCCTTCCTCCTGGAGAATCTACAATAAGCTGCAAATGGGTACTTTGCAAAAAGCTCAAACTAGATGGCTCCATCAACAAGTACAAAGCTCGACTTGTGGCTCGTGGTTTCGAAGAAATTGAAGGCCTCCATTATGGACGTACATTCTCTCCTGTACTTTCTTTGTCCTCTTTACAGGTATTACTCTCCATATGGCGGCTCATTTTAAATTAATTCTTCACCACATTGATGTCAAAACTGCCTTCTTGCATGGTCACTTAGAAGAAAAAACCTATATGTCTCAACCACCGAACTTTGTTGATCCAAAATTTCCTACATATGTTTGCCTATTGCATAAAGCTCTTTATAGACTAAAACAAGCACCAAGGCAGTGGTACACTCGTATTCATTCTCATTTACTACACCATGGCTTTCGAAGGCTAGAAATAGATCACAACATTTATACTCTTCTTCAGGGCAACGCAACCATTATCTTAGGTCTCTATGTTGATGACATTCCTATTCTTCCCAACACTCCTCATGCAATGTCCAAATCCAAATCTATCATATCTTCACGGTTTGCTATAACAAACTATGGTCCTATGCATTATTGTCTTGGCATTGAAATTGAACAGCCACCCACATCCATCAAAATGCATCAACATGCCTACATTATGTCTATTCTCTCCCGTTATTCCATGCTAAAATGTAATCCCATGGTCACTCCACTTGCTCAAAATCTCCAATTGAATCCATTCCCATCCCATTCTCTTTCAACTGATCAGGCTCGTGAAATGGAGACTATTCCTTATATGGAAGCAGTTGGATATCTTTGATATCTAATTACTTGTACCCATCCAGATTTGTCTTATGCAGGACACATTCTCTCCAAAGCCATGCATCAACCCACTTATGAACATTGGAAGCAGCTCAAACAGGTCTTGTGATATCTAAAAGCAACATCAAATGTGGGAATTTGTTTTACAAAAGACAACAATGATTTTCTCTTACGAGCCTATTCTGATGTAGATTGGGGTGGTGATCTTGCTACCCGAAGATCTCTCAGTGATTTTATCATTACTCTAGTAGGAGGTCCTATCTCTTGGAGTACCAAACAGCAACACTCCGTTGCACTTTCTACTACTGAAGTCGAATATGTGGCATGCAACATGGCCTGCACATGAAATAATTTATATGAATAAACTTTTGGGAGACATAAGTTTTGGGTATCAGCCTCAGCAAATTCCAATCTTCATCAACAATAAAGCATCAATCTTTGTCATTCAAGGCCCAAAATTAAGCATTAAACTCTGCCATATTGATATGAGATATCATTTTGTACGTGAATTAGTTGAAAGTTCCCATATCATCCTTCAATATGTACCATCATGTGATAATGGTGTTGATGTTCTCACCAAGTCAATTCCTCACTTGAAGCATAAAATTGCCATGCAAATTCTTTGCATGATCTAATTGGGAGGGGAAACATCTAGCTAAATTGATGAATTGAATGCAATCTTTTTTATTTCTTTACGGAAACCTATGAAATCCTTTTGAGGGGGGATGTTAAGATAATGTTGTGGATAAGGATTAAAGTTTGGATAAGATAAGGACAAGTCATTATGTAGACAAAAGGATCTCATAGATATCCACTTTGTAAATATCTCAGATATTTAGAGATGGAGCTCACCTACCTCATTTAATGTACCCTGTATATATACAATTACTAGCAATGAAATGCCCAATTGCAGTTCACTCCTTTCTCTATATACAATTACTAGCAATGAAATGCCCAATTGCAGTTCACTCCTTTCTCTATATTGTGTCTATCTCTATCTCTTATTGTAGTGAAAATCGGGAACTTGAAGATAAGAGGATAATGTGCACAATAAGTTATTGTAGTGAAAACTAGGAACTTGAAGATAGAAGGATAATGTGTACAATAAGAAATAGAGATAGAGACAATATAGAGAAAGGAGTGAACTCCAGTTTCATTGCTAGTAGTTGTATATATACATGGTACATTAAATGAGGTAGGTGAGCTTTATCTCTAAATATTTGAGATATTTACAAAGTGGATATCTATGAGATCCTTTTGTCCACATATTGACTTGTCCTTATCTTATCCAAACTTTTATCCTCATCCACAACTTTATCTTAACATCCCCCCTCAAAAGGATTCCAGAGGTATCTATAGAGAAATAAAAGATTACATGCAATTCATCAATTCAACTTTCATCAATTCAGCTAGATGTTTTCCCCTCCCGATCAAATCATGCAAAGGATTTACATGGAAATTTTGTGCTTCAAGTGAGGAACTGACTTGGTGAGGAAATCATCAGCATTACCACATGATGGTACATATTGAAGGATGATATGGAAACTTTCAACTAATTCACGTACATATCTCACATCAATATGGCGGAGTTTAATGCTTAATTTTAGGCCTTGAATGACAAAGATTGATGGTTTATTGTTGATGAAGATTGGAATTTGCTGAGGCTGATACCCAAAACTTATGTCTCCCAAAAGTTTATTCAGATAAATTATTTCATGTGCAGGCCATGTTGCATGCCACATATTCGACTTCAGTAGTAGAAAGTGCAACGGAGTGTTGCTGTTTTGTACTCCAAGAGATAGGGACTCCTACTAGAGTAATGATAAAATCACTGAGAGACCTTCGGGTAGCAAGATCACCACCCCAATCTACATCGGAATAGGCTTGTAAGAGAAAATCATTGTTGTCTTTTGTAGAACAAATTTCCACATTTGATGTTGCTTTTAGATATCACAAGACCCGTTTGAGCTGCTTCCAATGTTCATAAGTGGGTTGATGCATGGCTTTGGAGAGAATGTGTCCTGCATAAGACAAATCTGGATGGGTACAAGTAATTAGATATCAAAGATATCCAACTGCTTCCATATAAGGAATAGTCTCCATTTCACGAGCTTGATCAGTTGAAAGAGAATGGGATGGGAATGGATTCAATTGGAGATTTTGAGCAAGTGGAGTGACCATGGGATCACATTTTAGCATGGAATAACGGGAGAGAATAGGCATAATGTAGGCATGTTGATGCATTTTGATGGATGTGGGTGGCTATTCAATTTCAATGCCAAGACAATAATGCATAGGACCATAGTTTGTTATAGCAAACCGTGAAGATATGATAGATTTGGATTTGGACATTGCATGAGGAGTGTTGGGAAGAATAGGAATGTCATCAACATAGAGACCTAAGATAATGGTTGTGTTTCCATGAAGAAGAGTATAAATGTTGTGATCTATTTCTAGCCTTCGAAAGCCATGGTGTAGTAAATGAGAATGAATACGAGTGTACCACTGCCTCGGTGCTTGTTTTAGTCTATAAAGAGCTTTATGCAATAGGAAAACATGTGTAGGAAATTTTGGATCAACAAAGTTCGGTGGTTGAGACATATAGGTTTTTTCTTCTAAGTGACCATGCAAGAAGGCAGTTTTGACATCAATGTGGTGAAGAATTAATTTAAAATGAGCCGCCATATGGAGAGTAATACCTGTAAAGAGGACAAAGAAAGTACAGGAGAGAATGTACGTCCATAATGGAGGCCTTCAATTTCTTCAAAACCACGAGCCACAAGTCGAGCTTTGTACTTGTCGATGGAGCCATCTAGTTTGAGCTTTTTGCAAAGTACCCATTTGCAGCTTATTGTAGATTCTCCAGGAGGAAGGGGTACCAATTTCCAAGTGTTATTGTGAAGTAGAGCTTTGTATTCATCAAGCATTGCAGCTTGCCATTGAGAGGCTTCAATACTTTGAAGTTCTTGAGTAACAGTAGGGAAAATTGGAGCTTCGGGAATAGTGATTGGAGGTGAATCTCGAGGTTGGCCAAGGGCAATGTTGGCTTGAAGATGAAGACCATGTAAGTTTTTGAAGTAAGGAGTTGATTGTGATTGTACCTCTTTAGTGTCGAAGTCGAAAGGTTTGAATAGAGTAATTGACATTGATGGAGAAGCTGGAGATGGGGCCGTAGAGTCATAACAATGAGAGCTGTAGGAGAAGTATTACTTGATGTTGAAGACATTGCGGCTATGCAAGCAGACCTTCGAGGTTTGTGCTCATTAGTGGATGGAGCTGATTGTGGAGTAGAGGCATGGAGAGGAATCGAGTTTTTGTGATGAAATGAAGCTTGTGGAAGATTGGAAACCTGCTGATTATATAGATTTTCTCCTTCATATTGGGAGCTTTGAAATTGTGGAGATAAGGGAGTATCTGACGGAGTGTCAATTTGTTGATTGCAATTTTATGGCAGGCTGGTATTTAGGATAGGCAGTAGTCGAGCTATGGTGCACCAGTTGTTGCTGTTGTTTTGTAGCTATTGACGTCACCTGTACCTGGTTGTCGTGGAGTGGAGAAGTTGGAGATTTTGGACTGATTGAAGAGTCCATTTGTTGTGAGTCGTGGAGCTGCTGGGTGGCGTTTAATGCTCAGGTTGCTTTGCCTGACGGTTAGCACCATTTGAATGACATCAGGCGTGATTATCACCGTTTGATGGGCTGGAGCTATCATGGTTTTTGAAGTTTTTAATAAGGTTTGATATCCATTAAGGTTTGAAGTTTTTTGAGATGACGGTTGTTCACATGATCTAACAGAGTTTATACCTCTAAAAGAAGATAAGGATAATGGTAAAGGTGAAGAGCTAGTGTGGCTAGAACTAGAAGGAGAGGATTCTATTGACGGGCCTTGTATGAGGCATGTCTAATGTCGAAGATTCATTGATGGGAAAAAGTGTGAGAGATGGACATTGTGTTGTGTTGGATGGAAGAAGATTATCTTCATAAAAGATGGCACTTCGGCCATAAATAAAGACTTTGTCAGTTGGATCATAGAAGCGATAGGCCTTGTGACCATGTGGCTCTCCATATCCTATAAACATTAGTTGTGTGGCTCTAGGAGAAAACTTGGATTTTTGATCTTGATTGACAAGAAATGCAGTGCATCCAAAGACTTTAATATGTGATAAGTCAAGAGGGTGACTAAACCACAATTTGTAAGGAGTATTATTTTGTAGGGAGTTGGAATACAACTTGTTTTGAAGATATGTTGTTGTAGCAATTGCTTCTTCCCAGTAGTCTTTTCCCAAACAAGCTAGTGATAGCATAGTTCTTGAAGCATTGAGTAGTGTACGATTCTTTCTTTTGGCAACTCCATTTTGCTGTGGATGATGCGATATGGTAAGCTCATGTTGAATGCCAAAGGCCTTGCAATAATCTTCGAATTCATTTGAAGTATATTCTCCTCCATTGTCTGTAGTATGAAGAGCTTTGAGTCGTAACTCGTGGTTATTTTCAACTGCTTCCTTATATTCTTAGAACTTGGAGAAGACTTGTGACTTCCTCGTGAGATAATGTACAATAATATATCTTGAATAATCATCAATAAGCACCATAAAGTATTTTGTTCCAGTGAGAGATATAGGAGTTATTGGACCACAAATGTCGGAGTGTACTAATTGAAGTGGTTGAGTCGTAATGGAGTAAGATTTGGGATAAGGAAGATTTGTGGCTTTACTGAGAGCACAAGCTTGACAAAATGGAAGTTGAGAGAGAGAAGGTGGAATGCTGTGGATGAGCTTGTTGTGAATAAGTTGTTGGAGAAGATTCTGAGAGGCATGACCAAGCCTAGAGTGCCATAGGAGTGCGTTCTGTGGTAGACTTGTGAGTGAAATGGAGTTAGTTGAAGCATTTGAAGAAGGTTGTAGTAGTGAATACCCAAGTGTATAAAGCTGACCTACTTTGGGGTAGGTAAGTTTGAGAGAAGGTGAGAGTAGCTGTAAGATGTAGTGGTCTTTATAGAAGTGATCAATGAGAGAGGATTGAGAAGTGAGCTCACTGATACTTAATAGTTTTTTCTTAAGATTGGGAACATAATAGACTATGTGTACCTTGATTATGTGATTGGGAGGGAAGCTCCACTTGAATTGTGCCATAGCCTTGAGCTTGTTGAGTGTTGTTGTCCCCCATGGCAACACGGAGTGGAGGAGAGATCTCTTTGAAGTTGACTAACCATTCCTTGTAAAAAGTCATATGATGAGTAGCTTGAGAATCTAGAAACCATGTATATTCTTCTTTGGAGTTTGATGAAGGTGCCCAAACACTTATGGCGAGGCTGATGATTGTTTCTGGTTGCCCTTCGATGTCATAATTGTTGATGCTAACAAAGTGAGCATGACCTTTTGATTGATATTTGTTGAATCTAATTTTTTGACGACAATCCTTTTCAATATGACATTTTCTTTTGCATGCATTACATATGAGATGATAATGAGGGTTTCTTGTTAAGGATAGGGATTGAGAATATTGGTAAGAGTTGGATGTTGAGGATTACCAAGAATTCATTTGAAGTTAGACAGAGAAGAAAACTTGGGCTTTTGTTGAAAGTGTTGAGCTCTTTTGTGAAAATGTTTTGGGTTGTAAGCAATTACAGCTAGAGCCTCGGATTCTTGATTTGAAGAAGTAGAAAGAGTATCTCTCATGACCTTCTCTTGCTTGATTATATTAAACAACAGCTGAAGCTTGAGTTTATCAGTGGAGGTTTGAGTAGTAATAAAGGCTCTCCAAGATAGAGGCAAAGAAGAGAGTAGAAACATGGCTTGTAATTCTTCTAAGATGATTAAACTAGATATTATGGTTTCATCTAGCAAAGATTGCCAGTGTTCTAAAAACTTAGTGGCATATTGATCTTCATGCATAGTGGCAGTAGATAGTTTTCTAAACATGGTCATTTGATAAACAATACCTGTGTGTTCATATGTATTGTAGAAGAATTATCAAATACCTTTTGCAGTGGGTATTGTTCTTACTAGTTGCACTTGGCGATCTCCACAATGGACAAGTATTTCCATTCTTGCAGCTGCATATCTTTGCATCCAATCTTCCTTGTCTGCTCCTTCTTGTTCAGGGCGGTCTTCCTTGCCATTGATAATATTCCATAGATTTGCTTGGGTTAGGTAAAGTTCCATCCTTAGCTTCCACACTTGATAGCTGCTGTCATTGAGTTTGTCGATCTTGATGTGTTGGTTGTAGGAGGTGGTGGCATTAATGAGAGCCATTGGAAGAATGAGAGTAAAGGAGGACGAGTAGTTTGTGAAGTTGAGGAGAATACGATAAGCTATAAGGATAAGACCTGGTGCTTTGATACCATGTAGTGAAAACCAGGAACTTGAAGATAAGAGGATAATGTGCACAATAAGAGATAGAGATAGAGACAATATAGAGAAAGGAGTGAAATGCAGTTGAACATTTCATTGCTAGTAGTTGTTTATATACATGTTACATTAAATGAGGTAGGTGAGCTTTGTCTCTAAATATCTGAGATATTTACAAAGTGGATATCTATGAGATCCTTTTGTCCACATATTGACTTGTCCTTATCTTATCTAAACTTTTGTCCTTATCCACAACTTTATCTTAGCATGTTATCCTCTTATCTTCAAGTTCCTCGTTTTCACTACACTTATTAAGCTATAATTCTTAATTAATGAAGACATGTCTCTTAGCAAACCATGCCTTGATTGGCTAAAATGGCTAGATGGAAGGCTTAGTTCATAAACATGTACAATAAACAAACTTTGAAAGAGGTGATGTGGGATTGATTTACTTAATAAAAGGCTAGAAACAAAAGACAAAATTTAGAGGCATTTAAGCCTCCCATGATTGTGTCATCAATTATTTATGCAATGTGAAAGTAGAGATCTTGGAATGGAAAAGCACTAGACATTTCAATCAAAGTAGAATCAATAAATATTACCTCCAAGGCACTAAAGACATGAACCCTCTATAAGTGAGCTTGACATTCCAATTAGAGCTATCACAGTGGTAGAAAAAACTTGGCATCAACAATTGGAACAATATGTAGAACTCAATCCCACACACTCATCCAAGTCACTCAACCCAAGAACCCTACTAAACTTCCACACCAGGCTTTTATAATCAACAATCTTGACTTTGAAGAAGAACTGATGATCCCACGTGCATAACTCCAAGTTAGGCTAGCTACAAATAGAGAGGTCAATGTTGATGCAATTGAGGGATAAAGGGATGAAGGTCAAAACCATGGGGGTTTTGGAAATAAGCGTGTAGAGAGTAGAAGTTAAAGAGAAGATGAAGAGAGAAGGAAGATAAAATTCATACAACAAAGGAATCTACAGCCAAGACTTTGTATTACTATTAAGTACAACAGTGTAAGATCAATTCAGCCCCTTGCTATGATAATTGATCAACTCAAATTCAATGGCCCAACATAAACCCTAAACTTGAATAAAAAGGGTTCAAAACCTTACTATACACATGCCTATGTGATAGGAAAAAACACCAAATCTCTATACAACTGCGTGCATTTACATGGGGGAAGGTCAATCCCATCACCTAGAATCAATATCAATTGATAGAATTGGTTAAAGATGAAGAAAACCTTGCATGGGCCTTATTTTTGCACTTCAGCCCTATTTTTACTGTGTATTATAGTAGCACTTAATTTCTCTTAATCATCTCCAAAATCTCTCAAAACTATTTCTTTGACAAGTATAACACATTCCCCTATTCACTTAGAAGAAATTTCAATCAACAGCCAATAGAATTGGTTGATGATGAAGAAAACCGTGTATGGGCCTAATGTTTGTACTTCAGCCCTATTTTTAGTGTGTATTATGGTAGCATTAAAATACTCAAAAGATTCTCCAAACCCTCTCAAGACTATGCCTTTGACAAGTACAAAGCATCCCCTTATGGTAGATAGTGAGATCCTTTGCACATATGAACTTGGAGCCAATAAAAGATGGAGAAAACCCTATGGATAGCAAACTATCTTGTTGCATATCTTGTAATATCCTATTCAAGATAGCCAATTGAAGGCCGAGAACTCTCTTTCCTCCTGTCAAGACTCAAGACTTCCCCTCCTTGTTGATGACCTTTCCTTTGATTTTCCTCCAATTTGTATTCCAAGATCCCTCTCTTTCTAGTAATGACTAATGTAGGCCCCTTCTCCCTGCTTATGCTAGATTTAACACATTTTTGCTACCTTAAACACTCTATTTTATCCATTTTCCCCTTTTCCCAATAGTCTCCTAAGTTTCAACTTACTTCCTAAACAGGGTCATATGCCAACAAACTTCTAGTGAGTGACTTACTTGACTTCTCTCTTAGTCTTCTTGTTCTCAAGCTTCACATTTGTCAATAGACATGTAAACAAGTCATTACAATAGCTCTTCATCTCGTAAAACCTGTCTACTTTTGACCCACATGCATATCATTGAAAGCGTAAAGGCATAACTTCTATTACAGTTTCATAACATGAACATAAAGTTTCATGACAACCACCACCTCCAAACTTGCACATTCTCTAGCATGTACATGTGACATGCTTGACAGAGGATCCCTTAGTGGCACAATTCTAGTGGCCCCTCAAGAGATAATCCTAAGTGATGCCACTGTGTACTCCCTAGAACAACATCAAGTTTGTCACCTAGGTTCGCTCGAGTCCACTTCGCAACACAAGGTTCTAATCATAATCCATAAGGATTGACTTGAATTTGGGTTTGTAATTTGATGCTAAGGTCACCTAGTAGTGTAACTAGCATTGATCTTTGAGCCACTACATGCACAAGTCAACTCAAACTGAAGCAGATCAATGTTGCACTTGGTTCATAGTGAGTAAGAAACTAGGGAGAGTGATGTGCATCAACCCCTCTACTTGTAGGGTATAGTCTTGACTTTAGTCCCTAAAAATGACATTGATAGGAATCTAAGATGGCACCCTAGATAACTGAGAATTCGGTCTTTTCTAATTCTAGTACATTCAAGGAAAACTCTCAAGTTATCGAGACCACCCATTCGTAGGACAAGTTTCGCCCTCCCACTTTCCTCAAGGGTGTGGTTTAGTTGTTTAATTGACCAAACAAATTTATGTTTGGTATGAAAAGATAACTTTCTTAATTAACCAACCATTAAACACTAGCTTCTTTACATAATTTATTATTAGAGACACAAAGACAATGTCAAACAATCCTTTGAAAGCAATTGCAAAATAATGTATTTGTCTTTCAACTTCTCCAAAAGGCACAATGCCACCCTTGCATTCCCTCCCTTAATTTGGGACTTGTGTCCAAATCTCATGGCACATGATCCACCAATCTGTCCTTATCTAGCATCGAGGCCTTCTAGGAGTCTATCCTCGGCTTGTAGGGGTTAGGCCAGTCCTGGATAGAGGGATTTATGGGGCTAGATCCCCCTTGGCAATCTTCTTTCCTTCTAGCCTAGCATCCTCCCTTACAGAGAGAACTCTTAGATGGTCCTAGCCTTCAGGATGGTCATACTAGCCCCCTTGGTGAAGGGTTCTCGCCACTAGCCTTGTGAGAGGTTTAGTGCATAATAAGAAATCCACCCAAGAGGGTGTAAGAACTTTTGTGCAAATACATAACCAAGTAATCAATCTATCATCATCATCATCATCTAGGAAAACATTCATTTTTCATAGCATCAATCCAAACAATCATTTTGAACATTCCATACGAATCGATCAACTTATCTTAGTTAGGAATGTAATCTCTTCCCCCCAAAACAACAAGCCTTTTATTAAAAAAAGACAAGTCAACAACCAAAACAATAACCTTTGGATACTTTGCAAAAGAAGATGCAATTCCACAACAACTTATTTTTTCTTAGAGTGAAATTATGAAGTGACACATGCTACTCTTCTAAAAATTAGATTCCATGTTAAAATAATACATCTCTAGCCTTTTCTTTACATCACAAGCTTCTTTCCAAATTATTCAATACTTTACTTTATCATGCATAGTATATGTACGAATTTTCTTTATTCTACTCCCATGAATAACCTTTATTTTCAAGGAACACTCATCCCATTAGTTCCATGCAAGGATATACTAACTTAGGTGCTAATGAGCTTGAGCTAAGGCTCACAAGACATAAGGTTCTTGAGAGAGTACTATAGATTGTTTACAGTCTCAACTTAATGAAACAAGACCCATTATAACTAGCCCAAGAGAAGTAAAATAAGAAGCACAAGGAAGCACCTCAAGCCTTTTGCAAGTCATGGACTTGATGTGCTCCTATGATTGTAAGGATAGCAGAATCAAAGTAGGGTCAAGGGGCCACCCTCTAGTGCCAAGACTTGGTAGTTGAACCAACTAAACTTCAGATCTTGTATCTAAAGTTTTCCCTTCTTGTCTTTCTTTGTGTGATGATGAGGATTAATGGAGGAAACCACAAGGTGATGAAACTTGGTATCGCTCTCGAATAAAAGGTCTCTCCTCCTCTTATTCTTTCTATGTTCTTCCCTTCTCTTTCTTTCTTTCTTTCTTTCTTTCCACTTCTCTATCCCTCTACCTATCTCTCTCTCTTTATCTCCATCTTTACCTCACTCTCCTTTTCTCCTCTTCCTCTTCTTCTCTATTTCTCTACTTCTTTTTCTCTCTTTCTTTATCTCCTCCTCTCCCATCCCTTCTTCTGCTTCTCTTTTTCTTTTCTATCTTCTCTTCTCCCTCTCCTTCTCCTCCTCCTCTTTTTCCCTTCTTCTCCTCCTCTCTTCATTATCTTTTATTATCCACTACTCTCTCATTCTCTCATTCTCTCATTCTCTCATTCTCTTTACCCCTCTCTTCCCACTACTATCTCCATTGACTCTTTTATCCCCCCCCCTCTCTCAGTGTTAAAAATTCAAGGTGTCTAGCTTATTTAGCCTTAATACTAAGGCTTATAAAACATTGTAAAGGCTCTGTCTCTCTCACCAACTCATGGCTATGGCCGTCATCCACTCAACTGTCTCTCCTTTTGGTGATATTCTCAAGGCAACTCTCAATCATTCATATGGGTGGTGATGAGAGAGCTTCAATGAGTTAGTGGCAATGCTAGTGGCAATTAATTCGAGAGGGAGTTGAGATGGCAGTGGAAGTTGATGATGAGGATGATTGTTCCTTGTCTTTTTGAAATGAAAAAACTTTTAAAGAGTTTTAATCCTTAAAACTCCCCCCTCCAAGCCTCAAGTCACATGCAGGCTCGGGGACATCATAGTATCGAACTATCAGTCTTTTGCAGGTTTAGAATCCTCATCTTCCACCACAATATCATCCTCATCCTCCTCTTCAACATTGACATGAGTAGTACCTATCTCCAACTTCTCTACCTCATATTCATCAACCTCACTACAAGATATAGGCCTTATACCGACGTTAAAAGTGACAAAAATGTTCATAAAGAAATTCGCCCCCATCGTTGCAAAAAGCATCGTTATTGGTGATGCCATAGAATAGTCGGTATCAGCGTCGCTATTTGCAACGCTGATATTGATGCAAATAACGACGTTGATAACGACGCTTTGCGACGCTAATAGTAATGGTAACAGGGTTTTTTTTTTTGTGGTAGGGTAGCAAGCGGCCTTGCCACATATAGCACTATGTGCTTTATTTGGGCCATACAAAATAGTTTCAATAATGTGTACAATGCTCGTGTAAATAAAGGCAAAGTGTACTTAAATCATAACATTGATACATGAAATAAATACATGATCGCATAATGAAAGCGATCCGTACAATCATGGCAAGATACTACTACTACATAGAAAATGTCTACACAGATCACGCGACTAGAAAAGAAGGGTATGTGAGCCCCAGGGATCCAAGGGCGAGCTAAAGATCCTCGCCATTCGAAACCTGATCCTGCCGCAAAGGAGCATCGAACGGACTCTGCAAAAAAAGAAACAACTACACATCAGTCCACCATACAATAATGCATTCTAATTAAACATAGTACCTACTGACAATAAAGATGAGTGACTTACAGGGCCACCGCATCCATACAATCGGTTGATCAATGTAGTGAGACTGTGCCTCTCTGCATATCAAGTCTCAAGGTTGGTGGGATCGTGATTTGTAATGGAGTGCTACAAAGAAAACAAAATACAATTGTTAGAAACACGATTGTTAGTACAAAGGATATTGCGAAAAAATAAGCAAGAAAAACAAAAGAAAAACTTACAAAGTCCTCCAGATATGTCCTATGGCTGCCACTCCCAAGATGATGGACCACTCCAGCCTCTAATCGTGCCCTCGCCGCCTCGCGCTGTTGTCTCCAACATCTTGGAGAATCTATAGCCTCCTCCCTGAGTCGGCGCTAGTTGTCTGCGTCTAGCCACTCGGGCTTTGAAGCCCCACTCTTGAGTGCCTTGCGTGTGTCCAATCGTCTGTGTGACATACATGCATGCATGCACTCCATCATTTAGCCATAGAAAACCTATCTACTGTAGTTGGTATTGGAAACTCCTCATGCAAGGATGCTACTATGTAGTCCTTGCTCCCCTTTGGTATGTTCTTCTAATGATCCAAGACGTGCAAAAAAACTTATTGGCACAACTCTCTCATGCGAGCCATCACCCTCCTCCCCTCATCATTCATGATGATGGCTCCTGACCTATCATCTACAAGGTAGGCATATCCCTCTGGGGTATGCCTAAGATGGGTCCTCTCCCATCTGCAACCATGCTCCTGAGCATATCCAGGAGACCCCTGTACATCTGGTGTACCTACCGAGGTAGTATCTATCGGAGTAGCACCCATAGGTGTGCCACCTGTGCACGGTTGAGCAAAAGCTAGAGTAAGTGGAGTAGACGTCCTCAAAGGTGTGATAAATCCCAGAGGTGATGTAACTCTAGTAGAATGATGAGATGGAGACAATGTGTCCAGACCTCCATAACAACCACTTGAGCCACACTCTCTTAAACTGCCACAAGAGCAAGGAGTAGCACCTGTATCTCAAGCCGACTACGGGATCATTGCATCCAGATCTCGGTAGCCCCCTGAACCACTCCCTCCGTCTAGCCCAAGTCTGGAGCGTGGACCTCGTTTGCTAGAAATTGAAGCATAAGAGCACGTTGAAGTAGATCTAATAGAGCGGCATGACGGTGTCTGAGACAGCTCCTGGTCCGCCATATCTCTGAATCTCGCCATCTGATCTGGAGACATACGCACAAAGATCTCCTGTAGCTCCTCGTCGCTCATCCCTCGGCTCATCTTGATGATCTAAATATCCACAAAGGTCACCTGCACAGACAAAAAATGATGTTAGCATAATCAATATAAATCATACAAAGCATGGTAATATAAGTCTTAAAAAATAATCTTACTTAAAATGCATATCTTATGTATCCTTATAAGCGATTCATCAACGAATTGAGTAGGCGGATGCTCCAAGTATGAAGTATCCTATGTTCCCATGTCAATCTCTTGACACAATTCCGCATAGACTGGAAGGTCGATAGACATGTCACCACAAAAGGATGAGTCCACCTCGTTCTTAAAGAATTCTTGGACTCGTATATTTCCATCATTGTTACTTGATGCTGGCTCCTCTACATGCTCCAAGCTTTCGGTGGCCTCCACCCCTTACAATATCGACCCCTCTATTTGCATATTGTCCTCATCTATGCTTAGAACATCGCTTTGATCATATACTCTCGCATGTCGGGGAGCTGAAGGTATAACATACTACCATCGAGGTTGTCGAGGGTTTGGATAGAAAATTACCTGTTCACAATCACGTACAAGAGAGATTTAACTATTGTGACATGTATCATGTCGTAACACGATTAAAAAACACATGAGCTCATGCACTTGTTCACAATGGACTGGCAATACAAATGTGTCAAGCAAATCCATCCATTTTTTTTTAGAATCTATTTCAAGAAATCTAGATGGACCTCGTCAAACTGTTACTCCAGCTCCTTCAAGTACCACTTTGAACCACTACACATCAAATAGGATCATGGAGAAGCTACGGTAATCCACTGTGACAATACTTTGCAAGTTTCCAAAATACTCTATCTAATCTATAACCGTGTTTGGATCTATTGCTTGTCGTCGGCTCTCTTGCTCGAACCTTGCCATGATACCACAATCTGTTGTGTAGCACATTTTGTCAATATGCTCCACGCGAAAATGTCATCCGCGCGACCAAGCTGCACTATATATTTTGTACTGTACATTGAAACGCTCATTTAGTTGTTGGATATAAAATATAAATATGACAAACCCTAAACACGTCATCACCTTTGGACTACATCCCCTGGAGAATTCCCACTCCTCGGTTGAGACCTCCGTCCCTTTGCGAGACGCTGCGGTCAAAGCTCCATGCAACCATCACGTTGATATAAACCACGACATCTCCTCCATGCCCTCGAGATATCGAATCAGTCGATGGCATGTACTATGTCAAAATTCAGATCGCGCTTCCTCTCGATCTTTCCTAGCTTGCTGGTACCTAGCGAGCCACATCTCCATAGAGGCATGGTGCAATATACAAAAGCGATTCACTTTCTCTTCCATTGTAGCATCCATTCTTTTTTCTACCCCATTTCCAACCACCACATCTCCGATCAGTCTATCATCGTCATTTAGCGACTATAGCATACTATTGTCTGAATCCACCATTAGTAGCCATTGTGAAACATGCACTAGCGTCTTAGACACCAATCAACCTTCAGCCATGCTACCTTCTAGCTGAGCTCATTGTTGCACAAAGCCTTTCAGAGTTTTCATGAAGCACTCCAAGAAGAACATCCATCATGTATGGACAAGTCTAGCAATCTCCACTTCATCTATAAGATGCACAAGAAGCTGGATTTGTATTGTGAGCATGTTGGTAGGCAGGTATTTCTCAAAGAGACAGACCGTCTCCACTACTCCCCGCCTTGCGGATTCAATATAGGATGCCTTAATCTCCTTCTATGAGATCCATTGCACTAAAGTCAACAACTTGTAAATCGCCCCGGGTATTTCTGGAGTAAGGCATCTTGCGATCGTGATCGGTAGTACAAACTGCCACAAACGAGAAATCATTATGAACAATGACTACACTCTAAATAGCAAAATATGCAGGCCACTTACAATCCATTCGTAGTACAAACCTGACATATCTTATGCCAATCATGGGATTTTAGCCCTATAATTGGTCGTCTTTAGAAAACGTAGACATGAGAGAATGCATCGTACTCGTCAGAGTGTGGTAGGCTTGACTATTTGCTTCACAAAGCGCTCTTCTTTAGTGGACAAAATCCAAGGAGTGCGAGGTAGCTGCAAGTGACCATTAGCACTCAACTGCAGCCAAAGCGCCTCCATCTCGCCTACCTCCTTCAAATCCATTCGTGCCCCTACAGTGTCTCTCTTTCTTGTGATGTGGTCCCATAGTAAGTTGCCCACGTTCTTGAAAATATGCATGGGATCCAACAAGTGGTTGATCTGTAAGTGGGTCTAATATGGCAACTTGTAGAAAACTGAGAACCATCGCATTCCATTTGGATGTGACTCCGTGTGGACCATTTTCAGCTCGTACCAGTTTTGGACATTCATACATGCTGTAGGTCATCCAAGAAAACCTTCCCTGAGTTCATGACCCTCTGGAAAGAAAGCGATGTATCCTTGATATACCATCTTCTTCATGGTTCGTGACCTTCGGGAGTCTAATTGTGGCCCGCACAATGGACATGCATGATAACCTGAGGTAACCAGACCTGTCCCAACACCTCTATCTAGTGAATAAACTTGAACGAGCTATGATAGATATTACCAACGAGAACGGAAGCCTACTTACTTGAGCTCTCACTGAATCCCGAAAAATCATGCATGGTCTACATGAGAATGGATCGAATATTGGTGGACCGTCGACCATCATGCTTGCTCATATCTTGCATAGTGACCCCCCCTCCCCCCCCCCCCCCCCCCCTCCCACAAAATCTTAAGCTCATCGACTAATGGACGAAGATACACGTCCATATTTTTGACTTTGTAGTGGCCGTGAACAAGTAAGCTAAGGATGAGATGTCATTTCTTCGTAGAAAGCCATGGAGGGATATTGTAGTTGACAAGGACTATAGGCCACACACTGTAAGAAGTTGAGCACAGACCGAATGGATTCACGCCATCCATACCAAGAGCGAGCCGAAGATTCCTTGGCTCTCTGGAAAAGCCTAGGAAGGTAGAGTCAATGTGGCTCCATGTGCATGAATCCATTGATATTCATTGAACTCTATTTGTGCACTTATTCTGTGCATGCCACGTTGTCAAGCTTGCCATGCCCCGGACATACAAAACATGTGTTTTATACGGGGAATAAGCGAAAAGTGTCTAAGAATATTTTGAGGGATGTTTTGCCCTTGCAAGTCCTGTCGATACCTGTGAGCACCACACTTTGGACATGTCTCCATAGTCTCATATTCTCCTCGAAACAGTATGTAATCGTTGACACATGCATGGATGCTATTGTAGTCCATGCCAAGCTTTCGTAAAACATATCGTGCATCATCATGAGACTCATGCATGGTATTTGCAAGTGGTAATATATGATACTTTAGTAACCTGAAAAAAAATCATAAAACACCTTGAAAAAGCATAAAATTTTTAAATGATAGTATCGAAAAGAAATCAACGAAGCGTACGTACAAGGTACCTGAATAACTCGGTCACACTCGCATCGCTCCACCCGTATTTTGCTCGCACACTTAGGAGTACAAGCAGTGTCTTTAGGCGAGATACTCGGTATCCATCATATAATGGTATGGATGCTTCCTCTCTAAGTGAATCAGTAGTCTCGACATCCATGGGCATCAATGCATCGATCATTGCCTCCATCTCAAGATCCAAGATTGTAGGTAAGTTTGGAAGGCTGCTTGTCTCCTCTGGTATTGACGGTATAGATTGGGTAGTACCTTCCAAGTGGTGGATTGGCTTAGGCACTTCATCCATCGCACGCCCAAGAACTCTTCTAACTGGCCGCAAAGGGTGCACTCCTCCTTGGGACGAGATGTCACCTCCCTGGATAGAAAATTTTCCAGCCACACCCAATGTTTTTGTATATGGTATTCAATTAGCTTGCGAATACAATGCATGATTGATATACACTTTTCTTACCATTTGCTCAAAATCTGAGATCGCCTAATCAATGATCTCAGATTGAAACTTGCCGAGGCGTTGTACGTGTTTTACAGACAATCGACATTTTCATCTAATTTTCAGTTTACATTGAGAGCAAGGACATGGGACACGCTGATTAAGATACGCCTCGCGATCTTGAACATCACTACCTTCATCGTTTTTCATTTTGTCTACGTTATAACAAACCATTTGTTTTTGTTATCATTCTTTTTTTCTTTTTTAAATTGTTTAAGAAGGGATTTTTTCTCTTGTAACTCATCAAAATTAATGTGTGTAAAGTCTCCATCCACCCACAAATTAACGTATGTCGGAGTGTTTTCCGTCTCGTGGTATTGCATTGGACCTTATCGGACCTCACCATCACTCTCTCTTTGTTTTTTATCAATTCATTCTCTTCTCTCCTTCCATCTCTATCTCTTTTTCTCTTTTTTTAATTATATTGTATGTTTATTCCCTCTCTCTCGTTCCTTCTTCATTTTTCTCTTCCTCTCCCTCATTTCCTTTAACAAAACATCTCTCTCTCTCTACCACTATCACTACCACTACCACTACCACTACCACTACCACTACAATAAACAAGAAAAGAAGAAAAAACAACAACAACAACAACAACAACAACTACTACTACTACAAACAAGAAAAGAAGAAAAAACTACTACTACTATCACTATTACAACAACAACAACAAACAAGAAAACTAAACAACAATAAACAAGAAAAAAAAAAACAAAAACAACAACAACAACAAACAAGAAACCACTACTACTACTACAACCACGACTACGACTACCACAATAACAAACCACTACCACTAGCACTAGCACTAGCACTACCACTACCACTACTACTACCACTATCACTACAATAAACAAGAAAAAAAAAAACAACAACAATAACAATAACTACTACTACTACAATAACAACAAATGAGAAAAGGAAAAACAACAACAACAACAACAACAACAACAACAAACAAGAAAACTAAACAACAATAAACAAGAAAAGAAAAAAAACTACTATTACAATAACAACAAACAAGAAAACTACTATTACTACTACTACAATCACGACTACGACAACTACGATCACGACTATGACTACCACAACTGTTAGATATGATCAATGCCCCACCCTCATTAGGTACTACCAATGATCCATGGTGCTCAAAGTTGTAAGGCCCCCATTATGAGGAGAAGCCAAGTGTGAGCCCGGACATTGGTGGAGTCCTGACTTGTATATCAGATGAGGTCTATGTGACCGGATGGCAAAAAGGTGACCATTGTGGGTCTAATCTTTGGGTTAGACAGAGTGGTTAAGCTGGTAGCAACTCGAGGCACATTGCATTGAGTTGCGTAGTAAGGGAGTTAAAAGGGGCCCCTATTGTGGGGTCCGGGGGCCGCGGAAGCGGCCCCTGGCTGGGGGGTCCCAGGGGGGCCAGCGGCCCCCCTGGCGGGGGTCCGGGGGCAGCGCCCCCGGCCCGATGGTAAAGGGAATATTCCCTGGAATATTCCCTGGCCGACTAGTGGAGGCTCATATGGTAGGTCGGTCAGCAGGCCGACCTAACGACCTTCGCGGGCTATAAAAGCTAAACCCCTTCGCAGCCATCTTACACTCATCTTTCACCCAGTCAGAGTTGTTGTTCCAGCTAGCCTTAAGCTCTTCACCTATCTTCTGTCTAGATCGCCATCTAAGCTTCACACAGTGGAAGCGCACGGGTGGACAGAGCCATCTTTGTATCAGTTGTTTGGAGTTAAAGAATTTTACTGATTCTCCTCTTATCTGTTGTGTACTCTCCATCTCTTTCTCAGATTCTGTTCGCTGCACCGTGTAATATTTTACACAACAACTCTCTCTCTCTCTCTACTACTACCACTACCACTACAATAAACAAGAAAATAAGAAACAACAACAACAACAACAACAACAACTACTACTACAATAACAATAAATAAGAAAATAAGAAAAAACAACAACAACAACAACAACAACAACAACAACAAAAAACAAGAAAACTAAACAACAATAAACAAGAAAAGAAAAAAAACTACAACAACAACAACAACAAACAAGAAAACTACTATTACTACTACTACAATCATGACTACGACAACTACGACCACAACTATGACTACCACAACAACTCTCTCTCTCTACTACTACCACTACCACTACCACTACCACTACCACTACAATAAACAAGAATAGAAGAAAAATAAACAAAAACAACAACAACAACAGCAACAACAACAACAACAACAACAAACAAACAAGAAAAGAAGAAAAAACTACTACTACTACCACTACAACAACAACAACAATAAACAAGAAAACTAAATAACAATAAACAAGAAAAGAAAAGAAAAGAAAAAACAACAATAACAACAAACAAGAAAACCACCACCACTACTACTACTACTATTATTACTACTACTACTACTACGACTACTATTACTACTACTACTACTACCACTACCACTACCACAAACAAGAAAAGAAGAAACAATAACAACAACAACAACAACTGTTGCTACAATAACAACAAACAAGAAAAGAAGAAAAAAAACAACAACAACAACAATAACAATAACAAACAAGAAAACTAGACAACAATAAATAAGAAAAGAAAACAAACTACTACTACTACTACAACAACAACAAATAAGAAAACTAATATTACTACTACTAGTACTACTACTACAATCACGACTACGACGACTACGACCACGCTACGACTACCACAACAACAACAAACAAGAAGAGAAGAAATTAAACAACAACTACTACTATCACTATCACTACCACTACCACTACCATTACTACTACTATGACTACCACAACAACAAATAAGAAAATAAGAAATTAAACAACAACTACCACTATCGCTACCGCTACCGTTATCACTACGGCTACTATAACTACCACAACAACAACAAACAAGAAAAAAAGAAAAGAAGAAATAAAACAACAACAACAATAACAACAACCTCTCCCTCCCTCTCTCTCTCCCTCCCTTTCTCCCTTCCTCTCCCTCTCCCTCTCTTTTTCTCTTTCCCTATTATATTTAATGTTTTCTCCCTCTCTCTCTGGTTCCTTCTTTCCTTTTCTCTCTTTCTCTCCCTCTCTCATTTTCTCTCTCTCTCTCAACACACATGATTTTTAACAAAAACAAGTAAAATAAAAAGAGAAAAAACAAAAACAAAGCAAGAAGGAACAATGCACTCATCGCAAAGGCCCGAGAATGGATTCGGTGGCTCCTCTTCGCGACAGCGGCTCCTCTTCGTCCTCCGTATACTTTCTCCTCTTCTTCACAAATGGTGGCGGCGGTGGCGAGAAGCTTTCCTTCTCCCTCTTTCTTTCTTTCTCTCCCTCTCCCTCTCAAATGCAAGATGGACTTCGCTCTCCCTTTTGCTCTCTCTTTCGTTTGTTTGCACAAAATAACACATTTGGGTTTCGGCTTGCGTTTTTTCGTCTAAGCATTGTCACTATTTGCATCGCATTTGTGACGCAAATAGCGATACAAATAGCGACGTCTCTATTTTGTGTTGGAAAGCGCCGTCGCTATGCCTCCATATCCTTGTAGTGCTCATGTCTTTTGAATTTTTTGTCTCTTATCAAACCTTTTCTTATTTTGAAGCTTGACTACCTTCAATCTTTGCAATATTGTCTCAATGTCTTTTGGTTTCTCTAGTTGCTTAATACATAGAGCCAAAAATTCCTCTCTATTTAGCCCCTCCTCCCAAGGCAACATTCTCCAAGTAGTAGCCAACTCTTCAATAGGCATGATGGGCAATTTTCCATACATTAATTTAGTAGGGATGTATCTAGCCACTACACTATGCATCATCCTGTCAGCCCGCAAGGCACACAGTAACAATTGAGGCCACTCCATTCTTTAGCTTTGCCCTTACCTATATCATAGAAAAAACAAATGCTAGAGCCAAAATTTCTCAAATTAGGCCCAAATCAGTCCTTGATTCTATAGCAAATATTCTTGAATAGGACCTGTCCCCAATTGAAATAGGAGATACTACTGATGAACGTAAAAAGGGGAAAACTCCAAGTTTTGATGGCCTCCCTAGTGAGTTCTTCCAAGAATTCAAAGAAATTCTTATCTTGTCCCTCTTAGAACTTTGCAAGGAGTTTGATTTGGTGCCCTCCCCCACTACATTAATGCAAACATCATCAAACTCATTCATAAGTGCGATGACAAGTTTGTGCTCAGCAATTGGAGACCCATCATGTGCGTAAGCTTAACTTATAAAATATTTGCAAAAGCAATGGATAGAAGAATTGCAAGACACTATGACCAATGGATTAGAAGGGAGAAAAAAAGGACTTATCTAAGGGAGATTTATCCTTGATTCTATCATCACTTTATGGGAGGGGATGTATTTTGGTCAAGAATCCAAACAAGACTTTGTTTTCTTTAAGATGGACTTTGATAAAGTGTAAGATTGTCTAGAGTGGGACTTTCTATTTCAATCCTTGCATGATACGCTGTTGCACAGAAGTTGTGCAATGGTTCATGAAAGTCACTTGCCACAAGGACACTTTTCGAGATGGGAATAAATGGATTTCAATGTTAACAATAACATGAGAACTAAATCGTAGAATTGATGAATTGACACACTCAAAGGAATATTTAAAGTTTGGATTCACAAAACAAGGTAAAATTAGCATCGACAACTTTTAGCTCATGATCCAGGTTTGTATTGATTTGGACAAAGTTATATTGTTCTTCACCATGACAAGGTCACATTCAAAGATTCTATTTGTCTTGCAAGTCAAGGAAATCCCATAGGAAGAAAGGGGATCAGAAATGCGAGTTGTAGATGGTCTCAATGGCAACAAGAAGCATATATTAGGAGTATATGAATTTTGGTTCACTGAAATATATTGGTCACTTCAACTGTCGGTTGTAAGCATTGCCTTGAATGAGTCACCATGGGAAGCCATGTCACAGCAGTCGGCATCTTAGTCGTCTACTCTTCCGTCTCCTACATCTACACATGGAAAAGCATGCCTTGGGTTCGTGATGATGAGGTTACGAGAGCTCCATGTTCATGGCCAATTGGGCGCCATGAGCATGTTGCCAGTAGCTCTAACACTGGGGTTTGTCATACGATGAAGCCTCGTCTTCCGATACTGCTCTCCCTGATCGGAAGGTGAAAATTAGGAGGAGTATCCGCGCACATGCAGGATACCGTGGTGCGAGAGACGGCGCAAACACGGGTGTCATGGCCACACAGGACTGTGATGGAGAGGATGGCCACAGGAGTCCAGTTTTGTATGCTATGATGGCGACAGAGCGTAGGGACAGTCATTTCTTCTCCTATATCGAGCTCGTCTTCCTATATCCATCAATCAATCAATGCTAACTTTGGCCGCTTCCTATATCGAGCTCGTCTTCCTCAGTCGGCCACTTCTTCATCGTCCTCCTAGTTCTTCTTCTGCTTTATTTCTCTCTGCACTTCCTTCGACACCAACTCCTTGTCTTATCCTTCGTCGGCAGCTTCTTCTTCGATGTCTTCAATGGAAATCCATCGTTACCTTCATTGTCTATGTCTTTCTCCCCCTCTCATGATCAAAGCCCTGCCTTTCTTCTCTATCAACTTCTTCGGCTCCCAGGCTGCAGCTTTTTCCTTTTGTTTTTATCGATATCTTGACGTCAATACATCATTTATATTTAGCCATTAATACTGCGTGTGTCATCACTTGCCTAGCTTTTTGTTAGCAGCCATCATCACGCTTGAGAGTATTCCTTCGTCTGCAATCTTCAATGGAGAAAACACCATCTACCCCAATGATAGCAAAGAATCCATTAGACCTGTTGAACAAGAAGTATAACACTATAGTGGAATAGGTTGTTGCAAAAGCTTTTGTGATAGTTGCTTCAGAAGCTGTCCATGTAAAGAGTTCAATACTTTCCGATGGTGGTGTCTCCTTGTATTGTAGAGTTAGCAATATCATTGGCGCCTTCTTATTATTAGCTATAAAAATAAGCTTTTATACATGGACACATTCTACTCTTTGGCATATAACATCAATGCTAGAACCATTATAATCCAACAAGAAATCTCCTGTAATTCTTCGAATTTTAGTAGAAAAGGAAGCATTAAACATCATATTTTTCCTTTCACCCTACTCTGCTTATGAACCTTATTTTGATATTCAAACCCCATGTCAAACATTCGGTCAATTTCTTCAAGTAGCTTTCTTAGCAACTTTTCCATCAAGGCCTCTTAGAATTCTAAAAGGAAGTCAGGCAATAGCCAGTGAGCATAAGATAGGAAGAACTGGGAGTGGAAAATCAACATTGGTCCAAGTTTTCTTTAGAATTGTCGAACTTGCCGGTGTGATAAGCACTTTTGTTGAAGTCAATATTACTTATGTGGACTCAAGGCTAGGGAGCCATATTCATGATCTTGCCAAATGAACCTTATCTTCCATGAAATGTGCCCTAACAAGAACATATGCTTTGAAACAAAACTTCGTGCTCATGCACTCATGATTTAAGAAAATATGAAATATTGGATCCATGATATGCAACTAATCAATCGATGCTCCACACAAAGATTATGAATGCACTGAAGAGAATGTGCCTAACCTAACTATATGTGCACTTGCGTCATGCAAACACAAAAGATACACACAATGGAAAATAAACTCTTAATAACACTGACTAATGCGATCGATTTCTTGGCAAACAATTCCGCCCTCAAATTTGCAGTGGTGGACGTGCAGTTAGACCAACACCCAATCTCCTTCTTTAATCTCTTTAGGCCTCAATCTGTGTCTGCTATCATAGTGGTCTTTGTTGCGAATCCTGGCTTCTTTGAGCTTTTGAATTGCTCTCTCAATATCTTCAGGTCTTCTTTCCAACTGACGAATATGAAGAGCTAAAAGATATTCTCTAGTCATCTCTTCTTGCTGCCATGTCAAATCACCCCCAGTAAGTGTACGAGTCTCTATAGGCATGACCGGCTTCTGCCCATACATCAAATTAGCTAGTGTATAACCTATAGTCACACTATGAGTAGTGTGATCAACTGCTGGCATATAATCTAGTAGAAACTTACAAACCATTGAAGTAGAATTCGTTCGTAATGCTCTTCCTTCCACTTGATTTGTGAGATCTTATCATACCAAAACAAGGTAGTGCATCTGCCATAAACCAATAGGCATAGTTGTTAACAATCAGAGACAGAGACAAGAGTGAAGAAGCAACAGTCAGAGTAGAGTGCTCTCTCACTCTCATTATCATTCCACACACTACTTAGTGAATGTACAACCTAAGGTCACAAAGAACCATTCACACCAAAGAAGTTAAGTCCTAAGCACCGACTTATTTAATGTTCGCATAGTGTGGTATAGCTAGATAACTTAAGTGTCCGGTACGGTCATACCAAAGATAGTAGGTCGAGCTTGAAGTCTTAACACTCCCCCTCAAGCTCAAGACAGCATCTGCACACCAAGTAGCTGTCTAAAAACACTGAACTTATCTTTACCCAAGGACTTGGTAAAGATATCCGCAACCTGCTCATCAGTCTTTACATGCATGAGATCAACTCATCCTGCAAGAATCATCTCTCTGATGAAGTGGTAGTGTATCTCTATGTGTTTTGTTCTGGCATAGTATACTGGATTCATGGCCAAGAGTACACTACGTAGATTATCGCATAGTAACTTCACTGGAGCATCTACCTGTATGTCCAAATCAACCATAAGCTTGAGCAGCCATGAAATCTCGCATGCTGCCAATGTAGCACCCCTATACTCTACCTCAGTACTCGACAAAGCAACCGTAGGCTGCTTCTTGCTGCTCCAACTAATCACGCCGCTACCAAATCCAAAAGCATATCCACTCATAGATCTACGGTCATATGAGCATCCTGCCCAATCTGCATCTATGTATCCAACCAGTTTCAAGGGTTTATCTCTCACATAGAACATCCCATAATCTACAGTGGATTCAACATATCTCATAATCCACCTAACAGCATCCAAATGTGGCTTCCTGGGCTTCTGCATAAACTGACTTATGAGCCCAACTACATAACTCAAGTTCGGCCTAGTGATGGTCAAGTAGATCAGACTACCAACCATCTGCCCTGTACATAGTCACATCTTGAATTTTAGCACCAGTGCTAATGTCCAGCTTGACATTCTGATCAAGAGGTGTATCCAATGGTTTACAATCAGCCATGCCATATTTCTTCAGCATTTCCATGGCATAATGTTTCTGCATCAGCCATAAACTATTTTCAGCCTTGATCACCTCAATACCCAAAAAGTACTTCAATTCACCTAGATCTTTCATGTCAAATTCAGATTTCAGCATTTGCATAACATGCTGTATCCCCAAATCATCATCATCAGTGATTATCAGGTCATCAACATAGATAACCAGTACTACCAAGCCTTTGTCTATCTTTTTTGTAAACAGACTGTGATCAGCCCTACCAGTAGCAAATCCCAAGCTCTGCAAGTAGTTACTGATCCTAGCATGCCAAGCTCTCGGAGCCTGCTTCAGCCCGTACAATGCCTGTTAAGACTTCAAGCTCGATCTACTATCTTTGGTATGACCATACCCGACACTTAAGTTGTCCAACTGTACCACACTATGCGGACATTAAATAAGCCGGTGCTTAGGACTTAACTGCTTTGGTGTGAATGGTCCTTTGTGACCTTAGGTTGTACATTCACTAAGTAGTGTGTGGAATGATAATGAGAGTGAGAGAGCACTTTGCTCTGACTGTTGCTTCTTCACTCTTGTCTCTTTCTTTGATTGTTAACAATAGCAATCCAATCAAGAACCCACTGGTAATGAGTACATAGCTGGTAGGTAGGATGAAGCTCATCTCTATGCCTCACTGAAGAGAACAACTAACAATTAGGGCATGTCTCAACAAATTGTCAGATATCTCCGTACATACCTCTCCACCACTAGTGCTCTTTGATCTTCTCATAGGTTGCTCAAACAGCTCAATGCCACCTAGCCCAAAGACTTTCATGGAATTCTTTCATGATCCACACATGTGAAGCTCTATCACAGACAACTCTCAATGGTTGTCCTCCTCGATTTCATGGATGCTTCCAAAGTATCCCACTTTGCAAGAAGAAACCATAAGATTTTTTCCTAATCTTGTCGAAGTCTGCATGACAAATAGCGTACCTAGTCCCATCTGCATCATCTTGGTCAATAGCCCATCCAATGCCAATAGGACTAGTATCAACAGTAAGAACAATAGGTCTCTCACACTCATAATTTGCCTTTCGAAGAGTTGGAGCAGCTCTCAATAATTTCTTTAGTTTTTGCATGGCTTTAGTATGTTTTATCCCCCAAGAAAAACATTGCCCTTTTCTTAAGGCCTAGTAGAGATCATCTGCAATATGGGCAAAATGAGGAATCCAAATAAGATAAAACACACAAGCTCCAAGAAACGTGTGAACCTCCGAAGTAGAAGAGCAAGTCTTTGCAATATTCTCTATAGTATCAACCTTCGCAGGAGAAGGCTTCCTACCATAATATCCACACATATGCCCAACAATCAAAACTTCTTTAGCTAAAAAAATAGACTTCAACCTTGACAAAGTCAAATTCACTTCCTCCAGTCTGCAAAGAATCCTCTCAACATCTCTAATATGTGAAGTCACAAAGAACCTACATCCATGGTCGTCTAAAGGATCATCTTTTCCTTCTTCCAAGAAACCCTTGATAGGTAAATCATCAATGAAAGGCATAGGAAGCCCAAGAATAAAATCTCCTAGAACCTTGTTCATCCCATTCATCATATGGGCAACCAAATTAGTAGCTCCTTGTTGCGAAAGAGTACACATTCGAACAAGGCCTAAAGGTGTCTTCATCATAGTCAAATCTTTGCTCTCAAGGGCAAGATGGAAATGATCATATACAAAATAAAGATCGCTGAGTGAATAGATAACACATCCAACAAAATCTTCAGCAAACTCATCCACAATAGGTCCTGCATCAACATTTCAAATAGTGACATTGTTTACTAGCTATAGGTCCTGTATGAATTTGAGTGTCCCATTCTTCTTAGGAACTGTGAACCATCTATTGGAATATGGAGCTAAAGATGGCTCTAAAATCCCCATCCTGATCTGCTCGTTCAAAAGCTCTACCAACTTGGACAAGTGAGCCCTTGGTACAAGAATAGGTCGTAGATTCCAAGGGACATGCAGAATGGTAAAAATAACCATAGGCATCACAATCCTAGGACGAACACATCCAATCTCATGTGGAAAGAAAGAAAAAGATTTTTCATGTTTGCATAACATCTCTTCAAAGCATCTTACCTCTTCAAGAAGTAGAAAATCTTCGGTGTCCCAATCTTCATCTCTTTCAATGTCTTAGTTAAAAACTTATGTCCGATACCTGCATGATCACGTAAAGGAGGTTGCATAGCAGCTCTCCTAATCTTCTCATCATTGTCCAAAGGTAGTGGTCCTGCAACAACTGGTCTAACCTTCTTGTCAATTGTCTTATATTTTGTTTGAACTCTGGCTTCATTGCCACAATCTGCAAATTTCAACCCTCGATGAAAATTCCCTGGTAAACACAAAATTTGCTGTGTATAAACAGCAACACCCAACTCTTTTTGCTGAAATATGTTAGCCCAAGGAATACTTTTTGATGATAATCCTCAGCACCCAAATTCTTTTGAAGCATGAAATCAACAAATTTCACAATATATTGCTAGAGAATGGACCTATAAGATATATGATAACTCTTGATTGTTAGCATTTAGAAATACCAAAAGTTCTTCCATGGTATCTGAGCATGAAAGGCCCTCATAGAGACCATCTATCTGGTCCTCTTTCTGCAAAACACTTGTAAGCATAAATTCTTTTTCTTTTCTTTTTACATATAGCCTGGCAGCTCTAGGCATATCAAAAATATGCTGAAAACACAAAGTACTTTTAGTGGATACACCATATGAGGAAAAACTTCTACTACCAGGAGGCAAGAGCTTTCCCTGACTTGTACCACTATCGTCTCGCAAGATAGTGGTACCTAACAAAAATATGGCTCTCCTATTGGAAGAGGGGAATCCCTCAATGAATCCTTATTTCGCTAATGGTTGATACAAAAAATCATGAATTGGACAGCTCTCTTTCCATCCTTGCTTTAGATCCATGCATAGGAAGACCCATCATCCAGAACCTTAGTCTCCATCCAAGACTCAACAATAAATGACTACCCCAAAATAATAGGATAAGCACAAGATTTTTGCACAAAGAAATGATAAGACTCACCCACATCTCCAATAGAAATATTCAGGTTTGGATAAGCAGCATACAAATCTCCTACAGTGTTGTTGGCCGCATGCATGCGCCAACCATGATTCACATCAATTAGCCATCTACCAATATCATATAAACCTCGCACTATGACATTAATCTTGGAGCCATGATCCAAAAGAGCAACACAAGGAGTCTCAGCCTCTCCAAGCTTGACTATAGTTTCTGTAGTTGCACAAGCCCAGCGACTTCGAGAAAAATGGCTACGAGGCACCAATCTAGGTGCATCTTTGCACTCATCATACCATACAGGCTGAAGCAAAGGATGAAGAAACTTTTTGAACTGCATACATAGAGCTCCATCTATAGACTCCTCATCAGGATCAATCTCCTCAATTTGAAACCCATAGAGAATAGCCTTGGCAACAACTAAAGCCTCTCGATGGATCATATCCCGCGTTGGCTCTTCAATAACTTGTCGTTTTCTTTTTAAGATGTTGATGATAACATCATGGAATTCTCTTTTGGCAATCCCCAAGACTTATCCAAGAGTAAATTCAATTTTGCAATTACGAATCTGATCCTCAAGTACCTTTTTCAAGTCCGTGCTCGTCTTGATGGATAGTAGCTTGAATGCAGGTTGCTTTTTCGGCTTCGGATCCTTTGTCTTTGGCTTCTTTACGTCAACCATACTTTGCTCCCAGTTGTCTTGAAGAAGAAGGCTGAAGAACTGGTTCACTCCTAGTCGCCCTCTTTGATCCTTTAGGTTGATCATTATCTCTTTTCCACTTTCCTTCAACAAGTGCTTCAAATCCTTGAGATTTTGCGATGTAAGCATAGATAGACAAGACATCTATGTGATCATTCCATCCAATCCCTTTTTTAATTACATCTCCTATGGTTGAAAGTTCGGATGATGAAGCTTTACCTTTCTTTTCTGCATGTAGTGCATAGGACCATAAAGGAGATTTGTCCTTCGGCAACTGCTCCAATTGAAGACCATAGGCAAACAACTTCTCTTGCCACCTCGCGCTTCACATAAGAAGAGTGCATAAGAGACTCCTCCAATAATTTCTTCATACCTCCTTTGCCAAAATTTGGTTTAATCAGTTTCTTTGTATCTTTGAAACATATCATCATGTCCTTCCAGACCACCAACTTCAGTCTTTTCACCTCTCAAAGTCTTGATAGTCCTTCTGCTCATGGTCTGGACTAGCGCACCACATGCAGTGTCAAACATTATCATTTCTAGAAGAATTCATAGGAGTAGAAGAGGTTGGGGAAAAAATTGGAGCTGGATTAAGTGGTTGCTGTTCTCTTCTGGTCATCTCAATTTGAAAATCTTTCAAGTTCTTTGAAATTTCCTCCACCATATCTTCGACAGTCGGTTTGGCAGATGGTTTGACAACCGCAACAGGAATAGGCATAGACATAGGATGAGAAGTAGGAGAAGAAGTGGAAGGAGAAATAGGAGAAGATGAGGTAGGAGAAGACATTGCTAGAGATATTTGCAAGCCGTTTCGCAAGCGAGCCTCCATCTCCGCCTCTTTATCAATGTGGAAACCACATCAACAGCATCTTGCCAATCTGTCTTCAATCCCATAGGTTGCGTATGGTCTTCAAGAAGCTCTCCCAACTCATCCTTAAGTGCAGGATCATCCGCTTGCAAGAATAACTTCACTTTCTTCGAGTTTAGGGCTCTTTGCTCAAGTGCATCCAATTGGTTGTATCGCTCTTGAAACTCCCGCAACAACTCAGAAGCAACAATTCCTTTGTTGGGATGATAGACCCATTCTTTGAATGTCTTCCACGTAGCAATACCATAATCCTCCAGAAAATCCGCTTGCAAGAATAACTTCACTTTCTTCGAGTTTAGGGCTCTTTGCTCAAGTGCATCCAATTGGTTGTATCGCTCTTGAAACTCCCGCAACAACTCAGAAGCAACAATTCCTTTGTTGGGATGATAGACCCATTCTTTGAATGTCTTCCACGTAGCAATACCATAATCCTCCAGAAAATATTCATCTTTGAACGACTTCTTGAAGACATTCCAGTTTGAGTCTTGCACAAACAAATCAGTCACTCTAACACGTAAAGTAGGCGTGACAAGCCATAGGAAATAGTTGCTCCAGTTGGTAGAAACTTCGAAGAAGCGCATCTAGCTTTCAAAGGCTTTAAGATAGGTTGAAGCATTTCGGCCATCAAATAATTTGTGCTCACTTACCATAGCCTCGATCGCTTTGGTTGCATCATGCGTATGCTCTTGTTCTTGATGCAACATTTGTTGTTGATCCAATTGTTGCTGATGTAATTACTGCTGCTGCTACATTGATAACTACATCTGCTGATTCTGCATCATAATGGCTGAAGAAAGAGTTTGCAATAAATTCTTCATCTCATCGGTCGAAAAGGAAGAATCACTCGATGATGAAGTGGGTGGAGTATTCAAAGAGTCTCCCATCTCGAAAGTGACGCTTTCATGTCGGGTTCACCAGATGTCTAACAGAAATCGCGCGATGGTTCATGAAAGTTGCTCACTGCAAGGACACTTTTTGAGATGGGAATAAATGGATTTCAATGTTAACAACATAACATGAGAATTAAATCATAGAATTGATGAATTGACACACTCAAAGGAATATTTAAAATTTGGATTCACAAAACACAGTAAAAGCAGCATCAACAACTTTTAGCTCATGATCTAGGTTTGTATTGATTTAGATGAAGCTATATTGTTCTTCACCATGACAAGGTCACCTTCAGAGATTCGATTTGTCTCTTGCAAGTCCAATAAATCCCATAGGAAAAAAGGGGATAAAAAATGTGAGTTGTAGATGATCTCAATGGCAACAAGAAGCATATATTAAGAGTAAACAGATTTTGGTTCATTGAAAGATGTTGGTCACTTCAACTATCGGTTATAGGCATTGCCTTGGATGAGTCACCATGGGAAGCCATGTCACAGCAGTTGGCATCTTAGTCGTCTACTCTTCTGTCTCCTACATCTACACATGGAAAATCATGCCTTGGGTCCGTGATGATTAGGTCACGAGAGCTCCATGTTCATGGCCAATTGGGCCCCATGAGCATGTCGCTAGTAGCTGTAACCACGAGGTTTGTCAGATGATAAAGCCTCATCTTTCAATACTGCTCTCCCTCTCTCTCACGGATCAGAAGGTGAAGATTAGAATGAGTATCCTCACACAAAGGGGAGCCGAAACAAGCAGGATACCGTGGTGGGAGAGACGGTGCAAACACGGGTGTTGTGGCCACAGGATCGCACGCTGTGATGGAGACGATGGCCACACGAGTCCAATGTCAAGATTGTGGGAGAGAAGGAAGGAGTCTCACTTGTAGCTTTCTCACTTACACAATGGGGGAATACACACAAAGGTGGAGGCTGAAAACAATTTTCCTATTCTTAGTTGTGTAAGCCAAAAAGAACACTAGTGCAGAGAAATAGAAAAACCCTATATATGGGTCTCAAACCAAACTAAACTAACTAAGGTGGCATACTAACTGAGCCACGAACTAGAGTAGATAAGGATAGTTGTCATCTGGCTATTATTCATGGGCGGTGTACCAACCACATCTGTAGCTAACAAGTCGGTGACATAAATGCACAACGGTCACCTTGGCATATCACGAATGGAGCTCGATATCTCAACACTCCCCCTCGAGTTCAATCCCAATTCCTGCACACCAAGCAGGTCTCTGAACTTGCACAGCTTCTCTGCGCCTAATGCCTTCGTAAATATGTCAGCTACCTGATCCTTTGTGCTGACATAAACTAGATCAATAAGACCTAGTAAAACCCTCTCCCGCACATAGTGATAATGCACCTCAATGTGCTTTGTTCTAGCATGATAGACTGGGTTATTTGCCAAGTGTATACTACTCATGTTGTCACAATAAATGACAACTGGCCCATCTGTAGGCTGATGCATATCATAAAGTAGCTTATGCAACCAAGCTACCTCACATGCAGCCATTGTTGCACCCCTGTACTCAGCCTCTGTGCTCGACTAGGCAACTGTAGGCTGTTTCTTGCTGCTCCAAGTGACTGCAGCACTCCCAAAAGAGAACACATATCCACTGGTAGATCGTCTATCAGAAATACTACCAGCCCAATCAGCATTAGTGTATCCGTGCAACTGTATCTGAACCCCAGTCTCATAAAATAGTCCATACTGCAATGTGGACTTCACATACCTGAGTATGCGTCTCGCCGCATCCAAATGTAGTTTCCTTGGAGCCTGCATAAATTGACTTACCAATCCAACATCATAGCTCAAATTTGGCCTGGTAATAGTCATATAAATCAAACTTCCTACTATGCGTCTGTACATAGTAGGGTCTTCTAGAAGCTCACCTGTATCTGCGCTCAGCTTCACATTCTGCTCCAAAGGAACTGAAATAGGCTTACAGCCTGTCATCCCATATTTGGACAGCATGTCCAATCCATACTACCTCTGCAAGAGCCACATCCCACTTGGTGATCTAATCACCTCAATGCCCAAGAAATAATGCAGCTCTCCCAAATCCTTCATCTCAAACTTCTGCTTCAATAGCATTTTCACATGAAAGATATCTTCATCACTATCACTTGTCATAATCAAATCATCAACATAAATGACAAGTAGCATAATATCTTTCTCTGTTTTTCTCACATAAAGTGAGAAATCTGCCTTGGAAATCTGAAAGCCAATAGTGACAAGATACTGTCCTATCTTGTCAGACCATACTCTAGGTGCTTGCTTCAATCCATACAAGGCTTTCTTCAACCTGCAAACAAACTCAGGATGAATAGCATGCACATAACCTGGTGGCTGCTCCATATAGACCTCTTCTTGCAAATCACCATGCAAGAAGGCATTCTTTACATCCATCTGATGTAAAGACCATCCCTTTGATGCACCCATAGCAATGACTGCTCTTACGGTTGCCATCCTTGCCACTGGACTGAATGTTTCTTCATAATCAGTGCCATATGTTTGTGCATACCCCTTGACTACTAATCTTGCCTTGTATCTATTCACAGAACCATCTGCATTGTGCTTCATCTTATAAACCCACTTACAACCAATTGCATTCTTATCTTTAGGCAAAGGTACCAATTCCCATGTAGCATTTGCTTCCAAGGCATCCATTTCTTCATCCATGTCTTTCTCCCATTTTTCTTTTCCCATGGCTTGCTCAAAAGAAGTGGGTTCTAGTTCCTGTATCACTTTGACCATGTAGGCATTGTGAATAGCTGTAAATCCATCATATTTCAACCTATCCACAGGATACCTAGCTCTGGTAGACATGCGCAAAGTAGGTTCACTTCGAGGTGCTCTCAAAACATCCCTGGTCTTCCTTACTCCAGGTGTAACAATAGAAGGAATACCCAACTCATCATCAATGCTCTGTTCTGAGCCACTAGATTCACCATCCACATAAGAGTGACCTACATTCACATCAAACATGGGCTGATCTACCTTCTCTTTTCCTTTTCGTGATACCTGCATACTACTATGTGCATTGCTTTGAGAAGATTCTCCTGATCTCAATTTGCCTGTCCATGGCGAAGAATGTGAATCACTGCTAGAGGACACTCCAGGTCCACTAATATCTTGTGACTGCTGCTGTGAATTCTGTGCAGCATTACCATTTTGTGCATCTACATTATATCAATCACATTTATTGGTTTATACTAGCTACTCATCTCATAAAAAACAACATCTTTGCTCACTGTAAACTTACGAGTAGAAGGGTTATAGCATCTATACCCTTTCTGCTGTGCTGCAGAGAGTAACCAATAAAGATGCACTTCTCAGCTTTTGGATCCAACTTGGATCTCAACTCATCTAGCACATGAACATAGGCAATGCAACCAAAAATTTTCAAATGAGAAATATCTGGTTTCCTACCAGTATACCTCTCCTCTGGAGTCATGCCATGTATTGCTGCAGTGGGAGTCCTGTTCATTATGTAGACTACTGTAGAAACTGCCTCAGCCCAATAAAAATCTGGTAGGTCTTTTTCATTGAGCATGGCACGAGATACCTCTCCAATATGCATGTTTTTATTTCTGCAATTCCATTTTGCTGTGGGGTATGACTACATGAATATTGTTGCTTTATGCCATGCTTCTGCAAGAACCTTGCAAACTCATTTGAGAGGTACTCTCCCCCTCCATCTGACCTTAGGCATTTTATTTGCAGGTTTGTTTCTTTTTCAACCATAGCTTTAAGAGTTTTGAAATGCCCAAAAACTTCACTTTTCTTTTTCATAAAATACACCCAAACTTTTCTGCTATAGTCATCAATAAAAGTGACAAAATAATGACAGCCTCCAATAGATGTAGCTTTAGTAGTCCACACATTAGAGTGGATTAATTCCAATGGCTTCTTACTCTCTTGAACATGCCTAGGAAATGGTTTCCTTGCCTGTTTTCCAAATTGACAGGCTTCACATACCTTATGCATTTCTACAACCTTGAATTTAGGCAATCCTGCAACAATATTTTGGGCTTGCATTGATTTAAGTCGCTGTACATTAACATGACCAATGCGTTTATGCCATATATCAATATTTGCAACTACACCGGTCCCATGTGCAAACATTGCTGCACTCAATTCAGGCATGTCTGCATCCAACATAAACATTATTCCCTTATTCTTTCCTTTTGCTATCAAGTGACCTTTATTTTTCATATCCTCAACAAAGCATCCATGAGGATTAAATCTGACCTGCAAGCCCCGCTCAACCATTTGACCAACAGAAACTAGGTTCTTGGTGATATTCGGGACATGAAATACATCCGACAAGTATTTCTTTTTCCCATCCTGCATAGACAAAGAAATTTTTTCAATCTACACAATAGGATGTGCAGTATCATTACCAGTCTCCACAAATCCTGGTTTTTCCATTTTCCTTGCATCCTGCATCCATTCTGCATGACCTGTCATGTGGTTTGATGCACCCGAGTCAACATATCACACATCGTTTCTTTCTTCTGCACTTGTCACAGAAGTGGTCATGTGCTGTACCATAAACAAATGCTCATTTCTGTCATCACCCTGTCTACTAGAAGATGCATAATTCCCTTGTTGCAAATTTCCATTCATGATGTCATTCTGCTTTTTATAGCAGTCTTTAGCCATATAACCCATTTTACCACAGTAGTAGCATTCAACATTGCTATTTGCATTTTGGCCTCTTTGCCATCCACCAAGACCTCTTTGGCTCCCCCTGCCTCTAGAGTTACCACGTCCTCCTCCATAGGACTGGTTTTCTTGAGTTTGCTGCATATTCTGATTTCTACCACGGCCTCCAGATCGGCCTCCTCTACCTCTGCCTCTACCTCTTCTAGCATTTGAGTAGAAGACAGCTTATTTTGAAGTTCCTCCTGAAGAAGATGCACCACCATTTCTCTGCTCCTCTGAAATTAGAAGAGCAATCAACTCCTCAAAATCAGGAAATTTTTCATAGATAGAAATGGATGTTTGGAACTGTACATAATCCTTTCCTAGACCATTCAAGGTCACAGAAACTAAATCATCATCTTCCACTAGTGACCCAATGGAAGCAAGTGTATCTGCAATCTTCTTCACTTTCATGTGGTAGTCATTGATGCTCATACTTTCTCTTTGCACATTGTGCATTTCTTGCTTGAGCTGCATTTTCTTGGCTTACGTATTTGTGCTATACATTTTTGACAAAGTATCCCATGCCTCCTTTGGCGTACTTGCATCCTGAATATGCACAATCATAGAGTCTGAAATACTGATAGACAGTCAATACATAACTTTTCTGGCTCTTCATGCCATCCTTTAAATGCCTGCATTTGCTGTTGATTGGGAACATCAGGAAGAACTGGTTCTTCTTCATTTCCTGTAACAAATTCCCAATATCCTTTTCCCATAAGGAAATTCGTCATTCTAAACTTCCATGCTTGGAAGTTGTTATTGTCAAGCTTTTAAGTGACAATCTATGAAAGAGAATCAGATGTCATTATAGAACACTGAAAAAAATTCTGTCACTGTAAAAAACACAGCTTCAGCCTCACAAGGGCAAATCTGCAAAATTGACGAAAGTGGTATTTGACCACATAGTCACTTTTTAGTGACGATCTGGCATCAACAAGCAACAAGGATGATTTTGTAACTCCCAATGTCTCTGTGCACAGGCATACAATGCAATTTCTATGGTAACCTTTCACCGACCTGTAGAACAATGGTCGCACAGCAAAAAACAGGGCCTTTTTCTGAGTGCGTGTGGAAAACTTCCGCCTCCAAAATAGGCCCCGAAATGGCCTCGAATCAAAAAAATAGGGCATCTCAATCTGAGACAATGTACTCTTGCACTTTCCAGCTGTGCTACCTGTAGAGACTTGCTCCCAAACTCGAAAAATGAAAGCAACACTGGTCCTCTTACCAGAACACCGCGAACTTGGTTTGCTTTCTTGAGCTCCTTACCATGAACCAGGCTCTGATACCATGTCAAGATTGTGGGAGAGAAGGAAGGAGTCTCACTTGTAGCTTTCTCACTTACACAATGGGGGAATACACACAAAGGTGGAGGCTGAAAATAGTTTTCCTCTTCTTAGTTGTGTAAGCCAAAAAGAACACTAGTACAGAGAAATAGAAAAGCCCTATATATGGGTCTCAAACCAAACTCAACTAACTAAGGTGGCATACTAACTGAGCCACGAACTAGAGTAGATAAGGATAGCTGTCATCTAGCTATTATTCATGGGCGGTGTGCCAATCTCATCTGCAATTAACAAGTCGGTGACATAAATGCACAACGGTCACCCTGGCATATCACGAGTGGAGCTCAATATCTCAACATCCAAATCTCTATGCTATAATGGCGATGGAGTGTAGGGGCGGACATTTCTTCTCCTACACCTTTGTCTTCTGTGTTCGTATCGATTAGTTCCACCTTTGTCACCTTTAACTTTGGCTTCGTATATAGAGCTTGTCTTCCTCAGTCCACTTCTTCCTCGTCCTCCTAGTTCTTCTTCTACTTTATTTCTCTCTTGTCAAGATTGTGGGAGAGAAGGAAGGAGTCTCACTTGTAGCTTTCTTGCTTGCACAATGGGGGAATACACACAAAGGTGGAGGTTGAAAACAATTTTCCTCTTTTTAGTTGTGTAAGCAAAAAGAACTCTAGTACAAAGAAATAGAAGAACCCTATATATGGGTCTCAAACCAAACTCAACTAACTAAGGTGGCATACTAACTGAGCCACAAACTAGAGTAGATAAGGATAGCTGTCATCTAGCTATTATTCATGGGCAGTGTACCAACCGCATCTGCAACTAACAAGTCGGTGACATAAATGAACAACGGTCACCCTGGCATATCACGAGTGGAGCTCAATATCTCAACACTCCCCCTCGAGCTCAATCTCGATTCCTGCACACCAAGCAGGTCTCTGAACTTGCGCAACTTCTCGGTGCCCAATGCCTTCGTGAATATGTCAGCTACCTGATCCTCAGTGCTGACATAAACTAGATCAATAAGGCCTAGTAAAACCCTCTCCCGCACATAGTGATAATGCATCTCAATGTGCTTTTTTCTAGCATGATATACTAGGTTATTTGCCAAGTGTATACTACTCATGTTGTCACAATAAATGACAACTGGCCCATCTGTAGGCTTATGCATATCCTAAAGTAGCTTATGCAACCAAGCTACCTCACATGCAGCCATTGCTGCATCCCTGTACTCAGCCTTTGTGCTCGACAAGGCAACTGTAGGCTGTTTCTTGCTGCTCCAAGTGACTGCAGCACTCCCAAAAGAGAATACATATCCCACTGGTAGATCGTCTATCAGAAATACTACCAGCCCAATCAGCATCAGTGTATCCATGCAACTGTATCTGAACTCGAGTCTCATAAAATAGTCCCTACTGCAATGTGGACTTCACATACCTGAGTATGCGTCTAGCCGCATCTAAATGTGGTTTCCTTGGAGATGGCATAAACTGACTTACCAATCCAATAGCATAGCTCAAATCTGGCCTAGTAATAGTCATATAAATCAAACTTTCTACTATGCGTCTGTACATAGTAGGGTCTTCCAGAAGCTCACCTGCATCTGCGCTTAGCTTCACATTCTGCTCTAAAGGAACTGAAATAGGCTTACAACCTCTCATCCCATATTTGGACAGCATGTCTAATCCATACTACCTCTGCAAGAGCCACATCCCACTTGGTGATCTAATCACCTCAATGCCCAAGAAATAACGCAGCTCTCCCAAATTCTTCATCTCAAACTTCTGCTTCAATAGCATTTTCACATGAAAGATATCTTCATCACTATCACCTGTGATAATCAAATCATCAACATAAATGACAAGCAGCATAATACATTTCTCTGTTTTTCTCACATAAAGTGAGAAATCTGCCTTGGAAATCTGAAAGCCAATAGTGACAAGATACTGTCCTATCTTTTCAGACCATGCTCTAGGTGCTTGCTTCAATCCATACAAGGCTTTCTTTAACCTGCAAACAAACTCAGGATGAACAACATGCACATAACCTGGTGGCTGCTCCATATAGACCTCTTCTTGCAAATCACCATGCAAGAAGGCATTCTTTACATCCATATGATGTAAAGACCATCCCTTTGATGCAACCATAGCAATGACTGCTCTTACGGTTGCCATCCTTGCAACCGGACTGAATGTTTCTTCATAATCAATGCCATATGTTTGTGCATATCCCTTGACTACTAATCTTGCCTTGTATCTGTTCACAGAACCATCTGCATTGTGCTTCACCTTATAAACCCACTTACAACCAATTGCATTCTTATCTTTAGGCAAAGGTACCAATTTCCATGTAGCATTTGCTTCCAAGGCATCCATTTCTTCATCCATGGCTTTCTCCCATTTTTCATTTTTCATGGCTTGCTCAAAAGAAGTGGGTTCTGGTTTCTGTATCACTTTGACCATATAGGCATAGTGAATGGCTGTAAATCCATCATACTTCAGCCTATCCACAGGATACCTAACTCTGGTAGACCTGCGCAAAGTAGGTTCACTCCCAGATGCTCTTAAAACATCCCTGGTCTTCCTTACTCGATGTGTAACAATAGAAGGAATACCCAACTCATCATCAATGCTCTGTTCTGAGCCACTGGATTCACCATCCACATAAGAGTGACCTACATTCACATCAAACATGGGCTGATCTACCTTCTCTTTTCCTTTTCGTGATACCTGCATACTACTATCTGCATTGCTTTGAGAAGATTCTCCTGATCTCAATTTGCCTGTCCATGGCGAAGAATGTGAATCACTGCTAGAGGACACTCCAGGTCCACTAATATCTTGTGACTGCTGCTGTGAATTCTGTGCAGCATTACCATTTTGTGCATCTACATTATATCAATCACATTTATTGGTTTATACTAGCTACTCATCTCATAAAAAACAACATCTTTGCTCACTGTAAACTTACGAGTAGAAGGGTTATAGCATCTATACCCTTTCTGCTGTGCTGCAGAGAGTAACCAATAAAGATGCACTTCTCAGCTTTTGGATCCAACTTGGATCTCAACTTATCTAGCACATGAACATAGGCAATGCAACCAAAAATTTTCAAATGAGAAATATCTGGTTTCCTACCAGTATACCTCTCCTCTGGAGTCATCCCATGTATTGCTGTAGTGGGAGTCCTGTTCATTATGTAGACTGCTGTAGCAATTGCTTTGGGCCAGTAAAAATCTGGCAAGTCTTTTTCGTTGAGCATGGCACAAGATGCCTCTCCAATATGCCTGTTTTTCCTTTCTGCAATTCCATTTTGTTGTGGGATATGACTGCATGAATATTGCTGCTTTATGCCATGCTCCTGCAGGAACCTTGCAAACTCATTTGAGAGGTACTCTCCCCCTCCATCTGACCTTAGGCATTCTATTTGCAGGCCTGTTTCTTTTTCAACCATAGCTTTAAGAGTTTTGAAATGCCCAAAAACTTCACTTTTCTTTTTCATAAAATACACCAAAACTTTTCTGCTATGGTCATCAATAAAAGTGACAAAATAATGACAGCCTCTAAGAGATGCAGCTTTAGTAGTCCACACATTAGAGTGGATTAATTCCAATGGCTTTTTACTCTCTTGAACATGTCTAGGAAATGGTTTCCTTGCCTGTTTTCCAAACTGACAGGCTTCACATACCTTATGCATTTCTGCAACCTTGAATTTAGGCAATCCTGCAACAATATTTTGGGCTTGCATTGATTTAAGTCGCTGTACATTAACATGACCAATGCGTTTATGCCATATATCAATATTTGCAACTACATCGGTCCCATGTGCAAACATTGCTGCACTCAATTCAGGCATGTCTGCATCCAACGTAAACATTCTGCCCTTCTTTTTTCCTTTTGCTATCAAGCGACCTTTATTTTTCATATCCTCAACAAAGCATCCATGAGAATTAAATCTGACCTGCAAGCCCTGCTCAACCATTTGACCAATAGAAACCACGTTCTTGGTGATATTCGGGACATGAAATACATCCGACAGGTATTTCTTTTTCCCGTCCTGCATAGACAAATGAATTTTTCTAATCTACACAATAGGATGTGCAGTATCATTACCAGTCTCCACAAATCCTGGTTTTTCCATTTTCCTTGCATCCTGCATCCATTCTGCATGACCTGTCATGTGGTTTGATGCACCCGAGTCAACATATCACACATCGTTTCTTTCTTCTGCACTTGTCACAGAAGTGGTCATGTGCTGCACCATAAACAAATGCTCATTTCGGTCATCACCCTGTCTACTAGAAGATGCATAATTCCCTTGTTGCAAATTTCCATTCATGATGTCATTCTGCTTTTTATAGCAGTCTTTAGCCATATAACCCATTTTACCACAGTAGTAGCATTCAACATTGCTATTTGCATTTTGGCCTCTTTGCCATCCACCAAGACCTCTTTGGCTCTCCCTGCCTCTAGAGTTACCACGTCCTCCTCCATAGGACTGGTTTTCTTGAGTTTGCTGCATATTCTGATTTCTACCACGGCCTCCAGATCGGCCTCCTCTACCTTTGCCTCTACCTCTTCTAGCATTTGAGTAGAAGACAGCTTCTTTTGAAGTTCCTCCTGAAGAAGATGCACCACCATTTCTCTGCTCCTCAGAAATTGGAAGAGTAATCAACTTCTCAAAATCAGGATATCTTTCACGGACAGAAATGGATGTTTGGAACTGTGCATAATCCTTTTCTAGAGTATTCAAGGTCACAGAAACTAAATCATCATCTTCCATTGGCGACCCAATGGAAGCAAGTGCATCTGCAATCTTCTTCACCTTCATGTGGTAGTCATTGATGCTTATACTTTCTCTTTGCACATTGTGCAACTCTTGCTTGAGTTGCATTTTCCTGGCTTGCGTATTTGTGCTATACATTTTTGACAAAGTATCCCATGCCTCCTTTGGCGTACTTGCATCTTGAATATGCACAATCATAGAGTCTGAAATGCTGATAGACAGCTAATACATAACTTTCATGGCTCTCTCATGCCATGCTTTAAATGCCTGCATTTGCTGTTGATTGGGAGCATCAGGAAGAACTGGTTCTTCTTCATTTCCTGCAACGAATTTCCAATATCCTTTTCCCATAAGGAAATTCGTCATTCTAGACTTCCATGCTTGGAAGTTGTTCTTGTCAAGCTTTTCAGTGACAATCTGTGAAAGAGAATGAGATGCCATTACAGAACACTGCAAAAAATTCTGTCACTGCAAAGAACACAGCTTCAGCCTCACAAGCGCAAATCTACAAAACTGACGAAAGTGGTATTTGACCACACAGTCACTTCCTAGTGACGATTTTGCATCAATAGGCAACAAGGATGATTCTGTAACTCCCAATGTCTCTGCGCATAGGCATACGATACAATTTCTACAGTAGCTTTTCACCGACTTGTAGAACAGTGGTCACACAGCAAAAAAATAGGGCATTTTCCTGAGTGCTTGCAGAAAACTTCCACCTCCAAAACAGGCCCCGAAATGGCCTCAAATAAAAAAAATAGAGCAACCAAGGGCTAAAGCCTGTATCCGTAGCATATACTGCCCTCTTGCTACACCGCGAAGGGTATCTCAATCTGAGACAATGCACTCTTGCACTTTTCGGCTGTGCTACCTGCAGAGACTTGCTCCCAAAACAGAAAAATGAAAGCAACACCGGTCCTCTTACCAGAACACCGCGAACTTAGTTTGCTTTCTTGAGCTCCTTACCATGAACAAGGCTCTGATACCATGTCAAGATTGTGGGAGAGAAGGAAGGAGTCTCACTTGTAGCTTTCTTGCTTGCACAATGGGGGAATACACACAAATGTGGAGGCTGAAAACAGTTTTCCTCTTCTTAGTTGTGTAAGCAAAAAGAACTCTAGTACAAAGAAATAGAAGAACCCTATATATGGGTCTCAAACCAAACTCAACTAACTAAGGTGGCATACTAACTGAGCCACGAACTAGAGTAGATAAGGATAGCTGTCATCTAGCTATTATTCATGGGCAGTGTACCAATTGCATCTGCAACTAACAAGTCGGTGACATAAATGCACAACGGTCACCCTGGCATATCACGAGTGGAGCTCGATATCTCAACATCTCTGCCCTGCCTTCGACACCAACTCGTTGTCTTATCCTTCGTCAACAGCTTTGTCTTCGATGCCTTCAATGGAGATCCATCGTCACCTTCATCGTGTGTGTCTTTTTTTCCTCATGTGATCAAAGACTTGCCTTTTTTATGGCTTTTTCTTCTTTTTTAACTTCTGCAGCTCCCAGGCTGGAGCTTTTTTCTTAGAAAAAGATTTTGTTATTATTGATGTCTTGACGTCAATGATTGTGTCATAAATACAACAATTATATTAAGCCATTAATACTGCGTGTGTCATCGCTTGCCTAGCTTTTTGTTAGCAGCTGTCATCACGCTTTAAAGTATTCCTTCGTCTGCATATCTTCAATGGCAAAAAAACCATCTACCCCAATGATAGCAAAGAATCCATTAGACTTGTCGAACAAGAAGTATAACACTTGGAGCCCCAAGAGGAACACCAAGGAAAAGGGGATTCTACTGCAAGAAAATCTATCTCGTAACATCAACAAGCTTTTATTTCATTCTTTTGATAACCAAAACAAAGAAAACAACAATTCTTCACGTAGCATCATAGTAGATATCTCCCATGGATTTGATAGAATCAACCATAATCTTCAACATCTTCATAAAATCCATTAATAGAACAAAGAATATAAAAGAATACACCATTTTTGAATGGAAATCAATCACATAGTATTCATCTTCAATGTCTTCATAGTTCTCTTTCTCAATCTCTCATATACAATTACACTGTTTTGATAGAAATTGACTATCTCTTGCTCTCTCTCTCTCTCTCTCTCTCTCTCAATAGTACATCATCTCCTCACTAAAATACTCAATAATGACTCTCAATAATCCTTCTTAGGTCATGGATGCACCTCCCAAAAGGTATGTCTGGTGTGAAGAGGCACCAGAGCCACTACAATGTCTCTTCATAGCTCACTACTATCACTGTCACTTTAGTCTTCTCTTCAGTCTTCAGCAATTGCTTCTTCCATTTGTTTTAGCTCTTTTAAACTTAGATTCATCCTTTCCAAAAGTTAGAAAACTTTTCCAAAGTCACACATACATTCTACAGAACACTTACAGAAGATCTACAAAATAGAACAAAACAGGAATAGAGCAGAGACAGAACAGAGACACAGGCTCTATAGAAGGTTTACAGAGGGTTATAGAAGGTCATCAGAGAACATCAAATCCTCGTAACTCATACTAAAACCATTCCAAACTATCAAAAACTATTCAATAAGCTTTCAAAATATTTCAAACTTCATCAATCATCAATCCATGCTTCATATACATAAGAAAATCAGAACAAAACAGAGGCTATACATAGAAGGCATTAGAACCAATCAGAACCTCAAAAAAACTTATCAGAACATCACAGAGCTTCATATTTCTACTAAGAATCATCATGAACTTCAAAAACATAATCAATATCATCCAAAACACTCTCAAACACTTCCATTAACAACCATACATCACTCTAAATCCATAAAAAATCAACCATTCAGACCTCAAAAACAAGAAAAATCAGTGAAAAATTAAGTCTTTTTCCACTCTCAACATATCCCCACACTTAGAAAGGAAGCATCCTTGCGACCTAAGGAAAATAAGAATATAAGTTCAGTAAAGAGCTCAATTTGATCTTCTTTAGTATCTTCAACAAGCACTCCACCACGACCCCAACTTATCACCTGTATCTCTAGAAAAGAATACTATTAAAGGAAAACTTCGTTATTCATTAACACATCTGATAAACAATTAAAAGTCATAACAAATTTGTAAATGATATAAGAGGTTTCATCATCATCATCTTGAACTATCCAACCAGCATCACCATCACTGTAATTCTCCAAAAATGTGTCTCTCAAAAGCAAATCGAATAGGCAACCACCACGATCTCATCACATAAAATCAACCCACAACACAAACACTAAACATAACCATCTGAATGACACCTCCAAAAAGAGATATATGTATCATTAAGAATCATCCAAAATACATTGCAAAGGCATCAATGAAGGTGATCCCTTTTGAAGGCTTGGTGATTACGAAAATGATCCATGGAGAAGGACTCATCCACAAATGTCTTGGGAGGATTTTGAAAGAACTGAAGGCAGCACATCCTTTCTAGCAAAACGAGGTATTTGCTAGGTAGACAAAGGGTATGAAAATATAGGACATCCAACTGTTGGGAATCAATGTTCACATTGACATTCATACAAAAGCTTTGGAATGGCATCTTGATCGTTATGAGAATGCCTATGCATATATGCTAGATACCAAGCAAAATGGGCTGTTAATATCACTGAAGGATCTAGAGATTGTGAATATTGTTGAGAAAAATGGAGGTAATTTGGGTATGCTTGAGTAGCAGTTGTCTAGTCCCTTGGAATTAAGGGCCAATTAATCTATGGTCCCGTGAGAGAATTAGTTGAGCTCCATCCTCTTCTTCTTGGAATTTGCTGATCAAATCCTTCGAACCCACTAACCAACCGAGGGGGTTGAGAAATAGAAGTGGTAGGAGATGGAAGTGGAATAAGTAAAAGAGGATGAAGAGATGGGTAGGCAAAATCATAAAATGAGGAATAAGCTAAAGAAGGAGTGGTTGAAAATTTAAACGAATCAGTTAGGAAAGGTATCGATTGATAAGTAGAAAAAGTAGAAGGTATATGGATAGATGGAGAAGGGCATGGCGGAGAAGGGAAAAATACTTGATCTTCAATGAAAAAACAATAGGTAAAGATTGGAATTTGAGAAAAACCCTGAGGTTGGAAAAGGAGAGGTAAGATAACTGCTGAGTTGGATTTATAAAGGGAAAAATAAGCATCATAGCGATGGGAAATTTGTTGATAGTACAATAAGCTAGGAACAGAGGGACCTAAAATAGATCTTCGATGGTAGGCATCAAAGAAGGATGAATCAAATGGATGGTTCTTGGAAAGATAAGCTAGGAAATCCACCCTTAGTTGGTTAGTGCTCTGCATATAAGTAGAAGCTATATTCTGGCGTTGGTTTAGGACTACAAAATCAATCATTGAATGCCATGAAGTGTCAAGGCAAGTAGCCACTTTAGAAGAATAACACTGGAACATGCCATCTATCCTCAACTCCAAATAGTTGACATATAAGGCAGCTTGTAAGACCACATCCCCCACATACCAAGTCAGATCTACATCATCTGAAATTAACAGATCACCTCGTAGATACATATAAGACAGCAACATGGTATTCGTCATCACAGAATCTTCAAAGACCATACTGACAACTTCTGTCAGCAAATCAGAAGACCAAGCCCCACTCCAACCATCCTCTGGAAGAGGGAGATCCGTCGTTGAGAGCTTTATATAGAAGGCTAACTTCTGCAACTGATACTGGACAAAAAAAGAATGGTATGGAGGAATATACTCCTGAAATTGCTCAAATGTAGACCATAATAAATCCATCCTGGATTGCAATCTTTCCACTTTATTTTGAAACAACGGACATAATGTGGCATGTCTCTGGAGAATTGCTAAGTCCTACTGAGAGATAGAAGGAATCATAGGAACATTGGGGCTTGGAGGAATGGACTGTGACTGCGCCAGTTGATCCTGCAACTGCTTAATCTGGGAAGCTTGGGATTCCAATGTATTGTGAGCATCTGCAAAGCTGACATTTTCGTATCTAAAAGAGTCTTAAACTCTTGAGCTTCTTTAGACATTTTCTCTTTCTCTTCCTAAAATCTAGTGACCTCTGACCGAGCTTCGCTAATTGAGCTTTCAAAGAAGATATGTCTTCTCTCTGGGTCTCAATCATTTGTATCTGCTACTCCATCTACTTAAACAGATAAGCAAGAGTGTCTTTAGCAGAGGCTAACTTTGTGGTGGCCTTATGCAACTGGTCTTTGGATTGCATCAATTCTTCATAGAAAGAAGCATGTAATTGTTGAACACAAGCTGTCACTGAGAGTTCAATAGAACTCTGGATGTCGTTACAAAGGAAAGGAATGGCATCCCCTGACACTAAACTGTTCAGTGAAGGAACTAATATTTCCAAAGAACCCTCTCGATGTGCCCTGAATAAGTTGTTGTATGTGAGGTAGGCAAGAAGGTCACTTCTAGAGGTAGCAGGAACTATGACTGAAGGAATGACTGGGGGAACTTTCTTTGCTACACACTTCAAGCGCTTCCACTAAATGACCAATGGAGGAGGGGAATCAAGATCCTCTATATCAATGGGTTCTGAATCCTTTGAAGGTGGAGGGGGAGGTACTAAATCAGATGGAGGAGGAGGTAGCACACCCTTCTTAAGGCCTGAACATGTCAAGAAAGCATATAAATAGGAACCATAAGTGCCATTGGTAACATTCCCTCTAGTCACTTTGACAAAATGTTGGTCCATCTTCGTAAGCAGGTAAGTACTCCAGTCAATAGCAACCCCTTTTAACACCATCCTGGAAGCTGTGAAGAGCTCCTTGGACAAATAATGAGATGGTGTCTTGGCAGGTATAAACCTGTCTTGGAGAAATTGGTAGACTAGCTTCCAGAGAGGATTAATGATCATGGAAAAAGACACTCTTGAAGTGTTAATCACCTTCTTGACATCAAGGACCTCTTTGGTCTACTTCTGTAACAACTTGAGAATCTCATCATTTGAGAATAATTGTCTGGTTGTAACAAAGGGTTCTCCTTTGTAGGGAAGAGACAAAGCCTTCCCTAACCCTCTAGGTGTCAAAACCATGGAAGTACCACGAACCAAGCCTGGTTTCTTACTGTATGACGCAAAAAACTCATCATATAGGGCTAAATTGTATGGAATCAAAGGGAGTGAAGTAGCCACGAAAGTTGCAAGGCCTGCTTTCGCAATAGGCTCAAAAGTCAGTAGGGAAGAATAATCCCTACTGATCAATGGGACATACTGAACAGGAGGAGGAGCTTGAGGCGCCATTCAGATGGAATATACACACACCACAAACACAGACAATCACAGAGAATGCCTGCAAAACAACAAAATAGCTATTAAAAAAAAATCGATCAAAATAAGTACACACAGATGTAACTAACCAATTGACCACCCCAAACAACCCACATCCTAGAAAAAATTCGGCATGACCCCTACACATATGCGACGGAAAGCTTCATACTATGCAACAAGCAGGCACCCAAGACCCCGTATCAGGCAAAAAATAGAAAAACTACAAACCGCACCCATATCGTATCACACAAGCAAACCATAATATCTGAAAAACCTAATCAGGACATAACCAGAACTTTGATGAACAATGTCAACTTAAAGGATTGTACGTGTCCATCCCACGAAGCGTATTTATTTAAAAGAAAAAAAAGTGCAGTGAGGGGGATGATTTTAGTGAAGGGTTCATTTTAAGAAATCATTAACAATGGTTGAAATTTTATTAGGTTGTAAACCTTAATAAGAAGACGACGGTTCATTTTTAAATTGTTAGTTATAATTTATTAATGTGAACGATGTTGTTAACGAAATCCGGACTGCAATCCCCAGACTTAGATCTCTAAATGCATATTCATTAATTAAAAATTTAATATGTTTGAAGCGCTCTTCTTTTTCAGCGCATGCATTTTTGTGACGGCTGGTTCGTTTTTATTAAAAAATTAAAGTGCATCTGAAGCGCACATAGCGCATGCAAAGTGAACGATGGGTTGATTTTAAGTTATTAGAAAAATGTATGTTTAGTGCGAGTGCGCGTGAAAAAGTGGGTGAATAAAGTTTATTTTAACAATTAACTGTGGTTAAGGGACGACCAAAATAAATAAAGCACAAAAAATAGATACATGGTAGGGGTGTGTATGCAAGAGACTGAGGGCGCACTGAGTAGTCCCAAATGCAAGAAATCCAATCAAAAAAGCAAAAACCACTGTCTGAAAAAAATAAAGCACCTTAGTTTTTTTGTTTAAAAATAAAATAAAATACCAAAGAAATATTAGGGAGATCACATTTGGTTTAATTAATGTTGATTAGTGTTTGGGTGAAATTGTTATTAGTATTTTAAAAATTTATTTATTGTAATTTAGGTGTATTTCGATTGTGTATTTTATTTGTTTTTTTTCTTTGATTTTTTCTTATTATTTTTTATTTTTAGGATATATTTTTATTTTAAAATATTTCAAAAGCAATCAAATGCATTAATGGATTTTTTTGGGTGATTTTTTGAATTTAATTTTGATTTTTAGGGATTTTTAATGGATTTTTCTCAATTTTTAGTGAATTTAAAAAGGATTTTAAATAGTATTATTTTTTTTTGCAATTAATTTTCTGTATTATAATCAACAAGATCAACGAAAAAATTACCTTATTCAATAAGAAAAATTTGTATAATTTTTTTTTATTTTTAATGAATTTTTTAATGTTTTTAGGTATTTTTAAAGTATTTTTCTCGGGTTTGTGGAAAATCAAAAGAGATACCTGGCTGCGTGTGAACAGTTGTGCGTGCTCGGGGACGGCATGCACCACTGTATGGAGAAGACCAAACGTGCGTCCTCGCGCATGAACAGGCACTCCTATATGCACAGGCACACCTAGAGAGGCCTGCACGGCATGTGGAGCGGGGGGAGAAGAGTAGAGAAGGGGCAGGAAAGGGGGCTAAAACGGGGGGAAATGAGGGTTAGTGGAAGTTAGTTAATTAAGTGAGCTAAGTTAGGTTTGGTTAGGTAACTTAGGTTAGTTAAGTTAATTAAGGTGATTAAGTGAATTAGGTTGATTAAATAAATTAGGTTAATTAGGTAACCTAAGTAAATTAGGTTAATTAAGTAACCTAAGTGAATTAAGTTAATAACTTAAGTTAATGAAGTGAGGTTAATTAGAGAACTGATTTTGAATAAACTAATCAGGGAGGAGAAGGAGAGGAAACGACGGTGGGCAACGGTGGGGTGGGAGGAGAGGAGGAGGTTCGAAGCGTGGTGGTGAGGCGAAAAGGGGAGGAGGTGTTGGAAGAGAGAGGTTGAGGAGGAGGGGACGACGGAGCGGAGGAAGGGAGGAGGAGACTCGGCGGGTTGCGGCAGCGGGGAAGGAGGAGGGAGAGGGAGGAGGAGGGGGAGGAGATGCGGCGGGGCGCCGGCGGAGAGCCGAAGGAAGGAGGGTGTCCGGTGTCGTGAAGTGGTTGAAGGAGGAAAGGGAGGAGGATAGCGGGGTGGTCCGCGGCACGGAAGAGGAGGGATGTGGCGAGGCAGCGTGGAGGGAGGAGGGAGGAGGAAGTAGGCACAAGGGGAGGGAGATCGTCGCGCGTGGGGGAGGAAAGAAGGGACAACGAACAGGTAAGTCGTTTAAAAAAATATTTTATTTTTTAAATAGTGTTTTTTGTTAAAAAATAAAAATTAATTGGTTATTGGTGGTTTTGTTTGTATTTGGGTTTTGTGGGTTTTTGTGATTTTTATAAGTAATTTGTTATTGGGGTTGGTTTTTTTTGGTTTCTTAAAAAAAAAAAGGTTGTGTTTTTGGTTTTTTTGTTTATTTGTTTGTTTTTTTTTTTGTTTTTGTTAATTTGTTTGAATGTGTGTGTGTTTGATGGTGGGTTTTTTTGAAAAAATATGGTTGTTGTTTTGTTTGGTTTGGTTAAAAAAAAAAATAAAATTTGTTTGGTTTGTTAAAAATGAGCGCACCCTCGTCCCGCGCACCTGCACGGGGCGGGAGTAAAAAAAAATTTGCATCGGCGAGATCAGACGGGGCGGGGACAGTAACACGTGAGGCACAAGGGCCATGGGGGCATCCCCCAAGTGCATAAAACCAAAAACAGGCGCGTTCACGCGCGATACGAGAGAGGTGGTCACACGGTGAAAATGAAGAAAAATTAATAAAACCCAAACCGTACTTTGGATCAAAAAACTGTAAAAAGAGAAAATGTGCCGGGAGACAAGGGAAAGATGATAGAAAAATGCAACACGGGTTCTGGGGAAAAATCAGGGTGTTCACATGGAAAAAACACAAAGAATAGACCTGGAAACACATACGTGTGTTAATATCGGAAAATTCGCTCGTCAGAACGAAGTACAAAAAGAAGGAAAAATGTGAAGAATAATGTGTGAAACAACCCTAGTACGTCAAAACATAGTGACGATTGAGATAAGATGCGTTCACATGGGAAAAATCCAAAAAACGGACCTAAAAATGGACTCAAAAATTAATACGGGAAGAACCAATTGCTAAAATGAAGTGCAATAAACATGAAAAATGTTTAGGGGAAGGGGATGCACAGGATTGCCACATCAAAACTCACTGGGCCGGAGAGAGGAGGGGTTCACATGCAAAAAACACAAAAAAGACACTCGAAAACACATGGAAAAATTAATAACTAAAAATCCAGCAGTCATAAGAGGGGGGACAAAAAGGGAAAAAGTGGAAAAAACGTTAGCGTGACACGACTGTTATATGAAATTGGAATTCCGGTGAAAATAGGATAGGTTCACATGGAAAAATGTAAAAAATAAGCAAGGAAAAGTCTCAAAAACCTGCAAAAATTAATAGCGGACCAACTATGCATCGGAAGGACAAGGTGTAAAAAGAAAAAATGTCAGGGAGAATGGGTAGGGTAGGGTTGGTACATCAGATCAGTGTTCTGAAGCAATAAAAGCACGTTCACATGGAAAATCGTTCAATTTACGGAAATTGCTTCAAAAATTAATAACTTTAGAACCGTCTGTCGGAACAGGGGTTGGTAAAAAGAAAAAATGTGCAAAAGTGACGAACAGGGCAATAAGGGTGGATGGGGATTCCGGTGAATGGAGGATTCATTCACATGAAAAAGCGTCGAAACAAAGGGCAAAGGGAAATAGAGAAGAAACGACCCCACGGGAGGGGGAAAAGTGGACGGGTGGGTGGGTAAGGGACCCGATCAGGGTAAAATAAAGTCATGGCATAGATGCATGATCATAGCAGGGTATATGCATGGGCGTATGCAACATAGACGCGCAGGCACGCATCCCCACACTTAAAACCTTAACAGGAAGGGTAAATCGAACGAAAAGGACCTAGTACCCAACCACGAATGTCCCCACACTTAAAACATGACCGTCACTGAGAAATAGAAGGTGTAGGGTTAGAAAAACTTGGCCCATATTACCGAGGAGTAATGTCGACTATCGAGGTTGCGTCTTGTATCATTGTCGACTGCAGGAGATACCAAGGTGTCTTCACAGCATATGTCCTTTGTGGTAGGGACCACACAGCAGCACCTAGGGATGGAGCAGGTTGAAAGAATCACAGGAAATTCGTCGATGATGAGGGATATTGCACTCAATGCACGATCACTCAAATGGAATGAAAGAACAGTCACTCGCCCCATTACTAACATCACTCAAGTGAATAATGATGAAACCCAGAGCTCACACCCGGTTTAGGAATCGACAAGGGAATGGTGCAGAGGGAGTATGCCAGGGTGCACAATTAATGGTGCATCAGTGCGTCCAACCCTGTCTGGCATAGGTACAAGCAAGAAGGCCAAGGAGCCTTGCAATGCAGTGTACAGAACATAGTGACATGTCATGTGCTGATGGTAGAGACCCATCCCATGGGTGCAGAGGGAAACGAGAACGTACCTGACTCCAATGGCCGTAACGTCCCTCAATCCTCACATCTCAATAATTGATTGAAGAAATGCCAGTCACACTTAGCCCACCCTTTGTCTCACTCTCTGTTGAAAGATACAGAGGGTAGTCCATTCCTAAAATCCATTGATGTAATCCTCACTGTCACTTGTACAGAGGGTGTATGCCTTGTGTGGTTTTGATGGTGCAATAGTGCATTCCGCCCTGTGTCGGCACATAGTGTAAGAAGGAAGACTAGGGAGCCTTATGGTGCAATGCACAGTAACAGATTGTGCGTTGTGCATTGAGAGGCCCATCCCATGCATGCAACACTCCGTTCACACATCTCACCTCTCATTTGATTTGAAGGGAAAGACTGGTCACTCACCCCACCCTCTGTCTCATGCTCTGATAGATACAGAGGGTAGTCCATACTCACGTCCCCATCCTGTTAGGATGAAAGCTCACATCACTCAAGGGATTGGTGATAAAGATCATGCTGGCTGTTATTGTCATCGGGATCTTAAAGATGAGGCGTACCCAGGGAGGCAGCCAACAAGTCTCGTACTTCAATGATTTGTAAGAAAGGTTGTCTGTTAAGAAGGGTAGACGGATTGATATTGCCGAGACAATGCACCAAGGGAGGTGGCATCAAATTACTTGCTAAAAAGGTTCTGCTGATGAGTTAGCGATCCTAAACTGTGGGGTGTTACCACATTTTCTACAGTCGGCTTTTTGCCCAAGGGTGTTTCCACCTTTTCTTAGAACGAGACATGTTATGACAGGGAATTTCTTTCTTTTCTCCCATAATAGTTTTGTTTGTTTTTTTTTTCTTCTTTTTGTTTTTTGTTTTTTGTTCTTTTTCGTTAAGAAAGAGAATGGTAGAAATACCATGTGTCAGGACCAACCTTGCCACCGTTGTTGGATCAGACGAGAGGAGAATAAGGTCGGGTTGAGAGGTATTTGTGAGGGGCTAGCAGAAGGAGACCGCCTCCTGAAGAAGATCATAAGGGCTATCAGAAGCACGAAGAGAATGACAGTGCGATGCCCAAAAGGGAGAGTGTAGGTCGACTGTGATTGTCAAGATCCCCAAGGAGGGAAGTACCTCTTCAGACGATAGCCATTGATCATGAAAGGATCATTAGAGGCATCAATGGTCTGCACTTGAACAGAGCCATTAGGATTGATAGCAAGTACCTTGTATGGGTCCATCCACCGTTGTTGAAGCTTGCCAAATCTCGAATCATAGACTAGGACAAGATCACCTTCTTTAAACTCCTTGTGCTTGATGAAACTATCATGAGAGGCCTTACGTCGTGCTTGAATGGTTTCCATACACTGTAGGGCCATCCACCGTATCTCATCCAAACATTCCAAGTGTAGGAGGCACCGTTGTAGTGACTCATCATCTCCCAAGCATTCTTTAACGGCCACTCACAAAGAGGGCAATTCCAGTTCAACAGGGAATATGACTTCTGTACCATACACTAGCTAGAAAGGGGTCTGTCTTGTAGCTGCCTTATGGGAGGTTCTGTATGCCCAGAGGGCCTCTGTAAGTTGATCATCCTAGTCGTGATGATGTGTGGCAATCGTTCTTGTCAGAATCGAGCAAAGGATGTGATTGGTGACTTCAACTTGGCCGTTGGCTCTGGGTAGTAAGGAGTGGACTTGCGATGGAGGATCTTATATAGCTCTGTTAGCTCCTCCATGATTTTGTTAAGGAAATGAGTATCTCTATCACTTACCAGCTCAAGGGGACTACCAAAATAGGTGATAATATTCTTGTACATGAATATGGCTACGCTGTTACCATCGTCCCGCTTCAGAGCTTTAGCTTCACACCACTTTGTGACATAATTCATACATACTAAGATGTATCTGTTCTGCTTCTGTCTGGTGGGTGGATCAATGGGACCCACAAAATCAATCCTCCACTTCTCGAACGGCTTTAGGGGAAGAATGGGTTGCAGTGGCATGGCACTTATTTTGGTGGGCTTCCCCATTCGTTGACAAGCATCACATCTCTTACAATAGTCATATGCATCCTTGTGGAGGGTCGGCCACCAGTATCCTGCTAACGGAGCCTTTCTGGCTGTCGCTTCTCCTGTGAAGTGTCCACTACATGGTTCGTCATGGCATGCTTTCAATACTATGTCGATTTCATCCCCTGCAATACATCTTCGCAGCACTTCATCTTTGCCTCTCTTGTACAGTGCACCGCCTAGCAAAGTATAGGGGGCTGATTCTAACAGAAGCTTCTTCTTCTCATGGCTTGAGATGCCAGGAGGATACCATTGAGTTGCCAGGAGGTTGGCTATGTCTGCATACCAGGGAGTAACTATTTCAACTAGAAACAAGGAAGCATAAGGAAGGTTTGGATCATCTTGTTCCTCTTCGGCAGTTTGAGGAATCCATGTTAGATGATCGGCTAGGACATGGGAATGGCTAGGCTTAGTGACCACTTCAAAATCAAACTCTTGGAATATGACCAACCATCTCATCAGTCATCCTTTAACATTTGCTTTCTTCATCAAGAAGGATAGGGCTTCATGAATCATGTAGAACTTGAAATTTATTAATAGTAGATATTGCCGAAACTTCTCCAGTGCAAACATCATTGCCAAGCACTCAAGCTCTATCACTGTATAGTTCCATTTCCTATCAGTGACCTTCCGGCTTGCATAATATATTGGTTGATCTAATTTAGAGGGGCCCTTTTGACATAGGATAGTACCTAGCCCTTTAACTGATGTATCTGTGTGCACATGAAACTTCTTCGTCCAATTAGGAGGTTGCAAGATAGGTGCTTGGATAAGGCACTGTTTTAGGGTATTCATGGCTTCTTCATAGTCATCAGTCCAAAGAAAATCCGCATCTTTCCTTAGGAGCTTGTGTAGAGGGGTTGCCTTAGTTGCAAAATGTGTAATAAATCTTCTGTAGTAGCCCACGTGGCCAAGAAATCCTCTCAATTGCTTGAGGTTTATTGGTGTTGTCAAGGCAACAATCTTCTCAATCTTCACCGGGTCTGTTGCAATCCCTTGTGGAGAGACAATATGGCCCAAAAGAACTCCCGACGAGACGCCAAAGACACATTTTTTGGGGTTGAGAGAAATCCCATACTCTCGGCATCTGTCAAAACATTGCTCTAGGTGTCCCCAATGCTCACAAATTAAGCTATAGACACAAAAGTCATCAAGATAAACCTTAATGAAATCATGCAAATGATTCTGGAAGGCAGCCATCATTACTCATTGGAAGGTGGCATGAGCATTACAGAGCCCAAATGGCATCATTCTATAGGCATAGGTCCCCCATTCTGTGGTGAAGGTTGTTTTGGATTAGTCCTCTTCTGCAATTTGGACTTGGTTAAACACAATATTAGTGAGTTTGGGAATCTCCCAATTCCCATTTTTGAATACTAAAAAGGTGGCGCCCGGATAACATGCCCATATGTTTCTCGAAACCATATGATGTGGCCTATCATTGAAAAGCACTTGAAAAATTGACTCTATTGAGCTATAGAGCGCTTGATTTGGAGTTATAATGTTCAAGTTATGACAAATCCAAACATTTGACCATGTGTCCCAAACTTATGGGAAATTCCCATATTCTCCAATATGGTGTTGTTATATCCGTTGAATCCATCCAAGAGGGAATACAGCTCATAACCTGCCACTGTGTCCAACAGTTGGTTTGTAAAAGGGATAGGGAAATGATCCTTCTTTGTCTTCGAATTGAGATTTCGAAAGTCTACACATTCAAAGTTTCCCGTTCTTCTTGGGTACTACCACAGTGGGTGAAACCCATTCACTGTTAGCCACGGGATAAATGAACTCGGCTTCAAGAAGCTTCAATAATTCAGCCTTCACTAGAGCAGAATAATTAGGATTCATACGCCTTTGTCTTTGCCTTACAGGTTTGGCATCAAGCTCTAGGTCAATGTGATGTTGGCATACTGTGGGATCAATCACCTTTAGATATTTATTTGACTAGGCAAACACGTCTAAGTTCTCCTTTAATATATCTCATAGGACCGCTAGTTCCTCTTCTAGAAGATTGAGACCCATTTTCAGGTGACGTTTAGTACCGTCAATATCCAAGAACTTCACTTGCCTTTCACCTTCCACTTTGTAGATAAATGTCCCACTGATTGCTTCTGGATAGAGGTCTGACTCTTTCAAGGAAGTAGTGTCCTCGTCTGATGTTCCACTAGAACTAGTGTCCTTATTCTAAACAGATGACTCATTTTTTTGTTGAAATTGCTGGAAGGGTATCAAAGCTTTGTTTTCTTCTATGTGAGTGGTGATTTCCTTTGGACCTCAGGATTTATCTTCAGAGGATGCGTCTAGGAATGCCACATAGCATGGACCTTCTAGAGGCAGTGGCTCCGAGGGCTTTGGCTTCTGTTGGCAGGGGGCATCATCATCATCTTTTCTTTGGATTGAACGATCATGGCAACAGAAGCCACTCGTGAACTTAACTTTTATGCCTTTAATCCATTGCTTATGAAGATTTTGTATACTTTGTGGTCCATCGGTCAACCAAAATGGAACCATGGTCATTCCCTCCAACACCCTGAGATCTTTGGCCTCTGAGGTCTCCATAGGAATATCAACAAGATCATCCACTATCAGAGGATCTTCTTCAACTACACTTTCATAACCTGCTTTGTTTTCTTCCTCATCATTTTCATCCTCTTCCTCTGGAGGCTTTGTCTCTGCTTCTATAGAGGCTCTTTAGGAGAAGAATAGATCTTCTGCCTCTGTATTTGACTTTGTCTCTGAAATTGCTTTTGACTCTGCTTCTGCCTCTGTCTCTGGCTCTGTCTCTGTTACTGTCTCTGCGACTGCCATATAACATGGAGAACATTACATCCATGCTTCTATTTCACTGTCAGAGGTGATTTCAGAAGTCAATTCTAGTTGAGGCAGGAGGTATTCTCCCATGGACAAAGACTTTGCTTCCTTTGGTAGTTGGCTTATAGTACCCACTGTTAGGGACCGTGCCTCTATTTTCTTAGGAAAGATCTGTTTAACAGCCTCTTCGTCTCCTGATGTACCATCTTTTACCTCGTTGGAGGAGTTAGTTATGACTTCAATGGATGTGGATCCATTGCCTTTTTGCGATCCATATAATTTCAGCACCACTTTGTTGGATCCTTTGCCTAGGGTTAGGGTTCCTTTGAACCAATCCATCCTGGCTCTTGCTTCAAAAAGCCAAGGTCTTCCCAACAGCAGAGGGTATGAGGTCCCATAAGAATTTGGTTTGACCACCAAATATGTCAGTTAATAGTCTCTTCCTGCAAGGGTTGTTTTTATGTATGGGAGGATGCCCAACGGTTTAATTCTGCTTTGGTCTGTCAATCTGATAAGCCATTGTGTAGATTTAATTCCTTGCAACCCTAAGTCCTTCATTGTCACATCCGTCATTATGTATATTGATGAGCCTCCATCAATCAATGCATCTAAAATAAAGCATCCTTCTATCCATACACTAATCTCTAGGGTTCCAGGATCTAGGAAGGCAGTAGCCACATCTACTTCCTTTACAGGCTCCGGGGCCTTATTGGTCTTGGTCGTTATTGAAGGAGCTATCCTTAGTCTACATCTTCTTGTCAAGATGCTTTTGAATTTCTTTTGGCAGCTAGGAGACAACATCAACAACTGTCAGAATGTTAAGTTTGGTTTAAAAGTGTCTAGGTCCTTTACAAAGTCATAATCTTTGATAGGATCCACATGCTTCTCTAGCCTGCTGAGGAATGGGGCTACACCCATTTTGATCTTTCCTTTTTCTTCTAGCAATGGCAGCATCAGCACTTCTTATGTTTCTGGAGGTGCTTTTGCATCGTCTATCTCCTGGACCTCTGGTTTTGTCCTGTACTGCTCTGTCCCTCAGTTCATAGGTTAAACTTCACAATCTTAGTAGGAGAATTATTTTCATTCTAAACAATTGGTTCCTTCTTCTTGGCACGCATGACAGCGGCAACTTCCAACTGTACTAAATTGGAGGTAGGCTCTTGTACATTCTGTTGGCTATTAGTGCCATTGGCCTTGATAGGGGCTAGACTTGGACAATCCTTTGTAGTGTGGCCTTCTCCTTTGCATCGGATGCATAAGGGCTTGTAATCCACAGATCATCTAGGGTTTGGACAATTCGGGGAGATATGACCCTTTTCTCCACACCTGTAACATTCCATCTCTGATCTCTGACCATCGCCAGACTGTCGTTCTGTGTAACTTTGAGAGGGAAACCTTCTTGGACCGAAATTAGGACCAAATTCCCTAAGCTTTGGTCCAATATCCTGTGTTGTCATTTTGGATTCTAGCAAGTTGAATCTTGCATTTTCATCCTTCTGTCTTTGTTCATGCATCTCTTTCAGAGAGCAAATATCCTTTGTATGGTTCTTTTGCAAACAATAGGAACAGAAGGCTCCAAGAATGGTTGGTTTTCGGGTACATTCAGTGGCTAAATGTCCTGCTTGATGACACTTTTTGCACCATGTATTAGAGCGCATCACATCTCTCCCTGCTCCCGCAGGAGTGGATATATTGGCGGTATTCACCTTCAGCGTCTGTAACTGCTCTGCAATCACATCCATAAGCTCTTTCTTGATACTTGTAACTAAGTTGGATAAGTACTCCTTCAAATTTTCACCTTCTGAAGTACTTGTAGTAGGGTTTTGGGAAGCTTCTATAATTACTGCATACACTGGTTGGGTCGATCCAGAGGGTTCTCTGTTCTGGTTCTAATTCAGAGCTCCTCTTGAGACTTAGGGTTGCTGATTCCAGTTGGTAGGATTCCACTGCTGTTGAATCACCATTGGAGGAACTGTTTGAGGCCACTGTTGTTGTGGTTGAACCATCATTTGAGGCACTATCGTCTGTGGTGACCACAATGGATTAGGTGCATTACACTGCGACATTGTTTGCATCTGGGAATAGGGGTAGGGGACTGTCTTTGGGACTGCATTTGGTGGGTATACCATTCCTGGCATGGGAGGAGGTAAGACTCCTCTTCCTGGAGTCATTGACAACCTTGCTTCAACTTCGTCATACAATCTTGCACCTTCCACTGCAGCTTGCAGATTGACTGGTCTTCTCAATTCCACGAACTTGCAAACTTCTAGTTGTAGGCCTATAAGGAACACTCCTTTCTGAATGCCTTTGTCCAAATGATGGTTAGTCCATCTCTTCAGGATGGATTCCATTTGCGAGACATAAGCTTCTAATCTTTCTCGAGAGGACTGACTTAGGTTCATGAACTTCTCTCGTATCCGCTCTTCAAAACCTTCATGCCTGAATTTAGTGAGGAAGGCTAACTTCAGGCTCGTCCCATGTGCCAAAAGTTCATGCTGCTTGTCTCTCATACCACTGAAACGTCGCGCCTTTGAAAGTGGCAGGGAATATTGCTAACCAATGCTTAGGGGTTTTGGCATTGTTAGCCACACATGCTACCATAAATTCTGCTACATGAAGATCAGTGTCTTTATTGTACTCTCCCTTAAAAACTGGCAAATGAGACTACATTTGCTGGCCTGTCATCAATATTTCTAGGATGAATCTGACTAGGAAGGGTACCTTGAGTCACAATGGGGACTTCTGTAAAGAGTGCTTTTAGGGCGTCAAAGGAGGCTTCTACTGCGAGCTCGTTCTCAGCCTTGATTCTTGCCTTCTCTCTTATTACGTACCTCTGGACTCATTCTAACACTTGCCTCTTGATTGTGTTATTCATCAAGGGCTTGGCTCCAACCAGTTGTTCAGTACTCAATAGAATAGAATTAGAGAAGGGCTTCAATCTCTAGGGGATTCTTTGTCCAACATCTCCTCTACTTCCTTCTTTTCAACATCTTTGAATTCGGCTTTCAAAACACTATAGAGGGGGAGATATTTCATTTTGAAAGTATAAAAAATCCTTCTTCTTAGGATCATTGTTGTGCCAACATTATAATAATGCCAGTTTCTGAGGGTTTCAATAGTGTATGTTGTGAAAAACACTCTGTCTACCAACTTCTAGTGGGTTGCTAATTGGACAAATAGAAGATTGTTAGTGCACCAAGCATCCCACGTATCTTGCTGTTGAGCATCCACGAACAAATTCCAACTCTTTTCCTTCTTGTTTTTGTGAACCTCCACTGACCATGACTCCTGAAGCTTCTTCATGATCTCCCACTTGATGATGTCTGGAAACTTCTCAATGAATACCAAATCTTCCATGGATAGTCATTCTCTCTGTTTCTACCCTTCAATTTGTTCCCAAACAATTTGCCACCAAGATGCACGTCTCTGTTGCCTCAATAGGAAGAGGAAATAGTCCACTGCATAGAGCTTGCATCATGATGGTCATATGTTTCCGCCATTGTGGGATGAACTTCTTGTGGAAAGTGGATTTGGCAATAAGAATCTCCAACTCTTCAGTGGAAGAAGGAACTTTGCAAACATCCATTGAATTCTCCTCTTCTTGGCAATGCAATTTCCTTCATTTTCAGCCTCTTTTGATGCTTGTTGATGGGAAGTTTCCTTGGTTGCGCACCAAAAACATGGAGCCCCAAGAGGAACACCAAGGAAAAGGGGATTCTACTGCAATAAAATCTATCTTGTAACATCAACAAGCTTTTATTTCATTCTTTTGATAACCAAAACAAAGAAAACAACAATTCTTCACGTAGCATCATAGTAGATATCTCCCACGAATTTGATAGAATCAACCATAATCTTCAACATTTTCATAGAATCCATCAATAGAAAAAAGAATATAAAAGAATACACCATTTTTGAATGGAAATCAATCACATAGTATTCATCTTCAATGTCTTCATAGTTCTTTTTCTCAATCTCTCATATATAGTTACACTGTTTTGATAGAAATTGACTATCTCTTGCTCTCTCTCTCTCTCTCTCTCTCTCTCTCTCTCAATAGTACATCATCTCCTCACTACAATACTCAATAATGACTCTCAATAATACTTCTTAGGTCGTGGATGCACCTCCCAAGAGGCATGTCTGGTGTGAAGAGGCACCAGAGCCACTACAGTGTCTCTTCATAGCTCACTACTATCACTGTCACTTCAATCTTCTCTTCAGTCTCCAGCAACTGCTTCTTCCATTTGTTTTAGCTCTTTTGAACTTAGATTCATCCTTTCCAAGAGTTAGAAAACTTTTCCAAAGTCACACATACATTCTATAGAACACTTACAGAAGATCTATAGAACAGAACAGGAACATGAACAGAGTAGAGACAGAACAGAGAGAGAGGCTCTACAGAAGGTTTATAGAGGGTTATAGAAGGTCATCAGAGAACATCAAAACCTTATAACTCATACTAAAACCATTCCAAACTATAAAAAACTATTCAATAAGCTTTCAAAATATTTCAAACTTCATCAATCATCAATCCATGCTTCATACAGAAGAAAATCAGAACAAAACAGAGGCTATACACACAGAAGGCATCAGAACCAATCAAAACCTCAACAGAACCTATCAGAACATCACAAAGCTTCATATTTCTACTAAGAATCATCATGAACTTCCAAAACACTCTCAAACACTTCCATTAACAACCATACATCACTCTAAATCCATCAAAAATCAACCATTCAGACCTCAAAAACAACAAAAATCAGTCAAAAATTCAAAGTTTTTCCACTCTCAACAACACTATAGTGAAATAGGTTGAAGCAAAAGCTTCTGTGATAGTTGCTTCAGAAGCTGTCCATGTAAAGTGTTCAATACTTTCTAATGGTGGTGTCTCCTTGTATTGTAGATTTAGTAATATCATTGGCACCTTCTTATTATTAGCTATAAAAATAAGCTTTTATACAAGGACACATTCTACTTTGGCATATAACATCAATGCTAGAACCATTATAATCCAACAAGAAATCTTTTGTAATTCTTCGAATTTTAATAGAAAAGGTAGCATTAAACCTCATATTTTTCCTTTCACCCTACTCTACTTATGAACCTTATTTTGATATTCAAACCCCATGTCAAACATTCGGTCAATTTCTTCAAGTAGTTTTCCTAGCAACTTTTCCATTAAGGCCTGTTAGAATTCTGAAAGGAAGTTTGGCAATAGCTGACGAGCATAAGATATGAAGAATTGGGAGTGGAAAATCAACATTGGCCCAAGTTTTCTTTAGAACTGTCGAACTTGTTGGTGTGATAAGCACTTTTTTTGAAGTCGATATTACTTCTGTGGACTCAAGGTTAGGGAGCCATATTCATGATCTTGCCAAAAGAACCTTATCTTCCATGTAATGTGCCCTAACAAGAACATATGCTTTGAAACAAAACTTCATGCTCATGCACTCATGATTTAAGAAAATACGAAATATTTAATCCATGACATGCAACCAATCAATCAATGCTCCACACAAAGATTATGAATGCACTGAAGAGAATGTGCCTAGCCTAACTACATGTGTATGTGCATCATTCAAACATAAAAGATACACACAATGGAAAATAAACTCCTAATAATGCTGACTAATGTGATCAATTTCTTGGCGAAAAACTCCACCCTCAGATTTGCAGTGGTGAACGTGCAATGTCACGACAATGGAATTTGGCAAGAGGTTCATTAAGTTTGTGACAACCCTATTTAGGAATGCCTCTTCTTGGGGGGTTGTTAACGATGCCGTAACATCTCCATGCCCTTTAAGGATGTCTATCTGACAAAGGTGCCCATTGACTCGGCTCCTCTTCGCAATAGCTGTAGATGCTTCACACTAGCTAGTTTAGTTTGAGATTGAACAAGGTAACGTTAAAGGCATCCATCTCCCCATCAATGATAGGCAAATGGTGCTAAATCAATTTTTAGATGACACTAACAGCACTGTTAAGAACGAGGACTATTCCCTTAGATAATTCTGGAAATGTATACAAGTGTTCTGCATTGCCTTTGGATCCATAGTCAACCCTTAAAAAACAAGCATAAAGAGTCTCATTCAACCCCCCCTAATTGGCTCATTAGAGAAATGTGTGAAATAATACTTGAGGGAAAGATCTTTAGATTAGTAAGCATTCTAATAGGATTCATGGTAAGGAAAAATCAATGATGGCAATGGGTGATGGCAAAAATTTAAGAAGCTAGAATTCTGATAGGGCTTCCAAGGGAACCTCAGGAAGGTTTTTCGTACTCAAGCATATTGTTATTGCCAATATTATCTTTTTCCTCTCATGCTAGAGACCTCCTCAATCCACTATCAAGGAACTAGAAACCCTATATAGAAACTTGGTATGTTCCAGTGGGGAGGGAGGAGAATCCCCAAGGTGGCATGGAGCACATGAACATTACTAAAAGAGGAAGGGGGGATTGAACTCCCAAATATCTCCCTTTTAGCAAAAAAACTAGTACCAAATGGATTGCCAAGAGTATTCTTTACCCAAATGAGGATTGGGCAATTCTCTTACACAAATGCACTAGAAAATTCACCATAAAGGATTACCCTTAGTGGAAAAATCTCTCCGTCTTGGTGGTGTGGCCTTTGCACGAGTTGATATCATCATTTAGAAGGCCACTCCTCTTGCTAAAAACATATGGGTGGCATGACTCAAGTATAAAAACACAAAATAAAGCTCTCAGATAAACATAACATCTCTCTTCCTTGGTCTACCTTTCACTTGGTTTGGTTCAATACTATTTCGCTTGACCTTATTAGGATAGACTTCAAAGCCTATAAGAAAGGGGTCCAAGTGTGGGAAGACTTGTGGGATTACACAACAAAAAAATGGTTTAATCCCTTCCAAATTAAGCAAAAGTTTAGTCTTAAAAATGATGAAACAATACTCACACAACTTCAAATAAGCCAATGGAACCCACATTTATCCAAGGCTATACAAATTTACCAAAAATTTAAATGTGGGGCAGTTTATTGAGAAAACAATAAGACACTCCCTCTCCTCTCCCAAACCTCTAGCTATCCAATCACAAGTTAATTAATAAGCTAAACGAGAGGTGGCACATCACTTGGGATAAATATAAATCGATATTCAAATTCATGAACCTATGGTCACACATCATACCATCCGAAAAATCTACACGAATGTGGTTAATCCTAACTAAAGGGCTTTGGATAGGGGGAGAAAGCTCTATGGAGGGGCTTAGGTAATGGCATGTGTCCAAGATGCAAAGTTGATATTGAATTCATTTCTCACCTTTTCTTGAATTGTAGGTTCACAACCAAGAAGCAATGCTCTTTTTGCACATGAACATTAGGGAATTTCACCCACAACCAACATCTTGGAAGGAAATTCTCCTTGGGGAATCTAATGGATTGTCCATGGGCTTTCTTTTGAGCCATCTATCTTTGTTTAACACTTGGTGTGAGTGTAATGATACAATCTTCAAAGATACCTTTGATTCATCTATTTTTCAAACTAAATTGAAGTTTGTGTTGCACATATGCTCAAAGCAGCAGGGATTGATCATATGGTTAGAAGCCCAAATGCAACAAATGAATGAACGACTTGAAAGATAGATTGTAGTTGCTCAAGCCATGGCCAATGCATGGTGTAAAAGCCCAAGAACTTGATGTCATCATTAATACCATCAAGGATGAAGACATCTATGACATTCTCTTCTTGTAAAAACATAGCACTCTCATATCTCATTGCCTATAGCATGAATATTGCTATATTGTATCCCTCCCTATGGGGATTTTTGGTCCAATGCATTGCCACTATAGTCGCCCTAGCCATCCCATCAACTATCTATGAATATTTTCTCCTATATATCTCTGTAGATGCTAGATCTAGTTGGTTTATCCTTAAAGCCACCCGCCGTCGTTGGGTACACTTGTAAATATTTTTTCTTCTTTTTATACCATATTATTGCCGTTCTCAAAAAAGAAAAAAAAGTGGGTGATCCACATGAATGTTAGTAGAGGTTCTCACCAAGTAGGGTATGATGCTATGGAAAGAGGGAGGATGAAAAAAAAATCTCAAATAGTATAATCTCTATAGAGAAGATTATTGCACGATCGAGAGAAGGGGCAAAGGCTAAAGTAGTTGTGAGTCAAGTTTACTTTAGGTGATGCAGGGTGGTTCTCTTTTTGGAAGAAGCATATACTAAGAGTGAGGTCGTGCTAGAATTGCTAGACCTCTTGAATGCCAAATAAGTCAAGTTCATGTAGTGTGGCATGCTTTTTTTCCTTCTTACTTACTAAATTTATAGTCATCTTTACTTCAAAATGTGTGTAGAGACTATACGTGTGGTGGCACGCTAACTAGGCATATGTGTGTTGCTCCATAGCATTGGAAGACATCGCAAAGAAGAAAGATGCCCATGATGACAAGATAAAGATGACTACTCCATGTGGCATCTCTTTATCCTAGTTTATATTTATAAAAATGAAGACCTTTGGTTCTTTTTTATTGGACTCTATAAAGGGAACCTGCTTAGACACCAAACATGTAGTATCTTGTTAGAGATGATTCTACCCTTGGTTAACAAAAATAAAGATGTTAAGAGATATTCACTCATGTACTATGGGTAATTCTACCCTAGTTGAATACTAAAAAATGAGAATTATTTATTCACCCATTGCATAAGGGTTGTCCTACTCAAGCCATGTAGAGCTCAAAAGTGATTATGTATATGCATGCGTATCTTGATAGAGTTTGTTCAAGATGAGGTTGCACAAGAATTGGCTTGTATGGGGTTCTTTGCTCAAGATTGAGATCTCAATAGGATGTGAGTGCATGGTGTGTGAGATCTTGCACATGTTGGATGCATGTATGGGTTTGTCATACCTTTCTTGAACACTTGTGGTTGTTTAAAAGGATGTGATAGGTTTACCTAAGCAAGCATTGCTTGAACGGATGTTGGTACATGAAGTATGCATATGGGGACTAGATATGTCTAGTCATGTGTTGACCTACCAGTATGTCATTGAGGGGGAGTGTTAAGAGGTAGTAATTGCAATTGTGCAATGCTACATTGGGTGAGTAACATGTGAAGAAAACACTCACTTAAGAGGGGGTGCTAAAAATATAAGTTTTAGTGTGTGTGTGTGTGTGTGTGCGCGCGCACGCTCGTGTGTGTGGATGTGACCATACCCTAAAAGTCAAGGTGACTAGATGAGAATTGGCCATGGAAAAGTCAAGATATGGATGCCACCTAAGATGGCCACTTGTATGAGTGAAAGGTCAAAATGCTATCTATTAAAGAAGAATTTTATTGTAGGATTGTGTGTGAATCAGAATAGTAATGATCATTGTTGAGTGTAAATATTGTCTCGTCCATTTTTAGCAATGGAGTTCCTTGTCTATTATAATCTACCATGATTATGGGTTGTCTTTGTCACATACCATAATTAACCCCACATTGGGTTTGTTAACAATTTAGTCTAGTTGTTGCTTTGGCCATAGCCAAAGGTTTGACTTCACAACAAATGGATGTGAAGAATGCCTCCTTGCATATTTGCAAGAAGAAATGTTTATGGAGTAGGCAATAGGTTATGTAAATTTGTAGCATCCCAAATATGAGTACAAGTTAAAAGAAGGCGGCACTCTATGGATTGAAGCAAGCACCTAGAGTATAGTTTGTCAAGATTAGCGAATATCTTGCCAATATTGATTTTTATGTTTTTGATGTTGATTTCTCACTTTATGTGAGGAAGAGTGATGCATGTTTGATTGTTTTAGTTGTCTATGTGGATGACGATTATTACACATGATGGTGATAATGGGATTGCTGATATCAAGGTCCTTTTGAAGAAAATATTTGAGATGAAGGATTTGGGTGAGTTGAGGAACTTTCTTGGTGTTGTGGTGATTAGGTCTGCTAATGGTATATGGCCGTCACAAAGATAGTATGTGTTGGATGTATTATCCAATTATGGTATGTCAATATATAAAGCTCTTTCAATGCCATTAGAGTAGAATATAAAATTGAGGATTGATGTTGGAGATGAGATAGAAGACCCTACTATGTTTAGGTTGGATAGTAGGGAGTTTGATTTATATGACTAACATAAGGCTTGAGTCATGCTGCTGGGTTTGTGAGTCAATTTATGTAGGTATCTAAGAAGCCTCATTTGGATGCAATCAAACACATATTGAGGTATATGAAGTCCACCTTGCATCATTAAATTTTTGAAGGTAGATAAGGATGTATAAGTGTTTGGGTACACATACATAATTGGGCTTGTAGTATATCTTAGAGAAGATCTAGCAATTGATATAGATTTTCTCTTAATAGTCTAGTGGTTGAGAGTAAAAAGTGATCTACAGTTTCTTTATTGAGTACAAAGGTGTTGCTATGGTAGCATGTGAGGTAGTATGGTTGCAATAGCTATTAGGTGATTTGAATGTGTAGGTAGGTAGTCCAATTATCACGCTTTTGTGATAATATGAGTAGTATACAATTGGCTAGGAAGCCTATATTCCATGCCAAAACAAACGATATTGAGGCACATTACCATTTTGTATGAGGGAGAATGTACTTCTCAGGTGAGATTTTGAACTTCGAGTTACACAGATGCAATTGAGCTTGAGAGATAGTGTTGAGATGGCAAGCTCAACATGTGCAGACATTGATGATTGATTGCTTGGTTAGATGAATTTGCACACTTAGTCTTAGCACCCCAATGGTCATTATGACTCTCACATGGCCACCATTGACTCATCACCTATTGTATTTTGTTAGTTGTATCTACCTATAGCTAGCATAGTTATAGTGCTAGTTGATTAGCATACTCAGTTATGCATTGTTTAACTTACTAGGCCACTTTCCTTTATATTGTATGTTATCTACACTTTGTGTATATTGTATAGTAAGAAGAAAGAAAAACAAGCACGAAATCGTTTTGGCTTCCATGTCCCTTTTCTTGTGCTTTGAAGTGAGCTTCTCCTCACATGTATTATGCATATTCAGATGTAACAATTTGAGCAACTTTTCCCACCACATGATTCATTAAAATTTTATGACAAAGGCTTTTTTGTACCTATCAGTCTGGGTATGAAAGATGGAGCAAGAGTGGAAGTACGAGCGGAAGTAAGAGGTATGGAGGTTAAAGCAAGAGAGAACAAGATGATATGCGGAAACTCCAATAGTCACCATGTGCGACCTACCTTTCCTTATTCTATTGTCATGTAAATAATAAAAAATAAAGTTACAATGATAGGTAGCCATAGTATATATGTGTGCATGCAGTATGTATAAGTAAATATAAGCAACTAGGCACAGATGACCTTTAATCACCAACAACTTTTCACTTAAATGAAAATATGCTTGAGTGTGGAGAAAATAATAAAAAAGTGACAAAGTATAATGTGTACATATAATTACAAGAAGATGAGAAATAGATATCATCTAATCATACGACCATATTCTTCCTAATAATGAAGGTATAATGTTCCATTGGGAAACTTTTACTAAGTAGATCTGCAGGATTCTTGTCATTTAATATCTTGACAAGTTGTATCTACTTATCCTTAATCACCTTTTTGATGAAATGATAAGGGATCTTAATGTGCTTGGTCTTTGCATGAAAGAATGGATTACATGCTAATTGAATGGCTTTCAAAGAGTCCTAATATACTATATGAGTCATAGTCATAGCAAGACCTGAAAGACTGTGGCCTAACCATAGGGTCTCCTTGCAACCCTTAGTGGTTGTAATATACTTAGTCTTGGTAGAAGACAAGACCATGCAATTCTGCACCTTGGACATAAAGGAAACAACAACTCCAGTAAAGTTAAAGTCATAGCCAAAGATGGAATTTCTACTATCTACATCTCATGCATAGTTAGAGCTTTTTTGCACCTACCATTGCACATCTTATTGCATCATGGCCTTATGTGACCATGATGCCAACAATAATGACAAGTAAGAGAGGACTTATGATCACGTGACTTACTACATGATTGCCCACAAGACTTAAACTTGCCCTTGTTGGACTGTGAGTCTCTACCATGATTATTATTTCCATTACCTCCTTGTCTACCTCTCACTATGAGTGCATGAGAAGTACGGCCTGTATCAGCATTATTTTTGTTTACTTCCTTAGTAAGTAGAGCATCCTCTATATCCTTGAGCTGAAAGCCACATTGAGGAGGATTTTCATTCATAGCATTGCAAAATATATCTCGAGACTTATGAAGTGTTTTAATAAGAAAATAGACTTGACATTCTCCTCAAACTTAAGACCCTACGAAGTAATCTGACTAAAAATGGAATGAAACTCATTAAATGAGAAGATATAGACATCCCTTCCTTTCTTAGTGTGAAGGTCCATGAGTTTCTTAGGCCAATATAGCTAAGTTGTAGGACTTTGCTTATCATAAATATCACAAATCTTTTTCCATAATGCATAAGCATCACCCTCAATCTCAATAACATTGAAGTATACCTGCTTGGACAATGACAAAATGATGGTAGACTTACATAGCTCATCAAGCTCTTTCCAATAATCTATTATATCATAACTTTGTGGCCCTATTCCCTCTAACTTCAATGGCTTGGCTTGCTTCTTTTGCACCAATACTTACCAAAATTGAGTATTTCAATACTGGAAGTTATTGCCATCCAACTCCTCTATGTTGAAGATAGCATGATCATTTGAAATATTTGAAGCACTTGTCATTATGTCTGCCAAACAAAGAGAGCATGAGTTGGTGTAATAACATAAAATTAGCCCCAAAGTCAAACCAAAAAGAGTGTACTAGGAGGAAGACTGAGTTAGGACACTACTATCCACAAGGAGGAAGCAGTAGAGTGTTGAATACAAGTGTTTGCTCTCAAAACAGTAGCTCAAAACTAATTTTTAGCATGGCTATACGTAAAAATATAGTAAATCAAGATGTGACTGTAGGCAAACATGCAAAAGAGTAAGCTTCCATTGCTAGGAATATCTAGGTAGCAACCAAGATATGTAATGCAATTAATAGTGCAAGATAGAGCATAAAGCACTAACTACGAAAGACAATCAGGACATCCAAGGTGTTAGATACATAGTTGCATATTAGTATGCATGCCAAGTATGTATCCACCACTAACAATCCACTAAACAAGACGAGGATGATTGCATTGCTTGTATCCTATAAGTCATCTTTGAAGCACAAGAAACTAGGAAGAACCATAAAATTAGTCGTAATTCTAAATTGATGGTAAAAAGGATGGAAAATATTTTTTGCCTTAATTGAGATAATTTGACAACTACTTTGATAAAGAGGCTTCTTGATAAAAAACAAAATCAAGTGTGCCACCTACTATTTGATGAACAAAGCATCACTTTGGTGGAACATCCTTAATCATAGTACTAATCCAATTCCAATAAAAAGTCAAAGAATCCTTTCTATCATCTCAGTTCCATCTTCATATAACATAAAATTGGAAAAACTTGTATTGGCAAGAAGATGATAGTGTGGACACCTATGTAGAAAGATCTTGGCAACAAGTTTTGCTTTTGCGTATGCTCGAGGAAGTTTTTGAGAGCATGTTGTGACACAAATATGAAGAAAGACTTCAACTTGTCATCCAAGCTAAGCTCACTTCTCTTAAACCCACTTCTCTTAAGGATGCTATTTTCTATGCCCATGATGCAGCTAAAGAATTCCAAACCATCATGCAAATTCTGTGTGGATAACAATCTAAGTAAACCCAATCATTCAACAATTGCAACCCATAGAAACCCTAAATCCTTATCCTCCTAATTCTTTTCCACTCAATCAACCTCCAAACTTCCAAAAAAAAGGTGGAGCCAACAAAAGCCTAGAGATAAGAAGGTAAAACCTCAAACTATGAACCTCAATGCACAATGCAAAAAATATTCAACTCTACTAGCTACAGAGACACGCAAGTCATTTTTGAGTGAATTGGCAAGTGAAAATTCCATCCAAGTATAATAGTACCATAGCTCAATCACACAACATTGAAGAGATCGTTGATTACACACTTGATTAGATTATAGATTCCTTACAACAAGAGGTATCAAATGATAGAAAATCAAGTATGCATATCTCTAAATTGTATGCAAGTTTGCTCAAGATAAAAGGTTTTGTGAAAGATTCTAATGTTACTATTTTACATGATAACAATAGTTCCCATGATTTTATTCTTGAAAGTTGGTTAAAAGGTTGCAATTAGAGACTAGTCCTTCATTGTACAATGTCTTTGCATTTTAAGGCATTAGACATAATGGTATATGGAAAACCAAAAACTAGAAATCCCTTAGGTACATATAAATGAAAGCATAAAATTCTAGTTGTGCCTCTTCAATCATTTGATATTATTTTGGGTATGCCGTTTAGGCACTAATATAATCCAGACATTGACTACCATAATCACACCATGACTATTGAATTTTAAGGTTAATTTATCTAACTAACTAGTGACCCTAAAACATGCATGATTTTTGTCACCTAAGTTGAACATGGTGAATCTTTTGAATTGACTTGATCATAAAAATGTTCGTTTACTTTACCGATGACTATCCACTTGAATTGGCACCATCTTGTGGAGGGCTAGATGACAAGATAGAACATTTCGATGGATAACTCCATTACACAAGGCTTGATATAGGCATAGTCCTCTAAATTAGAAAGAAATACAAAGGCAATTGACTTAGTTGTTAGATAAAGTTTTGTTCCACCCTAGTTCTTCCCCATTTGGTACACCTTTTCTTTTGGTTGAAAAGATAAACAAAACTTATAGGATAAGCATTGATTATAGGGTATTAAATAAAAGATTAGAAGTTGATACCCTATTCCAACTATAGATGATCTATTAAATAAACTTAGGGGAGCCAAAATTTTTAGTAAAATAGATCTCAAACAAGGATATCATCAAATTTTCATGGATTTAGTTGTTATACTACAGACCACATTTAGAGTAGAGTTTGGCCATTATGGATTCATAGTTATGCCTTTCGGTCTTACAAATGCACTAGCTAGATTTGCATGTATGATGAATAAAGTATATCTAGGTTATCAGGGTTTTGTGATTATTTTCTTTGATGATATTATTGTTTTTAGTAAGTCAAAAGAGGAATATAAAAAGTATCTTATAATTATGTTTGACTTACTACATAAAAATCACTTGTATGCAAAGTCTTTTAGTCCAAATAGTGAGGGACTTTGAAGCATTTATTCTCCTTTCGACCCAACAATGTGGGTTGTGAAACTCTAGTTACCCTTCAAATGAAAGGTAATAAACATAGATAAACAATATATTCTTTCCAATCTATACTACTTCAAAATTGAAAGGAATATTGTTAGCCCTATTTGGAGTAAGGTAGAAGAACAAAGAAAGCATAATAAATTTGAGAAATAAAAAATTCCAACAAAAGTAATACAATTTCATCCAAGAAAGTTATTTATAATTTCTTTTTCAAAATCTTGATACTTTCAAAATCAAATTGAGTACTTGGAACATACATATTTTATCGAAGAGATCCAAAGAAAGTTCAAACCATAATGGATTGGCCTATCCCCACCAAGTCTATGCATACAGTAAAATCTTTTCTTGGTTTAATGGGTTTCTATGGAAATTTTTTCGAATTTTCTCATTAATTTCCCTACCTTTGACAATGTTGTTGCATAAAACATTGTCTTTTGATAGGGTCCTAGCTAGCAAAAGTCTTTTTGTAATGAAGGAGACCTAATTGTCCTAACTAAGGGAAAAGAGAGAGAGAAGGACTACAGAAAAAGAGGGAGAGGAGAGAGAAAGGTAAGAAGAAGAGAGAGAAAGAGGGTGACGAGGAGAGAGAAAGACTAAAAGTAGAGAGAGAAAGGCAAGAAGAGGAGAGAGAAATGGCTAGTAGCCATGGAAGGACAGGGAAGAAGGTGAAAGGACAAATGTGTATTCATCAAATGGTCCCTATGCAGTGTCCCTTACACCTTTTATACTTAGGTCAAGTATTTCCCCTCCATTACAATCCATCCCCACTCAAAATGAAGTTTTTGTCTTAAAAAACAAAGATCGGACTTATTGGTATAGCCAAGTAGTGGGCTGCAGAGTACTACTCTGTACAGCATTACAAGTGGCAAAAGATAGGGGGGAGGGGGGTTCTTGGCATAGACCCAGTAAAAGATTGCCTAATATTCAAGAGTAGTACTAGTCTATGCAGAGGGTCAAGGTTAGCCTGTAGCCACCCGGGTCAAAAGGGAAAGTGGTATCACTTCCATGCATTGGATCAGCTTTCATAAGGTCAAAGTCAAGTACAGCTGGAAGCATGATCAGCATGGTGGTATTCTCTAGCTCTTCCATAAGCCTCTCAGGCATCACCATGCTCTGTATGATTGAAGCATATGAGGTTGAAGTCACCATTGCATGGACTGCATCAACCCCTAAGTGTTGCATATTCATGGACCCTGCATTTTTAGTGATGTCCAAGCATTTAAATTGCAGGTCTGTGGACTGAAGGGGCTCCCGCATGGGGTCATGATCATCCAAATCCACATGCTGCCCATGGTCTTCTTTCTTAAATTGAGGTTCTTGTTGTGGACCCATACCGAAATGGTCTTCAACAAGATCTTCTCCATCCTTTGCATCATAATAATCTAATATCAAGAGTATTTTGGCAGTCTTTGCCTTGCATGTGGCTTGATGATTACAAGATATTGGCTTAGCACATCGATAGCATAAGCCCGCAGCATGCAATTCCCGTATCGTATCACTAGTAAGATGTCTAATGCGTTTAGCCTTAGATAACAATTTACACACCTGCTCATCACCATCGGTCAGCTTAGTAATAGTTCTGACATGCTACTCATAGTCATCTTGCTGCTCATGTATAACAGATGGTTGTCCATGCTCATGACCATAATGCTCATGCTGTCCATATAGATGGTCATACCAATGTGGCTGTTGCTCATAATGGTATTCATGCTGTCCATACTGCATATGGTGATAATAGCCCTACTGTGCATCGGAGGGACAATTTGGTTGAGCATATGCATTTTCTTCCACTGATGTTTGCTACTCACGTACATAAGCATACTGCTCATATACAACAGATGGCTGTCCACGCTCATGACCATAATGCTCATGCTGTCCATATGGATGGTCGTAGCAATGTGGCTGCTGCTCATAATGATACTCATGCTTTCCATACTGCATGTGGTGATAATAGCCCTGTTGCACATCACATGCATAACCGTCATAAGCATGCTGCCTTTGATCATTGATCCCATAGCATTGGTCATGCTGTCCATAATCTCTATGGGAATGCATGTCACAAGAATGTTCATGCTGCTGCCCAAATACATCTATTTGCTGTTGCCTACTACCAAAACTTTGGTCATATTGTTGCCCATAAACATGCTGCCCAAGATTGCATGATGACTGTCCAACATGACTACAATGGTGTCCTTGCATCCTAGGCTGACCATAAGTATGATGATTGGCAAGTCCATGAGCATAGGTATCGGCATGATGTTGGTCATAATCACTTGCTTGCCGGTCTTGCATTGCATCAGCGTCTCCATGAGGTAGCCGCCCATATGGTTGCGTGGCATAAGAAGCTCCATATGCATGTTGATGATCCTTAAAGTCATAGGATTCTCGATGATTTCCATAGTAATACTTCCCATCATGTCTATGAGAAGGCTCAGGCTGTCCATGTCCGTGGCAAGGTACATAACATGTATGACCAAATTTGACATAAACATAATCATTATGTTGCTGTCCAGATTCTTGATGCAACTGTTGTTGCTTGTAATGTGCTAATGGTTGTTTAAGATGTTGGGTAAAAGGCTGCCATTGCACCCCAAAAGACTGGTGTGATTGCATTGACTGTTGCTGAATTACCTCAGAAACTTCCTCCATCTTATGCATGTTACGCATGGTGTTGCCTCAACCTCGCACAACTCTTACTTCTGCTTTAGCCTCGGCTCACATTTGATTAGTCAACGGACATCAGAGCAATCTCTATTCTACATACTTTGTTCACTCACCTAGGAGTCTCACCCAGAAGTCAGACCTGCTACTGTTGTACCATCATCCCATCTCACAAAAGTCAGACCAGCTCAGAAGATTGACTATGTGGCCTGGTTCAGATGTTATCAACTCCAAGGCTTGCTGACGCTCATCTTACCATAGCAACATCTTGATGAGTTGACAAGGGGGGCACTCTGGGGTTGACTACAGGGATGCTTGTTGTGATACATGTAGGATAGCACACTAGGATTCCAAGCCTGCACAATTTCATGCAATCATGTTGTCTGATGTGTACTCTGATCCAAATATATCATGCATGCATACATGATCTTTTGATGGAAGTCAAGCATCCATATCCCCATACCAGAATTGAGCCAATTCTCTGTTTCTAAGTCCTCAACTATGCAGTCGCCATGGAGCAAGCACACTAGGAATTCCATAAACATGTGAGGTTACTTTCCCTCGCATTGTATCACCAAGAGCAAAATGAGAATGCTTAATTTGCAACATCTTGGCATCAATCTTAGGGTACAATCATTGCACCTGCACCAGCTCAGCTTCCAACTTTCTTCTGAGCTCCTTGCATTGTTATTTCATCCTTTCTACAGGAGCTATGGTCATCATGAATCTGTCCATCAAAGAGTTAGAAAGCCAACCCTGCAAATTGAAGTTAAGAGCTTGTTGCTCATCTCTCCATGTGCGTTGCACTCAGTGTTCCGATGCATCGCCTCATAAAAGGAGAAATACGGAAGTGCATTAGCACAAAGGGGTTACTGAAGGTTCCTCTGGAATTCTTGTTTGAATTGTGATGGTCTTTGACCATTCATAAACTTAACACAATTCAGTATAGCATTCAAGAGCTGAAATCATCTGTAAAGTTCCAACAACTAGGAAGGATCCCCAAATCTCCATTGGAAACAAATTCTGCTCCAATCATGACGTATGCAGGTGAATTCAATCCAGAAGAATTACCCTAACCAAACACCAGAAACCAAGCCTCTAGCTTTGACAAATAGGCCCCATTCAGGTTTTCCCCCAGATGTTCCAGCATCATGTATGCAACCTAGGTGGAAGGAAACTTCTGATGACTTCAGATTTAAAGGAATGTAAGCCAGCCAAAACTCGAGACAGAGCAAGACTTGGGAAGAAGCATAAGCAGAAGTGATGGTAGTAGGGGTATAGACAGTGCATGGAGCGTGCTACTCAAAACCTTTTTGATGGATCAAGGGTACCCGGGTTGCATCCAGGAATCGCAAAAGAGGATGAGTATGATTATGATGTGGATTTCTGTACCAAATCTTGGCAAATTATGAGGCTCTCACTGAGACCAAAAGCTTCTCAACCCTCTAATCGCGCAGGCTAAAGGAGCATCCGTTGGCTTCAGATGAGCCACAGGAAGACGTGCATCACTTGTGGAGTGATTCCCCTCTCATGAGACGATTCGTGCATTCTTTTCTGCATTTTCTCAGCACAGTGGAACTTGCTCGTGATGTTGATCCTGAAGCAGTATTGGTTGCTACTCAATGTCTTGTAGATGCATTTGGACTTGAAATCTCTGAATTGGATGATTCAATACCTAACTTGGTTCTAGTGGGCTCAATTTGAAATCCCCTTACGATTGCTAGATGATATCACCTTTGATTGTGAATTTGACATGTTGGAAACTCCAACCTTTCAGATGAAGCAAGTGACGACTTGTTTTCTGTGTACATCGATGTGGACAAGCTCAATTCACATTCTGCAACATCTGTGGCATTGTCTAGCTCCCAGTCTCCAACAGATGCCCAATCGCTGCCTCCCACACAACTCCACCATGTGCAAACTGTGTTAGTTGATGATGTGTTTGCACGCTCAAACACAGTAGGGGGCACCTAGAATGAATTTGGATCAGTAGCAAAGGATCGGCAGCAAAGGATGCGACACCAGTGCATTAGTTCTACGGATGACTCACTGCTAATCAATCTGTGCCAATAAAGTACGCGTTTCTCTCATCTGAATCGCTTGTGATAGCATACGCAACTGCCCTATTGCCATTACGTTGCCCAGAAAAAGGGGAGGCACCAAAAGCGGGGATACCTCAACATTTGGCTTTACTCTAGAGGGTGAGGACGTGCTAACTTCTTAGGGAGTGGTCTTTTGCATAGTGTTGCCTCTATTGGTGCTTCGCCCGATGGAAATTTATGGGATTCTGATTAGACTTTCCATCATTCAAGAGCAAAGCTTCTCAAAAATTATCGGCGACACAATGTCCTGTCTTCCTTTTCGAACCTTCCTGAATCTTTTACAGAAGTGCTGGAGCTTACTCGAGCAGAGCCTTTTTAGCCTCTGGCTTTCTTCACACCAGATATGGAGGAAGAGTAATTTTAGAAGGTATATGGAAAGGCAGCATTGTGAGCAGTGGTGGAGCTCGTTTTGCTCTGCAAGACACAAGTAACAAAGTCTCTATGGATGGGAGCTGCAACCAAGCAGGAGGCAAGACATTAGAGGCAAGGAATGCACTTACCCTAAGGGATATCTTCCACGGCAGGCTGTCTTCTCGTGCATAACTTGCTGCCCTGGGGGAAATGTAGGAGTCTGCAGAGCATGTTCAATTGCTTGTCATAATGGACATGAGGTAATAGAATTATGGACAAGAAGACACTTTTTCTACGATTGTGGAAACTCTAAGTTCGAAATCGGGGTCTGCAGAAAGTTTAGCAGTCCCTTGTGAGGTAGCGGATCATGGCTCAGACTAGACCACTCTCCAAAGGGCCTTTGGCGGATTGAGCTTGTGCATTGTTGGAGAGCAGGACCATTTTCTTTAGCTGCTCATTGCTCTCTTCAACGTTTGAATGTGCTAGTTGCTACTGTGGTTTATGGCTGTAAGGATGGTTTCCAAACTCCATGACCTTCTCTTTCGTGACTTCGCACCATAGGCAACACTCCATAGTCTCCAGGAAATGTCGAGAGGAGGAAGAAGAAGGGGAACTTACCCTCAAAATTAAAGACGGGTTACCATTTTGTCTCCTTGCCTTTGGACTTCTCCGCTTGGCCTCTCCTGCAGTAGCTTTTGCTTTCAAAGCAGCAGTCCTCCTTGGATTTGCAGGTCGGCCATGGTGAGATCCGCAGGCCCTTCACCTCAATAACCCACTAGGTGAAAGCCCTAGCCCAGGCCTGCCTTCGTTCCATTCTCCAGACCCACTTGCACTCCTGCCCCACTGCCCCTCCCCTACTCCTGAGCTATGGCTATGGCTGCCCCCTGGCCATGGCCTCAGACCCCCTCACCTTCATCCTCATTGCCGTCTCCCTCGCCCTGGCTGCCTTCGTCTACTATGTTGTCTGCGTCCTTGGCCATGCTGAGACCAAAGGCAAGCTTGCTGTCGACCTCGGTGGCGGCTCCATCACCTGTGAGGATGTTGCAGACAACTGCAAGCAGTATGCCGCCTTCTTTGAGAAGCCAAAGCAGATTGACACCCTGGATAAGGTCCCAAAACTGGTGGACACCTTCTACAACTTGGTCACGGACATCTATGAGTGGGGCTGGGGCCAGAGCTTCCACTTCTCGCCTGCTATCCCTGGGAAGTCCCACCGTGAGGAGACCGCTGTTGTAGGAGGCTATTGAGTCCTAAAGAAGCACGAAGAGGGAGAGAGACCTTTCTGGCAGCAGCTCCTTATGTTCTCCTTCCTCTTCTTCTGTTGATGATGACAAAGATGAAGGATGATCCTTCTTCTATCTGTTGTTGCAGATGGTGGCACACGGAGAGAATGGAATGATCTCCTGCATGAAATCTTGAGAGAAATACTAAAAGAAAGAGAGAGAAAGACTGCTTCTAAAAAAGTAACCAGAACTTTCCCCCCTTCTACTCCATTCACCACTGTCTCTTAAGAGAATACCTTCAAAATTGGCATGAGCTTGCAAAACGAGCTGCCATCTTTGTCTGTCTGCCTCCATTGTTTGGTCCAAGCTCCATTTATGACTCCAAGAAAGGCTGCCATGGTCTAGTACTTCTTGACTACTGTGGTTCTTCAATATTGTACCTGTGCACAGTAAGGTTTCCTAAAATTGACAAGAAACTAAATGTAAAGAAGGAGAGAGAAAGGAAGGATCTGAAAACTAGGCTCTGATACCAACTGTAATGAAGGAGACCTAACTGTCCTAACTAAGGGGAAAGAGAGAGAGAAGGACTACAGAAAAAGAGGGAGAGGAGAGAGAAAGGTAAGAAGAAGAGAGAGAAAGAGGGTGACGAGGAGAGAGAAAGACTAAAAGTAGAGAGAGAAAGGCAAAAAGAGGAGAGAGAAATGGCTAGCAGCCATGGAAGGACAGGGAAGAAGGTGAAGAAGGTGAAAGGACAAATGTGTATTCATCAAATGGTCCCTATGCAGTGTCCCTTACACCTTTTATACTTAGATCAACTTGACCTAAGTATTTCCCCTCCATTACACTTTTGATACTTTAAAATATCTATTGACCCATGTATCTATACTCCAATTGCTAGCTTTTTCTTAGCCTTTCTTTCTAGTAGTGATGAGTGATGCTAGTGGTTTAGGCATATATGTAGTCTTAATGTAGAATGATTAGCCTATTGCATATGACAACCAAAACTTAAATCCATAGAACAAAACTATTGTACCTATGACAAGGAACTATTGGTTGTATGAAGTTCTTATTAAAATTGACAAATGATTCATTAAACACTTATTGAACCAATTGCTTATCTTTGTAGTTAGACCCAAACCCGGGTAGTTCACTATATGTATACCCTCTATATCACGTGCGTTCAAGGCCCATTTATAAATATCCTTATATGTGAAAATTTCATTAATAAAACATAACCCTTTTCTATTCAATCTGTAAGTAACCCCTTTATTTGGGACCCTTCTGTATGTAAAAAATGTGTAAAAATGGTATACACATACATATATTTATGAATGACTTCCTCGGGGACCCAAACATTATTGAAAAAAAAACATACTCTTATGTACATTGACACAAATGTAGATTGAATTTGAAATCGTCACATGATCATCATGTTTACACAAACTAGAATGAAATGAACAACATACAAATACTCAAAAAGATAATTTTTAGAAAGATAATTCATTGTATTGAATATAGTCTATCTCACTGACTCAATACATTGAATGATTACATGGTTAATACATTGAATGAATAGAGTCTATCCCACTAACTCAATACTTTGAATGAATACATGGGTAATACATAGTAATTGTTATTTGATTGGCAAACTGAGATGTTCTATGAATCAATACATTGTGTGATATATGGGTAGTATAACACAAGAGTTATATGGATGGCGACCGAATGGGATGTAGATCCAAATAGGCCTAAGGGGTTGACACTAGAGAGTTTTCTGAACTTTGACCTCAAAAACACCCAATCCCTTTGGTATAAAAGGAGAACTCATCACAACAAATGGATTGCAAGTTACGTGTTGCTTCAGTTAAACCCTATGTTACACTTGCATGTTGGAAAAATATGTTATCTCAATAAAAATGAAAAATTACTACTTAGACACATGATTTATGGTAGTAAATATATAGAAAAAATTTACTTATAAAGAAATTTACAAAAAACAAGATGGATTATATGGTTTGAACACCGCAAGAACACTTGCTTATAGCTATGATAATCAAAACATATTGAAAATGATAGATATTGAAAAACATCAATTTTTCATAACCAAAAATATATAATAATTCATATGAATTTGGCAACACATAAGAAGAAAATTTTACTTGTAAATTGTTCTACAGAAAAGAAGAGAGAATCTTTGCGCTATCCTATGTTGATTATTGCAACAACAATCTATTCTAAAATTAAAACCAATACTAAATCCTATTGCACAGAGAGAGAGAGAGAGAGAGAGAGAGAGAGAGAGAGAGAGAGAGAGAGAGAGAGAGAGAGAGAGAGAGAGAGAGAGAGAGAGAGAGAGAGAGAGAGAGAGAGAGAGAAGCACTTATGCAACCTCACCCAAATTAATTTATGCAAGAAAATAATACCAAGAGTTAGCATTGTCATATATCTCTACTAAAGAATAGCGATTGATAGAAAATATTCAAAGACAAAGGTAGAAAGATGCATCTATAAAATATTGGTCAAAATGATCTTTGTAAGAAGACAACAACAAGAGGTAAAATAAACTCAAGATCTACAAAAAATAGAGGAAACACGCACACGCACACGCACACGCACACGCACACGCACACGCACACACACACACACACAAAAGATTACCTATGTCTCTCCTAAAAATGATCTTGTATGTCTCTCCTAAAAATGATCCCTACAAGAAGATAACAGTAAGAATTAGAACCAACATCAAGCAAACACTAAACTAGAGATAGAGAGAGAGAGAGAGAGAGAGAGAGAGAGAGAGAGAGAGAGAGAGAGAGAGAGAGAGAGAGAGAGAGAGAGAGAGAGAGCCTATGCCTCATGTTCAAAATGATCTTTGCAAGAAAACAACATCTATAGTCAAAATTTATATCAAAACCTACTGAAAAATAAGCACAAAAGAGAAAATGCAGAGAGACTAGCACTTGTATTTTGCCCAAAGTCTAGGGTTGTATGGAGAAGAAATTGTAGAGGTGAGCAAAGAGATGAAAATTGTAGAGGTAAGTAAAGAGATCAAAATTGTGATTACTCTCTTCAAAAAGCTTCAATGGCAATGAAAATTCACCAAAATGGACAAGAGACAAAAAGTGATATGCTACTCAAATTTTGGATCAAATTGATTTCATGAGAGAAAAAAACTAAAATTAAAAATTCTCCAAACAAGGAAAAAAAACTACGAGGTCAGAGAAACTCAAAATTTGTGCACTATTCATTCCCTTCTTTTTAAAATTTCATTATCCCCTTTTAAAATAAAAAATCAAAGATTTGAAAATTTAGGCTTCTATATATTCACACAATTAGAACACTAGCTCTCTAAGAAATCCAAGGTAATAGAAAAAAGTGTTGATGTTAAATCCTCCCATCATAGCTTAACATTTCAATACACAAAATTAAGAAGAATTTATAAGAATGAGTGAAAGCATAGAAAAAGCAAGAGAGTGTATGATACATGATTGGGTACAATCTTCCCCCATGCAGAGAGGGTCCTACTTAATGTATGCTCAATTAAGCCTTTAGGAATGTAATATATAATCCAAGTGCAATTTCAATGACAATACAGCTCACAAATAATAATCGACAAGTAGTATGCAATAGTGTAAAAAAAAACATCCATCCATGTGTCTCTAATAAGTAAATTTGATGATTCTAAAATATAATAAATGTGAGATAGTCCAAAATCAACTGCATGCTTAGCCAAGCACTGCAGATATAGTAGCACTTGTCTCTACATATCAACGAGTAGTTGACACACATTTGGAGTTCTACATCTTCACACACACACACACACACACACACACACACACACACACACACACACACACACACACACACACACACACACACACACACACACACACACACACACACACACACACACACACACACACACACACACACACACACACACACACACACACACACACACACACACACACACACACACACACACACACACACACACACACACACACACACACACACACACACACACACACACACACACACACACACACACACACACACACACTCTCTCTCTCTCTCTCTCTCTCTCTCTCTCTCTCTCTCTCTCTCTCTCTCTCTCTCTCTCTCTCTCTCTCTCTCTCTCTCTCTCTCTCTCTCTCTCTCTCTCAGATCAACATGGTATCATAGCCTTGTGTACAGCTCATATGCAAAAAAAATCTATGTATAGGCAAAACCTAAAATGATCATATCTTCCTCATATGGTATCTAATTTTAGTGATTTAAGAGTCATTTTAATATCTTTGCATTTAGAGCTAGTTATCACATTAGATTTATCAAAATTTACATGGTTTGCAATATGCGAGATTTGTTTTTCTCAAGTGTATTCTTTTTGCTTATTTTACTTTGGTTCATGCTTGCTTTTTTATATGTTTTGTGCTTGCATTTATCATATAACACTCTATTAGGGAATTTGGGAATTTTATACACTTTGGAAATTGTCAATATAGGTAATATTAACCACATGGTCAAATCTTGTTCCCTTGTGGGTGGAGTCAACCCCAAGTACTATATAGATTGCCTTCCCAAGTCCCACTTTCAAATGTGGGTTTAGATTTAGCCACATGGTCAAATCTTTACCTCTTATTTGAAAGTGGGACTTGTGAGATTCCCAAATTCCCTAATATGGTATTATATTATGATTGATAGATAGATAGAACTATTCATGTTAACATGTATATATGATTATTTATTAACCATCTTCCTAATTGATTATTTATTCATCATCTTCTTGATGTCTTCTGACATATGAAATCCGTGTGTAAGAAAAACCTCAAATAATCATCACTGCCTCACATAGTATTTGCTTTCAATGCTTCAAGAGTCGTATTTAATGTTTTGGGTATTTTGGAGTGCTCTCACATCAAATTTATCAAACTCTACATTGCAGTTTGCAATTTGCAAATATATTGATACTTTTTCTTAGGTGTATTCTTTCCACTTCTCATTTTCTAATTCATGCCTCCTTTTTATATGATTCATGTATTGTATCATAATTGATGGATATACATACCTATTCATGTTAACATGTATATATGATTGTTTATTGATCCTCTTCCTAATTGATTATTTATTCACCATCTTCTTGATGTCATCCACCCCTCTTTCTCTTTCTCTGTCCCTTTCCCTTTCTTTGTTTGCCTCCCCTCTCTCTCTCTCTCTCTCATTGTTTCTCTCTCTCTACCATCTCTCTACTTCTCTCCATTCCTTTTCTCTCCCCTTCTCTTTACCTTTATCTATTTTTATCTATCCTCATCACTATTTCTCTCCCCACTCCTCTTTCCCTCCCTTTCCCTTTATGTGTTTGCCTCCCTCCATCTCTCTTGGTCCATTCATTTTCTCTCTCTGTCTCTCTGTCTTTATCTATATCCCTCTCTATTTCTCTCCCTACCCCTCTTTCTCTCTCTCTTTCCCTTTTTTTATTTGAATCTCTTCATCCTTCTTTGTTTCTCTCTCCCTCTCCTTCTCTCTCTCATTGTTTCTTTCTCTCCCCTATATGCAATTACTCATCTTTATGTTCTTTATAGAGTAGCATTGTGAATTGTCTCTTATGACATTTTGCTTGCGTTGTTATAACATCATTATAAAATTTTATTAAGTTTCTAATGTTACAAGCTATGCTACTGATATCCAAACCAAAGTCAAAGATATATCAACGATATACATTTCTTAGAGATTTATATCCACTTCCATGAATACCTTTGTACATACTATTGCAAATTTAGGAGTGATGTAGCTCCTATAATGCCTTCATATAGGCTATTGTAAATTCAAGAGTGATGTAGCTCCTTTAAAAATTGTAAATCTATATCTAAAATTTTAATACAACAGGTAGGTATATAGAGCTATGGGTTTTTCCCTTCAACCCACAATGGTTTTCTCATGTGATTTTTTCATCCAGAGTTAGGGACCTCATTTGAGCAGGGGTATTGTACTATATAGTATAGCATCCTAATCCCTTGCATATAATCCTATCTCATGTGCTCAATTGTTGGCATATTTTTGGGGTTCTACATCTCATCTCATCTCATCTCTCTCTCTCTCTCTCTCTCTCTCTCTCTCTCTCTCTCTCTCTCTCTCTCTCTCTCTCTCTCTCTCTCTCTCTCTCTCTCTCTCTCTCTCTCTCTCTCTCTCATCTTCTTTGTGTAGATAAGCAATACCACTATCTATCCATATCTAATAATCCAAATTCTTTAATATCTAGTCAAAAATTTTACACTAGAGCTTCCAATATATGAGCATTGTAAAGTGTAAGCTTTCCCCTAGTCTAACAGATGCTACAATCATGTTCATATGTGTATGTGGTGAGAGGATATGGAAAACTTTCAACGGTTAGAAGAGTTATTCGTAGGTAGAAATATTGAGTAGTCCTAGTAGCTCACCAATAGTGAAGAATTGCATGTGGAAGGCTATGAACCAATTTTTAAAAATTGTAGGTAAAAATTCTCACATTATAACCATAGAATGAAGCCTATCTTTTTGATAATAGGTAAAACTATGTGAAAAGATAAATATTTCTATTGCACTTTTTGATGGAAATGGCTGCATATTGTGTGTATCTAGTCTTAGGAGCTTAGAGGTTACCATCGAAAAGCTACATGAAACAAAGAGCATCAAAAGTTAACATTGGCTCCTGCAAAGATAATTAACCATTTTAAAACCATGCAATAAATGTGAGAAAAACTCATATAGATAAGATTCTCAATAGCCTAAAAATTTTTTTAACCTAAAAGAAAAAAATTGTGAAGCCTTAATTGAAATTCACTAAACATTTGTGAAGCCTCAACCCAAATTCACTAACATTTGGCAAAAATCATGCATTATTAAAATTTCCTCCACAATTTATGTGAACAAAGTAACTTTTGTGATTAAGAAACTACACTTTAAACCCTTTGTACAACACCCTTTAAAAGTATAGTGGTCTAATAAGATCATATTTGCAAACAGATAATTATTTCTAGTACAAAATGAATAGGAGGGATTGCACCATTGTGAGTTTATTCTCATCACATCTAAAAAAGCTTTAATTTGTTGGCTGATATGTTTTCTTAGATGTGAATTTATCACCGCCATTGTTTGCATCCATGAGATGAAATGATTCCCTTTTATTGGCTTATCATAGGCCATTGCCTTCACATGCATTTGTCATTAAGGAAATAATGTAAATTTTTGCATAACTATGCTTATAGGTGAGACCATAGCATTTTCTTGGGAATCTCAAAATTTTTATAAATGTAAAATATTTTCTCATGGAAACATGAGCAAAAAGTTTGGTTTGTTATCTATCTTTCTTCCCCTCCCTCATCTTCACTTTCGACCATCTCAATTGTCAATAAGAAAGCTCATTATTTTAGAGATTCTTGAGAGTTAATTTATACTCTTCCTCCTCAACAATGATGATCAAAGCACACTTACATAAAGGATATTGCATACATGAGATTTTTTGCAATGACGATAATGGGGTGTGTGTGTTGTTTCTTTGGTTGGGGGTGGGGGGGACTTGCATACACATATGTGCATGTGCATATGCACATGTGTAAGTGTGCATTCACCTTACCAAAGAAATAGGTTAACTTAGAATTATGAAATAAATTTTCCCACTAAATCAATGCTTAATCTAAAATAAACTTTTAGAATAACAACATTGCTATAACAATGAATAAGAACTTTTGTACAATAAATAATAACATTGTTATGCCCATGAACCATGGAGAAATTTGGAACTAGTAATTAAAAAAGAAAAGAAGGGGCATATGTGTGTATTGTCACAAACACAAAAATAACTTCCTTTTCTCTTTTCCCTTATTTAGATTAACAAGCTTAGAAGCTTTTTTCAAAAAAAAGTGTTAGCAACAATTTTCATGTTTGTAACTAATATTTTATTGAATCCTGAAATGCTGTGTATCTCCCATGTCTCCTTGCTTATGGAGTCATACCCCGATTAACTAGTCTTGGTGTCAACCATGCAAGTCTAACATAATTAGCTATGACTACTCCTAAAAGGAAATGATGAATAGATTGTGATGTGCATTAGTATAATAGCTTCAATGATGTAAGAGAAGGTTCATTTTGTTTGACTTGGTGAAAAGTTGAAATTTTAAAAAAGAAAAAAGTGTTAGCTAGGTTGCTAATTCATTATTTTTCAACTTAGTTCAAGGTATCATCATGTAGTAATCTTGGAGAATCTTTGTGGTAATGTCATACACAATCATATTTAAGTCACGCCAACTAATGTAAAGTTTAGATTTATGTACAACTACATCACATGCTTAAAGTTTATGCCATCTTTTCAATGTCACCTTGACTTTGAAGATGGTTGGATAGCTAGGATTTAATACTCAAACTCTCATGAAAAAATCCCATTCTTGAGAACATAATTTCTTCTAAGCAATAAATAAAGTCTTTACATCAAACAATGCCATAGTTGAAACAAGAGATTGATATGTAGAGAATTGACACATGAACATTGACATTTAACAAAAAGGAAACTATGATTGAACTCTTAAGAAAATGAAGGAATTTTAGGAGCCACTATCTAAATGCTTTGATTAGTGGATGGATTCATGCAAAAGTCCACATGCCCAACCAAATAGAGAAATGGACCCTTACATAATGAGATTCCAAGCCTATTTTGACAATTTTTGAGCTCTCAAGATAAGGGATTCCCCCACCAACCCCAAAAAGAGATATTGAGTCAAGTTCGTTACATAGAAAGCCAATCGTTAAATAGTTTGCACCTTCCCTTACTTGTAAATGAAACATTCTAGTTTTTATTTGAAATGTCATAGCCATGTTCTAGACACTCCTCAATTTTAATGTATGGTATCATATATATATGTATATATGTATAAATATATATATATATATGTATATATATCTGTGTGTCTCTGTGACAAAGAAACTAAGTAGTATCTCATTTTCGCACTCAAATTCAATAATTAAGTATCAATTCTTTGTATATTTAACAAAATTTATGTTTCTTTTGAAATTAACGCCTTGCTAATAACCATCTCCATTTGTGGTGATTCCCTCAATATTAGATCATTTGCAAGTTAAAAAATATTTTCTTCTGTCAATACATGCTAACAAAGTGCCTGCAATAATGTATACTAAGACAAATCTAGTGAAATTTGTGATTCTATTACCTTAACCACTTCTAACACATTCTTGACATATTAGAATATATAAGTCAAGTTCTAGTTCAAATGAACAATCTTATTAGGGATATGTACTTTGTAAGGATTTATTGAGATGTTTAAAATGGAGATAAATGTTCCCAAGGTGATGGGCTAGTAGTTAGCCCTTGGGTTCATAATCATAAGGTTATGGGTTCAAGTCTTTATGGGTGCATCACTTGGTTAGACACTGATGTGCACATGGCATGTGCATGTAATTTTGGTCTATTGCATTGTTGATGGTTCTTCTCCTTGATAGGGTCACTGAGGAGGAGGATGCTAATGTGATGAAGCGCGATTGTCCATTTGACTTGCAAGCTATCGTATTTTATCAACTAATATTTGGGGAGGAGGTGCTCCGCTTTGTGGGCATTTGATTGTGTGTCTTTATAAAAAAATTTGCAGATATAAAGGATTTCCTTTTCTCAAAAGTTGTATTTTCAGCTATGTGTAAATTATGAAAAAAGTGTTGCTCCATATTGATTAGAGTTTTTAATTTTTAAAATTTATAGAAGTAAAGCATCTTGGCTTAAAACAAACACTTAAGGTAAGAAGTCAAGTTGAAGTGAAATATCTTTTAAAGTTTACAAAAAGAAAGCATCTTAGTTTAAAACAGACATCTAAGATGAAGAGTTTGACAAGGGCATGCTATTGAATATTAAGTTTAGGCCAAACATGTGGGACATAAAGGACCATTGGCACACTTGTCAACAATACTTGCCAATGTCATAATATAAGTAATGAAGAGCCAAGCACATCATTTCTATTGAATAATAGTCTCAACGTCTCTAACACTCAAGAGTCTAATGAAAAGGCCAGTAACGAGCCAATGTTGTGTGATGTATAAATTAACCATGTATGAAGTAAGTAGTTATGATGTGAGCTTGATAGATTAGGATTTTTCTAAGCTTATAATTAAGTTGTTTTATTATGGTTTTAAAAGAGCATAACATCCTTGTAGGTTTTTCTAAAGGTTGTCTAAATTCCCCTTTGTTTTAAAGGATTTCTATGCCCATTTTTTAAATCTCTAGAGAGGTTCAAATTTATGCATATATTGAATTTAAGTCTCTATTATAGCCTAGTGATTGTAGATTATGGCCAAAAGCATTGGCTTTGGAAATTGTCTACAATGGAATTCCAGTAATTGTTTTTGACATAAATCTCTTTACACTATTCTATTTTTGGGACATTATATTGTTTTTAGGATGCTACAATCTCCCTTGGGACATGGTCATGTCCTAAAAATTGATGAGTATGCCTTACATGTTTCACATGTGAATAGAAGAAAACCTTTTTCCTTAGCTCACATAAGAGTTGTAAAAGAAGTGACAAATCGACCAAAATAACTTTCAAACTTTTTTTGCAAACATCTAAGATTAACTTTAGGAGGCAACCCTTAATGGCCAAGGGGCTCATGGTAAACCCAATAAATTGAAGATTTAAACAATATGTGAATTTTCTTATCTTGATTAACAATGATTGAGAAAGGGAGAATTCATGAATGAGCATGTTTTCAAATTTTTTTTGCAAACATCTAAGATTAACTTTAGGAGGCAACCCTTAATGGCCAAGGGGCTCATGGTAAACCCAATAAATTGAAGATTTAAACAATATGTGAATTTTCTTATCTTGATTAACAATGATTGAGAAAGGGAGAATTCATGAATGAGCATGTTCAACTTCTAGAAGAAACTCCAAGTGAGTTGGTTCTCTCTAGTAAGTGTGGATTGAATTTTCAATAGGTTTCGAACACCCCCTCTCAAGCTACACCTTGATTGAGGTCCTAGTGCCACTCAAGCTCACCAACTTGAGGTTTGTTACCACACTAGAAACTATGTGGGGAGTGCTACAAAAAAAAAAGAAATAGAAGAATATATGGCATCATAATTTGATATAGCTGCGCCATCACCTTTCCACTTTATAGAACTTTATTAGTTCCCAAAAGTGTATTTATCTTCATTGGACATCATTTAGTGTTTATTTAAAATTTATTAATATTAGTTATTAGTTAGAGATCTTGAGAGATGGGATAATCATTTGTGCCATTCACATAGGTATCATGAACTAACAACTTCCTAACCCTTAGATATGTAGGTAGGTTTTTATGGGGATGCTCACATAAAAGGGTTTTTAGTTTTTAGCTCACTTGTTTGACCAAAAATTAAAAAAAATTTCAAGGTCACATGAACTAGTTTTTGATTTTAGGTTCAAAATCCTAGATTGAGGATCCAAGAATATATATCATATATCAAGTTATACAACTCTTGTCCAATGAAGGATACATAGCTGATACGCAATATAGTAGTTCTCAATAATGCTTCCTCCATGAAATGCCTATAGCAATGATTGCACTTTTTTGAAATAGTAAAATTAATGGCCTAATCGATAGAGCAGTTTTTTGAGATGTCGTGAAGGTACTTGTTAACTATAGTGAGGTGTGTTACCTAAAATACTCACTCGATTAACCTATCACTACATTTTGTGGGACTATTATTTTGTTAAAACATTGTGTGTAGGTATAATCTAACATTTGGGTTAGTTGGATACACTATTAAGCTCTAATGGGCTACAATAATTATAGATATGTTACGAAACAGAACATGTGGCAAATCTAGCAAATCAAATCTCATTCATAAACAACTTTATGACACACATAATAGAACATAGTGGAAAAATCTAACAAATCAAATATCTCAACTATTAAATACAAACAACATTATAATACATGAGAGGATTTGAATAACTCAATAGATTGAGAAGGACAAGAGAAAAACACACGGTTGGGCCCAACCTCCCCCATGGCAAAAGACATGGTTTTCCATCCTTAATTATATATTATAGTTTTTCATTGATATTTACATTCATATCTTATATATAATTACAAAGAAAGTACAAATATCAATTGAAATACAGAGTTTTAAGAGTCAAGAGGTATCTTGTAACATGCTACAATTGCTGCAAAAAATTATGTGCTCTGAATCTTGATGTTTTGATATCACCATCGTGTCTAGAGCATACCAAAATCCCCAAAATGACTCTTGAAACTCTGAATTCCGATTTCGGATGAGGGACAAATGAAAAAAACTCAGTTTTCACATTGTTCTCCTGTTTTGCGTGTGATTTTGTTGCTTTTATAAAGAAAGCTAGAAAAGCCTTCTAAAACTTAACCACATTAAGAAAATAGTAAGGTATTTCATAAAGAAAGCTTATTTTAATAAAATCATATCTTAAATCTTATATTCTAAAATAATCTATATTAAAAATAAATAAATTAATAGTACTAAGAACAATGATCTAATTATTACTAAAGAAATTTATAACTTACAAATAGAGTAATAATTTTAATAATACAATATCATATAAATACATAATATTATATATTATACTTAAGATAACTAATCATAATTATAAAATTTATGCTTGGACTTACACTAACGCCTAGTAGTACCCAAAGCCACCGCTACCTGCTCTACATATCAACTGAAGCATTCACAATTATTTATAAATAAAATAAATAAACAATAGCGAATACGTAGCAAGTTTCAGCTACAAATAAGTAAAATAGATTAGAACACTGTCCTAACCTTAATTTAATTCAAGTACGCACTCTAAACTCATAAATGTCCATTAATTTGATATGTATTTTGCCGAATCATCCGCTGTGGAATCACCCACGTGCACATTCAATTAATCTGACACCTGAAAAGGACATGTGTCCTCGTCAACTTCTCGCATAAGGAATCCACCTTGTGTACGAGCCCCGACAAATAAATATAATCACGGAATCCACTGTGGAATATGCCTCCTAGCATCAAGATCACTAAGTTAACTTTTGACTAGAGCATTGAAACTAACTAAAATTCATGTCATTAAAATAAATTTAACATGTATCAATATTGACACATTATATGTGTGTGTGTGTGTGTATACATACATACATACATACATACATACATACATATACATATACATATACATATACATATACATATACATATACATATACATATACATATACATATACATATACATATACATATACATATACATATACATATACATATGCATATGCATATGCATGTGCATGTGCATGTGCATGTGCATGTGCATGTGCACACACACACACACACACACACACACACACACACACACACACACACACACACACACACACACACACACACACACACACACACACATGTACATGTATATGTACACAAAGAGAGAGAGAGAGAGAGAGAGAGAGAGAGAGAGAGAGAGAGAGAGAGAGAGAGAGAGAGAGAGAATGCTTAAGATGTGGTGTACAAGGGTAGTATGGGATGGGCAAAGGAGGAAGGGACTTACTTTGAGGGACCATATAGCTATAGCTCGCTATGTGTTGTGCTCTTCCCAAACATGGAATGGATTCTCAATTTGCACCTTATTAAAAAATGGGGTTATTGTAGAGCCGTGGACACAAAACAACATTATTTTTAATTTGAAACTTTGCTCAAAGCATATACTCAATATTGCAAATATCTCAATACTCAGGCCATTTGTGTTGCTTGAGGCAAGAGTGGTCCTTCCATCTAGATACACATGTGAGATATTGTCATATGTCGTGTGTGTTGTGTATCTTCGGGTATTTCATCTATTCTTGGCTAAGAGTAGCACTTGTATATAGCTTAAGGATCATTTGTATTAGTGGATAAGAAGCAAAAGAGAAGAAAAAGCTTCTCATTCATGGTCCCTCACTCTTTCACTCTCTTGCAAGGTCTCAAATAGATATGGATGCCATGAAATACCCACGTGTTGCGGACGAGGGGAAGCAAAAGAAAAGGAGATGAAAGGAATGCAAAAGAGGGCTCCATTATCCAAGTCCCTCACACTATCTTACTCTATCCATCTCACTTTAATGTGTAAAATTGACTGGAGAACTGATTCTTACATGTGGAAATTATTCAGGATTTTCTCTTCCTTCTTGCTTCCACCATAGATCACATACATAAGGGTTAGGGTTAGTATTTCCCACATAAAGTTGGGCAAACCACCCTTTTTTGTGGCTATTGGCTAGTCCTTCTCTCAATTATGCATACCTCAACCCTTAATGTTGGTCTAAGTTAAAGAGAATAGAGGTATTTTGCAACCCTCACATCTGTTGTAACTTCATGATATATTATAACTTTCATAAGAATGAACTTGGCATTTGCTAAACGTTTGCAAGAAGATAATGGTTTCTCATTCGCTCATTCACAAATAAAACAAGATTAAATTACAATTGCATGTTCTAGATGAGCGGTGGTTGGATTAATACAATGAAGTCCAAAAAGTGGAAAATCCATTTTAAAAATAATTTCTAACACTTGATTTTTCATCCTTCAATACCTCCTAATGCTAACACATTTAGATTATTCATGCCTAAGGGCAAAAAATCATCCTTGTCACCAATCATCATAGCTAATCCATGTGACAGTCTCCTATTCCTAGTGTCAATTTAGGGATTCCAAAAATTTTACTTACGTGCTTCTTCCATGTAATTAAGAAGACTCATAATGTGATTCTAATGATGTTATGTATGTTGTGGATGAATGTATATTATGTAACATAGTTAAAGAATTGAATAGAAAAATGATATATAGTCAAATTTTGTTTGGCAAAGTCTTGCAAGCTTGACTAATTAGTGTGGAACCTCTTGAGATGAAGACTTGACATGCTAATGATGTCATAAAAATACTAGATCTCCAACTATAGTAGGTTAGTTTTAAACATGTTTAAGAAAGTAAACTCAATTATAAATGTTGTAAGTTGAATTTATAAGAAACCTTAATTTAGCCATACAACCATGCTTTTAGGAGTTTGTAACTAGCCTACCCCGTTTGGATAGGTTTATAATAACCTTTGTAGAGCACTAGTTGTTTCAAATATATTTCATACATAATATGAAAAGATTGAACGATTGAGGTACTACTTGTTATTTTGAGTTCTCAACAAGACAAGTCATCCACAAAGAGAAAATCAAAATGTATACAACTTAGTCAATCTGAATCGACTAAGAAGCCACGATGGCTTATTGATAATTCCAAGAGGATTGTCATTATGGAATGTAAAAAATATAATTGAATATGTGCTTTCACTTGGAGTTACATGGAGTAGTAAGAACTTAGAAGTTGCTTCATGGTGTACAAAGGTCATGTTGAGATATCGGAAGGTTATTGATATATCAAGGTGCTTTGCAACCTGATTTTGCTTTTGCAAAAATTCTAGGGCATCATTCAAATATTGGAAGGTTATCACTATATCAAGGTTTGTTACAACTTGGATTTGGTTTTCTAGATAATCTAGGGTGATACCATGTTGAGCTCTTCCTAGACTTTGTGCAAGTTTTGAAAACAAAATGAACGTGCCACACTTTTAGCTCCTTACCTACTAACTAGAAATGTGGCTACCTTTCCTTAACTCTTGAAAGTCTAGTTAATCTTTATGATAAGGCTTGAAATTAGAAAGATGCCTCAAGGGATGTATCCAAGGTTTGGACTCATACACCCATGTACACATTGGACATCAAACCACTTCGGCTACAACCCCATTGATGAGATACCAGACTCGTCAAGATGTATCCAAGGTTTGGACTCACATAGGCATGTACATGGTGGACATCAAACCATTGGGGCTACAACCCCATTGGTGACATAGGAGACTCTTCAAGGTCTAATAATAGTATGTCTTCAAGGTCTGCTAAGGAGCTTTGAGTTAGGCAGAAAGCACCACCCTAGGTAGGAATGTTGAAATACATACGTCACTATGGAACAAGAACGATTATTATCCGAATATAGGGACTCTACCAGCTGGCTAGCAACGCTTAAGGAGAGCGCCTTCGATGGTGACGCCGGGGCCAAAGGCGACGGCGATCCCCCAGTCGCATCCTGGCTGGACGTCGGAGGGGGAGTTGCTGCGACGGAGCTCGTCGAGGACGAAGAGCACGGTCGAGGCCGAGATGTTGCCGTAGTTCTTGAGGATGTGGCGGCTGGCGGCCAGCTTCTCCGGGGAGAGCTGCAGGGCTCCCTCGACGGCGTTGAGGATGGCGGGCCCGCCGGAGTGGACGGCCCAGAAGACATCATTGTAGGACACCGGGGCGCCGGCGTGGTCGAGCGCCGTCCGGCAGAAGCTGCCGACGTTCTCGGAGACCAGGGACGGCAGGGTGCGGTCGAGGTAGAATTGCAGGCCGTCAAGCTTCAGGGTCCCTTCGATGATCTTCTCCGAGTCGGGGGCGAGTACCGCCCCGGCCCAGCGGATCTGATACAACGGCTGCTCGACCGGAGGCTGCGGGCGGGCGCCCACCACGACGGCAGACGCCCCGTCGCCGAACAGGGCCGTGCCCACCAGGTCGTAGGGGTACTTCTCGTTGGGCGCCCGGAAGGTCGGCGCCGCCATCTCGCTGCAGCAGATGAGGACACGTGCCCCCGGGTTGTTCTCGGCCAGGTCCTTGGCGACCCGCAGGGCCGTCACCCCGGCGTAGCAGCCGAGCATGTAGAGCATGACCCGGTTCACGTCGGGGCGCAGGCCCAGGGACTTGGTGAGAGCGACGTCCGCCCCCGGGATGGCGATGCCCGTCAGGGTAGCCACCACCAGGTGGGTGATGTCCGACGGGGGGCGGCCCCACTCCCGGATGGCCTCCAGCGCCGCCTCGTGGGCCAGCTTCGGCACCTCCCGCGCGAAGATGGAGTTGCGCTGCTCCAGGCTGGGCTGTCCGGGCGTGTAAAACTCCGGGTGCTCCCTCAGGAACTCCTCCGTCAGGATAGAGTACCGCGTCTCGATCCCCGAACGGTCACCTGTGCGATCAGACAATTAACTATGGTTAGTTCCCCATTGATTATGGTAACCTTAGAGCGGTCTCTCTACGTCAACCCTAATAATACCATATACCACCCCTTACATATGCGCTGCATCTTTTTCTTGAGCTCCTCCTTGTGGCCGCAGTTGGTCACGTCGAAGTACCAGTCCGTGTACGTGGCCTGGTCGATCCGGTGCGGCGGGGTGGCGCGGCCCATGGCTAGGATCGACGCGTGATGGTGGACCTCAGGATCCTGTACTGCTGCTACTACTGATGGGTCATGGTTAGGGAAGGTGTGCGGGGCTGAGCGCAGGGGGGGAGACGGGGATTGAAACCAGGCCGGGTCCCTTGGGTGGGGCGTTGATCCATTCGACTGGACCTCCGCGTGCACCCGCTCACGCCGGCCCTGAGCTGCTCCCTCCAGTTCCAGAAACATAATTGCTGCTTCTGCCTCTGAGAGAGAGAGAGAGAGAGAGAGGGAGGGAGGGAGGGAGGGAGGGAGGGAGGGAGGGAGTGTGTGTGTGTGCGCGTGCGCGGGCTAGCTTGTGGGCGCGATTGCTGTCCGGCTATGGAAGATGCCGGGCTGGCAGCTGCTTTTATATGCATTATACAGCCGGTATTATGCAGTCTATCGCGGACTGGTCGTTGGTCCAGGATCCTATTTCAACGGGAGATATAGACGAGGATATATCGAGAAGCCTAGAAGGTGTACGCGACTATTGATATGCCTACTTATCTCATCAAGAGATGACGCATCAACTTTCGAGGGGGAAAAAGCATTTTTCCCAAAGTCGCCACTAGAGTAAGACCCTTGGGGGGCCAACCATAGAACACCCACTGAAAAAGATGTATTTTTGGGGGCCATTCACACGTTGTGCATTCTTTAAAATTCTCAATATATGAGCATTAAGGGGACGCTTCATACCAAGAAGACACAAGTGAGTTTAATATTGAATTTTTAAAAATTTTACCAAGGTAGTGGTAGAGTTGTGAGCTAGCAATTTGACACTTTCTAGCAAATTAACAAGTAACACCTAAGCAGAATTCTAAGCATATTCATTTTCTTTGTTACATTACTAGCCCTAAGGTGTTTGCCTTTTGGTAGCCATTTCATAACTAGCCCTTTTACCCTATATAATCGAGTATTTGAGCTACTTACTAAGTTAAAATTTCCCACTCTACAATTGAGTACTTGGTTATCTTACTAAGTTAAAATTTGACCTTGAAAGCCAAGGACCAATCTAACACTTTAGCGTTTGTATTTTAAGTCAAGAAGTTTGCACAAAACTTGGGATATATGAGCACTATTTCAAAGCCTTATGAGCTTTCTCGTAGTCTTAGGGATGTTATACACACATATAGTTGTGTATGTGTTAAGAGAATGTTTGAATGGTTAGGAGAGCTATTCATATAGGCAATATTGTTCCTTAAAGCATAACTCACTATAAATTATGTTGTCCTCCATTTAAATGTTAATTTATGAGAGCAAAGTAACTTTTTTGATTTACACTGCACTATGAATCCTTTGGACATTACAAATTACAAGAATTAGTGTTCTAGTAAGCTGTCATTTGCAAAACAAATTGAATACACATCATCATCACTAATACAAAATGGATAGAAAGATGGCGTCATTTTGATGTGGATTCACAAAAGCCCTTAACACATCACAAGCTGCTAGATATTTTGTAAAACTCCAAGAAAACTATAAATTCCCTTTATTGGCTTGTTGTAGGCAATTGCTTCACTTGCTAGCAAGAGGGGTGTTTCATTAAGAGAAGAATCTTTTTTCTTTCTTATATTTGCCTATAGGCGAGGCTATACTATTTTCTTGGGAACTTCAAAATTTCTATAAATGTAAGTTAATATTTTTCTCATGGAGACATTAAAAGAAACATTTATTTGGTTTCCTATTCTTCCTTTCAGTAATTTATCTTTGCTTTTAACCCCAATTTTTGTTATTAAGAAAGCTCATCATGTTAGAGATTCTTAAAAGTTAAATTTCTCCTCTTTCTCTTCACCTTCTCTATCTTGCCCTTCAATAAAGTTCATTAAAGTACAATATATATATGATCTTGCATACATTGGCTTCTTTTGCAATGCCTATAATGAAGTGTATGTTGTGTGTGTGTGTGTGTGTGTGTGTGTTACCAAAGATAGATTTTCCTATTACAATGATGGTTTGTTTGTTATAGCCTAGTTAGGTTTTTAATAAAAACATTGTTATAATCATGAATAATAATTTTGGTCACAACATATAGTAGCAAGATAGTAGCATTATTAAGCCCATGAACCATGGAAAAATTTGCAACCACTGACTAAAAAGAAAAGGGTGTGTGTGTATGTGAGTTGGCCCCCACACAAATAGTTTCCTTTTCTCTTTCCTCCTCTTTAGATAAACAAGCTTAGAAGCTCATTTTAAATATAAGTGTGAGAAAAAATGTTGACAGTTGGTTTGCAACCATTATTTTATGGAATCTGAATATCTCATGATCTCCCATGTCTCCTTGCTTGACATATCCTAGTTGACTAGTCTTGATGTCAAACATGCAACTAAAGAAACTAGGCATAACTACTACTAAAGGCAAGTGACAAATTAGATTGTGATGTGCAATAATATAGTGGCTATCATTTGAAGTATGATAAGGTTCAATTTGTTCAGTTTGGTGCTATGTATAAAAAGTTGAAAGTTTTTAAATAAAATAGTATTGGCTAGGTTTCAATCTCCCTCTTTTTCAATGTGGTTCAAGACCTCTTCAAGACATCATCATGCAATAATCTTGGAGATTCTTTACAATTGTGTTATATGCAAACATATTTAAATTGTGATAATTAACTTAAAGTTTAGCTTTATGCACAGTTGCATCGCGTGCTTATATGTAACCCATCCTTTCAATGTCACCTTGATTGTAAAGATGATTGATTAGATGGGATTTAAAATTCAATCCCTTAAGAATAACTCATTATAGAATTCCACTCTCCATACATGATGGCTTCCAAATGATAAGTAAAGTCTTTACATCAAACTATGCCATAATTTAAATGGTAGATGATGTGTTGCAAGCTCGCAAATTGACATTTGAGGAAGGGACTGAGCAAACATTGACATTCAGTAAAAAGGAAAACTATGATTTAACTCTCAAGAAAATCAAGGAACTTTAGGAGCCATATTTTGGAAACCTTGATTAATAGATGGGTAAGAAAAAGTCAATGTGGCCAACCAAATAGAGGAATGGAAAATACATAATGAGATTCCATACCACTTTTTTTACAAATTGTGAGCTCTCAAGGTAATGACTCCATCACAAAGAGATGACATTGAGTCAAGTTCTTATAGTTGTGATAACCAACCTTTGTAACTTCCCTTGTAAAAGATACATTGTAGTTTTTATTTGAAATTCCAAAGGTCATGTTCTAGACTTTCCTCAATTTTAATGTATATTGATGATCTCTCTCTCTCTCTCTCTCTCTCTCTCTCTCTCTCTCTCTCTCTCTCTCTCTCTCTCTCTCTCTCTCTCTCTCTCTCTCTCTCTCTCTCTCTCTCCATTCCACCTTTAACCTTGTTGTATAAGCCCTATTTTTTGAAGCTAAAGAAACTAAATAACATTTCTCTTTCACACTAGAAGTGAATACTTGAGTATGAATGCTTTGTATGTTTAATGATATCATAAAGCTATATATCTTTTGAAATAATTACGAGCTTGTTAAGAATAGTCTTCATTTGCAATGTTTCCCTCATATTTGATGAATATTTGCAAGTTAAGATCTATTTTCTTCCCTCAATACATGATACCAAAGCACTTATGACATGTGCATTAAGACATCCAGTAGAGTTTTTGATTCTATGAGTAGTTAAAGCATTTCTAACACATTCTTCAAATATAGGAATATATCACTCATGTTCTAGTTCAAATGAACAATCTAATTTGAGTCATGTGACTTAAGGTGTATTTATATGTTTACTATGGGAGATATCAAGCTCCAAAGGTGATGGGATAGCAATTTAAATTAGCCTTAAGATAATTACAATAATAAGACTATGAGTTTGGGTGCATTACTTAGTTAATGGACACCCCCAGGGAAGGCAATCATAAATATATGTATGTATCGTGTGGGTTCAATGTAAGGGATTTTTAAAATACCATTTTTACATATTTTTTACATACAAAAGGGTCCTATATAAAGGGGTTACTTACAAATTGAATAGAAAAGGGTTATCTTTTATTGAGGGAAAATTCACAGATACCCTCTTGAACACTTGATCCACTAGCCTCTGTTGTTCATTTGATATGAAATCTATCTTCTCTATACACAAGAGAAAGGCCAACATGGCTCCTATTCGCTCTCTCACCTAATCTTTGAAGGAGAGGTCCTCCCTCGTGGACATTAGACAATGTGGGCCGCCTTTATACAAAAAAGAGGAGACATGTCAAGGAGTTCTATTCTCAAATATTTCTATTTATGTTTCAAGTCGTATGTAAATTTTACAAAAATTATTCCTTCATATTGATTACGCCAAGTTGGAGTTTTTTATCATTTGAATTTTATTATAAGAAAGCATCTTAGCTCAAAACAAAAGCCTCGGGTAAGAATTCAAGTTGGAGAATAATATCTTTTGAAATTTACAATAAGAAAGCATGTTATTCCAAAGTGAAGAGTTTGAGAGAGGCATGTTATGAAGGTTTACTTTTAAGACAAAGATGTGGGACAAAAAGGATAATCTACACACTTCAACAATGCTAATGTCCACATATAAGTAATGAAGATGCAACCACATCATTTTTATTGAATAGTAGCCTCAATCTCTCCAACACTCAAGAGTCCAATGAATAATAGTCTCAAAATTTTCAACACTCAAGAGTCCAATGCCAAGGTCACTAATAAGCTGATGTTGTTGCATGTATAAAGTGAATAGTCACGTCATTGATTTGAGCTTGATAGATTAGGCTTTTTATAAGCTTATAACTAAGTTGTTTTTTATTATAGTTTTAGATTAACATCCCATCCTTGTAGGCTTCTTCTAAAGGTTGTATGAATTCCTATTACTTTGAAAGGATTTGTATGGGAAATTTTTGTAATGTCTACAATGAGTTCAAGTTTATGCATATGTTGAATTTAGGTCTATATTAGCCTATTGATTGTAGCTGATGGTCCAAAGCATTGGCTCTAAAAAATGTATACAATGGCATTCCATTAGTTGTTTTGGGCATTAATTTCTTTCATACTTATATTTTATAATAATATAATGCTTTGTTCAAAATTATGGCTATATTGAGAAATGTCATTTATTTCAAATGCTTCATTTGATTCTTGTTTTATGTTTTCTACATTGTCTACAAGTTGCATCTAAAATGCAAAAGTAGTCATTTGAGTAGATATGAGACTCCATTCTTTGATTGTAATAGCATATATTAAACATAACCCTAACATGTGATTATATGAGTATTATGTGGGATAAAGTGTTGAAAAGGGAGTTGTGAAATTGAGGAGATTATCAAGAGTGTGTATTTTACAATTGGTTTCTTCTTAGATTTCCCTAAAGATTATTGAGCATGAAACATGGATATAATGTTGTAAGCTAGTTCGAGACACTAAAAGGCTCCTAGAACTATCTTATGAGTTCTCAAATCTTGTAAGCGACATGAAAATCTATGAGATAAACTTGCATACAATGAAAATGTTCTATAGATATTCCTAATTCAAGGAAAACCAACCATATATTGACCTAAAGGTAAAATTTTGATATATATGCTAATGGTTACACTAGTATTCATGATAATAAATTGAGATCAAGATTGAAGCTCACAACATACAATTATGGATCAATGGAGACATAAAGAATATATGTTTCAAATCGAGTAAATTTTCACTTTTTTCAAATGATAGATGATGATTCTCCAAAGTAGAAGTCTTGATAGAGGAGTCATAACTTGAGCATAGCTCATGAGTAGTATTATTTTCATTCATTTTAAACTTAGGATATTATTATGTCCACACTACTATAAACATCATGAATTCTCTTGTAACTTATGTACATGATCTTTACTTTGTGTTTCTAAATTTTCACAAATGTAAATATTATAATTATTGACTTATACAAAAAGGTTTATGATGTTTACACTTTGAGCATCAACACACAAAGATATTAATTACATATAATTATTCAAGCTTCTACAACATCCATTCATATAGAGAACACCAAATTTTTATTAGAGTTTTATGATTATGTGTATAGTAATACTATGGCCCTCTTTATTTATGGTAACTCCTAGAACTTAATATTATGTATGTGGACAAACAAGGACCTAGGAAATATATCATGGATAATAAATGCTTCTTGACTTGACACTCAACACCCCCCAGCTTCAAATTAAAACCTTGACTTGGAAGAATGTGCTAAATTTTCACACAAGCTTAACCATAAAACCTCATTCTTTGTAATCTACTTCATTGAACTCTTAAGAAAATCCTTCACAAAATCTAGACTAATTGCTCAAAGAAATTAGCTATTGCAACAACATGATTTTCAATTTCAAGTACTCAAAAATTAAAGAATTAATGGATCTTCCTTGAATCAAGAAAATATACTTACTACAACAAAATCCCTAGCCAATTCTTAAGGGAAAAGCACTCATTGTATCAAGAATTAGTAGTCATCACCACACCACCACATCCAAAAGAAAACTCATTTTCCTTGCTTTACGACCATATGGAGTTGCACTCAACCTAAGAACTAAAATCAAGGTATCCATAAAATCTTTTCCAAACGTAAATGTTAGTAGCTTAAAAACTATAATTTTCCACACAAATATAGCTTCTTCAAAATCATGAAGAAGCCATTTCAAAAAAATTGATAGGAACTTCAAAAATTTCAATAAGCATCTAAGGTTCACTTGGAAAGGCAACCAAGGATTGGGAAGGGCACACAAACCCAACAATACTCTCAAAATTAAGGATGTCCAAAATTTGTGATTTTTCCAAGTTTGAATAGAAGTGGATGATAAATCTAATTTCTTCACATAGATATGTAAGCTTATGGATATAATCCAACAATGAATATCTTTAGCTTCTAGAAGAAAATCCATCAAAGAAATATAGAAGTAGGGTTCCTATAGTCACATCATCACTTTCTTTGATTTGTATAAACTAATTACTTTCCAAAAGCATGTTTAGTCTTCATTAGAAGTCATTTAATGTTTACTGATATTGTTTGTGGTTTAGAGAGTGTGAGAGATTAAATAGTCATTTGTACTAGTATCATGGACTAAGGACATCTTAACCCTTAGATTTGTAGATATATTTCTATGTGGATGCTCCACCAAAGGGTTTTGGTTTTCACTTCTCACGTTTTTGACCAAAAAATGGAAAACAATCAAGGTTACCTAAAATTGCAATAGCTATCACTTTCTTGTTTTCCAATTCTCACTTTTTTGACCAAAAATAAAAAAATTATCGAGTTCACATGGATAGGTTCTCAAATCTAGGTGAAAAGTTTAGTGACAACAAATACATGCAATAAGTAGAGTTTCAAATTAAAAGCAATGCTATTTCTAGCATGTGTCCCCAATTATGTAAGAGCCCCTTTCCTAAGCACAAATTGAAAGCCCATTTGATATTTAGGAGAGAGCATTGCATAGTGAGGTATATTGATACCCTCCTTGCCTATTAAGCTCCTCCCTCCTTTGCCCATCCCATACCATCCATATATACAATATCTCAAGAATCATATTATATATATATATATATATATATATATATATATATATATATATATATATGCATATAAATACAAATATAAATAAATAAATAAATATATAAATGTAAGGTGCATATGCTGCTTCCAAGGCACATGTTGATCCATGGATCATTTTTCCCACTAGCATTGGAAATTGCCTACCTTACATTTACATGGATATATTGTAAATTCCAACATACATCTTCTTGCCACTATAATAGGATAGAATGATAAATATGATTGCTAGTAGACACTACTTGATGGGCACATTTAACTCTGCATGCATATTGATATGTAAACATGCAATGCTATTTGACATTGAGATAGTTGAATGAACTTATAAACAAATACTAAATAGTTCAGTATTTTGTTAAGTTGATAAACACATTTGTACACACACTATTTTGTAAACTATAGCCATGCTATTTTTGTCTTTACATTATTACTAAAAGACAACTTAAGATAAACAAGCAAAGGAAAGTGGACACATACACATGCACAAACACACACATACATACCTTGAGAGATTTAGGATATGTACCTTGTATCTCACGCGTGTTCAAGGCTTATTTGATAGCCATATTTGTAAATTTTCTCTAAATAAGACATATCTTATATCTCACGTGTATTCAAAACTTTGAAAGTATCCTTATCATGTAAATTTTCTAAAAATAAAACACACCTTTTATATTCAATATGTGAATAAGCCTTATGCATCTATTTCTTTGGTGGCATTGTTTGTATGATTTCAAGACAAGTTCTAACTTTGCACTACTTCTTGATTCATGTGTGAAGTTGCACAAAGTATATCTTTAGAAGAAAATTGTTTGATAGGACACATTGCATCGCATGAAAAGCATGTACATAAGGAAACATCAACGCTATTTTGGAATCTAAGAGAAGCTTGAACATTCCTTGGAGAAGATTGATCATGTATGGATTTACAAGGCCTATGTTTGGATATTTCTTTGGACACCACAACAGAAACGAGGCATAGACGCGCAAAGTCGGGCGCGTCTATCATTGCGTCTATATGCGCGTGTAAAAGAGCGTGTAAATAAACGCGAATTTTGCGTCTATATATCCGTGCAAATAGACGCGTCTTCAGACGCGTAATTATTTAACCACCTGAAATTGGACTTAATATAATAAAAAAACCAGAGTTAATAATTATTTTTGCATTGCTCTCTAATGAATGGCAGTTCCTCCAGTTGACAAGCCCGATATAAGTAATTAGCGGCAAGCGACAGAAACCTTATTATACAATTAGTAGCAAGCATTGCATGTATCTCATAATTTCTCTACTTGAAGATGATAAAAAATACTTCTTTTTTATTATGGAAAATTCAATTTAGCTTTAAACTTGACTATTGATTCTTGAGTATGCACGTGTGCGCATGATATTTTCCATAGAATTAAGAATACACATTGAATCATTAAGCAAATTAAGTATGTTATAGTGAATGATCCATCTCATCTTCAATGAGATCAGCCCTTGATAAACTATCTACTTCTAGGTCTATGTTGCCAAGAGGTAACGAAACAAATAAGTCTATCCCACTATTAGATGTGTTGCTATATTGCTCAATAACTTCATCAATATCATCAATCACATTATTGTCCTCTTCTGCGTTTCCTTGAACATCCTCACGAGGTTCATCTTGTATATATCACGCATATCATCCATTATGGTGTCATCATGTACATCATCATTAATTGTTGGATTGTCATCTGCTATCTCTATGTCGGTAATATTACCATCTATTGGTTTTGAACGATTAGATATAGGGATGACATACCACCATCGGTTATTGTTTACCATTGGATGATACACAACCTGTATTTGAAAAACAAAAGCAAGAAACTTAAATACTTATTATATTGTGTATATGTATCACATGTATACATATAAAAAAATTAGCTTTTGTATATATACCTGCTCGCATTGTTGAGGTAGTACTAATGTGTCATTCTTGTTTTGGTGAAATTTTGTAGAGTCAATCATTAAAAAACCACTTGGATGATGTCTGATTGTGCAATGCTCACCATTTGTTACCACTTCTTTAAACCACTTCACATCCAGTACATATATAAAGAATCGTCTGAAGTCAAGCTTTAGAATATCTCGGATCAAGCCACAATAACCTTCCATGGTACCATTGGCATCCTCGAAGTGAGCAAGGACACCACAATCTTGGGTATTTCTCTTTTCATCTATACGTTGAGTTTGAAGATGTTTACCCTCACACCAAATAGCATTGAATAATGTGCACTAGTAGTAAAAGATTAAGATCAAACATGTCAATTTATTATATAAAATATAACTAGAAACAAATTAATTGATAGTATGTCTCAGCTTTGATAAGCAACCTCGTGCGTATTCCCACTCTTCTTGAGATATATTAATTTCCTCCTCTTTTTCCATTCTCTCCATTTTCTCATGTAACCAATCTATATCAATATGACGTGGGAGCGCATTTAGATGATCTGGAAATGAGACATTACGTCCATATCTGGTGCGAAATGCTTGTCTTTTGCTATTTCTTCTTGCCCTTGCTTCATTATATAGTGTCACCCATTTGCTCATTACATCACTATTGAGCACACAAAAACTATTTAACTTACGAAGTTCTTCTTTTGTTAGCACTTTACTCATTCCATTTCCTTGAGGTATTATAGAGGTCATCCTCAAGTATTCATCATCTTTCCATAGTCGTGGTTGAGAGGGGTCCACTTTAGCAAGATATTCAGAGATATAAACAAGGGATGATTGCACTAACCAACCCTTAGCCATGCTTCCCTCAGGCCGTGCTTTTTGCCTCATAAAATCTTTCAAGGTTTTCATGAAGCGCTCAAGAAAAAACATCCACCTTGCATGAACTGCCCACAAAGTGCGATCTCATCAATCAAATGTACGAGTAAATATAATTGAGTAGTCAAAATGGATCGAGGAAAAATTTCCTCCACCAAACAAACCACCTCAACAGATAATACTCGAGCATCTTGCAATGTGTTTGGATCAATTTCCTTCAAGCTCACGTATCTGTCAGGATTTATTTGACAATTATTTATTTTTGTGTAGAAATTCAAAGATATATAATGAAAAAATACAATGTATACACACCTCACGGATATGCTAGTAGGAAGTACGAACTGAATGTAAACAATATTCATAGATCAAATGATTAGTTGAGGAAAAAGTCATCATACCCCAAAGTTTACACATAGTTACTCCACTAATTACTATATTCATGGTTACCCTTACTTGAATCATTTTGTGCCAATCGTGGGACTTCAAACCAGATAGTTGCTCCACACCTCTTTTCTTTTTCTTTATGAAGGCTCCCTTGAGACATCTCATACATCCTGTGGGTGTTTGAAAGCTACATATTTGTTCCTTCACTATATTTTTCTCGTTCTTTGACAATATCCAAGGTGCATGGGGTAGCTCAATCTTTCCTCTGGGTCCAATGCGTAGCCAGGCTCGTCTCATGCGACCAATGTTACGTAAATCCTCCTTTACATTGACTGAATCATGAGCCCCTATCAAGTGATCCCATAATGTAGATACAACATTTTTGAATATGTGCATGGGGTCCAACATGTGATTGATCTTGAGTTCAGTCCAATACGAAAGACGAAAAAATATAGAGAACCTAACAAACAAACAATATATTATGTAAACAATTCATTATGCTAAATACTTTAAAGTCAATAGAGAGAAATCCATTGCTTATTGACTCATGCCGAGTGGAGGGTGGCTGTCGACATTAATTCATCTCTCCTTCCAATCTCGAATGGTTAGAGATTGTGGAGTCATTCCATTAGTAGGGAGAACATATTTGGGATGGTCAATAGGAAGAAATCGATGATGATTGTCATAGATAGCCTTCTTTAAACGTGCCGGCCTAGAGGAAACTAGAGAGGGACCGCAAATAGGACATGCATGATATCCTGATGTGGTTAAACCTGAACAAACAAGTGAATTAATAAAATGCAATTGATTCAAGTCTTGAATTTCAAATATAGAGTTATATACATGTACCTGAACACTCTCCGTATCCTGGAAAGTCATGCATGGTCCACAACAACATGGCCTTCAACGTGAAATCTCTAGAGGATGCAGATGCGCATAACATTTCTAACTCTTCAATCAAAGGCTCTAAGTAAATGTCCATGTTTTTTACCTTGTGCTTTCCAAGAATCAAAAGGGACAACATTACATGTCCCTTTTTAATTGCCATGGATGGAGGAATATTATAGTTCACTAATACCATTGGCCATACACTGCATGATGTGCTTTTGATGCCAAATGGATTGATTCCATCCGTGCCTAAACCAAATCTCAAATTTCTTGGCTTTTCTTTGAAAACGGGCCACAAATTATCTATATGTTGCCATGCCGGTGTGTCTGTAGGGATCCTCCATTTTCCATCACTTGAACGATGACTAGCATGCCATGACATGAGCTTTCCAATAGACTTACACTTGAACATAAGTTGAATATGTGGAATAATCGAAAAATGTCGCAAAACCTTATGAGGCACATCCATTAACTTCATCTCCACTTCGTATCTTGATTCGCCACAAACAGGACATTCTCGTGCGAACTCATGAATCCCACGAAATAATACACAATCATTGACACATGCATGGATCTTGACATAATCGAGGCCTCCCAGAGATGTCAAGTAATGTCTTGCTTGCTCTCTCTTAGTTGGCAATTTGTTTCCTTTTGGAAGCATTTGTGATAATAACCCACATATATTTTTAAAAGTGAGTAAAAAACCACCAACATATATTTGTGTCTGATTTCAAAATAGAACAATTAATATTATAATTCATAAGCCAAACTGAATTGATACCTACTTCAATAACTGATGCTAGGAGGCATATTACACGGTGGATTCCATAAACTTTGTTGACCAGGGCTCATACACAAAGTGGATTCTTTGTGCGAGAAGTCGATGGGGACGCCTATCCTTTTCGGGCGTTTCATTAATTTAGTGTGTACATGGGTGATTCCATAGCGGGTGATTTCGCAAAATATATATTAAATTAATAAACTTTTATGAGTTTAGAGTGCGCACTCGTGATAAATTAAGGTTAGGATTGATTTCTAACCACTTGATTTATTTATATAGCTGAAGACTGCTAGGTATTCACTTTTGTCGGTTTAATTGTATTATTTTACTAACGATTGTGAATGCTTTAGTTGATGTGTAGAGATAGCAGCAGTGGGTGGAGGAAAGCATTGGAGGATAGTGTGGATTCGAGTTATCACTTATATTTTGATGGGCGCATACCTTAGGCATGGCGCCTATTTATTAAGGTGTTGGATATTTATTTATTATTTTGTATGCGCATGGGCGCACGATTATGATATTTGTATTTGGACATTGTATTGGGTATGCCTGACTCTTTGGGTGCCCACCCATTAGCTTTATTTCTATTTGGCACTAAAGCAAACTCAAAAGCCAAAAGCGTGCTATTTTGTAATTTGGGCTATTATTTGAGCTTGAAGATGATTAATACATAAAATACATGCTTTGTGGAGCGCTCACACAAGGCATGGGGGGAGATTGCACCCAATTGGTCTCTTGTTCATGTCGTGCATGCTTTCTACCTTGAGTTTTGTGCAAAAAGTAGAGTTCTTTTGTCCTTGAGGACCTTCCGGTGCTCACTACGCGAGCATACAACATCCGATCTATGCACTAGTGATATCAGAGCGAAGCTGAGATTGAGAGCTTCCAATCGCTACCCATCTTATGCGAAGGTGGAGCTCCTGGAACGATCGAGCTCTACAGTCAGTTTCATCGCGAACGGTCGATACGGGTGGATTCCTGGCGGTCAAGAACCTCTGTCTACAGCCTCTGATCGCGAAGGAACGGCCTGGGGAAGCGCAGGACCACGTCAATATCCCCCTATTCAAGTCATTTTTTCTCAGACAAAACATATAAGCTTCATCTCTTACATAAAGCTTAAAAGCTTAAAACTAAGCTGTTTAAAAGCTTAGTAACTCAAATTTTTGATTTGACGGCATCACGATGTTCTCGCTGTGATTTTCGGCGACTGAAAAACGCCCCCCCTAAAATTCGTCGTGAGTTACAGATTAAGCTACAAGCTTAATCCACTAAGCCACAAGTCAAGAATTTCCAAAGTTTGTCAAGTTCCTCAAGTTCTATCACTCTGCAAGTCCTGCAAGTCAACAGAGGTCAAAACTGACTTATTCCAAAAACTCCCATAAGGACTGTTCCTGTGCAGAAGTACTGAACTGCAAAGTTGTTCCCTGGAAAACTCTGTTCGCATATGCAGACTTGCTGAACCAGTTTTAGCACAGCAGAAGGTCATACACAGATTTTACGAAGACTTCAAATCCCGCAACCGCAAAAGTCGAAGACCGTGAAAGCCAAACAAAAATTTATAAGCCTTGTATACCCGCCTTTGAGCTACGCTCATCCCGCTAATTGGATTTTGAGAGTGTGAGGTCTTTTGCATTTTTACAGGATGACGGAACAAAATATGGATGATTTAATGGCTGAAGGCGATCTTCCTAAACCTACGATGGAACAAAAATTGGATTTAATTATGATGCAGTTGGATGAAGAATGAAGAGCCCGACAAGCCTTGCAAGTTCAATTGGCCAATTGACAACGATTGACTACTGACAAAGATGGACCACAACCCGAAGATCTTATCCAACGAACCATCAATGCGACTCTTGAAGCTCAATCCATCCGCAAAGAAACAAAGATAAGTAAAAGAAATTTCAAATTTCGTACTTTCAATGGAACTCGAGATGGAAAGACTGTTATTGCATTCATCAGTCAGTTTGATGATTACTTTCATGAAGAGACATACGCTGGAAAAGATAAAATTAAATGTGTCACTAATCACTTAGTCGATCGAGCATCTCTTTGGTGGACCGTGGTTCGTAAAAGCATAGATTGTTCCACTACCTGGGAGAGTTTCAAAAAGAAGTTTATGCAGAATTTCCTTCCTCCACAATTCCATGAAAAAGCCATAAAGCAATGGGACCTTCTTCAGCAAAGAGATTGTGAGCTTATTTCCTAGTACACCGAACGCTTTTGGAATGCCTTACAGCAACTACGCATGCTTGAAGGCGTACCTGAAGCGACTCACAAGCGCAAGTTTATGTCTGGATTACTTGGGCATTACTACACTGAAGTCAATATGTTCAAGCCTACAACTCTTAAAGATGCAATTTCTTTAGCTCATGACACTGAAGACAAGATTTGAGGAAGAGACCAACGTCCACAATAATTTCAAGCAAATGGTAACTATGGTTCTAAGCAATTCAATTCAAATTTTAGAAGATTCAATCAAAGTCGATTTCCTTCATCATCTTTCCATAAGTCTTGGACAAAACCACCTCCTTTGCTATCAAATACCAATCAAAACTCTAAGCCATCTTCATAGCCAAATCCTAATATTCCTAGACTTCCTACCATTGCAAACAATGTATCTAAAGCCAAACCTATAGTGTGTTACAAATGCCATCAACCTGGACATCTAGCAGCCAATTGCCAATCGAAGAAGCCACCTGTCCATATCAGCTATCTTGGAGCAATGGAAGATGAAGAACATGAGGAAATGCTTGACTTTACGGAAGATGAGGACGACATTACTACTCCTTCAGATACTTTACTAGGTATGCGAACTCCACATTCTTTGTTGACAATGAAATGTTTAGTGCATGGAAAAGAAAAGATTATTTTGCATGATGATGGTAGTACACATGATTTTATTTCTGCAAAGTTAGTGAAAGAATTGAAATTACAAATTGTTCCTATGCATTACCGCATTAAAGCAGCATTCTTAGGCACAAGGTATAATGGAACACAAGAGGTGCATGATTTAGAAATTCAAATTGGTGAATCCATTGAAAGAAGGAATTTCCTAGTTGTATCATTACAGTCTAGTGATATTATCCTAGGTATGCCTTGGCGTCATCAGCATAATCCTGACATTGATTATTCCACGCATTCAATTAAAATTCATTTTCAAGGAAAACACATTACATTGTATGATATGCACGCATCTAATAATTTTCCATTGCTTACTCATACTCAAGCCAAACGTGCATTACGCAAAAGTAGTAAATCTTATCTAATTTGGGTGAATGAACTTTAAGCTAAAGAAAAACATATGCATCCTAGACATAAAGAATTCCTTGCACAATTTAAAGATTGTTTTGCTGAAGATTTACCACTTGGACTACCTCCTTCACGTCCTGAAGACCACAAAATAGATTTAATTCCTGGTACACAACCACCCTGTAAAGCACCATACAGGCATAACCAGATTGAACAGAAAAAAATTCAAAATCAAGTTGAGGAATTATTAAACAGAGGATTAATCAGACCTAGTAGTTCTTCATTTGGCGCACCTGTTTTGTTAGTAAAGAAGAATAATAATATCTATCTCATGTGCATTGATTGTTGTGCCCTAAATAAGATTACTGTAAATAATAGATATCCAATTCCTAGGGTAGATGATCTTATGGATAAACTACAAGGTTCTGCTATATTTAGTAAAATAGATCTTAAATATGGTTATCATCAAGTGAGATTAGATAAATCTGATATATTTAAAACTGCATTTAGAACACAATTTGGTCATTATGAATTTCTAGCGATGCCTTTTGGATTGACTAATGCACCTGATACATTTAATAGAATGATGAATCGCATATTTTTGAAATATTAGCATTGTGTTATAGTATTCTTTGATGATATCTTGGTATTCAGTAAAAATGAGAAAGAACATTATGAACATCTGTCTTTGGTTTTCAAGTTGTTGAAAGATAATCAATTGCATGCTAATCCGAAAAAGAGTGAGTTCTTTCAAACAGAAATTGAATATTTAGGTCATATTGTGCCATCAGAAGGTATTAAGGTTGACCCTAAGAAGATAGGAGCAATATTCAACTGGCCTATACCCAAAAATGTGCATGACTTACGTTCTTTTCTAGGTCTTGCTAGTTTTTACACGAAGTTTGTGCGAAATTTTTCATTACTTGCTTTGTCTTTGACTAAACTTTTAAAGAAAGGTATTGTTTATCATTGGTCTGATAATCAACAAAAATCTTTTGATTTATTGAAACATGCATTAACCCATGCTCCTGTATTACAACTACCTGATTTCAATAGACCATTCTTTTTAGTAGTTATTGATGCTAGCGGATTTGGAATAGGAGCCATACTTATGCAAGATAATCATCTCATAGCCTATTCTAGCTGTAAACTGAAACCATCCGAACTTAAATATTCCACATATGATAAAGAATTGTTAGCTGTTGTACAAGCTTTAAGACAATGGAAACATTACTTAATGGGTTCTGAGTTTATGATTAAGACTGACCAAAAAAGTATTAGACATCTCCTTAGTCAACCTCAAATATCTGACCGACATATCAAATGGGCAGCTTTTATTCAGATTTTTCATTCCCTTATCCAATATCAACCAGGTAAAGAAAATGTAGTAGCCGATGCTTTAAGTAGAAGACCGACTATTCATAATATCTCTGTCATATCATTTGATTCTCTAACTCCTATAAAAGATACTTATCATCAAGACATTACTTTTCATGCTGATTGGAATAAATTAGTTGGAAATAACTGGATTCCTATTGATTCACTGTCTTACAATGATAGATTCATGTTTTATGAAAAGAGATTATGTGTTACAGTTCCATTTAGATCTTTTGTTTTGAATGAAATTCATTGTCCTCCATATCAAGGTCACAGAGGTATCATATCTACTTTGCGTATATTGACTGAAGATTTTTATTGGCCACATATGGACACTGATGTATCTAACTTTGTTTCTGAGTGTTTAGTTTGTCAAAGAGTTAAGAGACATCATGGTAAACAGTATGGATTACTTATGCCTTTATCTATTCCATCAAGACCATGGGAACATATTTCTATGGACTTTATTACTGGTTTACCTAATACTAAAGCTAACTATGATATGATTTGGACTGTTGTAGACAGGTTTAGTAAACAAGCATATTTCATTCCATGCAAGAAAACTTTAACAGCATCTCAGGTAGCACAATTGTTTTTGAAAACTGTTTTTACTAATCATGGATTACCAAAAGTTATTATTTCTGACCGTGATTCTAGATTTTGTAATAACTTTTGGATTACTTTGTTTGCTAACTCATCTGTATTTCATCCTGAAACTAATGGACAAACAGAAGCCGCTAATAGTACTATTTTAGATCTTTTACGTGCTTACACTATTTCTAAACCACAAACATGGGATACACATTTACATTTACTATAGTTTGCATATAACAATATACTACACACAGCTACAAAGAAAGCACCATTTGAAGTGATTTATGGTTTTAGATTGTCTACACCTGTTGCATCTTTATCAAATAGAATTCAGAGTGCTAATGATATTGCTAACATGCACGCTACTATTTTTGATGAAGTTAAAGACATGATTGCCAAAGCCCAGCAATCATATACAAAACAAGCCTATAAGAAAAGACATGCCATGAATTTCAAAGTTGATGACTATGTTTGGTTAATAATAGAAAAACGTAGATTACAAAGTGTAGATAAACACCCAGTTGTGAAATTAGCACCTAGATTCTATGGACCATTTAAGATCATTCATAAAATCAATGACAATGCATTCAAGTTAGAATTACCACCACATTGGAAAATTCACAACACCTTTCACATTAGTTTATTACGACCCTTTAGAGGCCAATTACATGCACACCTTGTTTATGAAAACCCACCTTTGTTAGATGAACAGACTGAAATTATTGAGCCTGAAGCTATCATAGATACTGACTTTATGACCACTAGAACTGGCTATAGATATTCTAAATATTTGGTCAAGTTTAAAAACCATCATGTTGAAGAGGCCCAATGGATGCACGCTAGAGACTTAAATGCTTTTCCCACTCTGTTAGCTCCACATTGAGCTAATAGCAATTGAGGACAATTGCTATCCCACCCCGGGGGTATGATGCCAGGAGGCATATTACATGGTGGATTCCGTACCACGGTGGATTTCGTGAGGTTTTACGGTGGATTCCGTAAACTTTGTTGACCGAGGCTCATATACAAAGTGGATTCTTTGTTGGAGAAGTCGATGGGGACGCTTATCCTTTTCGGGCATTTCATTAATTTAGTGTGTACATGGGTGATTCCATAGCGGGTGATTCCGCAAAATACATATTAAATTAATAAACGTTCATGAGTTTAGAGTGCGCACTCGTGATAAATTAAGGTTAGGATTTATTTCTAACCAGTTGATTTATTTATGTAGCTGAAGACTGCTAGGTATTCACTTTTATAGGTTTAATTGTATTATTTTACTAACGATTGTGAATGCTTCAGTTGATGTGTAGAGATAGCAGCAGTGGCGGAGGAAAGCATTGGAGGATAGCGTGTATTTGAGTTATCACTTATATTTTGATGGGCGCATATCTTAGGCATGGCGCCTATATTTTATCGCGCCTATTTATTAAGACATTGGATATTTATTTATTATTTTGTATGTGCATGGGCGCACGATTATGATATTTGTATTTGGACATTATATTGGGTATGCCTGACTCTTTGGGTGCCCACCCATTAGCTTTATTTCTATTTGGCACTAAAGCAAACTCAAAAGCCAAAAGCGTACTATTTTGTAATTTGGGCTATTATTTGAGCTTGAAGATGATTAATACATAAAATACATGCTTTGTGGAGCGCTCACACAAGGCATGGGGGGAGATTGCACCCAATTGGTCTCTTGTTCATGTCGTATATGCTTTCTATCTTGAGTTTTGTGCAAAATGTAGAGTTCTTTTGTTCTTGGGGACCTTCCGACGCTCACTACGCGAGCATACAACATCCGATCTGTGCACCAATAACGCATTCAAACTGACATTACTCCATCCATAAATAATTTGCAAGTTAAATATCTCGAGGGACGCACAAAGAACGGAGTACGTACAACCTTCATACAACGGAGTAGATGACGCTACGTATAGTGGGTCATCTGGCTTCGTAGAGTGACCTTCTCCATGAACCGGTTGCGAAAATAGATAGTGTACCATGTTGTCCAAAATCTCATCCTCTACAACTTGATGGGGAATTTCATGAGGGCTACTATCATGGTCGTTAGTCTCCACTCTTCTTGAAGACTCTGCCTCCTCGCATCGACGTTTTGCAGCCTCTCGACGCTCGTGAGGGAGCATATGAGGATGTGGCACCGCATCCTGCTCAACCACAAAAGGGAGTTTCATGTACGTTGATATATATTGAGTAACATAGACTAGCAATCTTAGTGTTAAAAAAAAAAATGAATACCGGTGATTTTTCTCGGTCCCATTCTCCATACATGCTGAGGTGTGACATTGCAACTTGAGGTGCTCGAAAAATACACCCTCGACAACGATTACACATGCATTTAATTTTTCGTCGTAGCCATGCATCTTGATTATGAAGACGTAATGTTTCATTCTCACTTGAGGATGTGCTCATTGACTCATCAGCATGCATCGCACTAGGTGATGACGACGGCATGATTAAACCTAATTCATGACAACATCAAATTTGTTATTCATATGTTTACATAAAAACTTCAAGTTGGCGTATTAATTATTCTAAGATCTCAATTTTAAATACACAAAACTTATCATAAATACATAAAAACTTATGATAAGAACTTACTATCAAAACTTATCTTAAAAACAAAAATTCATGATAAAAGTGTCTATTTGCGTCTAAACCTACACATCTAAATCTGCGTCTATTTGCGCGTCTAACTTCGGGTTTATAAGCGTGCTTACTTAAACTTAGACGCGCATATATACGAGAAAATAGACGCAAATGTCAAAATTCAAAAGATATTTGAATCATTTCTTTTCAAACTGCGCCTTTCCTTTCCTGCGTTTTTTGCGCGTTCTGAAGCTCGAGTTTAGGTGACATGCAGTCTCTTCATGCCTCACCCTCATGACTCATCTCTTCTTTCACTTCAAAGAGACAAGAGGGAAAAAAGGAAAGCCAAGGAGAGGAAGAAAGAGAGAACAAGAGAGAGGAGAACAAGAGGAAGAAGAAGCAAAGGGAGGAGACAACAAGCATCAAGAAAGCATCAAGGGAGAGTAACTCACCAAGGAGAGCAAGAAGAAGAAGGAAGAAGCACCACCACCCGCCATACCAAACACCCAAGGTGAGTCCTCTCTCTCTCTCTCTCTCTCTGTGTGTATTAGGATCTATGATTGAACTTTTTATAGCACAAATAAATCATGAATGGCGGTTGTCAGATTGAAATCAATCGACTAAGCGTGTTTGCAAGCGCGTCTAAATTTCAGTACAGACGCATGTATAGACACGAAGTTATGTTTGCTGTCATTGCGTCTGCGGTCGTGTCTCATAGTGCGTGTATTCTACGTCTGAGACGCGAGAATACACGTGCTCTGCATAGAAGAAGCTTTGATTTCAGAGTCGCGTCTCCAGGTGCATGTATCCTGTATGTGAGACGCGGGAATACACGCACCTTGCCCAGAAGCTTTGACTTCAGAGTCGCATCTCCAGGTGCGTGTATTCTGCATTCCATATGCAAGGATACACGCGCGCCCAGAAGCATTGACTTTAGAATTGCATCTAAGAGCACGTCTATGTTGCATCTTAGATGCGGATATACACGCGCTCTGACCAGAGGGTTGACCTCAGGGATGCATCTGAGAGCGCGTCTATCCTGCATTTTAGACACGATTATACACGCATCAGCCAACTCTGATAAAAAATAATTTTTTATTTCTGGAATTGTACGAATTTATCTTTTTCCTGTGTTTTGTTTGCAGATGTCGCATCCTGGTTCATCTAGCAATGACCCAGATTTGGATTGCATGAATGATACATTGGGCTTGTTCGACAGAGGGGTCAATGTATTTTTTGGAGGTTTTCCTAGTAAGGAAGACTTCATGGGAGAGATGACTAGATACCTTGGCCGCTCTCCCACAGCAGACGAGGTGTTCAGCGTCATGTTTGGAACGCCTCTGACGTCTTTGCCTGGCATTGCTTCCCTAACACCAAATGTCCAAACTCCAATTGCAGGTACTCCATGTGCAGCACCTATACATGCATCGGCTGAAGCACAAGCGTTAGCTGACACACGTGCATTCGCAAAAGCACGTGTATCCAGCGAGGCAGAGGGTAGTCGACAGAGAGGGAGGAGGGAGAGTTGAGGGGGAGGACGAGGCTTGTGTGGGGGTTGCCTAGGAGGTGGCGAGCGATCACCCTCACCAGAAGATCACGTAGAGGAGCCTATACGCCAGTACTATAGAGCTACAGATACTGGTGGCATCTTCCATGATGATAAAGGAAGGGATGTAATGGCGTACATGAGGAGCGTCGTGCATGCGATGTATAAAGATTTTTTTGTTTACTTCAAGAATCAGAAAAGCGACTTGTGGCAGGAGGTGTTGAGGGCAGCCCATAGGAGGTACCCAAATCCTAAGAGTCAGTGATTCTCGGATGATTGGGGACCCACAAAAGTGAGGGATTTGCTTCACAACAAAAGATCCCACCTCATGACACACGCCAGGGAGTCACTACGGAGACAGGAGGAGGGGCGTGGAGCCTATAGCCAACCACCTATGTGCCGTCGCATAGAGTGGAAGAAAGACAAGAAAAAAGTAGCAGAGAAAGTGAAGAGTCGCCAGCATGTAGAGGTGCGACGCATCCAAATGGAAACCATGGGATCGTCGCATTACGGATCGGGCGGCAGAGAGTCGTGGGAGGCAGAGTTTGTAAGTATATTTTGATTTCAAGTTTTTTAAAATTTATATTTCTTTCAATTCTGTATATAATTTGTTCTAATACATTGTGTCTCATAATTGTTTGTATATATCATAATTGTTTTGCAGACTACTATCATTGGTAGGATACCTACTCCTAGAGAGGTAGGTTACCATCGAGGCCATAACCGCGCAGCCACATGGCTTCACTTCTATGAGGAGGGTCTCATCCTGAGGATCAATATAACCGGGCTATGAGGATTCGACAGCCAGAGAAGGTATGTTTTTCTTACTTTCCTATTAAAAGTATAGCTAATTATAACTTTTTCTTTGCAATTGTACGTAAGCAACCTTGATCTTTTGTGTGTGTAGGCGAAACCCGATGTGGAGCATAGCGAGGAGGGGGATAGCGACGCTAGTAGCCATGGTGGTGCTAGCGAAGATGTTTCTTCTTCAGATTCGTAGAGGAGCACCATACCTCCTCTATGGCCTTGTTTTCTTGTATATCTATTATCCATCTTTGAGCCTACTGCTTGCGGCCACGCTTTAGGTCGCAAGCACTTAAACTCCCCATGTAAATGCGTTTTATCTATAATGAATACATGGATTTTTGTTTTCAATTCTCGTGCTTTCAGATCCATTCTATTTTTTCTAAATGCACAGTTTGATGTATGGGCTCTCTGGTTTTTTTTTTCCAGTTCTGTTTTTCACGTCTATCTTCGCGTCTAAATTGCAAAAAACGTGCGTTTATAATCGCGTCTAAAATGCAGAGTACACGCGCTATATAATTCAAATTAATTTTTTTAATATCTTAAAAAAAACGAGATTTTTGGTTTTGCGTTCGCGTCTATCGGCGCTTGTAAAAGTGCGTCTATGGGCGTGTCTATATGCCCATCTAATTTGCCATGTAGATGCGCTGGTAGACACAGAAAAGAAATTAAATAAATAACAATTTTGGTTTTTTAATGCACTTGTATTCACGCGTGTATATGCACGTCTACCGCGTGTCTATTTCTGCGTGTAAATTTCTTCATACATGCGACTATAGACGCGAGATTGTAGACGTGCAAATAGACGGGCGGGTAGACGCGCCCGTAATATTTTCTCTCAATTCAAAAATCGCATCTAAGAGGCCTTTTTGTTGTAGTGGGATGGGTTCCCTTGTCACATAACTTCTATTGTGTTCGGAGTCACTCTGCCCTTAAGAATGAGAAGGATATTTGAATCTATGGCCTCGTTGACTTATTAGTGTACCTCGATGATTTCACAAACAAGCTAGTTAAAGTTCAATATAGATTATTCCTTATAAGAAGAGGATGGTTATGGTCTACATGGATGGATCTTGAGTTTCACATTCAAGTTTTGCAAGAATTTATGGTGTAACATTGCCAAGCTCAAACCTTTAATGAGTGCCAAATGATAGCAATGGACCCGAGGAGATTAGTCATAAATATATGTATGCATCATGTAGATTCAACATAAAGGGTTTTAAAAATACTATTTCAAGATGTTTTTTTATATATCGAAGGGTCCCATATAAAGGGTTACTTACAAATTGAGTAGAAAAGGGTTATGCTTTATTAAGGAAAAATTCACAAATAAGGATATTTATAAATAGACCTTGAATGCACATGATATAGAGGGTATACAATAAGTGAATTTCCTGGGGCGATGGATTATTTATTTTGAAGTTTGTTAATATGAGGATGAGGCATGCCTTATCAATAATCTTGTTATTAACACTTGAGGTACATCTAATCAATGTTCTTTTTATTAACACTTGAGGTACATTTGAAGAGATGCATGATGAGGGTGTAATTCGAAATGCTGACTATTTTGTTAGCAACTTGAGAGTTTGTAGGGATTCAAGGAATGCAAAGAGATAGAGGGTAATACATACTGATATAAAAAATGGGTTTGGAGAATGACGAGGGTGTAATTCCAAATGCTGACCATTTTGTTAGCAACTTGAGAGTTTGTAGGGATTCAAGGAATGCAAAGAGACACAGGGCAATACATACTGATATAAAAAAATGGGTTTGGAGAAATAATTTTTATGAAGTATTTACATAATTTGACATGAGAGCACGAGAATCCATGCATCACAACCTTTGAAGATTATGAGGTGGCATCAAGCAAGACAGTTGTAGCAGCAGTAATTATGTGTAGTCATTATCAGAGGTGGTTGAGATGATTTCAAGGAGCCGAAATGGAAGGGAAGTTAACAAGCAAGCATGCGGGTTAGAGATTAGGGATCTTTATCAAAACGAGATGGGATGCTGGAAAGACTGGAGGAACCATCAACTATAAGAAGGTTAGCTGTGTTCATGAATCGGCTGCATTCTCAAGGCAGAGAGAGAAAAGAATTATCACAGAAAGATCATGACTGCGTAATCATTGGAGGCTGCAGCAGAGGGTCCAATTATCCTGACTCACGGAGAGATTATGGCCGAAGCCTGGATGAAGCAAAGCCGAGTGGCTAGTATGGTGTTTAGAAGGTGTCAAGGTCAAGCAATTACCCTTGGAGTGGCCAGCGTGACGAGGACTGGGTTTGTCCAAATAGCAGCTATGGCAATGAAAACTTTGCTCGAAGAGCAGGGTGTAACATGTGTGGTGCAGCGAAGCGTCCTGGATTAGCGCCTGTGTCTTGCCCCAATAGCGCGCATAGCGTTGGTGGAAATCACAGTTATGGCCGTTTTCTTAGCTGGGTGGTAGCACGTCGAGTTTCAGGAGGTTCACCGTCATGATTATCTGAGGCTGCTGGTTGTGCTGGCAGCTGAAGCTTGGATCAGAGACTGCGTGTTTCCAGAAGAGTGGATGGTGGAGTTTTATAGGTGCAGGAGCAGCTGTCAACGACCATGAGGGAGATTGAGAGTTTGTACTGCATGCTTGTCGGGACTGCAACGCTGATACCAGGGGGGAATAGTCGACGAGAGAAACATGGAAGTTTACTGCGACGTGTTAAATGGGAGCTTTGTTGTTATGTTAAACGATGTCTGTGTTAGTGGCTGCTACTTGCCGATTCCTTCTAAGCCAGACCTACCGCTAGTGTCTCCATGGCATCCCTGATTCTATGGTGTGTGAGCACCACATCGATCTAGAGCCCGATGTTAAGCTCTTGTTTGAGGCAAAGACAGAGGTATATGAATCCAAATTACTCAACCCTAGTGAAAGCAGAGTTGTTGAAGCTCTTTGCAGTTGAGTTTATCCATCTCGTAGCTAATACTGAATAGGTTTCACCCCATCATGGTAGTACTCAAGAAGAATGGAAAGCTGGCCTTGCAATAGATAGGGATCTACACAAATACCTGTGGGAAGCTCAAAGGATCCGCTAATGATCTCTAAAAGGTCACTTGGACTTTTGGAGGTGTTTTCTAAAAACTTGCGGGTATGGTATTTAGAGCTTGAGTCTATTTGCTTTGAAGATGCAATCATCTTTGCTGGTCAACGAGAAGCAGCTCAAGGGTGGCGATTATTTGAGAGTTTCTAGAAAATTCAAGAAGGTCATGAAAGCGTATGGTTATTCGAACTTACTAAAATTTATTAGAAAAAGAGAAAAGCCTAATGTTTTTCTTAGAAACGTAAAAGCGCTAAGCTTTTTCAAGCTCATGTTGTGTTAGAGGATGGGGAGAAAACTATATAAACCTCTCAAGGGTTAGAGCTAAGGGTCCTTCTCTTGCCAAAACCAATTAGTTGATGTGAGGAGAGGAGGGCCACATAGAGACAAGTCAAAAAGAGAAGCTAAAGGCTTTCGTGTAGAGCTTTGGTCCATGCATGTTTCAAACATCATGGAAGAAACTTATGTTCTAGATTCATGAATAGTAAGGTATGATCTTTATTGCTTGGGTATCTGTTGTTGCTGTGTGTTTGTATTCTATGGTTATGTGAGGCATAAGTGTTGTCGGTTTACTCGTATTTGAAAAATAATTCTTCTTGAGTTTCATTCTTTAACAAAGTCATTCAATTTATTGGCAGTGCTTTTTCTCGCGTGTTTTTGGATTGTGATTGGGATTTGTCTCGATCATCACTCATGAAATAACATAAATGTATACATACGCATATGTTATCCTTCTGTGCATGTGTTACTTGTATATATGCATGTATGTATCCTATGATTATACTTATACATGTTTGTAACATATGTATTTGTGTGTCTATACGTGTATGTATGTATAGCCTATGTATATGTGTATGTCTAGCCTATGCATAGGCTACACATACACATAGGCATTGTTTTGGCTACACATATACATATGCATAGGTTATGCATATACATATATATTTTCTAATGAACGAGGTTGAGAGGAGAGAGGAGAAGAGAAAAAGAGAAAGAAAGAGAGGAAGAAGAAGAGAGAGAAAGACTAGAAGAGGAGAGAGAAATACAGGAAAAAGAGGAGGAAGGAAGCCATGGAAGCTGAAGAAGAAGGTGAAGAGTCAGTTTTTGATTATGTATGGATTCCCTAAAATGGGTCTCTTACACCCTATATAACCCAGTCAGTGTGACTGGGTATCTAATCCCTAGTTCTCGTGTATCCTGCTCATTACATTCCATCCTAACCCTGAAAGTTTTTGCTCTTTAAAAAAAGCCAATTGTATTGGGTCTTAGTTAGGATAAAGTGGGTAGCCTTAGTGAGTTGATTAACTATCACATATATACTGTTTCATCCTCTCTTGGTAACAAGAGACCATTAATAAAATCTATAGTGATATGTGTCAATTTCCCTTCAAGAATAGGCAAGGGCTGTAAGAGACTAGTGGGTCTAAGTGTGTTGTCCTTGTTTTGTTGGTATGGAGCACAACTAGCCACAAGGTCCTTAACATCCCTCCATAGGTCCTTTTAGTGAAAGCTCTTGGCAATCCTATTGTATGTTTTGAAAACACCAAAATAACCAGCTGATGTGAGGGAAGAATGCATCTCTTCTATGAACTTTCGTGTGAAGGGATAAGTGTGGGGGATGACAATCTTGCTGATGCCAGGAGGCATATTTCATGGTGGATTCCGTGCCACGGTGGATTCCGTGAGGTTTTATGGTGGATTCCGTAAACTTTGTTGACCGGGGCTCATACACAAAGTGGATTCTTTGTGCGAGAAGTTGATGGGGACGCCTATCCTTTTCGGGCGTTTCATTAATTTAGTGTGTACATGGGTGATTCCATAGCGGGTGATTCTGCAAAATACATATTAAATTAATAAACGTTTATGAGTTTAGAGTGTGCACTCGTAATAAATTAAGGTTAGGATTGATTTCTAACTAGTTGATTTATTTATGTAGCGGAAGACTGCTAGGTATTCACTTTTGTTGGTTTAATTGTATTATTTTACTAACGATTGTGAATGCTTCAGTTGATGTGTAGAGATAGCAGCAGTGGTGGAGGAAAGCATTGGAGGATAACGTGTATTCGAGTTATCACTTATATTTTGATGGGCGCATACCTTAGGCATGGCGCCTATATTTTGTCGCGCCTATTTATTGAGGTGTTGGATATTTATTTATTATTTTGTATGCGCATGGACGCATGATTATGATATTTATATTTGGACATTGTATTGGGAACGCCTGACTCTTTGGACGCCCGCCCATTAGCTTTATTTCTATTTTGTGCTAAAGAAAACTCAAAAGCCAAAAGCGTGCTATTTTGTAATTTGGGCTATTATTTGAGCTTGAAGATGATTAATACATAAAATACATGCTTTGTGGAGCGCTCACACAAGGCATGGAGGGAGATTGCACCCAATTGGTCTCTTGTTCATATCGTGCATGCTTTTTACCTTGAGTTTTGTGCAAAAAGTAGAGTTCTTTTGTTCTTGGGGACCTTCCGGCATTCAGTATGCGAGCATACAGCATCCCATCTGCGCACCAGTGGTATCAGAGTGAAGCTGAGATCGAGAGCTTCCAATCACTACCCATCTTGTGCGAAGGTGGAGCTCCTGGAACGATCGAGCTCTACGGTCAATCTCATCGTGAACGGTCGATATGGGTGGATTCTTGGCGGTCAAGAACCTCTGTTTCCAGCCTCTGATTGCGAAGGACCGGCCTGCAACGGCGGAGGACCATCCTACATCCCTCTCTTCAAGTCATTTTGTACAGAGAAAAGAGTAACTTCCATATCTTTCCTTAAGCTTCAAAGCTTAAGTTTTAAAGTTATAAAGCTTAGCTAGAAGCTTTAAAAAAAGCTTCAAGCAACAAATCGTTAATCGACGGCAAGAGGACGTGCTGGGTGGCGAAAATTCCGCCGAGGACATGAATATGTCCTAAAAATTGACGACTGGCTGAGAAGCTTAAAGCTTCTTAGTAATCTAAGTTTACTAAGGTTCTCCAACTCCTCAAGTTCAAATTTACCTATCCTGCAAGTTCTGTAAGTCATCAGTCACGTAAATCTACCAAGTTGATCAAGTTTCGTAAGTCTGCAACTCCCAAAGTCAGGCAAGTAACCTGAAGTCAAAATTGACTTGTGTTCAAAACTCCTATAAGGACTGTTCCTGCACTGAAGTACCGAACTGCAAAGTTTTTCCCTGGAAGGTATGTTCGCATACGTAGACTTGCTAGACCAGTTTCAGCACACGCAGAAGGTCAAAACGTAGATTTTTCAAAGATTTCAAATCTCTAATTTCCAAAGACGAAGATTGTGAAAGCCACACACAAAAATATATAATCCTTGTACACCCGACCTTGAGCTACGCTCATGTCGCTAATTGGATTTTGAGAGTGTGAGGTCTTTTGAAGTTTTGCAGGATGATGGAACAAAATATGGATGATTTGATGACTGAAGGTGATCTTCCTGAACCTACGATGGAGTAAAAGTTGGATTTAATTATGATGCAGTTGGACGAAGAACGACGAGCCCGGCAAGCATTGCAAGTTCAATTGGCCAATTTACAAAGATTGACTACCGACAAAGAGGAATCACAATCTGAAGAACTTATCTGACGTACCATTGATGCGACTCTCGAAGCTCAATCTATCCACAAATAAACAAAGATAAGTAAAAGAAATTTCAAATTCCGTACTTTCAATGGCACTCGAGATGGAAAAACTGTTCTTACATTCATAAGTCAGTTTGATTATTACTTTCATGAGGAAACATACGCTGAAAAAGATAAAATCAAGTGTGTCACTAATCATTTAGTGGATAGAGCATCTCTTTGGTGGACCGTGGTTCGTAAGAGCATAGATTGTCCCACTACCTGGGAGAGTTTCAAGAAGAAGTTTATGCAGAATTTCCTTCCTCCACAATTCCATGAAAAAGCCATAAAGCAATGGGACCTTCTTCAGCAAAGAGATCGTGAGCCTATTCCTTAGTATACTGAACGCTTTTGGAATGCATTACTCCAGTTATGCATGCTTGAAGATGTACCTGAAGAGACTCACAAGCGCAAGTATATGTCTGGACTACTTGGGCATTACTACGCTGAAGTCAATATGTTCAAGCTTGCAACTCTTGAAGATGCAATTTCTTTAGCACATGACACTAAAGACAAGCTTCGAGGAAGAGACAAGTGTCCACAACAATTTGAAGCCAATGGTAACTATGGATCTAAGCAATTCAATTCAAATTTTAGAAGATTCAATCAAGGTCGATTTCCTTCATCATCTTTCCGTAAGTCTTGGGCAAAACCACCTGCTTTGCCATCGAATACCAATCAAAACCCTAAGCCAACTTCACAGCCAAATCTTAATATTCCTAGACTTCTTGCCATTGCAAACAATGTATCTAACGCCAAACCTATAGCGTGTTACAAATGCCATCAACCTGGACATCTAGCAGTCAATTGCCAATCGAAGAAGCCACCTGTCCATATCAACTATCTTGGAGCAATGGAAGATGAAGAACATGAAGAAATGTCTGACTTCACGGAAGATGAAGATGACATTACTACTCCTTCGGATACTTTACCAGGTATGCCAACTCCACATTCTTTATTGACAATGAAATGTTTAGTGCATGGAAAAGAAAAGATCATTTTGCATGATGATGGTAGTACACATGATTTTATTTCTGCAAAGTTAGTGAAAGAATTGAAATTACAAACTGTTCCTACGCATTATCACATTAAAGCAATATTCTTAGGCACAAGGTATAATGGAACACAAGAGGTGCATGATTTAGAAATTCAAATTGGTGAATACACTGAAAGAATGAATTTTCTAGTTGTACCATTATAGTCCAGTGATATTATTTTAGGTATGCCTTGGCGACGTCAACATAATCCTGATATAGATTATTCCACGCATTAAATTAATATTCATTTTCAAGGAAAACATATTACATTGTATGGTATGCATGCATCTAATGCTTTTCCATTGCTTTCTCATACTCAAGCTAAACGTGCATTATACAAAAGTAGTAAATCTTATCTAATTTGGGTGAATGAACTGCAAACTAAAGAAAAAAATATGCACCCTAGGCATAAAGAATTTCTTGCACAATTTAAAGACTGTTTTGTAGAAGATCTACCACCTGGATTACCTCCTTCACGTCCTGAAGACCACAAAATAGATTTAATTCCTGGAACACAACCACCTTGTAAAGCACCATATAGGCATAACCAAATAGAGCAAAAAGAAATTCAAAATCAAGTTGAGGAATTACTAAATAGAGGATTGATTAGACCTAGTAGTTCTCCATTTGGTGCACCTGTTTTGTTGGTAAAGAATAATAATAATACTTATCGTATGTGCATTGATTATCATGCTCTAAATAAAATTACTGTAAGGAATAGATATCCAATTCCTAGAGTCGATGATCTTATGGATAAACTGCAAGGTTCTGCCATATTTAGTAAAATAGATCTTAAATCTGGTTATCATCAGGTGAGATTAGATAAGTCTGACATATTCAAGACTGCATTTAGAACACAATTTGGTCATTATGAATTTTTAGTGATGTCTTTTGGATTGACTAATGCACCTGCTACATTTAGTAGAATGATGAATCATATATTTTTGAAATATCAGCATTGTGTTATTGTATTCTTTGATGATATCTTGGTCTTTAGTAAAAATGAGAAAGAACATTATGAACATTTGTCCTTGGTTTTCAAGTTGTTGAAAGATAATCAATTGTATCCTAATCCGAAAAAGAGTGAGTTCTTTCAAACAAAAATTGAATATTTAGGTCATATTGTGTCATCAAATGATATTAAGGTTGATCCTAAGAAGATAGAAGCAATATTGAATTGGCCTATACCTAAAAATGTGCATGAGTTACGTTCTTTTCTAGGTCTTGCTAGTTTTTACAGGAAATTTGTGCGAAATTTTTCATTACTTGCTTTGCCTTTGACTAAACTTTTAAAGAAAGGTATTGTTTATCATTGGTCTGATAATCAACAGAAATCCTTTGATTTATTGAAACATGCATTAACCCATGCTCCTGTATTACAACTACCTAATTTTAATAGACCATTCTTTTTAGTAGTTACTGATGTTAGCGGATCTAGAATAGGAGCCGTACTTATGCAAGATAATCATCCCATAGCCTATTCTAGTTGTAAACTGAAACCCTTCGAACTTAAATATTCCACATATGATAAAGAATTATTAGCTGTGGTACAAGCTTTAAGACAATGGAAACATTACTTAATGGGTTTTGAGTTTATGATTAAGACTGATCAACAAAGTATTAGACATTTACTTAGTCAACCTCAAATATCTGACCGACATATCAAATGGGCAGCTTTTATTCAGAGTTTTCATCCAATTATTCAATATCAACCAGGTAAAGAAAATGTAGTGGCCGATACATTAAGTAGAAGACCCACCATTCATAATATCTCTGTTATATCATTTGATTCTCTAACCCCTATGAAAGATACTTATCATCAGGACATTACTTTTCATGCTGATTGGAATAAATTAGTTGAAAATAATTGGATTTCTATTGATTCACTGTCTTATAATGATGGCTTCATGTTTTATGAAAAGAGATTATGTGTTACAGTTCCATTTAGATCTTTTGTTTTGAATGAGATTCATTGTCCTCCATATCAAGGTCATAGAGGTATCATATCTACTTTGCGTACATTGACTGAAGATTTTTATTGGCCACATATGGACACTGATGTATCTAACTTTGTTTCTGAATGTTTGATTTGTCAAAGAGTTAAGCGACATCATGGTAAATAGTATGGATTATTTATGCCTTTATCTATTCCATCAAGACCATGGGAACACATTTCTATGGATTTTATTACTGGTTTACCTAATACTAAAGCTAACCATGACATGATTTGGACTATAGTAGACAGGTTTAGTAAACAAGCATATTTCATTCCATGTAAGAAAACTTTAACAGCATCTTAGGTAGCAAAATTGTTTTTGAAAACTATTTTCACTAATCATGGATTACCAAAAGTTATTATTTCTGATCGTGATTCTAGATTTTGTAACAACTTTTGGATTACTTTGTTTGCTAACCTAGGAACAAAGATTGATTTCTCATCTGCATTTCATCCTGAAACTAATGGACAAACAGAAGCCACTAATAGTACTATTTTAGATCTTTTATGTGCTTACACTATTTCTAAACCACGGACATGGGACACACATTTGCATTTACTATAGTTTGCATATAACAATACACCACACACATCTACAAAGAAAGCACCGTTTGAAGCTGGTGCGCAGATCGGTCGCAGTATGCTCACGTAGTGAATCCCGGAAGGTCCCCAAGAACAATGAACTCTACCTTTTTGCACAAAAAACAATGTAAAAAGCATGAACGACAAGAGCAAGAGACCAATTGGGTTCAATCTCCCCCCATGCCTTGTGTGAGTGCTTCACAAAGCATGTATTTTATGTATATTTCCATCTTCATGCTCAATAATAGTCCAATTTACAAAAATATGACAAGCTTTTAGCTTTTGAGTTTGCTTTTACAAAAATAGAAAATAAAGCTAATGGACGGTGCCCATAGACTCTGGCACGCCCAATCTCAATTGTCCAAATAGAGATAACATATCCGTGCGCATAGGCGCATACAAAATAATAATAAATACTCGATGCCTCAATAGACATAACAAAATATAGGCGTGGCGCCTATCAAAATATAATCCATAGGTCGAATACTCGCTAGACTCCAATGCTTTCCTCCGCCACTGCTGCTATCTCTACACATCAACTGAAGCATTCACAATCGTTAGTAAAATAATACAATTAAACCGACAAAAGTGAATACCTAGCAGTCTTCAGCTACATAAATAAATCAACTGGTTAGAAATAAATCCTAACCTTAATTTATTACGAGTGCGCACTCTAAACTCATAAACGTTTATTAATTTAATATGTATTTTGCGGAATCACCCGCTATGGAATCACCCATGTACACACTAAATTAATGAAATGCCCGAAAAGGACAGGCGTCCCCATCAACTTCTCGCACAAAGAATCCACTTTATGTATAAGCCCCGGTCATCTAAGTTTACGGAATCCACCGTAAAACCTCACGGAATCCACCGTGGAATATGCCTCCTGGCATCAGAAGTGATTTATGGTTATAGATTGTCTACACTTGTTGCATCTTTATCAAATAGAATTCAGAGTGCTGATGATATTGCTACTATGCACGCTACTATTTTTTATGAGGTTAAAGATATGATTGCCAAAGCCCAGCAATCATATACCAAACAAGCCAATAAGAAAAGACAAGCAATGAATTTCAAAGTTGATGATTATGTTTGGTTGAGAATGGAAAAACGTAGATTACAATGTATAGATAAACATCCCATTGTAAAATTAGCACCTAGATTCTATGGACCATTTAAGATCATTCACAAAATCAATGTCAATGCATTCAAGTTAGAATTACCACCTCACTGGAAAATTCACAACACATTTCACATTAGTTTATTACGACCCTTTAGAGGCCAATTACCTGTACATCTTGTTTACGAAAACCCACCTTTGTTAGAGACTCAAATACTTGAACCTGAAGCTATTCTAGATACAGACTTTATGACCACTAGAACTGGCCGAAGATATTCTAGATATTTAGTCAAGTTTAAAAACCATACTGTAGAAGAAGCCCAATGGATGCATGCTAGACACTTAAATGCTTTCCCCACTCTGTTAGCTCCACCTTGAGCTAATAGCAATTGAGGACAATTGCTATCCCACCCCGGGGGTATGATGCCAGGAGGCATATTTCACGGTGGATTCCGTGAGGTTTTATGGTGGATTCCATAAACTTTGTTGACCGGGGCTTATACACAAAGTGGATTCTTTGTGCGAGAAGTTGATGGGGACGCCTATCCTTTTCGGGCGTTTCATTAATTTAGTGTGTACATGGGTGATTCCATAGCGGGTGATTCCGCAAAATACATATTAAATTAATAAACGTTTATGAGTTTAGAGTGCGCACTCGTAATAATTAAGGTTAGGATTGATTTCTAACTAGTTTATTTATTTATGTAGCTGAAGACTGCTAGATATTCACTTTTGTCGGTTTAATTGTATTATTTTACTAACGATTGTGAATGCTTCAGTTGATGTGTAGAGATAGCAGCAGTGGGCGGAGGAAAGCATTGGAGGATAGCGTGTATTCGAGTTATCACTTATATTTTGATGGGCGCATGCCTTAGGCATGGCGCCTATATTTTGTCGCACCTATTTATTGAGGCGTTGGATATTTATTTATTATTTTGTATGCGCATGGGCACATGATTATGATATTTGTATTTGGACATTGTATTGGGAACGCCTGACTCTTTGGACGCCCGCCCATTAGCTTTATTTCTATTTTGTGCTAAAGCAAACTCAAAAGCCAAAAGCGTGCTATTTTGTAATTTGGGCTATTATTTGAGCTTGAAGATGATTAATACATAAAATACATGCTTTGTGGAGCGCTCACACAAGGCATGGGGGGAGATTGCACCCAATTGGTCTCTTGTTCATGTCGTGCATGCTTTTTACCTTGAGTTTTGTGCAAAAAGTAGAGTTCTTTTGTTCTTGGGGACCTTCTGGCATTCACTACACGAGCATATAGCATCTGATCTGCGCACCACTTGCCATGGGACCAAATAAGGCCATGTTTGAGTTGATTTTGGGAGTTTTTATTCATTGTCCCATACTGTAATTTTTGAAATATGTGGTTGAAGTCCTCATCCAATAAATATGCTTCTTGAAGCTCCTCAATCCAATCACTATGTAACTCTGAAATCGAAGACACTCTGCATACCCACACCTGTGAGAGTGAATCAATAACTATATTATCTTTGCCCCTAGCGCAAGAGATGCCAAAATCATAATTTTGCAAAGTTGTCACCTATCTCCTCTACTAGACGACTCGATGGTCCCTCTTCACTCTAAATTGGCTACCATATAGGTAATGGTGCCATTTCCTAATAACACGGATGATAGCCAATATCTCCTTGTCATAAACATTCATTTACATCTTTTTTTCATCAAGCTTATGGCTCTCAAAAGCAATCACACTATGTTGTTGTAGCAATATATCACCAATAACTCAACTAGTAGCATCACACTAAATGGTAAACTCTATTGAGAAGTCAGGGCATACGAGGATGGGGATTGAAGTAAAGATTTCCTTCAACTGCATAAAATTACAATCAACAATATCATCCCAAAAGAATGATCTCTTCTTTAAGATATCAATCAAAGGTGCTGCAATGGTGACATAATGCTTGATGAAGCATCTATAAAATAAAGAGAGACGAAGGAAACCATGTAATGAAATATTGGTAGATGGTCTGGGCTAGTCCTTCACATATTGCACCTTTTTAGGGTCATCTTGTATGCCATTCTTACTAAAAATATGTCCCAAGTATTCGACTGATGTCTACATGAAGATACACTTACTTTCCTTAGTAAATAGCCTATGCTCTCTCAAGACATCAAACACCCTTCTAACATGTGTCAAGTGCTCCTCTGGTGATTTGTTGTAAATGAGAATGTCATAAAAGAAAATGAGTACAAACTTGAATAGAAAAGGATGTAAAATTTTATTAATGAGGCTTTGAAATATGATTGGGGTATTGGTGAATCCAAAAGGTATCACTAAAAGATTATAAAGCCCATGATCAATCCTAAAGGTTGTTATGATCTCATTACCCTCCCTCATGTGAATCTGATGATAGCCATAAATCTTGTTGAAGAATTGTGCCCCTTTCAACTCATCGAATAAGTTATCAATCCCTGGATGGGATATCGGTTCTTAAGTGTGATCTTGTTCAAGTCCCTATAGTCAATGCACATGCGGAACGAGCCATCTTTCATCTTGAATAGTAGGATTGGAGATGCATAAAAGGTGAGGAACTAGGTTCAATAAACCACATGTCAAGTAACTCTTTGACTTGCTTTGCAACTTCTTCACCTTCATAGTTGGACAGTCTCTAAGGTTAGCCTATTCACTAGCTTAGAATGGGGGCTCTAAATCAAGTGGGTTGTCCGCTTACATCTTAGGAAGAAGGGATGTAGACATTTGAAATAAATAATTATACTCCTCAAGTAAAGCCTTTAAGGCTAAATTTTGAGATACTTTGGAGGGTTGATCTGAAATTTACAAAGATCATGAACTCCCTCTAAGCGGGTGAGTTGTCCATGCATCATAAAATCCATGCATAGCTAAGAGAAGTCCATAGTAAATTTACCCAAATGTTTCAACTAGTCACAACCCAAGACAACATCAATGGGGCCCATGTCTAATGCAATTAGATAAACTGATACTATATAATTTTCAGCCAAGCATATGGGAACTTTAGAGCATACATCTGTGCTGATTTTTTCTTCACCATTTGCTACTTGAACTTTTAGGGGGTATTGTAATTCCATAGCGGTGCATTTCAATTGATCAATAGTTTATTTATAGGAAAAACTGTACATATTACCAGTATCCACAAGGATAAATACATGCTTTCCATTAATTCTTCCTTGAATGCGTAGAGCGATGGCACTCCTAAAACCAGTCTATGCATTCATGGAGATGGAAAAAAGGGAAGTGGTAGTCCGATGGGGTATAGTAGGGGTAGTCAAATCAAGAGCATGAGATGGGAAACTGCATGGGTCAAAGGAAAATCCATCCTTCAGGCCATAAAATTTCAATTATTCCAAAATATTGATTTTCAACATGTAATTCATCTTCATCATTTTTCCAATCTTCCATTACATACATGCTAGTATGAACTTTCACCTTGGCTGTCTTGTAAGGGCATTTTGAGGCATGGTTGGCTGTGTACTTGTGACCAAATTTAAAACATAGGCCTTTTTCTTTCCACTCCTTCATAATATCTCGAGAGATGAACTTTTGACCACTTGGACCTTTCGAGGATAATGCAATTCAGGTATGTTGTTTTCAACATATTTACTCTCACCATTACAACTAAGTGTAGTCCCAAAAGTACCATGTTTTTCTTTTAGCATGGAAGGGAGGGGGTAAGTAGGTATTTTGGGGCTGCTACTAACCATGGGGTTGTCTCTAAAAACACCCCCATATGGGGCTAACCTCAATGGGGTGTAGGGCTATCCATAACCTTACTATACATTGGCATTTTTACACTACTTTCTTACATATATTTTAGCCAACTCAATTGCATCGAATAAAGTGGAATAGTTTTGAGACATTACATTAGCCACAAGCTAGGCTCTAACCCATATATGTATTTGTGTAATTTTGCATCATTAGCACTAATAGTCTCAACATAGATGGTCAAGTTCATGAACTGATTAGTATACTTGCGTACTATGAGATTACATTGGTCAAGGTGATACCATCGTCTTGCCAACCATTCTTTTTTCCTTGGTGATACAAATACCTGAATCATATGCATCTTAAAGTCTTTCCAATCAATGAACTAATGATTCTCATGGCTAATGTAGTGCCACCATGTGTGGTCAAATCCATCTAGATGGAGAGAAGCAAATATAATTTTCTAATCATTAGTGTGTGGGTAAAATATTGAAGTAGGACTCTAATTTGGATGTCCATTCTTCCAAGTCCGATGGGGATGGTGATTGTCAACTGTGCTTGGTAAGAATGATCTTATCACAGAGTTCATTGGGGCCTTGCTACCCCCATGAAAGACTTGATATCCATGCATATAATGTGGCCCATACATACCATGCTATCCATACATGCCATGTTGTGCATTGAATCTATGTTGCCCATACATACCATGCTATCCATACATGCCATGTTGTGCATTGAACCTATGTTGCCCATTATTGCCATTCCTAATCTCCTCCGAACCTCCTCATGGGCTATACTTTTGTCTTTCTATCTTGCCATCTAAGTGTAGTCCATAGGACCTATTCTTAGTAAAATGGGCGTAACTTCTAGTAGGAAACTCTGATAGAGGGGATTTTTCATTCAATTTGAAGGGGAAAAATCTCTCTTTCAGATAGATATAAATCTTTGTGACAGAAAATATTCAAAGAATTGTGCAATTGGATATCTATATTTCCTCGGTCGACACCCTATCCACAGTGACCTTAGTGCATTAAAATGGCCATATCTTTTAGATAGTGGCTCCGTTTGGGGAGATTTTTTATTCAAATTGAAAGGGAAAAAACCCTATTTGACATGAGATATTGGATTCATGCCCAAATCCAACAAAAAAATTAATATAATAGGTTTTTTGTGATTGTTCCTGAGTGTATGTGGCTAAAATACTATCTGTCCCAATTTCAATATGCATTGGAGCCTAATCACATAGTAAAAAACATCCTAAGAATACTTGGCATGATTATAAGCACATTTAAGTATCCATTTTCTTTTCCATCAGTGTGATAAGGAAGCCACAATGTCATACACCTTACATTGACTGCATAGATGTCAAGTGCCATACATGGGTGTCTTGATCACTGAGAGTGTGTCAAATGAGGGGATATCTCATCAAGATGGGGTGACCCTGGAGTGTACCTACACTTGCATACAAGCATTGGGCTTCAGACCACTAGGAGTTGGGCAAGGTTTCCTCCAAGTTGGATTGTGCACCCCTTCAGAGTCTTAAGTGATAAGGGAGGATCACCTCTCTTTTGGCTTATCACCTCACCTAGCATTGGCCTTTTCCTCAACTAGAGTATACATGGAATACATCTTTAATTATGCAAGTAGTATGAGATGTATTGGAAAATAGACATTGGGCATTTTCATGAGATGTAGGGATTGAAGAAGAGCTTGGGTGGGGCTTATGTTGTAGTCCAGTGACTCATTGGATGCCACTTATCCTTTTATAATGACTTATTATCCATTTGGGATCAATTCAACACACATGATCGGATACGTATTAGAGTTAGAAATAATCAATGAAGAAGAGTTAACATGATGCATTGGAAAGCAATTGGAAAGTAATAAGGTTATTGATTCCATGTGGGTAGCATGCATTCAAAAAAAGACTCTTCAATGTGGGCAATATGCATCCTTAATCTCTCCAATAGAAGGACTAAGCTCAAAAAGTGAATTAAAATGAGAGATTAAGATTGAATTAATATACCTCTTTAGTGCTTGAAGTAGATGGATGAAGCACGATTCTAGAGTGATTTTAAGTTAGCTGGAGTTTCCAAAGCACTCCAATGGGTACAATCTTCAAGAGCTTGGTGCTTCCTCTGATGGTGGGGGACTCCCTACTTAATCTTGAGTTTTCCCTTTAGTAAATATTCAAGTGGAGCTTTCATGGCTACCCATAAGAAATCCCTACATGTTGAGCTCCATCTCTTCAACCGAGGTTAGTGTGGCCAAGAATGGTTGAAGGAGCTCCTGAGCGTTGAGATTTTAGAGGTTGGGGATCTTGAACTAAGCTTTAATGGGGCTGATCAAAATAGGATACAACATGGTTTGCATACCTCAAAGGAGGGGGGTTAGCAAAAGGGGAAGGAGCGATGCAATAATAGTGGAATGGACCTCAAATGGGAGCTTGAGGGCCAGGGGAGCAACAACTAAGAAGGGCTCAACTAAGGGGCAATAGGAAGAGGACAGTCCCAAGTAGTGTGAAATCCACCAAAAATTGTGAGGGCTGTCTTAGAGGCCACATAGGGCTAATATCAGTCAAGACATTGTTCAATCTCAAGCTAGGGATGCTAGGGGATAAGTGCAAGTGGTGGCTGATATCTTGGAGATGTGCGAGTGAAGATCTTGAATGTTCTTGGGTCTAGCAGCCATGCCAACTTGTAGAGGAAGAAAGAGAAAAGGGATGAAGCAGAAACTAATTGGGATTTTTGTCCTCCTCTAACTCTTGAGTCTCTAACTTCGTCCTAAAACCCCTAAAAGTTGCATGAAAAAGAGTGATAACTTGCTAAGCTAACAACTGTACCTCCATATATGTAAGAGGCTCTAACCATAGCTCCTTCTTGCTTGAAGAAAGCTATCACTGACTATAGTCCTCAAACTGTACTTGTACTTGCTGCCTGAGTGACTAGGATTTTCATATTTGAAAAAGGGGCTAGATAGAGAAAGATGAAAGGGAAAAAGGACCAAAGCATGAAGCTCTAGTACCATTTGTAATGAATGAGGTTAAGAGGAGAGAGAAGAATGAGAAGAGAAAGGAAGAGAGGAAGAAGAAGAGAGAGTAAGACTAGAAGAAGAGGAGAGAGAAAGACAAGAAATATGGGAGGAGGAAGAAATCCATGGAAGCTGAAGGAGAAGGAGAAGAGTCAGTTCTTGATTATGTCTAGATGCCCTAAATTCCATCTCTTACACATTATATACCTTGGTTAGTGTGACTAGGTATCTAACCCTTAGTTCTTATGTATCCTGCATATTACACATATGCACATATATGGATATACAATGTGTAGCCTATACGTATGTATAGGCTATGTGTATGTATATGTGTAGCCTATTTGTATATATAGCTTATGTATGTAACCTATGTGTATACATTGTCTTGCCGCTACGTGCACACCATGTAAAAAAAATCTAGAATGTGGCTTTCTTGTTGATTTAGAGAGCCAATGCCATTTTAGACATTAGTGTTAGTGTCCATGGTTTAAAAATATTAGATTTTTGGACAAGTTTAGCCAATTTATGATATTTTAGATATTATATATTGTAAAAATCCATAAAACTATAGACACCTTCTAGATTAGGATGACATGTAAAAGAAAACATGTAGCTTTCATGCAATTTGAGAGGATTTTATGTAAAAAGAGAGATTGACCAAATCATGCGATGCGTGATCGCTGTTTTTAGGTAGTGTGAACAACACTCCAAAGTGGGAGGTGAAGAAGGAGTAATTTGGCGACAGAATTTTGGCCAGGTGTGCTAGTATTTTACCCCCCTTTTGGAGCCAATGGAAGCATCAGATTGGCGATCTGAGCATCATAGAGGAAGGTATTATAATTACACACGTTCTGGTCTATTAGAGTTTTATCTACTCATAATGCAGGAATAAACTGATAGGCTTCATCTCTATTAGTATTCCTCTACATTTTCTAATTCTTTTGGGGAGTATTCTTCTAAATCTTCAATTTCTTTGAATCCCTTCTCTTCTGTCTACTCCTCTCCTTGAATCTACCTTCACCCTGCTGTCTCCTACCCCCATGGTGGACTCTCGACACCAAATGCACCAACACCATGTTAAGGGAAGTTTATGCTATTGTCAGAGGTGAATTTCGAAAGATACTTGGGCTGATATCTTCAACCATATTCAGAGAATTAGCTACATCATTGTTCTTTTAATTCATTTCTTACTCTATAAAAGATATCTTGTCAAAATATGTAAGTATTATGTGCCCCTATGGCAGGGCAATGTTTGTAGATAATTCATAGATGATTTGAGTTGAATTAAGAGGAGCTTTTTCTCTTATTTCTTGGCTGTGGTAACTTATCCTTATTAGGAACTCAATTTGAAGCTCTCTTGAAGCAAGTCTCTTTGCCCTACAAACCTTGTAATTGACTCATAAGCTTTTGTCCCTAATAGTCTACATTGAATGTAATCATGCAAAGTTGATTCATGCTATGGCATCATGTATGAATGATGGGATGCAGAGTTGTTTATGATACATGATAGCATATTGTACTTGTTTTTTTTTGCTCTTACAGTCAAGAAAACAAGCTTGATTTGAGTTAGATCTTATGAGATAATACTCTTGTGATCTTTGCTAAGAACATGTAGTTGGAAGCTCTATCAACATCTTCAAGAACTTGGCTTGAAAACTTCAGCCCTTCTCTTATTTCTACCATATCTGGAGTCTAAGCTCTTGAAACCTCATACATTCTTTTCTCTCAAACCCCTGTGATTGACCGTGAAGTACCTCTTGACCCTTTAAACATTCAATGTAATCTACTTATCTCTTGAAAAGACACATCTCCATCTATCTTGTCCAGTTTTCTTGCCAAACCTCTGTGGTGACCTTCAACCCTACACGTTGCGACATTGGTGAACCCGACATGAAGGTCAGTGTAAGAGAACTCCAAGATGGGGTATTCTTTAGGAGACACTCTACAACAGTTGATGCGCATACTACTGTAGACTCAGCAACAACAAATCCAAATGTTACAACAACAACAACAACAAAGGCAAGACGAAGAGAAGATTGATTCCATAATTATCAAGGCCCTAGAGGAAGTTGGGTGGGAATTAAAACAATTTAATGGTCGAAATGTCTCTGTTTTCATTTGCTTGTATGTTGAGAAAATGCTCTTCTTTGGTGTATCGCAACATGCATGGAGTCGCTATTTTGCCAGACTTGGTCTTCAGAAAGAATCCATGGTATTTTTCAGTGAGATGCAGATTGGGCTGCATTCAAAAAAGCCCTACATGAAGAATTCTTCCTAGAAGACTTTGGCCTAATGACGAAAAAAAGTTTCACTGATTGGGTTGAGAAACCCAATAAAGGTTTAGCTGCAACAACTTTATACCATGAGTTTGAAAGTAAATTTGGACAACTTGATGCTAAAGACCAATAAAGTATGGAAGGTCAGAAGATTGAATTATTCCTTAAGGCTGCAGATCCCATTTTGCAAGAGAAGCTTGTTGATTGCTTAGAAGATGCTACCTCCAAATCAGGAGTCAAGACTGCATGGACAGATGTTACTAATGCAGTTAACATGATTAATCGAAGAGAGCAGATGCGACTAAGATTGGGCTCTATTTCAACTTCAATAACTCCACTGATGGAGCTTGTTCCACATTCAAAATCCCCTATTCCTTTGACTAATCAACCAACTCTTTCTTCTTCTGTTCCTTCTAAAAATTATGTCATGGATGAACTCATTAAAAGCATGCGTGACCTTCATATGAATCTTACAGAAATTAGTTCTAAGGTGGAGAAGTTGGATGTCAAAGTTGAAGAACGAGCAAAATCATCAACTCAAAGACCCATGAGAGAAGGCTTTAAGAGGTGCTATATTTGGTGTGACAACCAACAATATGACAAGAGGGAGTATTTTGCCTTTTGTGAGAGGCTAAAGCACAAAAGCTCGTCTTTAGGAAAGATGGAAAAATTCATGTTGCTGAAACTGGTCTTCCACTAGAGCCAAATTTTGGCAATGGTAGAATGAAGAAAAGATTAGAAGATTTAGCTGTAAAGAATCCCTACATATAGCAATTGATGCAGCTACCTATGGGATGCAAATTGAGCCAACTAAATCAAATTTGAAAGCATGTAAATCTAATGTGCAATCTAAAGTACGGATGTAGACACTAGATCAAATGGAACGTGGTAAAGCAGCCAAAGAAGATTTGGCTAATGCCACAATCAATGCATTCGAGGAATAACTGGTTGGAAAGAACCGGTAGATTCTTTTTCTGCCTTTGCACATTTGGCTGACGTCAATAAAAAAGAAGTCTTGATTGAAGAAAAGAGAAGAAGAGAAGATGAACCAGGGCCTTCCTCTTCTGGCCCTCCGAAACGGGTAACTAGAAGAATACCTAAACAACCAAATCTTGCTAAAAATATAACCCCAGATCAAGAGATGGAAGATGGGTCACAAACAAAGAAGACTAAAGGAAAGAATAAAGGCAAGCAGCCAGGCTACAAATTACAATCTGACATAGAATCTGCAACCGATCTCAAACGATTCCTAGAAGAATGAATTATGGGAAGCAATATTGAAATCACCTTAGGCAAAATTGTTGGAATTGCCAAACGTGAATTCCATGATGTAATTATTAATGTAATAAAAAGGAAAAGACAATACATTGGTGATGAAGCTGAAGAAATAGTGCATGCTTTTTTGTGAGTTCTTCGAGTTTTTGTGCAGGATGAAGAGAAGTTGTCTTCATAAGGAATTCATCTTGAAGCATTTAAAGAATTAATTACAGCAATTGAAGCTAAAGATAAAGAAAGCATGAATGAAAAAATTAAAGAAGTGAAAGCTGAAAATGTAATGGTTGGATGGTTCAAACTAGTTGGGCAGTCCACTTCTAAAAAAGAAGGCCATCTACAGCACATGCATGAGGAGGAAGAGGCTCAGTTCATTCCAAGCAGTCACTACTCACATACACATTGGGCAAGAGCAACAATGGAGACAGTTGTCAAAATTGGAGAAAAAGAAATACCATGTATTGCATTCTTAGACCATGGATCGGAGATAAACGTCATGGCAAGGAGTCTTTATGAAACTAGCAGATGGCCCATAGATATTCATCTAGGTTGGCGAATGAGAGCTGCAAACAACTCTTCTGGAGAGTTATATGCTGCATGTCCTAATGTGCATGTAACTATTGGAGACATAAAAGACAATCTTTACTTTTTTGTTCAAGATTCTTATAGTTACCCTATCATTCTTGGGCTTACATTTTTGAAGCTCGCTTGGAAACAAAAGCTCTTGATGATGGTTCTTCCTATGCTCGAATCCGAAGCAAAGTTAATGAACGAGCTGTCCAATTTCTTATTGTGTGTGTTAACCATCATCGAAATAGAGATTGACTACATGATTATCCTATGCTTTCTAATGCCCGAGAATTCAAGGGTTTTTGGGCTGCATTGCTATAAAAGGAGACTATGGCAGTGCGTCATGTAAAAAGATTGAACCTCCTTATGCTACAGAAACTGTGTCTCTAGCAAATCTGTATGCATGTACACCCAATAGTATAGGCTATTATAAGTCTCTTCCAGCCATGACTAAAGCTGAAAGAAAATATTTATGTCATGTAAAAAGGGAGCTGAAAACTTATGACATGATGGTTGAACATGAAGATATTTCAGGCAATTTTTTGGGACTGATTACTATCGACACATTGATTGAAATATATGCAGCTGTCCATACAGAAAATCAGGCTGAAAATCATTCCATGGAAGTATGTACATTGATTTTTATTAACAATTCAAGAATTTGTTGAGCAGGAAGACATTGGTTTACTCAACAAGGCTAAAGCACAAGTGGAGACAAAATATAAGACGGTGGATAAGAAAGTCAATCCTGTGGCAGTCCCACTGCCTCTTGAAAGTGAAGAGCTAGCTGATAGGGCAGCAAATCAGCCAAGTCTTCGTGATCCTTCCTACATTGGTCACAAGTTCACATTTGAAAGTATAAAAGAACTCAAAATAGGTGAAAATTCTTTCCTACACTCTTTTATGCAAATGCTAATGAAACATGAAAAAGCTTTTGCATTTCAACCAAGTGAAATAGACTATGTGGATCCAAATATTGTGGCTCCTATGGTCATTTTTATGGTCCCACATGTGCCTTGGAACCTCAAGCCCATTCCCGTTCCAAGGGCACATTTGCCCAAATTATTGGAACTTCTAAATGAGAAGATCAGAATGAAGATTTTAGAACCTTCTTCAGCTCCTTACTCAAATCGATGGTTTATCGTGCCCAAGAAAAATGGATCCTTACAATTCATTCAAGATCTAGAGCCTGTTAGTCGTGTCACAATTAGAAATGTTGGTTCGGGTCCAATCTGAAGCTTTTGCAGGTAGAGCAATTTATTATATGGCCGACCTATATTTAGGATATGACCAATTTCAGCTTTCATTAGAAATCCGAGACATTACCACAATGAAGACAACTCTTGTTGGCCTGTATGTGCACTCTACCATAAGGCGCAACAAACTCCGTAGCCCATATGATGAATGCCATGCACAAAGTCTTAAGGGACTTTATTCCACAACTTTTCCATTTCTTTATGATGTACCTATCAAGGGATGTGAAGTCAATGAAAAGAATGAGGAGCTTGACGAAGGCATGACATTTGTAGTTAACCATATTCATGATTGTGACATGATTTTGACAAGGCTAGAAGAGGTACATCTTACCCTTTCCGGAGCTAAGTCAATTTTTGGAGTAGAAAAAGTCCTAGTGGTCGAACATCTGTGTGGCCCCTACAGACATAAACCATCACCAATCAAGATAGATGCCATCAGAGCAGAATGCAAGAAAAATGCACAAATGTCTTAGAGGTGAGAAGATTTCTTGGCACATGCGTATTCTATCTCATATGGATACCACATTTTGCTCATGTCGCCAAAAATCTTTATCAATTATTAAGAAAAGGCCAAAGATTCTCTTGGGAGAAAGAGCATACTCTCACTGCATGCAAACTAAAGAAGCTGTTAATTTCAGCCCCCACTCTCAAAAGGGCTGATTATTCAAATGGGCAACCCATTATCCTTACTGTGTGGATACAAGTTCCATTGGGATAGGATGGGCTGCTGGCCAAGAAGACCTTGAAGGCAATAGGTATGCAATTCGTTTTGAAGCAAAGGTTCTCAATGAGCGTCAAAGAAGGTATGCACAAGTAAAAAGGGAATTGTGGAGAGTTGTAATAGCATTAAAGTGTGATCGTGAATACTTTGTAGGTGCTTCCGTAGTGGTAGAAATTGATTGTCTTCAACTCATATGAGTTAGAAGACTTGGATGTAATTCAAGAGCATGAAGACATCGAGAAAGAAGAAGAGGCAGAAGATGAAGACATTGACATGGCAAAATATACTTCTTCTAATACTAAAAATCCGTAACACTTTGGCACATCCCAGAGGATGTGCAGGTTAGGAGGGGGTAGATGTCGTGCCGCTATACCCACACTGTGTAAAAAAAATCTAGAATGTGGCTTTCTTATTGATTTAGAGAGCCAATGCCATTTTAGACATTAGTGTTAGTGTCCATGGTTCAAAAATATTAGATTTTTGGACAAGTTTAGCCAATTTATAATATTTTAGATATTATCTCTTGTAAAAATCCATAAAACTATAGATAACTTCTAGATTAGGATGACATGTAAAAGGAAGCATGTAGCTTTTAGGCAATTTGAGAGGATTTTATGTAAAAAGAGAGATTGGCGAAATTGTGTGACATGTGATCGCTATTTTTAGGTAATGACAACACTCCAAAGTGGGAGGTGAAGAAGGAGTGATCTGCCAGAAAAATTCTAGCTAAGTGAACTGCTATTTCCCCCCCCCCCCCCCCTTCGAAGCCAATGGAAGCATCAGGCGATTTGAGCAGCATAGAGGAAGGTATTATATTATACACGTTTTTGTCTTTTAGAGTTTTATCTTCTCATAATGTAGGAATAAACTAACAGGCTTTATCTCTGTTAGTATTCTTCTACATTTTCTAATTCTTTTTGGGAGTATTCTTCTACGTCTTCAATTTCTTCGAATCCCTTCTCTTCCGTCTACTCCTCTCCTTGAATCTACCTTCACCTTTTTGTCTCCTACCCCCATGGTGGACTCTCGACACCAAACACACCTACACCATGTTAAGGAAAGTTTATGCTATCATCAGAGGTGAATTTTGAAAGATATTTGGGCTTATATATTCAGCCATATTCAGAGAATTAACTACAGCATTGTTCTTTTAATTCATTTCTTGCTCTATAAAAGACATCTTGTCAAAATATGTAAGTATTATGTGCCCCTATGGTAGGGCAATGTTTGTAGATCATTCATAGATGATTTGAGTTGAATTAAGAGGAGCTTTTTCTCTTATTTCTTGGTTGTGACTTATCCTTATTAGGAAATAAATTTGAAGCTCACTTGAAGCAAGTCTCTTTGCCCTACAAGCCTTGTAATTGACTGAAAAGCTTTTGTCCCTAACAGTCTGCATTGAATGCAATCATGCAAAGTTGATTCATGCTATGGCATCATGTATGATGGGATGCAGAGTTTTTTATGATACATGACATCATATTGTACTTGTTTTGTTTTGCTCTTACAGTCAAGAAAACAAGCTTGATTTGAGTTAGAACTTATGAGATAATACTCTTGTGATCTTTGCTAAGAACATGTAGTCGGAAGCTTTATCAACATCTGCAAGAACTTGGCTTGAAACCTTCAACCCTTCTCTTATCTCTACCATCTCCGGAGTCTAAGCTCTTGAAACCCATACATTCTTTTCTCTCAAACCCCTGTGATTGACCGTGAAGTATCTCTTGAACCTTTAAACATTCAATGTAATCTACTTATCTCTTGAAGACACATCTCCATCTATCTTGTCCAGTTTTCTTATCAAACCTCTATGGTGACCTTCAACCCTACGCACTACAACAACATATGTCATGCCATGCCATGAATCCTAATGGGATATATTTTGGTAGATATATATGATTCTCCTATGGTGAATATTGATATGGGCAAGGTTGTCATCTTAGAATCCTAACCTCAACATTGAGAGAGATCATTAGGGAAAATTTTAGGTCTTGAAAACAACTCTCTCAGTAAGTTTGACCAAAATATATTCTCAAAAAATTGGGGCATGGTAAAATTTTTATAAATGAATCCCAAACTTATAAAAAGTTGAATTTTTAGAATCTACTCTTCAAGCACTTTTCATTTATATGTGGATCGATAGTGTGTGAAATTGGAACAATGAAGTGTGTTTGGAAGTGGGACAATGAAGTTACATCTAAGATTTTCTTTTGCCAATGAATATTCTTGTTTGGATGTAGGACAATGAAGTTATGCCTAAGAGTTTCTTTGCTAGGGAATATGCGTATTTGGAAGTGGGACAATGAAGCTACACCAAAGATTCTCATTTGCCTAGGGAATATTACCATAATAGAATCTATTAATAGCAAAAAAGGATCTTTATGAAACATTAGGAAAAAAATGAACTCACAAATGGGCCCTTAAAAATAATATAGTTTAAGATGTGGGCCTTTTGGATTTTCCAATAAGAATGCTAGATGTTGACATCCATGGAGGGTGAATCTTTTCTCTCCAAATCTTGGGTTTTCTATTAAAAAAAGGGTAGTGGGGGATTTTAAAAAAGGGAGAATGAATAGCACAAAAATTTTGAGTTTCTCTCACCTCGTATTTTCCTCCTTTTTTGGAGAATTTTCAATTTTGGTTTTTTTCCCTCTCACAAAAGTAGTTTGACCCAAAAGTTGAGCAACAAACCACTTTCTCTCTCTTCTCTATACTCGTAAGTTTTCATCTCCATTGAAGCTCCCTACTGAGAGTAATTAGGGTTTTGAGTGTTTTTCTTACCTTTGCACTTTCTTCTCCATGCAGCTCCAGATTTTGGGCAAAACACAGGTGCCCATCTCTCTTTGCATTTTCTCTTGTTTGCTATTTTTTCAATAGGGTTTGATGTAGTTTCTTACTGTTATTGTTGTTTTATTGTAGATGTTGTTTTGGGTAGGAAACAGAGGTGCTCATCTCTCTCTCTCTCTCTCTCTCTCTCTCTCTCTCCTTTCTTTTCCCCCTCTCTCTATGTGTTGTTTCTCTTTTATATTGTGTTTTCAATAGAATTTGATATTGGTTCTAATTGTTGCTTTCTTGCAGAGTTTATTTGGAGCAAGAGGCAAAGGTGTTAATCTCTCTCTCTCTCTCTCTCTCTCTCTCTCTCTCTCTCTCTCTCTCTCTCTCTCTCTCTCTCTCTCTCTCTCTCTCTCTGTTTGGTTTTCTTTTTGGATGATATCTTTTCAATACAACATAATGTTAGTTCTAACCCTTGTTGTTTTATTGCAGAGATCATTTTGGGTGACATTGCATAAGTGCTCATCTCTCTCTCCCTCTCTCTCTCTCTCTTTGTGTTTCCTCTTTTCTACTGTTTTTTCAGTATACCTTCATGTAAATGCTAACTCTTGCTATTGGCTTTTGTAGAGATCAATTTGGGCAAGATTGGATAGGTGCTCATTTCTTTCTCTCTCCCATGTATTCACACACTCTCTCTTTCTTCCTCTCGGCATTATCCCTTTTCTAATATCTTTACAATAGGGTTTGATGCTAGTTCTAACTTAAGGATCAACTGTTGTTGCAACACTTAACACAAGGTAGAGCAGAGATTTTGTAGCTCAATTTACGGGTTAATTTGCCATATTTTGTGGTGCTAAAATTTATTCATTTAATTAGTGACTTTTATGTTTGATGGGATTGATGTTTTCTTAATATGTCCATCATTTGCAATGGGTTTTGATTAGTAATGATTCAATATTATCTTCAGCAGATTAGCTTATAGGTAAATTGGCCCTTTGTATTGCTTGTATTCATGAAATTATCTAGATATTTTTTGTTAAAAGGGATTCATGCAAGTATTTTTGTTAAAAGAGATTCATGCACGTATTTTTTTTGTACATGCAGGTATTGTACAAGGTTTAGGTGAAGCACATAATTCTCGATCGACTATTTTGATGTGGTGAGTGATTCCTTTGTGCTGGATGATATGGATATGTTGGAAGTTGATGGTTCAAAAATCCTTTGCTTTATTGGTCCTATGTGTCCATTCGGATCTCCATGCCAATTGGCAATGATGCATGAAACACTTGTATCATATCATCCATATAACACACAATGTATTGAGTCTTAGAATATCTGAGGTGTCAATCCAATGTGCCTATTAATATTTGAATGCTATGTGACTGCTATCCTTGTACAAACTACTCTATAATACCCACATTTCATACAATGTATTGAGTCAAATCAGACTCCTATTCATTATGATAAAATTTATTATGGCAAAATCCTCTGAGTATTCATGTGCTATTCTTTTCATTATATTTCATATAAATTGTATGATTAAAGTGATCCCTTGAAATTGAATCTATACCTTGTGTCAATGTACATATCCACATGTGTTTTGATATTGATATTTGTGTCTATTTACAAAAGTGTAAATATCTCTTAATGCCATGTTGATTTGTATGGCATATTGGTGATTACTAGATAGACTTAAAATGCTTATTATTTAGGGGTTAATACATACTTCTTTACATCTAATGAATAGGTTATAATGCCTGAGAGAAGAACAAGCATTCTCTCGATATAAGTACGTAGTAATAGCAAAGATGAAGAAGGGAATTGGATCACTGTCCTCATGAAAAGTATCAGGGTCTATATTCTCATATCTTAGTGGATTCTCATGTACATGCAAAACAACATAATGTGGTTGCTCTTGGGGGATAACCACAACATCCCGTACCAAAATAAGGCCTTCTTGGTACTACAACAACTCTCTTGGTTGGTACTATTTGTAGCACTTTCCAATATACCCACAAGGTTTTAGATATAGGCTCATTCCCAATGTCTAGTAACCATTCAACAAAGGCACTAAACAAAAGATATATCTTAACTATCCTTAGTTGTTTAGCCCATCAAATCCTCCATAGTTCATAAAGAAGAAGGATGTTATGCCCACAATATATCTCCATATGTGACCTATTCCTTGGCCAAAAATCTCTTATGTACCATGAGTTAGGATGAGGTTGCAATACAATTGGAGGAATAAAGATAATCTCCATTATCTCAAATATAGCCTCGTGGTATGAGAATTTATTCGACCCTAAGGCTACTTGATACATGATGAGAAAAATATCTCGCAAACGTGTAGCTTCCTCATCGCCTAAGTTCCTGATGAGCACAATGTGTATGCTAGTGTTAGTGCAAGACAATCAACAACAGTTTTCTTCAAACAATTGAGGTTATTTTATTAATTCCTTTTATACGTAGACAACTTAACCTTACCCATAAGGTAAAATCTCAACTCCGGCCCCCTAAAATGGTGTTAAACCTAGTAACTAATCCTACTGGTATTGGGATGGTCATGATTTAATTGGCTCTATCTAGTGTTGGAAAGTTACCCCTAACTTATCAGGTCCACCCAACCATAGGCATCTTATCAGCATGATCGAAGCCTCCCACTGTTCTCGATAGGGTTTGCTTAGTTTTCTAATTAGCAAAGCATACTACCACACTATTTGGAAATATAAATTCATATTCCTTTTATTACTCCGTTAAATTGGGTTTATTAAACTCAATCTTTAGCACGTAACAAACAATTTGGAAATTAGATACTTTATTTCACCATCACTCTGTAGAGTGGTACAAAATTGTCTTTCCGCGGAAAGACACCATCTAGCCTAGGATAGGACCTTCCAATCCCTCGGGATTGGGCTGTATGTGATTGCACTCTATCCACAGTCAACAGGGAATTATTGGCTCAGAGCCCCTCTAAGCTTCCCTCAACCCCTCCGGAGCCGTCCTACATAACAGGGGAACTTATCACTCAGCCCTTTGCCCTTTCAGGTGCTCGAGTGATCAAATATCAAAAACACGTATCTCCCTCAGGAGTATTGTTGAGATATCGAGCTCCACTCGTGATACACCAGGGTGACCGTTGTATATTTATGTCACCGACTTGTCAGTTGCAGACGCAGTTGGTACACCGCCCATGAATAATAGCTACATGATAGCTATCCTTATCTACTCTAGTTCGTGGCTCAGTTAGTATGCCACCTTAGTTAGTTGAGTTTGTTTTGAGACCCATATATAGGGTTCTTCTATTTCTTTGTACTAGAGTTCTTTTGGCTTACACAACTAAGAAGAGGAAAACTGTTTTCAGCCTCCACCCTTGTGTGTCTTCCCCCATTGTGCAAGCAAGAAAGCTTCAAGCGAGACTCCTTCCTTCTCTCCCACAATCTTGACATGGTATCAGAGCCTTGTTCGTGGTAAGGAGCTCAAGAAAGCAAGCCAAGCTCACGGTGGTCTGGTAAGAGGAGCAGTGTTGCTTTCATTTCCTGTTTTGGGAGCAGATCTCTGCAGGTAGCACAGCCGAAAATTGCAGGAGTGCATTGTCTCAGGTTGAGACGCCCTTCGCGGTGAAGCAAGAGGGCAGTATATGCTGCGGGAAAGGGCTTTAGCCCTTGGCGACCTTGTTTTTTTGATTTGAGGCCATTTCGGGGCCTGTTTTGCAGACGGAAGTTTTCTGCACGCACTCAAGAAAAGGCTCAGTTTTATGCTGTGCGACCACTGTTCTACAGGTCGGTGAAAAGTTACTGTAGAAATTGCATCATATGCTTGTGCGCAGAGACATTGGGAGTTTCAGAATCATCCTTGGTTCCTGTTTATGAAAAATCGTCACTAGGAAGTGACTGTGTGGTCAAATACCACTTTCGCCAGTTTTGCAGATTTGCCCTTGTGAGGGTGAAGCTGTGTTTTTTGCAGTGACAGAATTTCTTGCAGTATTCTGTAATGGCGTCTGATTCTCTTTCACAGATTGTCACTGAAAAGCTTGACAAGAACAACTTCCAGGCATGGAAGTTTAGAATGACGAATTTCCTTATGGGAAAAGGATATTGGGAATTTGTTGCAGGGAATGAAGAAGAACCAGTTCTTCCTGATGTTCCCAATCAACAACAAATGCAGGCATTTAAAACATGGCATGAGAGAGCCAGGAAAGTTATGTATTGGCTGTCTATCAGTATTTCAGACTCTATGATTGTGCATATTCAGGATGCAAGTACGCCAAAGGAGGCATGGGATACTTTGTCAAAAATGTATAGCACAAATACGCAAGCCAGGAAAATGCAGCTCAAGCAAGAGTTGCATAATGTGCAAAGAGAAAGTATGAGCATCAACGACTACCACATGAAGGTGAAGAAGATTGCAGATGCACTTGCTTCCATTGGGTCGCCAGTGGAAGATGATGATTTAGTTTCCGTGACCTTGAATGGTCTAGGAAAGGATTATGCACAGTTTCGGACATCCATTTCAGTTCGTGAAAGATTTCCTGATTTTGAGGAGTTGATTGCTCTTCTAATTTCTGAGGAACAGAGAAATGGTGGTGCATCTTCTTCAGGAGGAACTTCAAAAGAAGCTGTCTTCTACTCAAATGCTGGAAGAGGTAGAGGCAGAGGTAGAGGAGGCCGATTTGGAGGCCGTGGCAGAAATCAGAATATGCAGCAAACTCAAGAAAACCAGTCCTATGGAGGAGGACGTGGTAACTCTAGAGGCAGGGGGAGCCAAAGAGGTCGTGGTGGATGGCAAAGAGGCCAAAATGCAAACAGTAATGTTGAATGCTACTACTGTGGTAAAATGGGTCATATGGCTAAAGACTGCTATAAAAAGCAGAATGACATCATGAATGGAAAACTGCAACAAGGGAATTATGCATCTTCTAGTAGACAGGGTGATGACAGAAATGAGCATTTGTTCATGGTGCAGCACATGAACAATTCTATGACAAGTGCAGAAGAAAGCAATGATGTATGGTATGTTGACTCAGGTGCATCAAACCACATGACAGGTCATGCAGAATGGATGGAGGATGCAAGGAAAATGGAAAAACCAGGATTTGTGGAGACTGGTGATGATACTGCACATCCTATTGTGCAGATTGGAAAAATTCCCTTGTCTATGCAGGGTGGGAAAAAGAAATACCTGTCCGATGTATTTCATGTCCCGAATATCACCAAGAATCTGGTTTCAGTTGGTCAAATGGTTGAACAGGGCTTGCAGGTCAGATTTAATCCTCATGGATGCTTTGTTGAGGATATGAAAAATAAAGGTCGCTTGATAGCAAAAGGAAAGAAGAAGGGCAGAATGTTTACATTGGATGCAGACATGTCTGAATTGAGTGCAGCAATGTTTGCACATGGGACCGGTGTAGTTGCAGATATTGATATCTGGCATAAACGCATTGGTCATGTTAATGTACAGCGACTTAAATCAATGCAGGCCCAAAATATTGTTGCAGGATTGCCCAAATTCAAGGTTGCAGAAATGCATAAGGTATGTGAAGCCTGTCAGTTTGGAAAACAGGCAAGGAAACCATTTCCTAGACATGTTCAAGAGAGTGAGAAGCCATTGGAATTAATTCACTCTGATGTGTGGACAACTAAAGCTGCATCTCTTGGAGGCTGTCATTATTTTGTCAGTTTTATTGATGACTATAGCAGAAAAGTTTGGGTGTATTTTATGAAAAAGAAAAGTGAAGTTTTTGGGCATTTCAAAACTCTTAAAGCTATGGTTGAAAAAGAAACAGGCTTGCAGATAAAATGCCTAAGGTCAGATGGAGGGGGAGAGTACCTCTCAAATGAGTTTGCAAAGTTCTTGCAGGAGCATGGCATAAAGCAGCAATATTCATGCAGTTATACCCCACAACAAAATGGAATTGCAGAAAGGAAAAACAGGCATATTGGAGAGGTATCTCGTGCCATGCTCAATGAAAAAGACTTGCCAGATTTTTATTGGGCTGAAGCAGTTGCTACAGCAGTCTACATAATGAACAGGACTCCCACTGCAGCAATACATGGAATGACTCCAGAGGAGAGGTATACTGGTAGGAAACCAGATATTTCTCATTTGAAAATTTTTGGTTGCATTGCCTATGTACATGTGCCAGATGAGCTGAGATCCAAGTTGGATCCAAAAGCTGAGAAGTGCATCTTTATTGGTTACTCTCTGCAGCAAAAAGGGTATAGATGCTATAACCCTTCTACTCGTAAGTTTACAGTGAGCAGAGATGTTGTTTTTGATGAGATGAGTAGCTGGTATAAACCAGTAAATGTGATTGATGATGAAGATGCACAAAATGGTAATGCTACACAGAATTCACAGCAGCAGTCACAAAATATTAGTGGACCTGGAGCGTCCTCTAGCAGTGGTTCACATTCTTCGCCATGGACAGGCAGATTGAGATCAGGAGAATCTTCTCAAAACAATGCAGATAGTGGTATGCAGGTATCACGAAAAGGAAAAGAGAAGGTTGATCAGCCCATGTTTGATGTGAATGCAGGTCACTCTTATGTGGATGGTGAATCCAGTGGCTCAGAACAGAGCATTGATGATGAGTTGGGTATTCCTTCTATTGTTACACCTGGAGTAAGGAAGACCAGGGATGTTTTGAGAGCACCTGGGAGTGAACCCACTTTGCGCAGGTCTACCAGAGTTAGGTATCCTGTGGATAGGCTGAAATATGATGGATTTACAGCCATTCACTATGCATATATGGTCAAGGTGATACAGGAACCAGAACCCACTTCTTTTGAGCAAGCCATGGGAAAAGAAAAATGGGAGAAAGCCATGGATGAAGAAATGGATGCCTTGGAAGAAAATGCTACATGGGAATTGGTACCTTTGCCTAAAGGTAAGAATGCAATTGGCTGTAAGTGGGTTTATAAGGTGAAGCACAATGCAGATGGTTCTGTGAACAGATACAAGGCAAGATTAGTAGTCAAGGGGTATGCACAAACATATGGTATTGACTATGAAGAAACATTTAGTCCGGTTGCAAGGATGGCAACCGTAAGAGCAGTCATTGCTATGGCTGCATCAAAGGGATGGTCTTTACATCAGATGGATGTAAAGAATGCCTTCTTGCATGGTGATTTGCAAGAAGAGGTCTATATGGAGCAGCCACCAGGTTATGTGCATGCTGTTCATCCTGAGTTTGTTTGCAGGTTGAAGAAAGCCTTGTATGGCTTGAAGCAAGCACCTAGAGCATGGTCTGACAAGATAGGACAGTATCTTGTCACTATTGGCTTTCAGATTTCCAAGGCAGATTTCTCACTTTATGTGAGAAAAACAGAGAAAGGTATTATGCTGCTTGTCATTTATGTTGATGATTTGATTATGACAGGTGACAGTGATGAAGATATCCTTCATGTGAAAATGCTATTGAAGCAGAAGTTTGAGATGAAGGATTTGGGAGAGCTGCGTTATTTCTTGGGCATTGAGGTGATTAGATCACCAAGTGGGATACAGCTCTTGCAGAGGCAGTATGGATTGGACATGCTGTCCAAATATGGGATGACAGGCTGTAAGCCTATTTCAGTTCCTTTGGAGCAAAATGTGAAGCTGAGCACAGATGCAGGTGAGCTTCTAGAAGACCCTACTATGTACAGACGCATAGTAGGAAGTTTGATTTATATGACTATTACCAGGCCAGATTTGAGCTATGCTGTTGGATTGGTAAGTCAGTTTATGCAGGCTCCAAGGAAACCACATTTGGATGCGGCTAGACGCATACTTAGGTATGTGAAGTCCACATTGCAGTATGGACTATTTTATGAGACTGGGGTTCAGATACAGTTGCATGGATACACTGATGCTGATTGGGCTGGTAGTATTTCTGATAGACGATCTACCAGTGGATATGTATTCTCTTTTGGGAGTGCTGCAGTCACTTGGAACAGCAAGAAACAGCCTACAGTTGCCTTGTCGAGCACAGAGGCTGAGTACAGGGGTGCAGCAATGGCTGCATGTGAGGTAGCTTGGTTGCATAAGTTACTTTATGATATGCATCAGTCTACAGATGGGCCAGTTGTCATTTATTGTGACAACATGAGTAGTATACACTTGGCAAATAACCCAGTCTATCATGCTAGAACAAAGCACATTGAGGTGCATTATCACTATGTGCGAGAGAGGGTTTTACTAGGTCTTATTGATCTAGTTTATGTCAGCACAGAGGATCAGGTGGCTGACATATTCACGAAGGCATTGGGCACAGAGAAGCTGCGCAAGTTCAGAGACCTACTTGGTGTGCAGGAATTGGGATTGAGCTCGAGGGGGAGTGTTGAGATATCGAGCTCCACTCGTGATACGCCAGGGTGACCGTTGTATATTTATGTCACCGACTTGTCAGTTGCAGACGCAGTTGGTACACCGCCCATGAATAATAGCTACATGATAGCTATCCTTATCTACTCTAGTTCGTGGCTCAGTTAGTATGCCACCTTAGTTAGTTGAGTTTGTTTTGAGACCCATATATAGGGTTCTTCTATTTCTTTGTACTAGAGTTCTTTTGGCTTACACAACTAAGAAGAGGAAAACTGTTTTCAGCCTCCACCCTTGTGTGTCTTCCCCCATTGTGCAAGCAAGAAAGCTTCAAGCGAGACTCCTTCCTTCTCTCCCACAATCTTGACAAGTATAGGATCCCCACCCGCAGGTGAGTTTTTCCACACTCCGCAGAGTGTTAGGGAGCATTGGGTTGGGGATCCCAATGTCCTGAATCACCACAATCCACAACTCGTCCGGTTGTGCAAGCTTGAAATCAAAAGAGCCATAACTCATCATTCACAAATCCAAAAGCAGTAATAACCATAAAACATTTTTAACACAGTTGTCAATGTATCCGATGCATAGAATCTATCCCCTTCATCAATTTTCATGTTCCTTCCTAAAAAGCATTTGATAATACTAACATGCTTTTACAAGTTTAAGTAAGTTCTAACTAATCATGATCTTTTTCTTATGTACTAACTTGATTATCTTCATTTGGCCATCCAACGTGATTACGGTTTATGGCCGCAACCTCAGTTTGTTGTGGAATAACCCATCCTTTGGGTTGAATGGATTCTGGGTTAACTTTCGCTTGCGCTTCAACATCGACTACTTCTTCATGTTGGGGAGTTCTCTGAGTGTGACCTCACTTAGCATCTCGATGTCTCTTGGGAGCGATGGAAGAAGTTGATGGATTTGAGTAGTGCTTCCGCATAGGGGTGGAGAGAGAGAGAGAGAGAGAGAGAGAGGCTTGGTTGATTGCAGTAGAGCTTCGTCACGTCAATATCAGAGAGACTTTCGCACGGATCATTGTGTGTCTATGTGTGTGTGTCAGCAGACGTGACGCTCTACCCCTATTTATATAGCAATGGGGGGTAAAGAGAGGATGCTTGCTTTTTAGCAGCATGCAATTCTTTGATATGGTCCATTAGTTAAGTGACTAGCTCTAATAGCATTAGATACAATTTTACCCACACCATCATCGTCTAGTCCAATCTGTCATGCTACTTCCATGGTGATCATGATGATTATGTGGTTGAGAATAAAATAATTGTTTCTCATAGTCATGTTCTCCAAGAGAATATGTACTATCACCATGTCTTTGCTGCCCATGAGAGACTAATTCAAGAGAATGATGCCCATAAGCATTAGCATGATATCCATATACATTTGCATACTTCACATATATGTTTGTATGATGTTGTGTATGTAATACTACTACCCGTTGAACATGCAACCCATGAAAATTTTCACAATCATTAGATCCATGCTGCCATTCATAATATGTAACACCATCATATGCATACTGACCATAAGTATATACATGTTGTTACCTTTGCTCATTGTACCCATACCAATGGTCATGATGTTGATCACGATGCTCATACCATTGATCATGTCCATTACAATCCTTACTTGATGGAACTCTTGCTATGCTCTCTGGCTCCACCCATTTTGCACATTCTCCTGCTTAAGTTGATCAATTGTCTAAATAAAGTACAAAGTATTGTTGATTCAACTAGTATATGTAGTCTCCTCCTCCTTAGGCTAGCTTGCTCAAATTTCCCATCATATTGTTACTCTAATTAGCTTGCTTTGATTTTCCATCATATTGTTACTCTAATTTGTCCAAGAATAACATCATAATGTTGCACTTGCTTTGCTACAAGAATGAGATGCAAGTGATGGTGGCTGCTACAATTGTTCAAATGTGAGCATTTGGAAGAGAACCCTTAAGTAATCTAGTGAACCACCACATGCAAATTTGCAAGCTCTACTCATGTCATTCCTCAAGATCATTGGTCACCATAGTAAAATTATATATCAGTATACAATTGAAGTTGATCTATGATCATGACATCAGATTGGGAGGATTCCCCATACATTGCAATTTTAGTGACCTACAGTTTCTACCATATTGGACTCACAACCCTTCATGCCTTGGATATTCACATTGAACATGTAGGAGAAAATGATATAGCCTACAATATCTACCATTGGACTCACAACACTTCTTGCATTGAATATTTGCATTGGACATGTAAGAGAAAATGATATAGCCTATTATCTTGTAGAATCTATAGTGTTTTTGTCATCTATGGCAAGAGCCAATGTAAGATAAAGTGACAGTGTGTTTCATTGACAAGGAGAGGAGGTTGCATAGGGAGAAACCATAGCTAGAAATCTTTGTAGGGAAGTTTTTTGTTAGCTCTTCACATAGAACCTTCGTTGGTGTACAAGTCTTAGAAGCATAGATGCATCTTCACACTCATGACTGCACATTGTTATACCTATAGCATCAATATGTCAAGAAAAATCTCTTCAAATCTAAAGATTCCATGATGATGTTGACAAGTATGTTTTCTCAAAAATGTTGAAATATCCAAGTGCAAATTTGAACAATCATGGTAGGATTAGGATTTAGTAAATTCAAGCTGGAGGATACATGGCGAGTTGGAAATTGAAGGCTTTAGTTATTTAGCTACATTAGTGAAGGTTGTAGACTTAGAATATAATGGTGATATGAGGTCTAATCATTTGCATCTTGAAGACTTTTTACTGACATTTTTGAAGAAGTTGTAGAGGTAGAAAGTGTCACTCAAAATGAAGAAAGTGTTATCACAGACTTGATAAATTCACCAGCTTGATTAATGAGGATTCCAATATTGTTGAAGGTAATGAATCATACCAATCAAAAATTGATTTGGATTACACAAATTATGATGCTAATCATATGCCAAAACACTATTGGTTCAAAATCTGCTAACAAAAGTCTCAATTTGAGGTGGAGGAGCCATAGTTTGTGCCATTTATGAGGTCATTTGACAACCTTACAAATATTCCAAGATGGATACCAAGGGCCATTTTGATTCTTATGTACTCTCTGAGTCCATCCCCTTTGTGTACCCCTACAAAATTATCTTAGAGGCATGTTGTACTACTAAGTTGTTGAGATGTATTCCCATTGTTTTGGAGTATGTGATCAATATGTCATTTGAAGTGTATGATTGCAAGTAGACATGTGGGGTATTTAGCTTCCCCAAAGAGTAGCATTTCCCACATGGAAGTTTCGTGGATGAGGTATCCTATCTTGATTAGTTTTTAGCCATCTTAGATTAGGCAACAAGTCCATGTTCAGGGTGGCCACAATAAGATGTAGAAATGGCACATCTAGATAGCATCTACTATTGATATGGGCTTATCTTCTAATCCTATCTATACTCTTGAGATGTGCAAGATTGAGTTAGATAAGTGATGTGCTACAAATTTCTTTGATAATTTTGCAATTGCCTTAGAGATGACCTCAAGTCTTGGAATTTTTGCAAACTCCCTCAAATATGACATAAAGTTTTGGAAAATTCTGCAATTTCCTCAAAGATGACCTCATGTCGTAGAAGTTTTGCAAATTGCCTCATAGATGACCTCAAGTTTTGGGAAATTCTACAATTGCCTCAGAGATGACCTCAAGTCCTAAAGTTTTTACAAATAACCTCATAGATGCCTTTAAGTTTTGGGACTTCTACCCTATGTCCCTACTCTCACATATGTGATTATGCCTTTGATCCTTGTGGTTATTCAATGAATAGTATAGAAGGCAATGCTTTTTCCACCATCCGTGTGACACCTAAAGATGGTTTTGCCTATGCAAGTTCTGAGGCTATGGGATATAATTCCAAAGGCGTAAATCTTCCAAACCTCATTAATAATGTTCTTACTTGCTTCAAGCCAAAAGTATTCTCATGTGCACTATATGCCAATGGTCCTATAATGGGATCTCTCGATTCTTGTGAGTTGGCTTTCTACCCTTAGGATTACATTTGTGATCATAGTACCATCTTTGCCACATTAAGGGCCACTATAACAATGAGCAAACTATAGCACACTCTGTCCTCAACTTAAACTGTTGGCTATGCTAGGATTCTAGAGCATTGCCATGCAATATTCCTCATCAATTTTAAGGCCACAACATTTCAATGTATGAAAGACAAGCAATAGGAAATTTTGGCATGTGGAATGACCTGGAGTGGGTTTTTCTCACAAAGTTTAGGCATGTAGATTTTGAAAGGATGAGTGAAGCATTCATGAATATAAGTTCATTAGCTAGAGAACAAGTTGAATCCTACATCTCAAGATTGGAATCAATATTGAAGAGATGGTTCAACAACAATTTGGATGAGCGAATGCAGAAGGGACTATTCCTTTGTCGAGGACTACAATTAGATGTTTAAAGTTTGTGGAGTTGAGAAGACTAGTAAATGTGGAAGCTTTAATGAAAGGTGCTAAATTGTATGATGAAGTCAAGATGAGATTAGCCATGAATCCAAAAAGAGGAGTCCTCCCTCCCTCAATGCTAGGAATGGTGTATCAACTTAACTTAGTTCCAAGGACTATACCCTACCCCAATTAAGAAGTGTCTACAATATTTAAGAGCTTGTTTATTTTCACACTTTAGACATGTATTGTCTCAACAACATATGCCAATAGATAAGGAAGCCAACCAAGTCAAGTGTTATGCCTCTACAATCAATCCTTCTCCTTAAGCCCTTTGAGAAATGGGGCATCAACTTCATAGGTCCAATCGTATTGAGATATTCAAGCTTAGTCTACCTACTACCTACCAACATGATAGTTGGGTGTGTGTAGCTATCTATTGTGTGTGTATCTTTAATAAGTTGCTAGCTAACTTAACGAGAGTAAGTCAGTAGTTACTCACTCATCGTAAGACCTAAGTTAGATGTACTTTGTTCTTTGGTGTGATGAATAATGAGGAACATCTCTGAGAACTATCTACTCTTTGTTCTCTCTATCTCTCTCTCATCTTTTTACCATGGTATCACAGCCATGACCTCATAACCCCATGAATTTGTGAAGCCTGGAAGCTTGGCATTGGGTAGGAGCATGGCATTGGAGTTGTGAGAGCTAGAGCCTGAAGAGGAAAGACTCAAGTGGTTCTACAGTTCACATGGAAGCCATAGCCTACACTCATTGGTATGTATCTTATGTCTAAGTTGACCAAAGCCTACCAAGGCTTTACAAGGGGATTTCTTGCCATATGAATGAGCTCATGTTGATAAGCGCACTAACATTAGGGCATCATATAGAAAAACGTGAACATGGTAAATGTGCTTGTTTTTAGGCTATCACACTTTGGGAGAATGCAACCATGTTTAACTTGAGTATTCATGAACTATATGATTGAGATCATGAAGTTTATAGAGCTCAGTTGGATGCTATACCAAGAAAGCATCATTTGCAACTTTGAGAATAGTAGTAGTAGCCCCTCATTTTTAGCTTGGACATCAAAGTGGCACAAAAATTTTGCACCTGATCTCTGATATTAAAATATGGAGCATTTATTCTATCAAATGGTAGCCTTAGCACATTAAATCATCAATGGATGCTTGGAAAATGTTATGGCATTGCTTTTATGTATTTAGGCATGGATTTGGAGAGGTTTTAGATCTGAAAAGAGAGAGCAAGTTGAAACTGGTCTGAATGTATTTAGCCCACAATTGACCTGAGATTGGTGAGAGACTATTTGAATTATGTAGGAAACAAAGGCAAGTAGCACAAGGAAAGTTTGGTGATGTATGGTGCATAGATTCTGGTGCCTCAAACCACATGACACCACATGGCAAGTGGTTTGATGAGCTAAAAAAAGTGCTAATGGCTATGCATGCACTGGGAGTGAATCTTAACATGACATAGTACGCACATGGATTGTTCCTTTGGTCATGCGCCTGATGGCAAAAAAAAAGCACTTGCATTATGTGTTGCATGTTCCATTGATCACCAAGAATATGTTATCTATCGATTAGATGGTTGAGCAGAACTGGCAGGTACGATTTAATAGAGATGGTTGCTTCACAGAGGAGTATGGTAGAGGATGTAAGTTGGTTGCTAAAGGCTAGAGATATGGTAGGATATTTACATTCGATGTAAAAATCCTTGAATAAAATGCTCCTATCTCTGCTCATGAAGGGGCAAGTATCCAAGACATTGATATATGGCATAAATGGATTGGACATATAAATGTCCAAAAGCTAAAAAATATATATTATAAGGACCTTGTTACAAGGCTACCAAGGTTCAAGTATGCTGATTTGGGACATGTATTCTCAGCATGTCAGCTTGGGAAACAATGAAGGTATCCATTTGCCAACAATACACGGAATAGTAGTAGGCCTTTACAACTTGTGCACTCAAATGTTTGGGGACCCACACATAATGCATCACTTGGTGGGTCTAGATACTATGTGACCTTTGTGGATGACTATAGTAGGTACACATGGATATGCATCTTAAAGCATAAAGATAAGGTGTTGGGGATAGCCTTATGGATTTTAAAGCTCATGTTGAAAAAGAGCTAAATTGTCATGTCTCATGCTTACAGTTTGATGGTGGTGGAGAGTATGTGTCAAAGGAGTACTTATCAAAACATGGGATCAAGAGAGGCAGTTGACTTGCAGCTACACTCCTCAGCACAATGGAGTGGCTAAAAGAAAGAACAAGGTGACTATGGAGGCAACCAGGGCCATGTTGAATAAGAAGAACATGCCTTTGTCTTATTGGGTTGAAGCGGTACTTATAGGTGTCTATGTGATGAATAGAACAACTACATCAAGGATACATGAAAAGACACCTTATGAGTAGCTCTATGGCTATAAGCTTGACATCCGACATTTGAAAGTATTTGGTAGTATTGCCTATGTTCACATTCTTGATGACAAACGAAAGAAACTTGATCCTAAAACAGTGGAGTGTGTTTTTCTTGGATACTCACAAGAAAGAAAGGCATACAAGTGCTTTGTTTTGACTACACGTGTGATATTGCTTAGTCATGATGTCATGTTTGATGAGTTAGTATCTTGTATGGTGCTAAGTAGGCTATAGTATATGGTGATACTTCATAGGGTACGTATGCTAAAAATGGACAACAAGACACTATGTCTACTAGTGGACCTACTCAAGATGTATCTAGCAATGTAAGTCCTTTGACACACAAGCTATGACGGTCTATGCTATTAGATTTTTGCCCACTAATGGAATGATAATTGAATTTGAGGCATTGTGGGTTAAGTGTTCTTGTACATATCGTGTAGATAAATCTACTACAATACCTAAGGGGCTTTTTCACTTTGAGGATGGTCAAAGGATTATGCAACAATATATGACTCAAGATAAGAGTGTGCTTAGACCTCCTATACATGCATGATACCATTCTTCCATTAGGAAGTGGACTACAACAAAGTGTTTTAATGAAATGGTTTTCTATCATTCTTCTAGTCACTCATAGCTGCAAGGCTATGGAGGATTAGTGTTTGAGGCTCAATAGAGAGAGAGAGAGAGAGAGAGAGAGAGAGAGAGAGAGAGAGAGAGAGAGAGAGAGAGAGAGAGAGAGAGAGAGAGAGAGAGAGAGAGAGAGAGAGAGAGAGAGAGAGAGAGAGAGAGAGAGAGAGAGAGAGAGAGAGAGAGAGAGAGAGAGCTCTTTGTCATGTGCATTCTAGGTCCCGATAGGTGGTGCATTTGTCAAAAGTTCTTGTCCATGGTGACTTAACATGCCAAGGTCAAGTAGTCATATGATTATATCATGATTATGAAGTCTACTAACTCGAAGGGTCCTAGGGATAATTTTTTTATCCTATTTGGATTGGCAAGGTACAACCAATGGTCTAGAATATTAGATTTTTACCCCTCTAATGACTTGACAATTGAATTTGAGGTATCATGGGTTAAGTATTATTGTGCATATTATGTAGATAAATCTAGTGCAATATCTAAGGGGAATTTTCACTTTGAGGATGGTCAAAGGATTGCACAATAACACACGACTCAAGATAAGGGTGAACTTAGACCTCTTGTGCATGAGATCATAATTCTTTACTCAGTCCCGCATCATGACACTATTCTAAGGATATGTCAAGCCTTTGATTATTTGCAAGTGCAAGGGAGACCCTCCTGAGCAAGGAGGATGCATCAATCTTTTAAGACTAAGCATTTCTTAAGTGGTAAAGGTGTAGCCTCATGTGGGCTAGCCACCTTTCCCATCCTATCTAGCAATATTATAGGCAAGGAACGGTTGATGCACATATAATTACTCTACAAACAAACATAATAATCACCCAAAAAATGTGCATACCATTACAAATGAAATTGTTTTTAAGAACTTGGATGATTGTTTTTATTTTGAAAATTAGATCCAAGTTTCCACCTCTAAGATATCAATATCTTCCTATATATCATGGTCTTCTTGAAGAGGACCCTACGGTATGTGTTAAGGATTTTGATCTAATATGTTATGGTAGTGGGTTTGATAATATCCACCAACTCTTGTGTTTCTCTAGTACTCTTAAAGGGGAAGCAAAAAAGTGGTATAGAATTCTATCTAAAAGAATTTTGACCTCAATCCAAGAGCTATTTGACTTGTAGTGACCTTAAGTCTTATACAACTGCCTTTCATGATTGCCTTAGGCTTTGGCCAAGGAGGTTTAATCCATTGCCTAATGATTCATGAGGAGAACTATATGGGCTAGACCTCAATTCCAGTATAAGTGTTACACTAAGTATTCCAAAATTAAAAGGTGCTTGTTGGTGTGATATGATAGACTTTCTTGCAGTTCTTTCCATATTTTCTTGGCATTCTCATAGAAGCTCCCAATAGTGATACATACGTTAATCAGACCACCACATCAATCATGAATCAAGGCAAACCACTCATAAGTGTGTATGACTAGTCAAGCTCTAGCACAATATATAGATAGGAAATCCCACCCTCGTAGAAAAAATAAATATTGAACATTCATATTTTCTTGATTCCCCGTCCTCTATTGAACATTTGTTTAAGGGTATAAGCATGTATAAGTGGCCTACTTTTGGTTCTTTGAAGTAGACAATTTTTGGGGTTTAAAAGTGGTTACTTTAGACCTTTGACACATTATAAATTGTGGTCACTCAAAGTAGAAGTAAATATTTTTAAAAATTTCTTTAAATATTGGGTGAAAGGAAAGACCATTATGTTTAATACACCTTAGGTATGAGTGTCATAATGAGTGTATCTATTCACTAACAACTCTCTCTCTCTCTCTCTCTCTCTCTCTCTCTCTCTCTCTCTCTCTCTCTCTCTCTCTCTCTCTCTCTCTCTCTCTCTCTCTCTCTCTCTCTCTCTCTCTCTCTCTCTCTCTCTCTCTCTCTCTCTCTCTCTCTCTCTGTGTTTACCGTAGCACAGAGGAGTGGGAAAATGGAGCACAGGAGCGGGAAAATGGAAAAAGGAGATAAGCGAAAGGGCGCAGGACAAAGGAAGGAAAAGGCGCCCCGGATGGAAGTCAGACCCTGAAATTTTGAATGATGACCTCTCCAGAAGGCCTCAATGTCGCCTCAAGAAAAGAAAAGAGTAAAAGTGCACCATTAATTGTGAAAGCGCTCCCGAATCCTTGTAAAAGAGTGCCAGGCTCACTCCTGTGCAAATTGCATGCACTAGTTGGGAATGGGATAAGTTAGAATGGTGGGAAATAGGAAAAGAGGGCCTAGGCTAATGGCCGGCCATGTAAAAAGTGGGAATGACCACCCAAAAAGTAGGGCATGTATATAAAGTTCAAAAGTGAATGAGAAGATCATTCTTGTGTGTGGCCAAAGCTTCTTCTTCTTCTTCTCTTGTTTCTTGCCTTCTTGCTTGTGCTTGAGTGAGGTTTTGAGAGAGTGTGAGGGAGTGAGGGAGTGAGTGTGTGAGAGTGAGGGATCCTGAAGAAGAAGCTCCCCATCTTCTCTTCTTCTCTTCTCTTTTCTCACGCGGCTATGGAGGATGGAGCTTGACGAAGAGGGCTTGAGGTTGCTTCAGCTTGCCACAAGGATCGTGGAGCTACTAGAGTGCAAGAGAGAGGAGGGAACTCGATCGAGCATCAAGGTAAGATCACTACACCCATAAGGTAGGCATTGCGCGTCGGCTATGTGAGAGGTAGCCATGGGCGCTCGGCTTGAAATGCTTGATCAATAAGCGGTCCGTAGGTCTCAGGGTAGAGCTCCATATCTCCCCTTCATTTTGGTTCCATTGCCGAGACCGACGGAATCGAGCATAGAAGCACCGTGCGCATCGAATCGAGCATAGAAGTAGGGTTTGCAGCCCGAACCGATGCTCAAGATAGTTAGGAGATTTAGGAGGTTTTAATCCTTGGAGCAAGTAAGTATTTTGATTTGTTGTTGAATATTAGAGTAGGACCATCCATCTCCATCTCTGTTTTTGGTTTTTGTTGCATTAGGTTAAGATTAGGATATGAAAAAGAAGGAAAATAAAAAGGGTTCTGCTGCTGTTGGAAACAGGGAAATAGGGGCACAAATTCTAGAGTGCCGTTCAATTCGAGCACCACAGTGATTCCAGGTATATATGGCATTTCCTTGTAGTGTCTTGCACCTATCTGGAAGGCACTAGATGATTCCATGGAGTAGGTGTTGAGCTTGAGTCATCGTGCGCAACCCGCGGGCTGTCGTCTGCGCAGTCGGACCAAGTTGTCTGGGTCCGATTCCCAAAATCGGACCACCCGATTTTTTGAGTCAGATCATCCGATTGTGATAATCGGACCACCCTATCCGACTGCTAGAATCGGACCACCCTGTCCGACTGCGTGAATCGGACCATCCCGTCTGATCCGATTCTAGCAGTCAAACCCATTGCCAAAATCGAACCACCCTATTTGAGTCTCACAATCGGACCACCTTGTTCGAGTCTCAAAATAAGACTAGCCCGTTCCATTCCCAGAATCGAACGGTCCGATTCTGAGAATCGGACCACTTCACCATAACTTAAAATAGAGGGTTTTTGAACCTGTGTGGCAATCCTGGCCACCCTATTCACATCTTTGACCTCCCCCCCTAGAAACCCAATTTAGCCCTTAGAAGCCAGAGACTAGGCAGGATAATCGAGGATTCACCCCAAACAGCTAGATACTGAGTAGACCAAATTTAGAACTTGACTTGACTTTCGATAACCAACCAACCAACCCTGAAGCAGAATAGAGAATGTAGCATGGACTTTCAGTAAGACCTTAGATCAGCCAGAACCTGCGCTTAGAGCCATATCAGGCTATGAATGTGAGGGGAAGAGTGGAGTTTGCATTGAGCATTTCCTGCATCCGCACCTTACTTTTGATTTCATCACCAAAGGTGCACTACAAGAAAAGAAAAAGCTTGTTTTCGCACTGAGCACTAGAAAGCACGAAGCACAACTTGTGAATAAGATTGACAACTGCTTTCAATAACAAGGAACTCATCAGGAGATATAATAACATCAAGGAACCCACTATTAGGAGAAGATCCCAAAACATAGTTGGGTGCTTGAGAGCCCCATTAGTAGGACCTTAATAGGACACGAAGATCCAGAAGGCGACAACATAGAGGATCGGACGCTACCGGAGCTACTCAAATTGATCGATGACCTTGTGGAGCTGGAAGTGGGAGCAATGTCAGGATCACGAGGCGGACAAGGAGAGGACTGACTGGACTTGGGAGAATTCCCAGTCTTAGTGCAAGAGTTAGCCAATGAGTACGACTTGTTGACTAGGACGGTAGTTCAAGGCAGACCAGTAGAGGAAGTGGTAGCAAGCCTAGAAGAGGAAAGAAAGGCGATTAGAAAGGCACTAGAGAGCATAATTGCCTATAATCATGAGCAGAAGGCTAGGAAACTCCAACAAGATATAGACATGTATGAGGCATGGCGTGTGCTAGCCTTGGCTAGTGTAGCCAAAGCAGGGCCAAATGTAGAGAGAGAACGAGCAGCAAAGGCTAACTTATCGTTGAGTGAACTCGTAGCCAAGTGGCTCATGGACAATACGTCCGCTGAGCAGAGCGCAATAGCCTTAGCCACCGCATTACTCTCGGGATTAGGGGTCACGCAAGGGGCAAAGGGGCAATCTAGAATCCCTATTGCAGCAAAGCAGCTAGAAAAGTATGAACCTAGCAATTGTTGAGAAATGTGCAATCACATCCACCATAGCCTCTTTGTATGGGACAAACAAGGCAAAGAAACAAACTGCAAATAAAGCCTTAGACTAGGTCATGTTTGCACAGTTTATTAAAACCACAGTTGTTGAATACCATGGTCCCTTTCCACCTATCTCCACCTACCAATACCACCTATTGTAAGCCTATAAAAGGCACTCATCCCCACACTCATTCAGTCAGTCATTATCAATCAGTTGTACTTGCATTATGCCTGGATAATATTAGTTGTTCTTCCTTGTCAATGCTTTTGCATCATTATGATTGCCTATTTGCTCATCAGTGATCCTCCATAGCATGCATTCTCAATATTTTAACATGGTATCAAAGCGGGCTTTAAGTCAATGAGTCATTAGCCCACAAATTGAGTCATTCCAGTTTGAAATTCTGGCTCCCTTCACTTTTCCATGAATCTCTCACCTACCTCCATAGCTACCCATCTTCAGTGGAGGGCTTGAATCTCTCAAACCGGGCCATTTCAGCTCGTACTTTCTTCTGGAGAACTCTTCCTTTGCTCTAGGAGCTCCTCCCTATCACTTCAAAGTCCAACATTGCTGCCTCTCTGCTCCAGCATTGTGCCTGCAACAGCACGCTAGCCAGATTGCGCCTTTTGTTGTTCGTACATCGAATTCCGCCTGTACACATAGCGATGCTAACAAGCATCATAGGGCTTTGATAGTCTACTTCCTAAGCTTCATTTCTATCAATTTTTTTTTGGAAATGATCAAGTATTCAGCTCACAGGAGGTGAAAAACCAGGCTGCCCCCTGAAATCCTAATGCAGACTCCATAGCTTTCAAGCTTCAAGATCTTGTTTTACTTCCTTCTCTCACTCCTGTGGCTCAAATCAAGTCATTGACTCTCTAATCTACTCCATCAGTCTTCAGCAAGCATTCAAGTTATTTATCAACAAGGAGAGAAGATCTTAACAATATTCTCAAGCATTTCAAGAAACAGTGTCCATTGACACTCATCTAGTGCTTTTAGCACTAATATCAGTTAATACAATCAGCTTTGCCTCTAATCAAAACTAATTTTTTTGCAACTCCAGCATCAAATCAAGGAGGGGAAGACCTGAACTTGCATCAGAACTTGAATATTTCAACTTCAAGGGCATCATAGTCACTAAATTGCATAGTATCTCTTGATACTAATCACCTAGTGATTCTTAGCACTTGTGCTCAACTGAAACTGGAATTGTTTGGAGCTAATCTGTTGCTAATCTTGCAAATCTCAAAATGGGCAAGGATTCACCGACATCCCGATTCAATGGCGTTGGATTCCATACATGGAAAACTAGGATCAAATTGATCCTAATGAAGAAAGGCTTGTGGTCAATCACAAGTGGTCAAGAGAAGAAACCAAGGGAAGCTGCACTTTCAGTTGTATGGGATAAAAATGATGATAAGGCTCAAGCTATAATCAAGCTTGAACTTGATGACAGCTACATTCATCATGTTGATGATTGTAAAACCTCTTATGCGACATGGGATCGATTAGAAACCTTATTTGGAGCTCATTCCAAATCCTCAAAATATGGTTTACTAATTGAAATTTTTAGGCTCGACATGCAAAGTAATACCTCACTTGCAACTCATTTGAATTATATGGAAAGCTTGTTGACACAATTTGCAGGAATCAACTTGAAGATGGATGAAGACATTTGCATTGGAGTGCTTCTCAAAAGTCTTCCACTTGAATTTGATAATGTGTCTACCACATTAATCAACATGCCAAAGGGGAAGCTTGTGGACATCAAAGCCTCTCTTCTAGAAGAGGAAAAGAAGGTCAAGAACAAAGGAGAAACAGGCATCCCAAGAGGAGACCAACAACTCCTCTATGTGAAAGGGAAGAAGAGCGTAGTCTGTGACTTTTGAAAGAAACCTGGGCATATTGAGAAATTCTGTTATGCTAAGAAAAAGTCTCAAAGAGCATATCTTGCTACAGTCAAAGAAGATGAAGACAACATTGAAGAAGAAGGAGAAGAAGAAATCCAAGATCAAAAGGATAAGACTCACCAGTCCCTCTTTTGTAGCTCATTTTCTGATGATAGACTGTTTTAAAGTTTAACATGTGGACTTCCCTTATGGTCCCACCATAAGCTCCTAAACTCCTCATGTAGCCTCTGCACACTACAGCCTCTACACACTTAGTGAGGCCTTGTAATAGCCTCTAGCTTTGTATGGTTGTTTTTTGTCTCTTCCATGTCTACACTTAGCAAGGTTCTACTCACGATAGCCTCTGTATACTCAGTGTCTTTTACGATTGTGATTGAGGAGGGGTGTTGAGAAATGTGCAATCACATCCACCATAGCCTCTTTGTATGGGACAAACAAGGCAAAGAAACAACTGCAAATAAAGCCTTAGACTAGGTCATGTATGCACGATTTATTAAAACCACGGTTGTTGAATACCATGGTCCCTTTCCACCTATCTCCACCTACCAATACCACCTATTGTAAGTCTATAAAAGGCACTCATCCCCACACTCATTCAGTCAATCATTATCAATTAGTTGTACTTGCATTATGCTTGGATAATATTAGTTGTTCTTCCTTGTCAATGCTTTTGCATCATTATGATTGCCTATTTGCTCATCAGTGATCCTCCATAGCATGCATTCTCAGTATTTTAATAGCAATGACCCATATAGCTTTGTGGAGCAATTTAAACAAGTTTGTGAAGCAAACAGTCTCACAAACCTTGCACAACACTCTCAAGCTTTCGATCTGTGCTTAGGTGATAAGGGGAGAATTTGGTACACTAGTCTAGATGCAGCTGAGTGCATGAACTTTGCCCATCTTAAGGACCTCTTCATCAAGAGATTCTCTGAGGCAAGGTACTCTGACAATCTCATCGTCCAGTTGATGAATGTCAGTCAGAGGGAAAAGGAAGACGTAAGGGACTATGTCACTCATGTGCGTAGCCTCTTCAAGAAGATCCCTGCAAATGAGCGACCTAACGAGAAGGCTGTGTCTACCATATTTATAAATGGAATTCAAAGCGAGGAGCTCTACAAGGCTTTGTCTAGTAGCTCCACTCTACACCGAGACGTGTTAGCTAGAGTCTTTGAAGAGGCAATAAGGATGGACGATCAGCTTAGGAAGCAAAGCATAAGGAACACCAATCAGGACAGTACAAGTCAGAGAGCTCCAGAGCGGTCAACAATTTCAGGAGAGAGAGAGAACTCTAGCATACATGATAAGGGAAAGAGTGTTGACCAAGGCCATGAGCTGGCTGAGGTGAGAATGGAGCTTGCACAATTGCAAGACCAAATGAGGAAACCTGTGTGGTCGCATGTGCAGTGTATACACTGTGGTTGTAACCACCTCCCAACTAAGTGCCAAGATCCTAGATCTAGGCCATGCTCAAACTGCAATAGGTTCGGTCATGACGCATTACATTGCAGATTGCCAAGGAGATTCCCATATGCGCAGCAATACAACCCTCCATATTTAGGCAACACGCCACCTAACCTCTTTGGCAGGGGAGCCCAGTTGGCGCTCCCAGCACCAAATGATGCAAGACTGGCCATTCCTAGGCTAGAGATGAACCCAACAGGCATACCCAGACCACCAAGGCCCTATGTAACCCATCCATCGAGTGACGCTCATGTTCACTATGTGGAAAAACCTAGTGAAGAGGAGACCTACGTGAACCCATACATATCCTATGATGAGAAAGGAAATCCAGTCTTGATGGACTACCAACCAGTACCAGTGATGGAGCTAGGTAGAGGAAGAGGCAGAGGCTTTGGAAGACCAAGCCAAGATCCAATCTCATACTGGACTTGTGGTCATCCAAGCCATATTTCATCACGCTGCCCAAAAAGGGAACAGGTAAACAAGGACAAAGCTAACCTTCAATGCACCGAGTGTGGAATCATACACCTATTTCCTGACTATCCTAGACAGAAGCCATCAACTAGTTCTGCCAATGTGCCCTCAATACCCTTGGGGCTGTTCGGTGTGGAGACCTTTGACAGCAAGGATACACCCATTCCACTACATGTCATGATGCGAGCACAGACAAAATAGGCAGGCATCTCATTGCATGGGCCAAGTAACCTGGATGCAACCTCGTTGGGAAAGAAAAGCCGTAGGAGAAGGAGAAAGAGAACAGACTCAAAGATTACCCTTAAGACTGAGGAAGCTACAACGCTAGTGACAGGAAAGAGGGTCACTGATGCAGAGGCAGAGACCTTAGCTCCTAAGACAGCAGAACTAGGGAGTGCCAAGGTAGGGGAATACCCCCACCCCAAATGGCAACTCAAGGCTATAGACAAAGTCAAGGAGTGGATCAAGGACACCTAGGAACACCTTAAGGACGTAGAGCCCATATTGGAAGACCAAATTGAAGATCTCTCTAGTGTGAGTAAACCCATTTCATCGTCGCAACCTCAATTGGGGAATGCACCCACACCACATGAGATGCCACTGAGGCAAGACTAGGAAGAAGCATGTCAACAAGCTAACCAAGACATATGGCCAAAGAGTGCTGACCAAAGAGGAAGGCAACCACCCAGAAACCTCCTCACCACTTTAGTAACCACGTCAGTAACCTTGAGTCTAGGAGATCTACTTCGGCAGCACCCTTCCTTATGGCAAGAATTAAAGCACTGGGTGGAGGGAAAAGAGGAGCACACTGCCGCTGACTTGCAAGAGTAGGACGCAGTCACGCAGATTCCAAGCCTAATGCTACACTAAGTTCCAAGGTCACTGCACGTCAATGCTTTATGGGAAGGCACTAAGATGCATGCAGAATTACCTATCTTAGCCTTGGGGGATGTAACACAAAAAGGAATCGTAGACATAGGCGCCAGTGTCAGTGTCTTGAGCCACGCAGTTCTACAGGCCTGGGGAAACCCACCTGTGGAAATAGCTAGGTTCAATGTCACATTGGCCAGCGGAATGAAGGTCAGACCATTTGGGGTCCTAAAGAGCTAGCCAGTGAAGGTCGCAAGGGTGCAGTTTTCCATGAACTTCATTGTCATGAAGGGAGTGGATTACGACATACTGCTAGGCCGACCTTGGATGAGGAGCACTCGAGTTATTGAAGATTGGGGTAACAATCTCATCTTCTTGGGGAATAGAACACAAGTGATAAGGGTTGAGATGGATACCTGGAAGACTACCCCAACCAACCTTGATGCTATCTCAACAATGCTAAAAGGTGATGCATAGGCAAGCAAACCCTATGGGTCATTGACCAAGTACATCCCTTGCCCTGAGGATGAGCAGGATTGGATGCACATCTTGGAAACCATTGACCTATCATTCTCAGATGAGGAAGAGCTATATAGGCAAGCTGCTAAATCCCCAAGCATGCCAGCAAGGGAGCCCATCGTACCACTTTTCATGATGGCAAGAAGCTCACGTAACCCAGGGAAACTAGTCTCGTTCCATATCCCCACCAACAAGCTCAATCTTCACGAAATCATAGAGTACCTGACAGATAAACTAAAGGGCAACATGGCTGCCAATCTAAAACCCCTAAGTGAACTTTTGGCTAAGCCTGAGTGGAAATGGACCAAAATTCACAATCTGAACCTATTATACAATTGGGCTTTAGTCACTGACAAAAAGGAGATTGGAGAGGAAATCCTAGGAGATGACGAGCAGTCAGAGGGACAAGACTTTGATGATGAGGAGTACGAGGACTGCCGCTCTATTGGAGATGAGAGTGAAGAAGAGTTAGACACAATAGAATATGACACTGAAGAGAGAATGATCGAACAGATCAAGGCAGACTCTAGGCCTAGAAGAGAAAGGGAAAGCTGGAATGAAAGAGGATTCATGCAGATGGAGTGGGATAGATCCTAGTTGGAGCACATAGGAGCCATGGATTACGAGCAAGCATGAGTGGCACAACCATTGGTAGTTCCAGTGCTTAAGACGAATACACCTACTGAATTATGACCCCCTGGTGAAACTCCTTCCTCAAGTGAGGGATGTGAGTTTAACTCGGAGTCAGAAGTCAGTACGGAGAGTGATCCCGAAAAACCCCAATCCTCTAAGGTCAGACGCACCAAAGAGGACTTGGCAATCCACCTAAGGCGCAGACGGCTAAAGGAGGAGGCCAGGAAGCGAACTAAGGACTCAAAAGCAAAGAGGCAAAAGAAGCCGCAGGATCTTCCCAAATGCTTCACAAGGTTTAAGAAGGGTGATAGAGTGGTGATTCTACTAGGAGCAAAGAGACAAGGGCAAATCAATGAGCCAATTGAGGGACCCACCAAGGTCAAGGAAGTCAACTTGGTAGGGGAAGGCGAGAAGCCTCAACCTGTGTTCATTGCTGACGACTTGACCAAGGATGAGGAGGCTAAACTTGTTGCTCTCCTACGAGAGTATGTCGACTGCTTACCTGGTCCTTGGAGGAACTTAAAGGAATCGATCCTAGGGTTGTGACCCATAATATCCCAAAGGTTCCAGATGCGGTGCCAACAAAGCAACGACCTTACCCTATGAATCCCAAACACGCCTATGTAGTGAAGGAGGAAATCGACAAGCTCCTGAAGGCAGGATTTATATATGAGATTGAGCACACGGATTAGGCATCACCTATAGTGATCGTTATGAAAAAGAATGGTAAAATTTGAGTGTGCATGAATTACAAGAAAGTTAGTGCCACTACGAAGAGGGACAACTACCCCTTAGCGTATACCGAGCACATGCTGGAGAGGTAGCAGGCAAAGAGGCCTACAGCTTCCTTGATGGCTTCTCTGGCTATAATCAAGTGCAAGTGCACCCTAACGCGACAGGCACAAGACTGCCTTCGCCACGGAGTGGGGTGTATTCGCCTACATCGTTATGCCCTTTGGGCTAATGAATGCGCCTACGACCTTTCAATGATTAATGTGCACCATCTTCAAGGATATGCTTAGACGCAAGCTAGAGGTGTTCGTAGACGACTTATGCGTGCACTCTAGTTGGGCCAAACACTTAGAAAAGTTGAGAGCTGTCTTTGAATGGTGTCGGTTATACAACCTCTCGTTGAACCCCTTAAAGTGCTAGTTTTGGGTGAAGCACGGATGTATCCTAGGGCACGTAGTGTCAAGGAATGGCATTGCCACCGACTTCTCAAAAGTCAGGGTCATTGTTGACCTACCACCACCCATTAACTATAAGGGCATTCAGTGTTTCTTAGGCCATACGGGATACTATCGACGCTTTGTACTGAATTACGCACTGATTGCTAGACCATTGTACAAGCTGCTAATAGTATTCGAGTGGACTGAGGAATGCCTGCTTGCATATGAAGAATTGAAGAAGGATCTCACCACTACACCAATATTACGAGCCCCAGACTAGAGCAGCATAATGTTTCATGTACACATAGATGCCTCTAAGTTCGTTATTGGACCTGTTCTATGCTAGGCTCGTGAGCATAACCTAGATTACCTCTTGAGTTTTGCCAGCAGGCAGCTCACCGAAACGAAGATGAACTGTTCCACTACAAAAAGGGAAGGGTTAGCCATGGTGTTTGCTGTAAAGAAATTTAGGCGTTATATGTTGGCCACCCCCTTCGCCTTTTTCGTTGACCATCAAACCTTGCTTTATCTCGTGAACAAGCCGTGCGCTACAAGTCGCATAGCTAGATGGTTACTTCTCTTATTGGAATTCGATTTCTATGTGGTTGTACGTAAGGGATTGCAGCACTACATGGCTGATCACGTGTCCCACATACCCATAGGAGAAGCTGTTAGACAAGGCATACCTGACGACCTACCGAACGCTCATCTCTTTGGCCTATCTAGCAAAAGAGACTTATTTAGAGCCTATCTGACGCCATATTGGGCTGATGATGTGGTTCAAGTGCTAGAGAATGGTCTACTTGAGAGACCTATTGAGAAAGCCACGCTAAGGAGACTTATCTTAAAGACCCAACCATACCAACTAATCGCCGGCCAACTCTATAGGCTAGGACAAGACAGTTTGTTGCGTATATGTGTGTGTGAGCACGAGATGCATGATGTATTGAGAGAAGCGCATGGTGGAATAGCTAAAGGACACTTTAGTGGGGATACAACAGCCCGTAAGGTGCTACAATCCCAACTATGGTGGCCCACCCTATTCCGTGATGCTGCTAAATTTATAAAACACTGCGATGAGTGCCAAAGGACTAAGGTGCCTATGCACAAGGATAAGATGGAGTTGACCCCCATAATAGCACGACAGCCCTTCGAAAAATGGGGCATTGACTTCATTGGACCTATCAGTCCTGTGGCACAGTACTCCCAAGCACGCTACATCATTGTGGCAACTGACGAAGTGGGCAGAGGAAAGAGCCACTAGGAAAAACGATGCTAGAGCCACTGTGAAGTTCTTGTGGGAGCAAGTCCTTTCATGTTTTGGTTGTCCAATTGAACTAGTAAGTGATCAGGGCACACACTTCATTAATGAAGTGATATCCCACCTACTTTTGACCTTCCTAATCATTCATAGAAGATCCTCGCCCTACTACCCTCAAGCAAATGGCCAAGCAAAATCCACGAATAAAATCCTAGTCAATGTGCTTACGAAGGTGGTATCCACATCACGAAGTGACTGGGATAACAAATTAATGGCGGCCTTGTGGGACTATCGTATAGCTTATAAGACGGTTGTAGGATAGATGCCCTTTAGGCTGACTTATGGAACGGAGGCCATTCTACCCTTATATTTCTTTGTCCCTAGCTTAAGGATAGCAGCCCATGACTGTTGGGAGGGAAGAGAGGCTTGGACCAATAGCTTAATGGAGTTAGAGTGTCTCACGAAGACTCGATTCTTAGCCACCCACGCTCTGATTTGTGAGAAGGAACAAAGAAAGATGTCGTTTGACAAGCATGTCAAATAGCGCAACTTTGATCAGGGAGACCTCATTCTACTATACTCTGTGAAGGGTCATAAACAGAAAATGAAATTTCGAGGACTAGGACCTTTCTGAGTGCGTACAATTAGTAGAACAGGCATTGTTGAATTGGAGACGCTCAAAGGTGAAGGAATAGGCTTTTTCAATGGTAGTCGCATGAAAAAGGACTATCCTCCTTCCCATCCATTGCACGAGCTAGCTATGCTTGAAGCCCCTGTCAATGTCTGCGTGGCCACTATTACCGAACTGACAGATCAAGATGAAGAAGCAATGGCACCTGCCTACCTACGAATCACGGTCACTGCAAAACGGACGTATTCTTTTGATGCCTTGATCGACGAAGGTGCCAACTATAATATCTTGAAGCATGACCATTGGATACGCATTGGTCAACCTAAATTACAACCCACAAACGCTAAACTCAGCCCATTTGGGGGCAACACTTACTCACTCTTAGGAAAATGCAAAGTGGCTGCCTCTATCGAGTCTGAAAGTATACCATTCTTCTTTTATGTGTTGCCAAGCACTAAAGGGGCCGGTAATAAGTCACTACGAGGTCGCACTTTTAAAAAGCAGACAAACTGCAATGTGGACTATAACCTAGATCGCATCCATCTTGCTATAGGCAATGTGCACATAATGACTACTTTTAGCAAGGGTTATCTTGATCCTTCTACAATTGCAAAGCCACAAATAGAGACCCCTACGACCACGGCTATGACTAAGCCTAGGGAGAAGGGCCATGATATCTCACCCCATGCTCAAACTGCTAGAACCAAGCCCACTAAGGCCATTCATAAGGCCAAGGAGCCCACGCTCATATGAGTGCCAAAACGACAAGGGCCACCTCCTTGTAAACCGCAGAAACGTGCTTCTAAATGCAAAAACTATCAGTCACAGCCTGAGAGGCAGCTCAAACACTATCAACGTAGGTGCACGACCATGCCGCGATGGATCCCCAAAGATCTCTTGCGAGCACAAGGATACTATGAGGGAAACCCCTGGATATGGGTGCCTAAGAGTGGACATTCAAGAGGCTCAACTCTAAGCAATCTCACTCCAGCTAGAGAGGCTTGCACATACGGAGCCCAGGCTGCAAAGCAAGCTGGACCAGCACCAGTTATGATTAATGAATCCCAACATATTTATCGTCTAAAGCTAGATGCCCCAGAATTATCCAAGTTAGAGGAGTTGAGCACCCCCATGCCGGCTTAGATAGAATGCAGCACACCTTCTATGCCACTGGAGCCCCCTGCAGCATCTCAAAGTGCTTCTGAGTGCAAAGTCCCATCTGTGACGCCATCAATGGAGTCATCATTGTCCAGCCCAATTGCACCATCACCACCAGCAGGTCTTAGGCCTTCGTATGAAAGACGATCTTTCCTTTCAATGGCCAAGGATCTTGCTGAGACCTCGAGAGATGACATAGTGACATGCATCAAGGTGTTAGATAACACCTTCACCACATTCGCTAGGAGCTATGAGAGGTTTGACCCAGGACTTATCGATGAACCCCTTGTTGGGATATCGAGCTCCATTCGCGATATGCTAGGGTGACCGTTGTGCATTTATGTCACCAACTTATTAGCTGTACATGAGGTTGGTACACCGCCCATGAATAATAGCTAGATGATAGCTATCCTTATCTACTCTAGTTCGTGGCTTAGTTAGTATGCCACCTTAGTTAGTTGAGTCTTGTTTGAGACCCATATATAGGGTTCTTCTATTTCTCTGTACTAGAGTTCTTTTTTGCTTACATAACTAAGAAGATGAAAACTATTTTCAGCCTCAACCTTTGTGTGTATTCCCCCATTATGTAAGTGAGAAAGCTACAAGTGAGACTCCTTCCTTCTCTCCCACAATCTTGACATGGTATCATAGCCTGGTTCGTGGTAAGGGGCTCAAGAAAGAAAACCAAGTTCACGGTGTTCTGGTAAGAGGACCAGTGTTGCTTTCATTTTTCAAGTTTGGGAGCAAGTCTCTACAGGTAGCACAGCCGAAAAGTGCAAGAGTGCACTGTCTCAGATTGAGACACCCTTCGCGGTATAGCAAGAGGGCAGTATATGCTGCGGGAGAGGACTTTAGCCTGTGGTTGCCCTGTTTTTTTTCTTCGAGGCCATTTCACGGCCTATTTTGGAGGCGGAAGTTTTCCGCATGCACTCAGGAAAAAGCCCTGTTTTTTGCTGTGCGACCACTGTTCTACAGGTCAATGAAAAGTTACCGTAGAAATTGCATCGTATGCCTGTGTGCAGAGACATTGGGAGTTACAGAATCATCCTTGTTACCTGTTGATGCAAAATCGTCACTAGGAAGTGATTGTGTGGTAAAATACCACTTTCCTCAGTTTTGCAGATTTGCAATTGAGAGGCTGAAGCTGTGTTTTTTGCAGTGACAGAATTTTTTGCAGTGTTCTAAAAAATGGCGTCTGATTCTTTTTCACAGATTGTCACTGAAAAGCTTGACAAGAACAACTTCCAAGCATGGAAGTTTAGAATGACGAATTTCCTTATGGGAAAAGGATATTGGGAATTTGTTGTAGGAAATGAAGAAGAACCAGTTCTTCATGATGTTCCCAATCAACAGCAAATGCAGGCATTTAAAGGATGGAATGAGAGAGCCAGAAAAATTATGTACTGGCTATCTATCAGTATTTCAGACTCTATGATTGTGCATATTCAGGATGCAAGTACGCAAAAGGAGGCATGGGATACTTTGTTAAAAATGTATAGCACAAATACACACGCCAGGAAAATGCAGCTCAAGCAAGAGTTGCACAATGTGCAAAGAGAAAGTATGAGCATCAATGACTACCACATGAAGGTGAAGAAAATTGCAGATGCACTTGCTTCCATTGGGTCGCCAGTGGAAGATGATGATTTAGTTTCTGTGACCTCGAATGGTCTAGGAAAGGATTATGCACAGTTCCGAACATCCATTTCCGTCCATGAAAGATTTCCTGATTTTGAGGAGTTGATTGCTCTTCTAATTTCTGAGGAGCAGAGAAATGGTGGTGCATCTTCTTCAGGAGGAACTTCAAAAGAAGCTGTCTTCTACTCAAATGCTGGAAGAGGTAGAGGCAGAGGTAGAGGAGGCCGATCTGGAGGCTGTGGTAGAAATCAGAATATGCAGCAAACTCAAGAAAACCAGTCCTTTGGAGAAGGACGTGGTAACTCTAGAGGCAGGGGGAGCCAAAGAGGTCATGGTGGATGGCAAAGAGGCCAAAATGCAAACAGCAATGTTGAATGCTACTACTATGGTAAAATGGGTCATATGACTAAAGACTGCTATAAAAAGCAGAATGACATCATGAATGGAAAATTGCAACAAGGGAATTATGCATCTTCTAGTAGACATGGTGATGACAGAAATGAGCATTTGTTTATGGTACAGCACATGACCAATTCTGTGACAAGTGCAGAAGAAAGCAACGATGTGTGGTATGTTGACTCAAGTGCATCAAACCACATGACAGGTCATGCAAAATGGATGCAGGATGTAAGAAAAATGGAAAAACCAAGATTTGTGGAGACTGGTGATGATACTACACATCCTATTGTGCATATTGGAAAATTTCCTTTTTTTATGCAGAATGGGAAAAAGAAATACCTGTCGAATGTATTTCATGTCCCGAATATCACCAAGAACCTGGTTTCTGTTGGTCAAATGGTTGAGCACGGCTTGTAAGTCAGATTTAATCCTCATGGATGCTTTGTTGAGGATATGAAAAATAAAGGTTGCTTGATAGCAAAAGGAAAGAAGAAGGGCAGAATGTTTACGTTGGATGCAAACATGCCTGAATTGAGTGCAGCAATGTTTGCACATGGGACCGGTGTAGTTGCAGATATTGATATCTGGCATAAATGCATTGGTCATGTTAATGTACAACGACTTAAATCAATGCAAGCCCAAAATATTGTTGCAGGATTGCCTAAATTCAAGGTTGCAAAAATGCATAAGGTATGTGAAGCCTGTCAATTTGGAAACAGGCAAGGAAACCATTTCCTAGACATGTTCAAGAGAGTAAGAAGCCATTGGAATTAATCCACTCTGATGTGTGGACTACTAAAGTTGCATCTATTGGAGGCTGTCATTATTTTGTCACTTTTATTGATGACTATAGCAGAAAAGTTTGGGTATATTTTATGAAAAAGAAAAGTGAAGTTTTTGGGCATTTCAAAACTCTTAAAGTTATGGTTGAAAAAGAAACAGGCCTGCAAATAAAATGCCTAAGGTCAGATGGAGAGGGAGAGCACCTCTCAAATGAGTTTGCAAGGTTCTTGCAAGAGCATGGCATAAAGCAGCAATATTCATGTAGTCATACCCCACAGCAAAATGGAATTGCAGAAAGAAAAAACAAGCATATTGGAGAGGTATCTCGTGCCATGCTCAATGAAAAAGACCTGCCAGATTTTTACTGGGCTGAGGCAGTTGCTACAGCAGTCTACATAATGAACATGACTCCCACTGCAGCAATACATGGCAGGACTCCAGAGGAGAGGTATACTGGTAGGAAACCAGATATTTCTCATTTGAAAATTTTTTGTTGCATTGCCTATGTTCATGTGCTAGATGAGTTGAGATCCAAGTTGGATCCAAAAGCTGAGAAGTGCATCTTTATTGGTTACTCTCTGCAGCAGAAAGGGTATAGATGCTATAACCCTTCTACTCGTAAGTTTACAGTAAGCAAAGATGTTGTTTTTTATGAGATGAGTAGCTGGTATAAACTAGTAAATGTGATTGATATAATGTAGATACACAAAATGGTAATGCTGCACAGAATTCACAGCAGCAGTCACAAGATATTAGTGGACCTGGAGTGTCCTCTAGCAGTGATTCACATTCTTTGCCATGGACAGGCAAATTGAGATCAAGAGAATCTTCTCAAAGCAATGCAGATACTGGTATGCAGGTTTCACGAAAAGGAAAAGAGAAGGTAAATCAGCCCATGTTTGATGTGAATGCAGGTCACTCTTATGTGGATGGTGAATCCAGTGGCTCAGAACAGAGCATTGATGATGAGTTGAGTATTCCTTCTATTGTTACACCTAGAATATGGAATACCAGGGATGTTTTGAGAGCACCTGGGAGTGAACCTACTTTGTGCGGGTCTACCAGAGCTAGGTATCCTGTGGATAGGCTGAAATATGATGGATTTACAGCCATTCACTATGCCTATATGGTCAAAGTGATACAGGAACCAGAACCCACTTCTTTTGAGCAAGCCATGGAAAAATAAAAATGGGAGAAAGCCATGGATGAAGAAATGGATGCCTTGGAAGCAAATGTGTTAACCCCAACACGAAGATAGCAAAAGGAAATAAAAGAGACGCATGGCAAAGGCGGAAAAAAGGTAGCCCGACTGAAAAAAGAATAGGAGAAAAGGCCAAAAGCGCAAGGGCAACCTTAAAAGGCCAAGGCAAATACAAAAGGAGAAAGGCGCATTTTAAAATAAAAAGGCGCACCCTGAAATCTTGTAAAAGAGCGCCGGGCTCGGGCTCTCACCCGTGCAATTTGTAAATGTAGATGGGCGATGGAAAGGAAGCTAGGAAGATAGAAGGACAAAGGGAAAAAGGGCCTAGGCTATGGCCGGCCATGTAAAAAGGGAAAAAGGGGATGACCGCCCAAAAGGGATTTAGGGTTTTGTATATAAAGTTGAAAAGTGAATGAGAAGCTCATTCTTGTGTGTGGCCAAAAGTAGCTCTTCTCTTCTTCTTCTTCTTCTTGTTCTTGCTTGCTTGAGCTTGTGCTTGAGAGAGGGAGTGTGAGAGTGTGAGGGAGTGAGTGTGTGAGGGTGAGGGACCGAGGAGGAGAAGCTCTCCATCTTCTCCTCTCTTCTTCTCTTCTCTTCTCTTCTCTTATTTTGCTCGCGGCAATGGAGGTTGGAGGGTGGAGCTTGAGGATGGAGCTTGCTTGAAGCTTGCACTTGGATCGTGGAGCTACCTTGAGCGCTTGCGCGCTTCGAATCAAGCATTGGAATAGAGTTTCCCCTGAACCGGTGCTTGAGATAGGTAGGAAGCGAGGGGGTGGAAGATGGTATTCGATCTCCTTGGCAAGTAGGTTTGTTGTTTTTCTTGAGATTTATGTTGTGAGATGGAGTAGTGTAGGTATTTACTTTGTGATTTGGATGCATTAGAGTAGGAGAAAACAAAGAAAAACAAAGAAAATAAGCATTAGGGTTACTGTTGCAAAACAGGGCAGAAACAGGGCAAGAATCGTGCAAAAGTGGTAAAAAACTTACTTGTGATGCCTAAGGTCGGTAAGTGAGTTATTGGGGGTGCCAATACCATACCCGGAAAAGGGTATAAGGGCCAGAAGTGGCAAAAAAGGCCATAGTGTGCATTGCAGGGTTTCAGGAGAGCAGGAGAGGAGAGGAAAGCTTGGCGAGGAAATCTGCTTCAATCTCGGCATCAAGGAGATCTTTGGCTAGCCCAGGTAATTCTACACCTCCCCCTACAGTAGTAGGACCAATCTGGAGTTGCTTGACAAGGGGGAAGACCCCCAACGCCTTGCACAACGAATTTTGCAAGCTTCGGTGAAAAAAACACGCGTGGCATTTGGTGCGTCCGAATCACGTCGACTCTGGTCCGAGGCCCAGACTCGGCCCTCGGACCACCCGGTCCACTCGGCCTCGGACCGTCCGAGGAAAAACCCGTCCGAGACTCAAATTTGGCCCTCGGCCATGTCCCACATTCGGCCTTCGACCCAAGTGCCTCGACCCACCCGAGTGACCTCGTCCGAATCGTCCGAACTTAGCCCTCGGCCCATGCGCCTCGGCTCGTCCGAGTGACCCATCGGACCCTGCAATTCGGACCTGTTAGGCCGAATTTAGATTTTCTCAAATTTTAACCTGAAGATAGTGAAATTAATCGAGAAACCATATAGAGCCAAAACCATATCATGGATCCATTACCGAGCTAAAACTTAGAGTAAGTGGTTCAAATTTGGCTATAAACGGTCCTCCAAATTGTGCATGGCTTTTACCGTAACAGCCCTGCGGGCCGGGGGGGACTGCCCCCCCCGGACCCCCGCAGAGGGGGCTCTAGCTCTGCCCCCTCTGCACCTCCCCCGAGTAGGTTGGAGAGAAAACACGCGCTGTGACAGGTCCTTCAAATTGGACCCTAGTGTAGCAATGGCTCTACACGAGCATGGAGTCTCACTTGCAATAGAGCAACCAAAAGCCCATACCCGAACAGAGAGAAATAGAGACCCTAGAACATCAATGGGCCAACCTAGCCATCAAGGGCAAAAAGGTCACACCATGAGAACACAGACATTGTGTTCAAACCATATCTAGTCAGTGCAAAATGCAACTTCAGCAAGCTACAAATGCGAGGATGACTAGACATGACACTCTTGACGAGAGATGTACCTTGAATAGCACTGCACTGACGATCCAAGACAGCAGTGGAGAATCCACATCTGGTCGTGCAGTCGAGAACTCAAGGGCATTTGTCAGAAGGCTTAAATTTACAAGCCAAGACCCAGAAGATGAAGACATAGTACCACCTGCTTATCTTAGGGTCAAACTCACCGCGAAAAGAGAGCATACTATTGATGCTCTAATTGATGAAGGAGCAGATTCAATATCTTGACCTATGAATCATGGACCCTACTAGGCCAACCAGAGCTCACATCGACTGATGCAACTCTTAATCCTTACGGGGAACACCCACAAGCACTTCTAGGGAAGTGCAGAATCCTTGTAACAATTGAAACAGAAAGCTTGCCACTCCTATTCTATGTTCCTCCCAATAGCGAGAATGGTGGAAAGGAAATCCTCCTAGGAAGGCCCTTCAAAAAGGGTACCAAGTGTGAGGTGGACTACGTAGCTCAGAGGATACACTTGACACTATCGGGTGTGAGGATAGTCACGACCTTTAGTAAGGGTGACCTCAGCAAACCTCGAGGGAAAGGCAAGGAAGGTGCTGACGTAACAGTCAAGCCCCTTAACGAGAGCAAGGACTTGTTGGAAGAGTTAATACAAGCACAGGTCGAACAACGAGAGCCAGTGAGTGAGGCCATGCCTGAACCAAGAAAGTCAAGAGACAATGCCAAGGACAGGCTTTGGACTTACAAATATCGTAGAAGACCCCAAAAGAAGCCCAAGCCTTATAGACGCAAGCATCGATGGAGAGCTAGCACAACGCCACGATGGATATCCAAGGCATGGCTTCGGGCTCAAGGGTATTATGCAAGCAACCGATGGATTTGGGTGCCAAAACCCCTTGCTAAACCTCCGTGGTCGACTGAAGGCCAGATCGTATCAAGAGCAAAGAAGCGTAGAAGGAGATCTAAGCGAAAAAGCAAGTCTTGAGTCAACAGCAATGGAGTGACCGAGCCCCTCATGGTCGAAATCAAGAAACCAAACGGGACCAATCAGAGGGTAGATCCTCAGCCTAGCATGCTTGACAAGCAGATGCCAGATGTAATCGTTGAGGATACGCAGAAGCCACTAGTGCCCAAGGAGCTTTTGATTCCCCAAGAGGATAGCAAGCATCATAGGCACAACATTACTCAGGGTAAGGTTAAATGCTCAACAAAGCAAATAGCACAATCATCTAACAGCCACAAGCAAATCCCCAAGCCAGTGTCAAAGCCACTTAGGAGTCCTAAGTCTCCTACACTCTCTTCCCCTACACGAACACAGGAAGCACAACACTCATCAAGTGCGGCTACTCAATCCCAATCTCGACCTACATCAAAGCTTCCAAATGTCCAAGAGGTAGGACACGACGCCACCCTTAGCTCTCAACCTAAGGATGTGCCTATGCAATCCACCGTGGATAGATCAATGGATACTCGATCTACACAGATGAGTGCTCAAAGGGCAACAAAAAACACGGCCACTTCCGATCGCCCTAGGGACTTGACACTGCAATCCACCAACGGTGGCTAGTCCACTAAACTGGCTGCTGCCACTTCCAATCAAGGATCATAGCAGTCACAGCCCTTGGCTGTGACAATGCCCCTTGTGGAACATGGCCTTAGAAATTTACCTGTGGAGGAGGTGTCACAACCAACTGCCTCGACAACTCCAGCGCTTTCAAAGTGCCTAAAGCCTAGGCTGGAGGAGTTACACATAAGGCAATTGGCTGAAGAGCTAAACTCTCCAAAAAGGAAGGCAGTTGTGCTCTCACAACCTAGCGAGGCTACTCAGCAGGCCATGGTCATGGTCCACAAGGACACACTAGAGAAGGGAAATGCTGAGGCCCAACCAAGCACATCAGCGGACGACTTAGCCCAAGGTCCCGAGCCGTTAGATGCACCTGCACTAACTAAGAAAAAGAGGAGGAAACAACGAAAACAACAACAGTTGCAGGTGGTTGTGGACCCCAAGAGCATTGAGACCAAGAGTGATGAAGAGCTGGGGAATAAAGCATCAAGTCCATCCACCAATGAACCCATTGATGTCTCTCCTAATAGCGGTGAAACCTCAGTCACATCCGCGTGCTCCGACAAATCAAAGCAGTCGTTACCATCAATGGATGTTTGCAACGCTCTATCCACTAACAATAGAACTCGCATTGACAAAGCAAGAATGGATATAGCACTATCCCGACAGGGTGACGAAGTCGTACCAGTCACACCCAAGGAGAACCATGACGCAATAACGAAGCCTCAAGAGAAACATGGAAACCCCAAGAGCATGAGCAATCCTAGTGTTGACCAAGCCTGCTCATCTAGGCCTGAGCCTCTAGCCATACTAAAGCCTAAGGAAACTCTTAGAACTTTGCATGAGATAGCAATCGAGCAAGCCTTCGTTGAACGTAGAAGTGTCACAGAATGCTTAACTGAGTTGGATGCTAAGCTCAAGGTGTTCGCACGAGTCTACGTCCTTGCGGACATGGGCAAAATCCCAAAGGAGCAGCTTGGAGATTATTTGCCCTTTCCTCTATCCTAGGAAGAGCAAGAACATCTTGACAAACACTATAACAAGCTCTTACATGAACGCATGCGACTCATCCTTGATGAGGAGGCTGACAAACTGCGCTTAACCATCACGTTCAATGATGTGCTCTGCCGACCGAATCTCGTGGACATAGAGCAACTAAAGCGACTAACAAAGGGTGGAAGTCAATTTGAACAGCGTTGGTGTGAGAACCGCGTTGCAATGGCCAAACTAGGGGCTCAGATCATGACAGTCTCAGAGGAGCGATTGGCCAAATGGCGGTCTCAAAAGGACCCAACCTATCTAGCACCAACTTCCCTTCGAGTGCTAACTGACATTCGGGGTACGGACTTAGCTGGGACTAGACTAGAGAGCCCTTTGATTGATAAGGTTCTCACTGAGGAGGAGTTACATATTGCCAGTAGACTTGGTCAAGGTTCCATGCTACTCTACGTGGCAAAATATCTATCGGTATTAAGTAAGCTGCCGCGAATACTAGATGTGTGTGCCATGCTCTAGTACAACCCCGAGTTCTACAATTGGTTCTTATCCTCGTGAAGTGACATTATGTATATAAATAAACACTGATTCCTGTGTCACCTTGTATAAACAATATCAACACACACAAGTAATGATAGTCAAGCGCAGGGAGAAGAGTTGGGTCTGACAGGCTAAGCTCCTCAAGTCCTCCTCTCGTTACACATTTAAAAGCCGTGTGACCATCCCCACCTCCAAGTGAAGGGCATGCAACCCACATTACTGCCATAGAAAGCCTTAACCAACACCACTCATGGTTTAGATAGGGTGCAGCCCCTTTCTATATACCTTCTTCCCTTTTTGGTCTATCCTTCCAAGGATGTGCCCTATCCCACTCCATGACAACCAGTCCACTCAACTTGGCATAGGCCAATATTGGCTAATGGCTGGAGGCAAAACGGACATCATCATGGGGGCTATCCCTTTGCGACAAACACTGCATGCCTCACCCCTCCCCTTCTTGTCATAAGCGCTTGATGAACCACACTAAAATCCCTTCCGTGTGAACAGTTGTATCCTGTATCGAGGTCTAATCCTTGGATTGCATCTTGCAGGCTTCCAGACGGAGCACATGGAGAACCATGGCCATCTGGCATGCAAAGACGCTCTTCACAGATGACGGGAGCATGTGGCACGTGCCCCTCCACCGGAGCGCTATGTGCCCACCCTCAAGAGGTATGCCAAGAAGCGAGGCCCTAAGCGACACCGTCCCAGACGAAGGCCAAAGAATCTGCGAGTCAAGAAAGACGAGACTCGAAGAAATGTGCAGCAGGTGGCAATGCCAATGGCACAAACCCCCAACGTACGTTTGGGCACTAGATGCTCAAGGGCAGAAAAAGCGGCCCGGGACAGGGAAGAATTTAATGAATTGTTTAAAGACATTCTGGAAACGGTAGTGGCCCGGGACTACACCATTCATGTCCCGACCGACATGTTCCCTGCCCAAACCCATGGGAGCCGTGCACCAGCAGAGCCTCAGTCGCCCGACCACCGAGACTCGCCCCGCCTCGTACAAATCAAGTAGCCCCATGATTGTATAAAAGGCTTATCGAATGCTACCTGGCCATGGCCTTTTGTTTCTAAATGGTTAAATGTTGACATGTTTAATATATTTCACGTCTTTAGCAAAAGAAAAAGCTAATCGAGCGCAGGTGCTGAGTACCTAAGTCAACACCATGGAATTCACATAAGTGGTGTCTCCTTGCGTTGCACTGGTTTATTATAATTGTGGCATGTACCATGCATGTACTCTCATAAAGTGACAAGTGGATGCAGAATGATACAGGTCTTTGTGCGAAAGTGTTCAATGCCCGATCACCGCAAGACCATCGACCCCACAAAGAGTCGCGACAAAGCCATGCTGTCGAAAGCAAAAATCACCCTTGCCAACGCCCACATCGCATAGCCCAAAGCATATTCATTGGCTACGCTCCCTTTCTGGGTCACGCTCTATAGTTGGCCCACGGCAGTCGTTACCTCAATCGTACCAACATCGCATGTGTCGCAAGGAGGTTTGCAATATCTCACGTGTGTCTCCCCATCTCAACAACTGCTTCTCTAACAATGAGGCTAGGGCACAATCATCATTGTACTATCCATTTCCTGAGCCTTCGAAGCTTGACATTTTCCAACCCATTGAAAGGCTGATAGCCTCAACATATTGTAATGATTGTACTCAAGCAAGTCCAAAAAAAAAAAAAGCACCCACGATCGCAGCACAGCACCTAGCGGTCCTCAAATTAGGTACGTCTAGTGACCTTGGTCGACTGGCTCCGTCCCTAATTCCCTAGCCCTTTACCATCACCCACAATTGTTCAGGGCACATCAAGGGCAGGACATACCTGGGGAGCTTGTCTCGCCTATGGTCAGACCTGTCACCCTAACCCACTTACACAACTCTCTCTTGCCCTCTGCCTTCGTACCATTGCAATCAGTGGTGATAAGCACCGAACGATTGGCCATGAAACGTCCACCCTACTCATCAAGCAAGTCCAATATTTTCCCGCTACTGAAAGTGCGGTGTCCTTGTATTCAATTATGCTACGTCATGCAGTCACAATGCAAAGGATGTCTCATGTACCTTCATGTGTACTTCTTTTCCACATGAACACCTTTGCTTCATCCACGCATTGTTATGAGAAACTGGCCCACGATCTTCTAACTACGTAATATCTAAGTATGCACGAGCACTCACATAATATCTGCACCAAAGTATATCCACAGTTTGGGTCCTCAAGTGCAGGACAATACTCTAGGCTTTCTTAGAGGTTGACCTATCTCCCAAACTCATCAAAATATGTATTGTGCACGATAAGAAGACTAGCACTACCCCTTAAGGAGAGACCACATGCAAGGTTTTCCACTTGTAGGTATAAGGAGTTGTTCGCTCTTCATCAACACTCAACTCAGAATGCTTATCCCTTACCATCCGACAAGCCCGCAAAGAATCGTCATGCGCAAAATCCCCAACAAACCAACACTTGTGCTGGCCATCAATGAAATCCCCAACACAGAATAGCCCTACCACCAACCCCCACAACCTTCCACCAGCCACCTTGGCCACCAACAGGCCCCCAGAACATTCTGCCACCACCACCAACACTCCTCCACGGAAACCACAGGCGTCCTTGTCACCCACGTCTTCGGTGCATGCTACAGCCTGCTACCTACGACGGTGAGTGCCATGGGACTGGCACTCATCTAGGAGGGGGGTAATGTTAACCCCAACACAAAAAAAGCAAAAGGAAATAAAAGAGACACATGGCAAAGGCGGAAAAAAGGTAGCCCGACTGAAGAAAGAATAGGAGAAAAGGCCAAAAGCGCAAGGGAAACCTTAAAAGGCCAAGGCAAATACAAAAGGAGAAAGGCACATTTTAAAATAAAAAGGCGCACCTTGAAATCTTGTAAAAGAGCGTCGGGCTCTCACCCGTGCAATTTGTAAATGTAGATGGGCGGTGGAAAGGAAGCTAGGAAGATAGAAGGACAAAGGGAAAAAGGGCCCAGGCTATGGCCCCGGCCATGTAAAAAGGGGAAAAGGGGATGACTGCCCAAAAGGGATTTAGGGTTTTGTATATAAAGTTGAAAAGTGAATGAGAAGCTCATTCTTGTGTGTGGCCAAAAGTAGCTCTCCTCTTCTTCTTCTTCTTCTTGTTCTTGCTTGCTTGAACTTGTGCTTGAGAGAGGGAGTGTGAGAGTGTGAGGGAGTGAGTGTGTGAGGGTGAGGGACCGAGGAGGAGAAGCTCTCCATCTTCTCCTCTCTTCTTCTCTTCTCTTCTCTTCTCTTGTTTTGCTCGCGGCAATGGAGCTTGGAGGGTAAAGCTTGAGGATGGAGCTTGCTTGAAGCTTCCACTTGGATCGTGGAGCTACCGGGGTGTGCGGGAGAGGAGGTAACTCGAACGGCATGGAGGTAAGCTCACTACACCCATAGATATGGATGGTGTATCGGCTATGTGAGAGGTAGCCATTAGTGCTCGGCTTGGAACGCTTGAAACAATAAGCGGTCCGTGGGTCTTGGCGGTTGAGCGAAACCTCCCACAAAATGCTACATGGGAATTGGTACCTTTGCCTAAAGATAAGAATGCAATTGGTTGTAAGTGGGTTTATAAGGTGAAGCACAATGCAGATGGTTCTGTGAACAGATACAAGGTAAGATTAGTAGTCAAGGGGTATACACAAACATATGGCATTGATTATGAAGAAACATTCAGTCCGGTTGCAAGGATGGTAACCGTAAGAGCAGTCATTGCTATGGCTACATCAAAGGGATGGTCTTTACATTAGATGGATGTAAAGAATGCCTTCTTGCATGGTGATTTGCAAGAAGAGGTCTATATGGAGCAGCCACCAGGTTATGTGCATGCTATTCATCCTGAGTTTGTTTGCAGGTTGAAGAAAGCCTTGTATGGCTTGAAGCAAGCACCTAGAGCATGGTCTGACAAGATAGACAGTATCTTGTCACTATTGACTTTCAAATTTCCAAGGCAGATTTCTCACTTTATGTGAGAAAAACAGAGAAAGGTATTATGCTACTTATCATTTATGTTGATGATTTGATTATGACAGGTGATAGTGATGAAGATATCCTTCATTTGAAAATGCTATTGAAGCAGAAGTTTGAGATGAAGGATTTGGGAGAGCTGTGTTATTTCTTGGGCATTGAGGTGATTAGATCACCAAGTGGGATATGGCTCTTGCTGAGGCAGTATGGATTGGACATGCTGTCCAAATATGGGATGACAGGTTGTAAGCCTATTTCAATTCCTTTGGAGCAGAATGTGAAGCTGAGCTCAGATGCAGGTGAGCTTCTGGAAGATCCTACTATGTACAAACGCATAGTAGGAAGTTTGATTTATATGACTATTACTAGGCAAGATTTGAGCTATGCTATTGGATTGGTAAGTTAGTTTATGCAAGCTCCAAGGAAACCGCATTTGGATGCGGCTAGACGCATACTCAGGTATGTGAAGTCCACATTGCAGTATGGACTATTTTATGAGACTGGGGTTCAGATAGAGTTGCATGGATACACTGATGCTAATTGGGCTGGTAGTATTTCTAATAGACGATCTACCAGTGGATATGTGTTCTCTTTTGGAAGTGCTGCAGTCACTTGGAGCAGCAAGAAACAGCCTATAGTTGCCTTGTCGAGCACAGAGGCTGAGTACAGGGGTGCAGCAATGGCTACATGTGAGGTAGCTTGGTTGCAAAAGCTATTTTATGATATGCATCAACCTACAGATGGGCGAGTTGTCATTTATTGTGACAACATGAGCAGTATACACTTGGCAAATAACCCAGTCTATCATGCTAGAACAAAACACATTGAGGTGGATTATCACTATGTGCAGGAGACGGTTTTACTAGGTCTTATTGATCTAGTTTATGTCGGCGCAGAGAGCAGCATTTATTAGCATTGGATGATTTTTGCATACAGAGAGGCATGACAGTGAACCTTGGTAAAACCAAGGTTCTTATATTCCGTACATCAGCTCAGATACGCAGATAGAGTATTTTCATGGCAGCAGGAGGGAGTATTGAGGTCACTGGATCATATGTATATTTGGGAGTCACCTTTACAGCAGCTTCAGGGACTTTCTCGATGACACAGGCAACTCGTGACCGCCTCACTAGAGGATACTCAGCATTGGCTCTTATGGAGCGACAGTGTTATCAGGCACATTTCCAGGAGCCCCGCACCAAGGGGTGGCTCTTTGATACTCTAGTCACTCCAGCACTGATGTATGGAGCAGCTATATGGGGGCCAGGCCTTGCCGATTATGTATGGACATTGATGGAGAGACCTCAAGTGATCATGATATCTAGATTGATTCGCAGCAAGGTCTCAGTCCCACATGACATTGTGCGAGCAGAGCTTGCCACACCGCCCATGCTAGTTGAGGCATTATTTCAAACACTCTGCTTCCTACACAGATTTCAGGATATGGACAGAGATCGCATTGCATATAGAGCATATATGGCATCTCAGGAGATGGCTCGAGCGGGGGATACCACATCATGGTATGCACAGACTAGAGCTTGGTCTGACAGACATGGGCTGGACATTGATAGACTCCCACCTCTTCTATATGATACTCAAGCTCCCACTTACACCCTCTCTCTCTCTGAGAGGAACAGAGTCATCAGACAGGAGATATGGCATATTTATATACAGAGGACATGGGTCAGCCCTGCACAGCCACTGCCATCGAAGATGGCACATTATTATACACAGTTCTTGAGCATATCAGAGCAGGGATTCATAGAGATTTCGAGATATATGCAGATCTATATGCCACATCGATTGAGAGTTCTTATTGGATAGCTCAGGGTATCATCACATCAGCTTATGATTGAGAGTGGCAGAGCCAGTGGCATCCCACGGGAGGAGAGGATATGCCCCCTTTGCAGATCAAAGGTGGAGAGTGAGGAGCATTTTGTTCTCAGATGCCCGGCATACTCAGAGTTGAGATCTAGATACACATTGAGCAGCTCACTTCAGGGATGTATGACTGATATGGATCAGAGATCATTTGGCCGTTTTCTGGGAGAGGCATGGCACATCAGAGAGCAGAGCACACAGTGGGTCCCAGTCAGAGAGGGGCCCACCCAGATGACTATTACACAGTTCTTTCAGACAGACAGAGTGAGAGCTACTATACCAGCCTCCAGCCAGACCTCCGGGCTCACACTACAGCAGGCTGAGGACTAGCGTACCTAATGCCGCACGAGGATCCGGGGGTTTCGAACCCCACAGCCACACCGACAGGAGATCCGGAGGATTCTTGATCTACATCAACAGCAGACTGAGATCCGACGACACTCGATACATTAGATCTCAGATCTCCAGTTTGCTCTTTCTCCACTGCCGATGTACCACATCCTGCATCCAGGAGGGATCACCTACTATTAGCGACTTCGACGACTGCTACTACATCCCAGGATAGTATATCTCCCTGCATCTGTTACATATACACATCGCACCACTTTATCACAGTCGACAGTTGTTCCCCTATCACAGCCGACATTTGTTCCCCTTTTGTAGCCATTATCTGGAGTACCAGAGCTACATACGCACATACACATATACGACACTTATCACACTCACAGCACCGTATTTTCAGTTTCCAGTTTTTAGCTTTTCATTCAGCACTTTTATTTTGGATAGCTGGACCTCATCAGTTGTATCACAGTTTGTATCATAGGCCAGTTTTGGTCTTTAGAAGACGTTAATATAACTTTCTTTCTTTCTTTCGCTCTCTCTCTCTCTCTCTCTCTCTCTCTCTCTCTCTCGCCCCGCCCATCTCTCCCCGCCCGTCTCGTCTCGTCTCACCCCGTCTCGCCCCGTCCGTCTGTCTCTCTCTCGCCCCACCCGTCTCGCCTCATCTCGCCATGCCCCGTCCGTCCCTCCATCTCGCCCCGTTCATCCGTCTCTCTCTCTCCGTCTCACCCCGTCATCGATCCATCGGAGGGAACTGTCATCACACCACGCTCCTGACATCACACCACGCTCCGTCCGAGTCCCCAAACCTCCACGCTCCCCGTCCGAATCCACTGGAAATCAGACGCCCTCTCGTTCGACTCGGACACTGCCACATGGACTAAACTGTCCGATTCTCCACAATCGGACGACACTCGTCCGAGTCTCCGCCCTCATCCGACTCGGACAACAGTCCCTCGTCCGAGTCGCACAATCGGACGCCCCATCTCCACGTGACCACGCACCTCGTTGTCCGAGTCGCCGGACCATGCACGAAAGCCCGCCCCGGCCATCGCCCTCCCTGCTCCCTCAACAGGAGCAGTCGCCATCTCTCCCCTCCTCGCAGACCCCGGCCTCGACACCCATATCACCCCACCGCCACTAGCCCTGCCCATACCCGACTTTTCCGCCACCTCCCACCACCGCCCATCACGCATCCGCAACCACAATGAGGCCGGATGCCCACATCCCCTGAGCAAGCCTCAGAACCGTGAGGAAGGGATGGGCTCGAACAAGACATCCCCGTCACCAAGCAGCTGCACAAGGGGGGAGAAGAATGAGAAATACTCAGCGATTTGGAGCAGCATTGACAAGGTGACAGACTATCACACAAGGAAAGGCATGGAGGCCCTCTGAGACGTATGCAAGGCGCATGACCAAGACATTAGCAACATCAAGGAAATCATGGCAGCAATGTGCACGGAAACTGCACACCAAATCAAGGAGGAAATAAGCACGAAAGTGCAAGAATGGAAGAACGAAATCTACGCCAAGATCACATCACACTTCACCTCCTGGAAGGTGGACATTGAAACGTCCCTCTAGGAGAGAAACAGGGTGATCGAAGAATTGAGGTAGCCAAGAAGTCGCCAAGAAAGAAGGAGGAGTTTGTGAATGCAGCATTGGAGGAGGAGAAAAGGAGAAAGCTTAGACCACTCCACATCCGGGTGGTCATATGGAAGGAAGGGGATAGCCCGTGGCAGATGCCCAACAGATATGTGGAAAACTGGGAGTAGAGGACCCTCAAATAGTGGAGAATGCATGGCGTGTAGGGAAAGACCTCACCAAGGGAAGGCCTCTTATCCTCAAATTTGCCAACTTAGAATCCAGACGATCCTTCCTCTCTAAAAGGACAGCTCTAAAAGGGGAAAAAGTCTACCTGGAGGATGATCTCACACCCGCACAGGTGGCACACCATAAAGAATGCATGCCACAGATCCTAGAGGCTCGCAAAGCGGGAAAATGGGCAGTATACAGAGATGGTCGGGTCATCATCACAAATAAGCGCCAATGACGGGGCATGGCCTATGAGACCCACCTGAGTTTTGCAGTGTGGAACTGCGGAGCTATGAAGACAGATGTAGGATTATTCCAGGAGACCTTCACCGGCAAGGATATCATCCTCTACACAGAAACCCACCAAAGCCCAGGCACCTACTTACCAGAAGTGAGGGGATATAGATGGGAGACGGCATGCCGCCCTAGAGCCAGAACAAAAGGAGGGACTCGAGGGTCCGGAGGGGTGGCTGTGTTGTACAGGGAGGAGCTACAGCCCATGGTTCAAGTCATGTGGAAAGATGAGGAAGCCCGGTTCATGTGGATTCGGATACACACAGATCGCCCCCGAGACATATACATGGCGGTGTGCTATTTCCCACCAGCACACTCCCCATACGCACCACAGAAGGGCGAGTCACCATACCTACCACTGTACGAAGATATCATGCACTACTCCAGCTTGGGGGATGTCATGTTGGCTGGAGACTTCAACACACGCACAGCACAAAGGCAGACCCCCTTCTTCGAGAGCGAAGACCACATGTACAAAGAGATTACACCAGAGGAGATAGGACTCAACCGGGCATCACAGGACACAGCTGAGTGCATCAAATATGGCAAACACCTATTGGCGTTAGGGGGCACATGGACTGGCCATCCTCAACGGCCTCGACAGGTGGCCCGGGTCGGATGCCCTCACATGCTTCCCACACAAGCACACAGCCAACTGCATCGGACGGGGGGCACATGGAGCACCCACACAGAAACTGGGAGCAAGCACAATGGACTATATCATCGGCCCTCTATCGCTTATCCCCGACGTCCAGTCCTTTAAAATATCACCTCACCCACTCGCAGTGGCTGCCGACCATGCATACCTACAATTTAACATAACCTGCAGGTATGACCTAACCCCCCCAGCAAGCAACCCCCCAAGATTCCCCAGGTACCACTTTACTAGGCTAACTGCGAGCGCATACTCCGACCATCTCTATTGGAGCCTGCAAGAAATGAACCCCCACGCACCCCTGGAGGAGGTCACAACACAGTTGGTGGGCACACTACACACCTCATGCCGAATACTTCCCCCACACATCCCCCTCCCCCCACCCCACCCCTCCAAAAAAGAATGTCCCACAGAATAGCTGGTACGACGCAAAGTGCAGGGAAACCTGGCTCCGTCTTCAACAGGACGAAGCACGGGGAGTACACACGCATAAAACAGGCATGCTTGATCTTCCGTTGCCTAGTGTGACGGAAGAAATGAGCCTACCTCTCCAAAGTGGAACATGAATTCTACCAGCTATTCTTAGGATAGGACAGCAAAGAGGCATGGAAGGCATTTCAGGAACCCCGAGCCCAGACGCCCATCACCTCCCCGGACACTTGGCACGCATATGAAACCTCACTATACCAAGTACCCAAGCAGCCCCAACTACCCCAGCCCCCAGGGAGCAGACTCGGATCATCCACATTCTTCAGCACGGGGCAGGTTCGGGACGCCATTTGACAGACTCCAAAATGGCCATGCCCAAGACCACGAAGGTTTGGTAGCAGAGCATTTGACCCATGCTAGAGACATACTGGCACCTTTCCTAGCACACATGTTCAACAGAGCCCTATGCGAAGGCTTCCCAGCCAGTTGGTCAGCTAACACCATAATACCTATCCTGAAGGCCGGAGACCCCATGGTTCCCATGAACTACCGAATAGTCATGGTTGGCCATGTACTAGCCAAGCTCTATGGATCCATACTGGACCACGAGCTGAGCAAGTGGGTAGAGCAACACCAACACCAAGTAATAGGACAAGCAGGGTTTAGGAGGGGGTTCTGCACTCTTGACCATATCCTCACACTGAGAGCCATCATAGAGGAGGGTAGAGCACATGGAAGACGGGTGTATTGCTGCTTCGTGGACTTCCACAAGGCCTTTGACACAGTCCCACGAGCGAGGCTCATGCAGAGACTACGGGAACTGGAGGTACCAACCGAAATACGATGGGGGATACTGGCACTATACAAATTGGTAACGGGCCGAGTTCGGGCACCGGGAGGGCTGTCAAAGGAGATCACCAACACCATCGGAGTCAAGCAGGGATGCCCACTCTCGCCCACCCTATTTGGCCTCTACATTGATGAGATCTCAGAGTAATAGATAGATTGGGCGAGGAGGGATTGAGCCTGGGAGGGACACTGATACCTATCTTACTATATGCAGACGACATAGTCCTCATCTCCAGCACACCCGAAGGGCTGCAGCGCCAACTGGACGCACTACAGTCCTTCTGCCAAGACAAAGACCTAACTGTGAACCTGGGGAAAACCAAGGTCATGGTGTTCAACACATCAACCCAATGGCTCCCACGGTCGGTACCCCCCTTCACATACGGTGGAGAAACTATGGACGTGGTCCAAAGATACGTCTATCTGGGGATTACATTCTCTAGACCGAGATTTACCCTAAGAAAAGCCGTAGAAGATAGACTAACCTAAGGCTATGCAGCCCTCGGGTCAATGGAGAACCAATGTGCCTGCACACAGTTCCAGGAACCCCAGACGGCTTTTTGACACCTTGGTCACACCAGCCCTCCTGTACGGGGCTCCCATATGGGGGTCCAATCTCTACCACATGCGGAGGGCCCCACAGGATCAGCCACTGCCTAAGGAGGAGGCCACCTATGAGGGATGGGACCAGATGGAGAGACCCCTAATACTTATGATCTCACGGATGATCCGAAGCAAGCCCTTCGTACCACACGAGATCATCCGCGCAGAGCTGGGGGCACCGCCCCTCGTGGCGCTGAGGCCCTCTTCCAGACCATGACCTTCTTGCGCTGAATATGGGACCTGCCCCGGCACCAGTACCCCAGACTCCCCCTGAAGTCATCCAAACAGCTAGCAAGACAAGGGGACACTGAGTGCTGGTATGCCCGAATAGAGACCTGGCTACGGCTCCATGGCCTGCACATGGACCACCTCCCCCCACTACAATACAGCCTAGACTGCCCACACCTAGAGCTCAATCGAGAGGAGGTAAATCGCATCACTAGAATGGATATCATCCAGACAGACACCGCCAGGACATGGGTGACCCCTACATCGGAACTAGGAACCAAGAAGGCTTTCTACCGAGAACACTTCCTGCATATCTCCCTGGACTGCTTTATCACCCGCCAAGCTACATGGACACACACCTGTCTCACGGGGTCAGAAGTGCCATCGGATAGATCCGCACGTCCTTACACCAACTACGGGTCGAAACAGGCAAATACGGGGCCAACCCCCTCCCCCCAGAAGACCAAATCTGTCAGCTCTGCCATCTCAAGCCAGAGACAGAGGAACACTATATCTGTAGATGCCCAGTGTACTGCGAAATCCGGGGACACTTCCATTGCCTATTCAGCGAAGGATTCGGACCACTCTCCAAGGTGATGGAATTCAAAGACCAGAGATGCCTGGGGCTCTTTCTACTGGAAATACGATGCCACAGAGACCACCTCCTACGAACCACGGAGCAAAGACAAGGAGCCACCAACCAACGCACACTCAACGACTTCTACCAAATACCAACTACCATCCCCACCACCGAGGCCCCACCAGCCCAACCGGCCTCCCAGCCCCCGAGGACCACCTTAGAAATAGCCACAGTGAGAGGTAAAGCCCGGCGACCATGCCCCGCCGGCCCCCATCCCCGTAGAAGACACTGGTCGAAGATACAAGGGATACTACGCCGCCATCGGAGGGCCCTGCCCCACCGCTTAAGCCTCTCCATGCTGGACCGACCCATGTGGGACATCTTAGGATGAACACCCCAGGAGCAGTTCCACACCGCACTGGGAGTACCTCTAGATTGTATCTAGTCCATATATCATTTTTGTACCTACTCAATTTAGTTCAACATAGCATGAATGTTAGCTTCACTGGGACTTTTGAAATCTCCCAGACATTTATATGCAACATTTTGGTCTCATAGGCCAACTTGGCTTGTTGTAGACGTTAATATAACTTTCTTTCTTTCTTTCTCTCTCTCTCTCTCTCTCTCTCTCTCTCTCTCTCTCTCTCTCTCTCTCTCTCTCTCTCTCTCTCTCTCTCCACCCCTACACGCTACACGAAAGAGCTGCCCAAATTCATCAAGATTCTTCCATGGCTCCTAAGAGACGTTGAGATGCTGAGTGAAGTCACACTCAGAGAGCTCCCCATTGCAAGGAAGTAGTCACTACTGAAGTGCAAGCAGAAGTTAACCTCGGATCCATTCAACCCAAAGGACTAGTTATTCCACAACAAACCGAGGTTGTGGTCATAACTTGTAATCACGATGGATGTTCGAACGGAGATAACCAGGTTAGTACATTAGAAAAGGATTACGATTAGTTAGAGCTTACTTAAACTTACAAAAGCATGTTAGTATTATCAAATGCTTTTTAGGAAGGAACACAGAAATTGATGAAGGGGATAGATTCTATGCATCGCATACATTGACAACTGTGTTAAAAATGTTTAATGGTTATGACTACTTTTGGATTTGTGAATGATGAGTTATGGATCTTATGATTTTGATCTTGCACAACTGGACAAGTTGTGGATTGTGGTGGTTCAGGACATTAGGGTCCCCAACCCAATGCTCCCTTACACTCTTAGAGTGTGGAAAAACTCACCTGCGAGTGGGGGTCCTATGCTCCTAAGGGAGATAGGTGTTTTTTATATTTGATCACTCAAGGACTTGAGGGGGCAAAGGGCCGAGTGATAAGTGCCCCTGTTATGTAGGATGGCTCCTCCAAATGCTTAGGGAAGCTTAGAGGGGCTATGAGCCAGTAAATTCCATGTTGACCGTGGATGGAGTGTGATCACATACAACCCAATCCCAAGGGATTGGAAGGTCCTATCCTAGACTGGACGGTGTCTTTCTATGGAAAGATGGTTTTGTATCACTCTACGGAGTGATGGTGATGTTTGTTATGTGCTAAAGATTGAGTTTAACGAACCCAGTTTAACGGAGCAATAAAAGAAAGTTGATTTTATATGTCCAAACAATGTGGTAGTATGCTTTGCTAATCAAAAAACTAAGCAAACCCCACCGAGGAAAGTGGGAGGCTTCGATCCTGACAATTGGACTCCTATGGATGGGTGGATCCGATAAGTCGAGTAACTTTTCAACATTAGATAAAGCTGATTAAATTCGTGACCCTTTCAATATGGGTAGGATTAGTTACTAGTTTTAACACTGTTTTAGGGGAGCGAAGCTGAGATTTTACCTTATGGGTAGGGAGATCGAGTTACATTCTCTCGTCTCTCACTCTCTTTGAACCAAGTGTAGTGTTAACCTCACTCCTGCCTTTGATTGATGACAAAGTGGTATTTCTTAGGTGGGCATTAGATTGTAGTTAGGGATGACTTGTCCATGCTTCCCCTCTAAAGTAGAACTGAGATTCCCATATTCAACTAAGTCCAAGGTTTCCCATGGGGAGACGAGATGGTGATGTGCATGGGTATGAATTTCACTCAACTACTAAGAGGACTCCTCTGGGTTTGCTTGGAGGAGGCACCTCACACACCCAGTACACAAGGTAAGATTTCATTATATAGGTCACATAATGCACAATATTTGCAATAGTCTTGGTCATATAATTTCCTTTGATAGATCTTTGCTAGCTCAGTAGTGATGTAATTTCTGAAATTGTTAACAAATTTTCTTCAAATTTTCCTTTGAATTATGTCCAAGATTTTATATACAAAAATTCTTTGAAATTGTTTTCTTTGAATTTTCTTTGAAATTGTTTTTCAATGTATAAAACACAAAAACAACATCTCTCTCTCATGCAAAGTCCTTAGTTTGCATTTCATATATCATCTCAATGTCAAAGGGAGGGCTTCTTTTGCACTATGTCTTTATTATTCCTCCTAGAGTTCTACCTTCTACTATTGAACTTGGGCTTAGAGAGCCATTTTCTCCTACAACACTTGCTTCATTTTTTTTCCAAAGCTTGAGAACTTTCTAATGGACTTGTTGTGCTAATACATTCTTACTACAACATAAGTGGGGCAGCACTGGGCTATTTTGGGGTAAAATTTTGTCAAGATAAAAACTTCAACTGCAAAGGTAGGATGTGCAATTTGGTTTGGGATTGGGAAAATTTAGATGGTAATCATAGTAAGAGTAGTAGTAGATTGACTAACCATCTGCAAAGCTTTCTCTTGACTACAGTTTTTTGCAATGGGAGGCCTACACCAGTAGAACATAGTGTGACAATTATGCAAGTAATCTTTCATGCACTTTGAAGCAAACACATGTGTCATTCAAGTACCTCATGATGTGTAGGAACTATGGCATACATCAAGCTGACAATCGTGGATGCATAGGATCCTTGGCTATGTGAATCTTTTGCTTGTTTGACTTGGGGTTGTCCTAATTTTGAGTTTTTTTTTGTTTCTTTTGGAGATTTCAAATGGCTAGAACTAAGGCTACTACAAGAAAGCAGAAAGTTGATCCTAGAGGCCTTGCTTCAAAGATGCATTAGTCCTCCAAGCCTTCTAAACTTGCAAGGAAATCAAAGCCAAGGAGAAAGTTTTCACAACATACTAGATGCTTGAAGGAGATTAGAAGTGCAATGAAGGATTTGGATAATGTAATTCCAAAACTACCCTTTCAAAGGCTTGTCGGAGAAACTTGTGACAAGCATAGTCTTGATAGTTTTAGATGGACAAGGAAAACTCTCAATTGCATCCAGGAGGCTGCAAAATATTTTTCGATTGATTTTTTCAAGACTCCTATATCTATGGTACTCATGCACATAGGCTTATACTTATGGACAAAGACATGATAATTCTTAAGAGGTTGAGATATAGATTTAAAAAATTGTCTCCATATAGAAAAAAGAAAGGTAATCCAGGTCCTAAGGTTGAAGATGTCACCCATGAAAATGACACAAGCCTACATGAGAAAGATAAAAATTCCATAAAAGAATAGGCAAATAAATAGAGGGAGTATAAAAAGAAGAAGGTAGAAGAAAAGGAAGCAAAGAAGTTACCATCTTTTGAAAAAGAGCTATCTACCTTTCTTGAAAGGGCTGATCCTAAAGGGCTTCAATGTCTGTTGCTTTTTACCTGGTGATATTAATAGAATATATGATATGATATTTTTTTACTCTAACTATGTTCAAATCCTCAATAATAAAATGAGAGAAGTAAATGACTCTATTCTTCTTACTAGGATGAGGTATAATATACCCAAATTTGTTTTCATTCACTATATTTTTCTAGCAATAGTCTTTCATGTTTATGCTCACAATCTCCATTTCTTTGCTAGGTGTGTAATGCATGAGCTCTCCTTTGATATACAACAAAAAATTGAGTTTCTTGATCCATCTATCTCATAGTATATAAGGAGTGAGCTTGATGGAAGTGCATTTGATCATTGGTTCAATCCAATTGACTTTGAAACGTTGGAAGTCCTTCTAATTCCATACAATGAAATCTAAGTACTTTGATATTCTATTAGATTATATGGGATTTTATTTTGCTAAATTATTGAATTATGATTGTTTTCAATTATCATTGCACCCTAATTGGAATAGAATGTGTGGAGAAGCAATGTTTCCTCATCAATTCTTTAAAAGAAAGCCATGGAAATGCTAAGTTGTATATTATATAATCTAGGGTCTCCTTGATATTTTGATTCTTTTGTTTACAAGTACTCCAAATATTTTTATCTTTTTTTGTAATGGAATTGATTGAAGTGCTAGAGAAAATACCTCCCATACCTTTTGGTTTACTTGCAACAATGCAATATAGACAAGTTGTGGTAAGGTCTTGATTAATAGAGTTGGAACATAATAAGAAAATTAATTCTATAAACTACCATAAACAAGTTTCATAGTTTTACTTTACATTGTTGGTTGTAGTGTCCTAATTAGGATGATAGTCACTCTTGTGGTAGCTGGAGAGTAATTGCAAATACCAAAAGATTGGTTAAGTTTATTTATCTCAATGATGATAAACTTGTAAAGGTAATGTGAAATATACTAAACTTTAAGGTAGAGGTTCATTGCAAAATAGTCCATTAATGATAATAATATAGTCCATTGTTAAAAATAACAATGAGCTGAAAATCTTTTCTTACAAATATATGACAATTTTCAAGGGATTGTTTTACAAGTAAACATGTTCAGTATATAAGAGCAAAGGTCATGAAGTACATAATGGTCAATTGTATGAAACCAAGAACGATGGGGCGGCTTGGACAATGAATGAGAGGAGGTGCATGTAATTGCAATAGGTGAAGCTATGCCTTCAACACCTAAGGCAACCAAAGCATCAAAGAAAGCAAAAGGACTCTTAGAAATGATGTCCCTTCTCTTAAGAAAAGTCCTCAAAAAAAGAAGTAGCTTTGTCACATTGCTTCTAAGCCCTTGTCTGAATAAGTCATGGAGATGGCTGATAAAAATTTACCACAAAATTTACCAATATATTTTATATTGATAGTAAAGAGATCTTTTTGTCAATATCTTTGCATTGTATATTTTTCTCTCTCCTTGTTGATATCTACAAAAAATATGCTACAAATATTTATTAATCAGGAAAGTGGAATCAAATATATACCTAAGTGAATATATTATGATATAAACACTTACTCATTTATTATTAAGTTAGAATATAAATGAGCATGGTACTTCAATATCTTCACTCTGTAAATCCATTCTCACTTAATGCAGCATACATGATGATCTAACCTTTAGGATTACAATAATGTCCTCATTGCACTAAACATTAAGATCCACTATAGGATCTTTGCTAAAATTATCAAGATTTTGGTCTAAAGCAACCAAACTGCCACCAACATAATGCCATATACTACAATAAAAGCTAAGGATGAAATTTTGAGTAGCAACCATATATTTATAAGCTATAAATTCTTGATCTATTTTACATATAATTTTCTTGCTATCCTAGTGTCCCATCCTTCATCAACAAATTGTATGACATGATAATATGGTAGTCTCTTCACTGAAAGCATGGCCCTTGATCTTCTTATCTCAGTATTAGAAAAGAAATCAACAAATATATTAATATGCATAAACAAAGTAACTTTGCTTAGCCCACTTGAGATATTAGGTTTTGGTGCTCTTTGTATCTCAGAAAATCTTTTACATCTATAGCCCTCACTAGTAGCTGGACTTGGCAAAGGCCACTCAAAGCTTGAAAAATCTAACAAAGGAAGGGGGGATATTGATCCCCATTGGCTGCACTGCATGGGGACAATATAAGAATGGTCATAAAAGAATATCCCATTGAACTCTACATGCTATGTCTTCTTTCTACCTTTACACATTTCTTCTCCAATCAAACCATGCATAACATCAATAATAGGCTCAACTAGTTGCCATTCCTCAAGATTAGAGGGGTAGACATCTACAAGATAAACTAACATTATAATGGAAAACCTTAAACTAAGTTCAAGAAAAGAAAGACTTTAAGAATCAAATTCTTACAATATGGTCTATGCATTGGAAGATTTGAAGTTTCAGGTTTCAAATATAGCTCTCTATGCATAAACACATGTTGCACTAGTACCTCTTTTATTCTATTCTTATTTGCTCCAAGCTTGAAATCTCAGATTCTACCCTTTCAAGCAAAGATGAATGAGCTCTCATATGTTCATCTTTTCCCACGTTTTGCATGTTGCATGGTAATCCAATTGCCTTTGCTAATGATAGTAAAAATCCATCTTCCATATATTTTGAATGAGTCAAACACTAATCTGGATGTGATTTGGGAGCTTGGATGCCTTGTTGAAGGTCTAGTTTTTGTATCCATGGCACACAGACACACAAAGAGAGAGAGAGAGAGAGAGAGAGAGAGAGAAAGAGAGAGAGAGGACTAGGCTACCACAAAGGAGGGAAAAACATGAGAGGGATAAAATAAAGGAGGGAAAAAATTAAGTGCCAAGCTTTTTATTAGTTTAAATTTAGATTAAACTGGTCATTATCATTAATCCAAATATATCATTGAATAAAAGTGGCTGAGATTGTATGTCATTCATGCAAAGAATGTCATAATCACGAATATAAGAGGTTAAAAATAGATATTGATAATATAAATTTGTAATATTATTACATAAATATTTTTGTAAAATAATTTCTTGTCATTTTTAAAATAACAGTTCCATTATGGAGGCTTTGCTCCTATTGGTCTAGAGCACTCTCTCTCTCTCTATCTCCTAAAAAATGCATTTTCAAGTCCTCAAAACTCCCCTAATGAAGGTAGATTGTTATTTTCTTCCTTTTGTAGGTTGCACACTCTATCTCTGTCACCATCTCTGATGCTGTCATCATTTTCCAACTTGATTCGATGCCCTCATTGATGGTTTGGGCTACATGATAATGAGACTAATTGGTCCATTATTGTACTTTGCATTCTTTCTAGATTTAGTATAGATTTCTCTTTCATTCATGCTATCTTCTATCTTCTCATTTTCTCTCCGTATTCGTGTTTCTCTTCTATTGTGCACTCTCATATGGTATTAGAGCCTAAGTGAGGACATATAGGTTTTATTTAGAGGGACCACCCTACTTGTTCATCTAATGCATACAAACATGCCTAGAGCTTGGCATTGAAGGCTGTCATCATTGATATTGGGTTTGGACTGATATACATCAGTTGCAAGACTATTATAACAATCCATAGGTACTTCATAAGTAGTGTGTTAACCCTCATACAAATAAGGTGGAAAATCCAAAAAATCTAAAGCAGAAGACAAGGCCAAGGCAAAAGTAAAACGGAAGACAAAGGCATGCCAAGAAAAATATGGAAACACAAGAAGTGTAGAAAAGTCCTAAATCAAGGAGAAAGGCACACAAGAAAAAGTGCAAGTCAATACTTTTGTAAAAGTGTGCAAGGTGCACCATGATTTATTTTAAGAGTGCCGGGCTCTCACCTATGCAAATTGTAAAGGTAGTTGGATAGTAGGAAGGAAGCTAAGAAGATAGAAGAACAATGGGAAAAAGGGCCATGACCATGTAAAAAAGGGGATAAGGGGATGACCGCCTAAAAGGGATTTAGGGTTTTGTATATAAAGTTGAAAACTGAATGAGAAGCTCATTCTTGTGTATGGCCAAAAGTAGCTCTCTTCTTCTTCTTCTTCTTCTTCTTCTTCTTCTTCTTGCTTGCTTGAGCTTATGCTTGAGAGAGGGAGTGTGAGAGAGTGTGTGTGTGAGGGTGAGGAACCATGGTGGAGAAGCTCTCCATCTTCTCCTCTCTTCTTCTCTTCTCTTCTCTTGCTCGTGGCAATGGAGCTTGGAACAAGGAGCTTGAGGATTGAGCTCTCTTGAATCTTGCACTTGAATTGTGGTGCTACCGAAGTGCTCGAGAGAGGAGGCAACTTGATTGGGCATAGAGGTAAGCTCACTAGAGTCGTAGAGAGAAATAGCGCATCGGCTATGTGAGAGATAGCCATTAGTGCTCGGGTTGAAACACTTGAACAATAAGCGGTCCGTGAGTCTTAGTGGTTGAGCTTAAGCTACATTTTGGTTCCATTGCCAAGACCAATGGATTCAAGCCTTGAGTGCTTGCGTGCTCCGAATCGAGCATTGAAGTAGGATTTTCCTTGAATTGGTGCTTGAGCTAGATAGGTAGGAAGCGAGGGAGTTTGAATAGGTATTCGATCTCCTTAAGTTTTTGGTTTTTTGAATTTGGAAAGGTAGGTTGGAGTAGTATAGGTGTTTGCTTTGTGATTTGGATGCATTAGGATAGGGAAAAACAAAGAAAAAAAAAAAGGAAAACATGCATTAGGGTTTCTACTATCATAACAGGGCAAGAGGATTTGATTTGTTTGCCAACTTGTATTTTAGAGTTTATTTTCTATTCCAAGAATACGCAATCCTTCATTAGGGTTTATTCTTACATTCTGGAAGTTTGTGTGACCCCTCATGACCAAAAATCCTTAGAATTGAGTTGATTTTTGTCATTCATGGAAACTCGTCTGCAAGAATTAGACACTGTTACTAGAGTCTAATTCCCAAAATCGAACTCGGACCAAAATCAAACAGTTTGATTTTTTAACTCAGACCAACCCATCCTGTCTGATCGGACATACCTTGTTTGAAATTGAAAATCAGACATCCCTTAATCGAACACAAAAATCAAACCATCTAGAATCGAACCATCCAAAATCGGACACTCCAAATTGGACACCTATCAAATCAAACATCTGATTTCTAGAATCGGACTCCCAAAAGTGGACTACCTGGGAATCAAATGCACAAAAATCAGACACACAAAAATTGGACCATCTAGAATTGGACCCTTTAAAATTGGACACCTGTCAAATTGGACGTCCGATTTTTAGAATCGGACCACCAAAATTGGACCACTCAGACTCGGATTGTCCAATCGGCCCGCAATCGGGACCGACCCAAAATCGGACGTCTGATTTTGATAGTCAAACTCCTAAGAATCAAACCTCTGAGAATTGGATAGAAAACTGTCAAAATCGAATAGTGGAACATAATAAAAAATTGACACATCTAAGCCATGAAACCGACCCAAAGACCGTATAGAGCCGAAAGCACATCATAGATCTATCACTAGACTGAAATCTAGAGTAAGTATTTCAAAACTTGGCTATGAACGGTCCTTCAAATTGCACATGGTATTTAGTGTAACGGCCCTATAGGCCGGGGGGGAACTACCCCCCTCAGACCCCTGTAGAGGGGACTCTTCCCCCTCCGCACCTCCCCCAAGTAGGCTAGAGAGAAAACATGTGCCATGACAAGTCCTAGAAATTAGATCCTAGTGTAGTAATTGCCCTCCAAGTATAGATTATCACTTGTAAAACATCAACCAAAATCCCATACCCAAACAAAGACAAATAGAGACCCTAGAACCTCAATGGGACAATCTAGCCAACAAGGGCAAAAAGGACACACCACAAAACCATGTATATGTTGCATTCAACCTACATCTAGTCAAAGCAAAATGCAGCAATATCAAGCTACAATTGCGAGGATAACTAGACATGATAGTCCTAATGATAGATGCATCTTGAACGGCACTACACAGACAACCCAAGACATTAGTGAAAAATTCACATCTAGTTGTGCAGTTGGGGACTCAAAGGCATGTATCAGAAGGCTTGAATTTATAAACCAAGACCCATGGAAGATGAAGACATAGTGCTACTTGCTTATCTTAGGGTCAAACTCACCACAAAAAGAGAGCATAGTGTCAATGCTCTCATCAATGAAGGAGCTAATTTTAATATCTTGGCCCATGAAGCATGGACTCGATTAGGCCAACCAGAGCTCACACCAACTAATGCAACTCTTAATCCTTATGGGGGACACCCACAAGCACTTATAGGGAAGTGCAAAATACTTGTAACTATTGAAACTAAAAGCTTGCCTATCCTATTCCATGTTCCTCCAAGTAGTGCTAATTGCAGAAAGGAAACCCTCCTAGGAAGATCCTTCAAAAGGGCGATAAAGTGTGAGGCCGATTATGTAGCACAGAGGATACACTTGACACTACCAGGTGTGAGGATAATCACAACCTTTAGTAAGGGTGACCTCATCAAATCTCGAAGGAAAGACAAGGAACATTCTGACATACAAGGCAAGCCTACTGACGAGAGTAAGGACTTGTTGAAAGAGTTTATATAAGCGCATGTTGAACAAAGAGAACGTGTGAGCGAGGCCATGCTTGAAATAAGAAGGTTAGGAGACAATGCCAAGAATAGGCTTTGGACTTACAAATATCATAGAAGACCACAAAAGAAGCCCAAGCCTTATAGACAAAGGTATCAATGGAGAGCCAGCACAACACCGCAATGGATATCCAAAGCATTGCCATGTGCTCAAGGGTATTACATAGGCAACTGATGGATTTGGGGTACCAAAACCCCCAACTAAACCATCTCTATCAACTAAAGGCCACATAGTATCAAAAGCAAAGAAGTTCAAGGGGAAATCTAAACGAAAATCCAAGTCTCAAGCCAAAAACATTGGAGTGATTGAGCCCCTCACGATTGAAATCGAGAAACCAAACATGACTACTCGAAAGGTCCTTAGCCTAGTGTGCTTAAAATGCAGATATCAAATGTAACCATCGAGCGTGCACAAAGACCACTAGTACCTAAGGAACCTTTGACTTCCCAAGAGGATAGTGAGCACCACAAGCGCAACATTGCTCATGATAAGGTTGATTGCTTAACAAAGAAAATGGCAGAATCGTCTAATAGTTGCCACAAGCGAATCTTCAACTGCCAAGTCCACCTGGGAGTCTCAAATCCCCTACACCATCTTTCCCTAAATGAATACAGGAAGAACAATAGCAATCATGAAGTGCAGCTACTCAATCCCAATCTTTATCTCCATCTGAGCTTCCAAATGTCCAAGATGCAGGACATGACACTGCCCTTAGCTCTCAGCCTAAGGATATACATGTGCAATCCACCATGACTAGCTCGATCTGCACAAATGAATGCTCAAAGGGCAACAAGAGACATGACCACTTCTGATTTACTTAAGGACTTGACACCACAGAGTCTACCAATCGTAGCTAGTCCATTGAACTAGCTGCTACTACTTCCAATTAGGAATCGTAACAGTCACAGGCTTTGTCTATGATGACGCCCCTTGCAGAACGTGTCCTTAGCAATTCACATGCAGAAGAAGTGTCACAACCAACATCCTTGACACCTCCAGCACTTCCAAAGCACCTAAAGCCTAGACTTGAGGAGAAATCTCTCGAAGATTAGGCCAAAGAGATAGCACATCTAACCAATGAACCAGAGTTGAAGTGCATGATGAAGCTTGACCACAAGCTGACAGCCATCACACATGCGTACATCCATGTGGACATTGGAAGGCCAACACTAGAGCACACAAAGCTCATAGCCAAACCCCTGACTTGGGACGAGCAACAACATGTTTGCTTCCGCTATGAAGCTATTGTTGAAGAAGTCATAAAGGACATCCCAAAAGACACAACTAGAGAATTGTGCTTGTTGATACCCTCACTCTATATTGTTTAATGTGAGACAAACAAGAAAAAGCTCGAAGCAATCAAACAAAAAGGCAAAGGACAAGGTAACTTTGTGCAGAAATGGTACTCCAACGAAATTTTGGTAGCCAAAATTGGCCACCGACTAATGACACTCATTGAGCAAAGGAAAGCCCTTTGGACATCAATAAATGATCCCACATACATTGCCCCAACCTCATTAAGAGTGTTCGCAACTGTCCATGAGGTCTAGCTTTTTGCAATTGTCCAAAAACATCCCTTGTACAATAAAGTGCTTCTAGAAGAAAATCTACACGTGGCTAGGAGGCTAGGAGTAGGGAGCATGGTACTTGATGTTAACACATATGTCTTCTGCCTCACTCAAGACCATGCAATCCTAAATATCTATGCTTCCCATCAATACAACCCTCACTTCTTCAGCTGGCTTCGTCGAAACCTACATGACAGGAATCCTAAACCGTCTCTTAGTTCTACACTAGAGTCACCGGAACCTCCAGAGCAAGAGAAAAATAGCTCTAAACACAACATCACTCTGATAAGAAGCAATGGTGCAGGCATGTTCCAATGGGTAAGGCCAAGATCCTAGAGCAAATGCCCGACTAGGAGCAATTGCCAATGCAATCGAATGAGGGGCTAAACAAAAGGGAATTGGCTAAAAAGGTAGACTCTCCACAAACACAGGCAATTGTACCCTCAAAACCTAGAGAGGCTGTTCAGCAAGCCGCAACTATGTCCCATGAGGACACACTAGAGAAAAAGAATGTTGAGGCCCAACCAAGCACATCAATGGCTAACCTAGTTCAGGGTCCTAAGTCTTTAAAGGATACACCTTGATTACCCAAGAAAAAGAGGAGAAAACAATGAAAACAATGGCAATTGCAGGTGGCTCTAGACGCCAAGAAGATTGAGACCAAGAGCACTGAAGAGTTGAGGAATAAAGCATCGAGTCCATCCACCAATGAACCCATTTCCATCTCTCCTAATGGCGGTGAAACCTCAGATACATATGTGTGTTCTGACAAATCAAAGCAACCATTTCCATCAACGGTTGCTTGCAACACTCAATCCACTGACAACATAACTTGCATTGACCAATCAAGAGTGGATAGAACATTGTCGCAATAGGTTGACAAAACTATACTAGTCACATTCGAGGACAACCATGACACAATAGCAGCAAAGCCTCAAGAAAAACATGAAAACCTTGAGGACATAAGCAATCCTAGCATTGACCAATCTTGCTCATCTAGGCCTGAGCCCCCAGCTATGCTAAAGCCTAGGGAAAATCCCACAACCTTGCATGAGATAGTAACTGAGCAAGCCTTCATAGAACACACAAGTGTCACAGAGTGCTTGATCGAGTTGGAGGCTAAACTCAAATTATTCACACGTACTTATGTCCTTGTAGACACGAGCACATTCCCTACGGAGCAGCTTGAGGAATATTTGCCATATCCGCTATCCTGGTAAGAGCAAGAATATCTTAACAAGCACTAAGACAAGCTCCTACATGAATGCATGCAACTTGTCTCTGACGAGGAAGCCCATGAGCTATGCTTAACTCTTACATTCAACGAAGCACTTTTCCAACCAAACCTCTTAGAGATAGAGCAACTAAAGTCACAATCAGAGGGTCAAAGTCAATTTGAAAAACATTGGTTTGAAAACCACGCTACAATGGCCAAACTTAGAGCCCAAATTATGACAGTCTTAGAGGAGTGACTGGCCAAATGGTAGTCTCAAAGAGACTCGCGACCTATGTGGCGCCAACTTCCTTTCGAGTACTAACTATCATTTGCGGTATGGATTTAGCCAAAACTAGTGAAGAGAACTCTTTGATTGATAAAATTCTCACTGAGGAGGAGCTACATGTTGCGAGTAGACCCGGGCAAGGTACCGTGCTACTCAATGTTGCAAAATATATGTTGTTATTGAGTAGGCTACCACGATTACTAGATGTGTGTGACACACTCCAATACAATCTTGAGTTCTACAATTGGTTTTTGTCCTCACGAAGTGACATGGATTCATAAACACATACATAAATAAACAATGAGTTTTGTGACTGTGTATAAATAATACCAAAAAAGAAAACCCAGCACACACAGAAGAAATGATAATCAAGCGCAAGTGATATGCATTGAAGTCAATGTTATGGGATTCAGATTAGTGATCTCTCTTTGAGAGCTGCACCGTTCATTATGGTTGAAGCATATGGCTTGCATGTACTCTCACAAGTTGCCAAGTGAATGCAGGACGACACAGGTCTTTGTACGAAAGCATTCAATGTCCAAGTCACCACAAGACTACCAACCCCACAAACAACCATTATAGAGAAAATGACATAAATACCAAGAACAAAGAGCCATGATGGAAGACTCACTGTTGGAAGAGAAAATCAACCTTGTAGAAAGCACACATTGCATTTGAGCATAAAGCATAGTCATTGGCTACTCTCTCCTTCTTGGCCAAACTCTATATCTGGCTCACTGTAGTTGCTACCTCGATTGTTCCAATGTCTCACTAGTTACAAAGAGGTTTGCAAAATCTCAAGTGTATCTCTTCATCTCAACAACTGTTCCTCTAGCATCGAGGCTAGTAACACAATTCATCCTTGTAATATCCATTTTTCACAACCTTTGGATATTGACATTTCTCAATCCAAAGAAAGGTTGATAGCCTCAATATATTGCATTGGTTGTATTCATTTCATCCAACAAAAAAAGCAAAAAAAAGAGAGAAAAAAAAGAGAAAACAAGAAGAAATGAAATGAAAAAAAGCACTCACGATCACATCACAACACCTAGGGGTCCTCAAATTAGGTATGTCCAGTGACCTTGGTTGGTTGGCTTTGTCCCTAGTCCCCTAGCCCTTTACACATCCCCCACAATTGTTCAAGGCACATCAAGGGCGGGACATACCTAGGGAGCTTGTTTCAACTTGTCACCTTGAACCATTCGCAGGACATACCTAGGGCACTTGTCTCTCCTATGGTTAGACCTGTCACCTTGAACCATTCACACAATTCTTTTTTGTACTCCATCTCAGTACCATTGCAACCAATAGTGGTAAGAAAGGCACAAAAGACCATGGAAAGTACATTGTACTCTTTAAACAATACACGTAGCCATGAGCTACCAAAAGCTCAAGCATCAATGAGCTCAATTATACTACATCGCGTTGTCAAAATCACAAATGATGTCTCAAGAAGCTTTCGAGTGTACTTCTCCTCAACGTAAATAATTTTTTCCACCCCATTGAACCCTTGCTTCATCTACACATTGCTACAAGGAACTGTACCAGCAATCTTCTAACTACGTAATATCTAAGTATGCACGTGTACTCACATAATATCTGCACCATAATCTATACACAGTTTGGGTCCTGAAGTGTAGGACATTACTCTTGGCTTGTCGACCTATCTCCCAAACTAATCAAACTATGTCTTATGCACGATAAGAAGACTAGCACTAACCCCTAGGGAGAGACCATATGAGAGGTTTTCAATTGCAGGTATTGAAGACTCCAACGAAAGTATCGTCAGCTCTTAATCAACATTCAACTCTAAATTCTTATCCTTTATCATCATGCAAGCCCACCAAATAATCGTCACATGCAGAATCTCCAAAACATCTACACTTATGCCAACCATGAGTGTAACTCTCAACAAAAAACAACCCTGTCACCAGCCAAACATGCCAACAAGGTGCTCCCAATGACCTTCATCCACACCACCACCAAAACTCCTCTACAGCAAACCGCAACAATCCCTTCCACCCACATCTTTGATGCATGCCAAAGCATGCTACCTATGATAGTGAGTGCCATGGGACTAGCACTCGTTTAGGAGGGGGTAATGTTAACCCTCAAACGAACAAGGTGGAAAATTCGAAAAATCTAAAGTAGCAGAAGACAAGGCCAAGGTAAAAGTGAAACGAAAGATGAAGGCACACTAAGAAAAATATGAAAACACAAGAAGTGTAAAAAAGTCCTAAATCGAGGAGAAAGGCGCACAAGAAAAAGCACGTTAATACTTTTGTAAAAGAGCACAAGGTGCACCATGATTTATTTTAAGAGCGTCAATGCAAATTGTAAAGGTAGATGGGTGGTAGGAAGGAATCTAAGAAGATAGGAGGACAACAGAAAAAGTGCCTAGGCCACAGCCATGTAAAAAACGGGATAAGGGGATGATCGTCCAAAAGGGATTTAGGGTTTTGTATATAAAGTTGAAAAGTGAATGAAAAGCTCATTCTTGTGTGTGGCCAAAAGTAGCTTGCCTCTTCTTCTTCTTCTTCTTCTTCTTCTTGCTTGCTTGAGCTTGTGCTTGAGAGAGGAAGTGTGAGAGTGTGAGGGAGTGAGTGTGTGAGGGTGAGGAATTGTGGTGGAGAAGCTCTCCATCTTCTCTTCTCTTCTCTTCTCTTCTCTTCTCTTCTCTTCTCGTCTCTTCTCTTGCTCGTGGCAATGGAGCTTGGAGCATGGAGCTTGAGGATCGAGCTTGTTTGAATCTTGCACTTGGATCGTGGAGCTACTGGAGTGCTTGGAAGAGGAGGCAACTCGATCGAGCATAGAGGTGACCTCACTACACTCGTAGAGAGAGATAGCACGTCGACTATGTGAGAGGTAGCCATTAGTGCTCGGCTTGAAACACTTGAACAATAAGTGATCCATGGGTCTTCGTAGTTCACCTCTACATAGTGTTACATTAGCATTTGATGTTTGTGCTTGGTTTGCACTAGTTTTTTATGCTATTTGGTACCCGATTGATGCCTGAATGTCAATGAATGCTACACATATGCTATGAGAATGATTTGGAGCTGATTTTGGCCCTATTTTATCTCAGTTTAGTAGTGATTTTACTACTATAATATACCAAGGCTGAAGCTTATTTGGTCACTTTATGCTTTGCCTATTGATCACAGGTGCTTCTTGGGTGATTCATATGACTACATGGATGTATACAGAGGTTGACACATGTCTTGTATTGCTCCAGAATGCCTTTTGAGCTTCTATCAAGCTCCATCTTGGTTGGCATTATTTGATTGACATTGGTCTACACAATGGCATGCTTTGTGACTGTCATTATGGCTATGGTCTATGCTTGACCCTTTGGTACATTCTTTGAAGCATATGTCAAAAATGCATACTCCTTATATTGTCTGTGTTTGACTACTACTTGGAGCTTCAGTTGGCCTTTCATTTTCATACTTTGGAGCTCTTGGATGCTTGTTTAGATTATCAAAGATTTGACATTGATTGTTACATGACATACTAGATGCTATAGGTGATCCTTGACCAATCCCTTGCTCTGGATGCTCCATTGATATATGGTCTTGGCTACATAATGTCTTATATATTCACATGCTATCTTTGAGCTTGGTTGTTTGATTGACATCGATATTTCTGCCAGTGGGAGCTTCATGCTATCTCTAGATATTGTAGAGCTTGTGGGTTATGCAGTTGAGCTTCTTGAGTATATGAGACTAGGATCTCTTACATGTCTAGGCTCTTGATAGATACTTTTCTGCATTGGATGCTTTTGGGTTGATTTGATCCATCTTCTCTTTGAGCATACACTAACCTTTGTTAGGTCTCATCAGTTAGGTGTACACCTAGCTTCGCTTACTCTCTGGGTTCTTTATGCCAAGGGTTGTATCCTCCTACTTATCGATTGCTTTTATACATTTGGGTTTTTGGCTCATGTTTCTTAGATGATGTAGTGTTTTTGCATGCCTGCTTGATGCAGGATGTGTCTTAGCAATCATACTTGACTTTCGATCATTGTTAGCTCTTGTTTGCTCCCATTTTCTCATTGCTGTGATTAATTACATCAAGTTGTTTTATGGAGATTGTGATGTATTTTTACTAAGCTTAATCATGTCATTTGTGTAGGGATTTAGGATCGCACATTGAGAAGTAGTGATGTGATAATGAGGAACTCAAGGAGATAGGATTTTTATGTGAACTTGGAAACATTGTGAGAATCTTGAATGTGTGCGAGGAACCCAAGAGTGTGTGAAATTGCATTTGCTCAAGAGCTTGTGGCACACAATTGAAGTGGAGTGTGTGTATAACCATAAGAAAATGAGGATATTAAGTACATAGAGAGAGTGTAAGATAAGGATTGGGATGTGATCTTGAGATTGAAACTAAGTTTAGATAAAGACTAGATGTTGAGTGACAAATGTAGGGAAATAGGATAGAACTCGGGAGATGTAAGAGAAGCGAAAGAAATGTACCTGATGAGGGAGTGACCTTGAAGGTTGGTAGAAATATCCAATAAGAGTTGCTAAGGAACAAAGAAGTATCCATGTTGTCAACTAAGAGAGCAATAAGGTTTTGCTATATTTTTTCCACTAAAGTACCATCCAAAAGTCTTGAAGAACAAAATTCAATAGAGAGGCCATGGACAATGCCTTCTTGGGGCTCGAGATGTTGGGTACAAAGGGCATCCCCTTGTTCAATTTTTGTTCCAATTGAGCTTATAATAGAGCCTTCTATTTTAGGATTCAAGAGAAGAGACTGATAGAGGTGACAAATATTGTAGTATTGAGAGTGACCAAGAGAGCTAGAACTTACTAGGATAGATTAGTTGAGAGCATGAGAGTAAAAAATGGAATGAGAGGCATGGATATGAGAGGCCTTCAGCTAATAGAAGATTGGGGTTATCCATCAAAGAATTTTCTATGTATTCCACTAGTTGATAGGAGAGAGTGAATACTAGACTAAGTGAGGATAGAAGGATGAAACATATTGTTGCATGATGTGATAAAAATATCTTATGACAAAGACTTTAGATAAGGGAGAACATTCAGAGTTTAACAAAAAAGATGAGAGTAAACATGTGACAAGGGCAAGAGCTAGGAAACTATGTGAAGCATATGCATGTTGGCACAAAGTAATAAGGTAGTCTATGTATGTGAGGATAAGATTAGAGATAAGGTTTATGGATAAAGATCAATAAAAACAAAGGAAAATGGGAGTTAATGTAAAGCCTTGAGCTAGATTTGAAATGAATGAAGTATATGTGGCATGGATAGCTCAATGTCTCAAGGTGACGAAGGTTGGTTTGAGAAAGGATAGAAAATATGTGTGCCTAGGAAAAACATTCTTTGAGGATAAGGTTGGGTGAGAATTAAATGGATTGTGTGTGGGAGATCACTTTAATGGATAATGGATGGGTAGATCACAAATGAGGATTTGAGAGAAGGGGTTTAGACCTTAATATGGCAAAGGACCAAATGGGTTGGTAAGTGGAGAGATGAGATAAGGATGCCAATAATGATAAAGAGGATATATATATATATATATATATATATATATATATCTTAAGGAGAGGTGATAATGAAGAAGATAAGAGCGGGTAAAGATTATAAGAATAGACAAGAAGTAGGTGGACATGAAAAAATGAGATCATGATAATGAGGATAAGGTGCATGTGGACAAGGTTAGTTTACCTTGATATGGATTCAAATCCTACCAATGTACATTCAAAGAAATTGATTTTGATTGCATGCAAGAAATAAAGCTAAAGATAAATTGAGTAGACAAAAGTTGGAAGCTAATAACTTGGGCCCTCAAGAGCTTGATGTGCTCTAATACCATGTAGTGAAAGTGATGGTGAGAGAAAGAGAGAGAGAGAATGAGACAATGAGATGGAGAAGGAACAACATACTTGTAATGCACACTTGCTTATACACTTTATTGCAATAGTTGAGAGTACACACATATATACAATAAAGGTGTGGATATGGTAGGCCTTCTTAGTAAAGTATCCTCCACATGTTCTAGATCCATCTTATCTAGTTCTCCTAAATATCTAGATATTGTCTTCCTAGATATTCTCTAAGTACATGTTCAAACTTCTGCAATGTCATGGGATCATCTTAAATTGAATGAGAAATTAAAACAAATTAGTGATTAGGTTCATCCCACCTTGGAGGTTTTTTTTTTTAAGGAAGTGGTCAAACATCCTCTCTTAATGTCTTTCTTCAATAGATAGTGTGACAACTCATCACTCAATGCAAAACATGCCATCTGACGTGGTCAAATCAGTTCAAACACTGCCTGCTCTTCACGCCACACAGCAGCTAGCGCACGGGGGATTGACTAGTAGTAATAAGGAGACGTTACCTGCGTGCAAGAAATATATGAAAATACCCCTTATCTACCCCTTATTTATGGGACCTTACCTTATAAAATGTACATTCCTTCCCTTAAATAACCCCCCTCCCTTACACTCACGTGGTACCATACGGTAAATCCTAGTGGACCCCCCGAGAGCTGGCACCTCCACTTAATGCCACGCAACAGCTAGCGCCTTCCTTCAGTCACACATGCTATAACAAACAGCATAGTTTGACAGCTCGTTTAATCCCTCTCCAAGACAACAACCTGTCATCATTAACAGTAACCATTTTCACACTCCAACTTAGCTTCATACTCTCACTTCTCCACAGTATACAAGCTCACTATCCAATACAGATAAATAGCAAGCCTATTATCTTTCAATCCCACAAGCTCCATATCATCAAGAGGATTCTAATCCTTTCCATGCCTCCACTCAACAATTACCTCAATCTTCTTTCATTGTAAGACACAAACTTCGAAGGTTTGCTCGCATAACAGCAATGTGTTCAACATCAAGGAATACTTCCCCTATTGCTCTCATTGTTACCACTCTACGGCCTCCATCTCCAACTTCTCCATCAATGCCCATTACTCTATTCAATACTTTTGACTTTGACATTGAAGAGGTACAATCACAATCAAATCCTTACTTCAAAAACTTACATGACCTTCATCTTCAAGCTAGCATTTCCCTTAGACAAGCTTGAGATTCACCTCCCATCACTATTCCTGAACCCCCAATCTGCCTTTCTGTCACTCAAGCACTTCAAAGTCCTGAAGCCTCTCAATGGAAAACATGTAGCACCATCATCATGTGCAAACATGGCTGCTTTCAATTCTGGAATTGACACATCAAGAGTAAACATTCTGCCATCTCTTCGCCCTTTAGCAATCAATTTGTAGGCATTACCATATTCTTCAACAAAGCATCAATCTCTATTAAATCTCACATGTAGATTCTGTTTTGCTATCTATCCAACTGACAAAAGATTCTTGGTTATTGTAGGTACATGTAGTACATCATGCATGCTCTTTTTCTTGCCATCAGGCATCAACAAAGGCACAACTCCTTTATGCTGAATAATATGATGGGTGCCATCCCTAATACAAACATGTCCATGCAAACCTGCAACCATATCATCAAACCATTCTCCATGGGGTGTCATATGATTTGAAGCCCCAAAATCAATGTACCATCTCTCATCTCTGTTCTGCCTAGATGCATTCTTAGACACATGCTGCATGGCAAACAATCTATCAACCTACTCATCATGAGCACCGCTAGAAGATGCATAGTGCCCATGCTGTTTGTCCTTTGCCTTCATATCTCCTTGCTTCTTGTAACAATCCTTTGTAATGTGTCCATATGTGCCACAGTAATGACAGTCCTTATCTCTATTTGACCAATCATTCGACTGCCATGAACCAAATCCACGACCTCTACCTTGGGGTGATCTCCCCCTGCCTCTAAAGCTGCTAGATCCACGCTGGCCCTGTGTATTTGTGCCATGCCAGGTATTTTGCTGATGCTGTCCATAAGTGTTTCTAGTGTCTTCTCGACCTCAAAAAGAGCCATGGCCTTTGCTGATACCTTGCTAAACATGGGATTAGAAGATAGTTAACTTGTAGCTATACACCGCAGCAAAATGGTGTAGTAGAAAGGAAAAATAGGGTACTAATGGAATTGGCAAGAGCTATGTTGAATGAGAAGAGTTTTCCAAATGGTTATTGGGCTAAAGTAGTAGTGACTACTGTCTATGTGCTGAATAGAACCCCTATAGCAGGGATTCATGACATAACTCCATATGAGAGGTTGTATAGTCATAAGCCTGACATTTTACACTTGAAGGTATTTGGCAGCATTGCATATGTGCATGTCCCTGATGAAAAGAGGAAGAAATTGGATCCTAAAGCTGTCAAGAGTGTGTTCCTTGGTTATGCACAAGACCAGAAAGATTACAAGTGTTATGTACCATCTACACATGAGACATTGATTAGCAGAGATGTTGTTTTTGATGAGGTGGCTGTCAAGATTGTGGGAGAGAAGGAAGGAGTCTCCCTTGAAGCTTTCTTGCTTGCACAATGGGGGAAGACACACAAGGGTGGAGGCTGAAAACAGTTTTCCTCTTCTTAGTTGTGTAGGCCAAAAAGAAACTAGTACAAAGAAATAGAAGAACCCTATATATGGGTCTCAAACCAAACTCAACTAACTAAGGTGGCATACTAACTGAGCCACGAACTAGAGTAGATAAGGATAGCTATCATGTAGCTATTATTCATGGGCGGTGTACCAACCGCGTCTGCAACTGACAAGTCGGTGACATAAATACACAACGGTCACCCTGGCGTATCACGAGTGGAGCTCGATATCTCAACAGTGGCATTGTGTATGTCAATCCTATTCCAATGGCTATTGATGGACTAGATAGCAATAGTAATGCTGAAAATACACCTATAGTGAGTACATCTATGAGAGGTCCTATAGGTGATGGGTCACCTATAGTAAGTCCTTGGTCAAGACACTTGCGGAGTTGTACTCCTATGTCCACTGACACGGATATGTCAATGAGGGGGAGATTGGATAACGAAAAAGAAAAGATGCTTGAGGATGTGATCGGTCAACTTACAGTAGGCTATGAGTCATCTAATAGCAACATTTTGGATAGTGATTTGGGCATTTAGTCTATTATGATGCCTGGAGAAAGGCAAAGTCGTTATGTAGTACCGCCTCATGAGAGGCAAGCTCAGAGTGAGCCACAATTACAGAGATCTCAGAGAGTTAAAAAACTACTTGATAGGTTTACATACATTGGTTATTCAGCCCGCCATTATGCATATATGGCTAGTGTGATTGGTTACAAAGAACCTACAAAGTTTGATGATGTAGTTACAGATGATAACTGGTGTGCTGCCATGGACGAGGAGTATGCAGCCCTGGCTGAAAATGAGACATGGGAATTGATTGAGTTGCTTGAAGGCAAAGTCCCCATTGGCTACAAATGGGTGTACAAGGTTAAGTGCAAGTCAGATAGGCCAGGCTAGTTGCAAAAGGGTATGTGCAGCAGTATGGCCTTGATAATGAGTCCGGTGGCTAAAATGGCAACAGTCAGAACTGCCATTGCTTTGGCAGCATGCAAAGACTGGAAATTATGGCAAATGGATGTCAAGAATGCTTTCTTGAATGGTGATTTGATTGAGGAAGTATATATGGAGCAGCCTGAAGGCTATGTTCACCTGAACTTTCCTACACATGTATGTAAGATGAAAAAGGATTTATACGGACTAAAACATGCACCTAGAGCATAGAATGCTTGGATTAGCAGTTATTTACAGCAACATAGATTTAGATTGGGTGATGCAGATCATAGTCTATTCACGAAGAAGACAGATCATGAATATGTGTTTCTAGTGGTTTATGTAGATGATCTTATCATCACTGGAGATGATGAAGAGGGCATTGCTGAAATCAAATCATGTTTATAGACTGAATTTAGAGTCAAAGACCTTGGTGAACTAAAGTATTTTCATGGGATTGAGGTAGTCTCTACGCCTCAAGGTATATGGCTACTACAGAAGCAGTATGCTCATGACATGTTACAGAAGAATGGTATGGCAGAATGCAAGCCTATGGAGACACCTCTTGATCAAAATGTCAAGCTACAGATTGATATTGGGAATGACATAGAGAATGTGATGATGTATCGACAGATGGTGGGTAGCTTGATATACTTGACTATTACCCATCCTGACTTATGTTATGCAGTGGGCAGATTATCCAAACTGTTTAGTACTTAACAATCAGTTCATGCAGAAGCCTCACAAACCACATTTAGATACAATCAGGAGGATCATGAGATATGTAAAGGGTACTACAGATTATGGGCTGTTTTATGTATATGGAAAATCTCTTGACTTGACAAGGTTTACTGATGCTGATTGGGCTGGTTGTGCCTATGACAGGAGGTTAACCACTGGTTATGCATTTGGATTGGGCAGCAGCATGATCAATTGGTAGAGTAAGAAACAACCTACTATTGCATTGTCTAGTACAGAAGCTGAGTACTAAGGAGCTGCCCTAGGGGCTTGCGAAGCAGTTTGGTTAATGAAACTATTGAAAGACTTGGAAATACATCTAGAAAGCAAAGTGAGATTGCATTGTGATAACCTCAGCAGTGTTATGTTGGCTAGCAATCTTGTCTACCATGCTAGGTCCAAATATATTGAGGTTCACTACCATTTCATCAGAGAAATGGTTCTTACAGGGCAGATTGACTTGATTCACGTGAAGACTGAAGACGAGGTAGCAGATATATTTACCAAGTCACTTGGTAAAGAAAAGTTCATATACTTCAGACATCTACTTGGAGTTTATCAAATGGTTTGAGCTTGAGAGGGAGTGTTAGAATATCAAGCTCTCATTACTCTTCAGTCAATCTATCTTTATGTTTGTGACCGACATTAGCTAGATGCAACTGTACACGTGTGTGACATTCAATAAGTTGGTGTAGTCAATGACTTAACCACAGTTAGTCTTGGTTAGTCATACCTATGTGTGTAAGTCTCTTTTAGTTAGTATGATGGAAGAATAATGGAAGAAGAACAACAATGAACTGAGACTCATCTTTTGCTCCACTCTGTCTCTCCCTCTCTTCCAACAAAAGTTTGGTTTCCAAACAAGTTTGCAATCTTACCATAAATGCCTCCATGACAACATGCATTGGAGAAGTGGTACATTTATCATATGAATGGTTGTGCCATTGGTCTTCAAAAGCTTTCTTCTACCTGAGAAGACACAATAAATACTTTTGAGCAAGACATGGCTGAGAACAACAATGTAACTTGAGAAAATTCATAATGACACTAACTATGATTTGAAGCTAGTGCACAAACCTTTGATCTATATGGGACCACAATCAGACCCAAGTGCAATTGATGTATCCAAGAATGATAAATTTAAAAAAAACTTGTGGTGTTCCCAAAAGTAAGGATCCTTAGATGATTGTGTTTTTTCGATTGAATATGTATCCAAGGGGTTTAAAACATGGAAACACTAGAAATATCTCTCGTATTGCACCTCTACTAATGCAGGTGTCATAGAATGTAAATATGGGAATGTTGAGAGGCACTCAACAACTTGAGCAAGGGATCTACAAATGATAGCATTTGATAGAAGAGATGTGTACCACTCTTGCAACTGTAACAGGGTTTCTAAAGTAGTATAGTATCCATATGAGGGGCGTAGACATATGGAACACAAAAAAAAGGGTCCCATATTATTTTGAAGAGATGGCAACAAGCATTGCTAGAGATGGAAAGTCAAATATCAATATTCTTTTAGATGTTAAAATATAATTTCTATTAAGAAAGGGACTTCAATTACAAAATCCCTATAAGTTCAGCCATTTGGTGAATCTAGATAGGTCCTCTCTCTCGATTTTGCCAAGTAGCAAGGAGATACCTAAAAACCAACAAACTTTTGATGCTATTGTTGGCCACTTAATAGTAATAGAGGTCCCCTCAAATGTAGCTTTGTTTCTAGTGTCCCAGATTCCCTTAAGAGTAGTGATCCTAATCAAGTTTAGCATAACCGTCCCTTCTTGATCCAGCTTATTTCTTCCCTAAAGATACATGCTTGCAGCTTAGCACCCGGCTCTCCAAGACATCACCAATGTGTGGGAGTACCCCATTCCAAATTAGCTATGTATGTAGCATGTCTTCCTCCCTTTTGCACATGCATGTACCATCCTTGAAACCTTTTTGGTGCATTTTGCTTGTGGTGATCATGGTGCCCATTATGATCTTCCATCCGAAAATTCTGTCCTAAAGTGGGATTCTGAGTCCCTAGAGGTTCTTCATGATTGACTCAAATTTTCTAGAGTCCATCCTAACTTTCCTAAGCCTAGATACCCTCTCCACTTCACTATTCTTATAGCTCAATAGGTTTTTCAATAACTTGGTGTCGACAGTGTGTTGTATGGGCTTCTCCTTAATCTTAAATATCGGGTATTGGCTACCGATGTCTACTAGTCTAAGCATACCATGTTGTAATTCTTATTGCCACCACTTCCCATGTGAGCCTTGTGTTTCTTGATAGGTTTCATGCCCTTGCCCCTTCTTCCCCCCACTAATAACCCTAATGTCCCCCTTGATCTAGTGCTTAGCTTTGCCCAACCCCTTTACTGTCAATGCCCTTGCATGCCATCCCACTACTAGAGGGAGAGGCGACTTGAACTCCCACGCCTAGAACATGCCTCCTTATCGATCTCTTGTCTTTCCAAGTCTGGGTTTCCCTTCATCAAAATTCTATTCCAACTCGCTATTATGTCAGCTATTATCTCTTTGGCTTTGGCCACTAGTAGTGCATGTGAAGTTATCAAGTATGTACCATCAATATTCCATCCTTGATTATGTGATTAGAGGGAAGCTCCACTTGAATGGTGCCATAGCCTTGAGCTTGTTGAATGCTATTGTCCCCCATGGCAACACTGAGTGGAGTGGAGATCTCTTTGAAGTCGACTAACCATTCCTTGTGAAAAGCCATATGATGAGTAGCTCGAGAATCTAGAAACCATGTATATTCTTCTTTGGAGTTTGAGAAAGGTGCCCAAACACTTGTGGCTAGGCTGATGATAGTTTCTGGTTGCTCTTCTATGTCATAATTGCCGATGCTAACAAAGTGAGCTTGACCTTTTGATTGATATTTGTTGAATCTATTTTTTTATGGCAATCCTTTTCAATATGACCTTGTCTTTTGCAAGCATTACATATGAGATGACAATGAGGGTCTCTTGTTAAGGATAGGGATTGAAAAGACTCTAGTAAGAGTTGGGCTTATGTTGAGGATTACCAAGAATCCCTTTGAAGTTAGACCAAGAAGAAAACTTGGGCTTTTGTTGAAAGTGTTGCGCTCTTTTGTGAAAATGTTTTAGGTTATAAGCAGTTACAGCTAGAGCCTTGGATTCTTGATTTGAAAAAGTAGAAAGAGTATCTCTCATGACTTGCTCTTGCTTGATTCTATTAATCAGTGGTTGAAGCTTGAGTTTATCAGTGGAGGTTTGAGTAGTAATAAAGGTGTTGAGATATCGAGCTCCACTCGTGATACGCAAGGGTGACCGTTGTGTATTTATGTCATCGACTTGTCAGTTGTAGATGCGGTTGGTACACCACCCATGAATAATAGCTAGATGACAGCTATCCTTATCTACTCTAGTTTGTGGCTCAGTTAGTATGCCACCTTAGTTAGTTGAGTTTGGTTTGAGACCCATATATAGGGTTCTTCTATTTCTATGTATGTGAGTTCTTTTTGGCTTACACAACTAAGAAGAGGAAAACTGTTTTTAGCCTCCATCTCTGTGTGTATTCCCCCATTGTGCAAGCAAGAAAGCTTCAAGTGAGACTCCTTCCTTCTCTCCCACAATCTTGACATGGTATCAAAGCCTTGTTCGTGGTAAGAAGCTCAAGAAAGCAAGCCAAGCTTGCGGTGTTCTGGTAAGAGGAGCAGTGTTGCTTTCATTTTCTGTTTTGGGAGCAGATCTCTGCAGGCAGCACAGCCGGAAATTGCAAGAGTGCATTGTCTCAGGTTGAGACGCCCTTCGCGGTGAAGCAAGAGGGTAGTATATGCTGCGGGCAAGGGCTTTAGCCCTTGACGACCCTGTTTTTTTGATTTGAGGCCATTTTGGGGTCTGTTTTGGAGGTGGAAGTTTTCTGCACGCACTCAGGAAAAAGCCATGTTTTATGCTGTGTGACCACTGTTCTACAAGTCGGTGAAAAGTTACCACAGATATTGCATCGTATGCTCGTGTGCAGAGACATTGGGAGTTACAGAATCATCCTTGGTTCCTATATATGCAAAATCGTCACTAGGAAGTGACTGTGTGGTCAAATACCACTTTCACCAATTTTGCAGATTTGCCCTTGTGAGGCTGAAGCTGTGTTCTTTGCAGTGACAAAATTTTTTGCAGTGTTCTATAATGGCGTCTGATTCTCTTTCACAGATTGTCACTGAAAAGCTTGACAAGAACAACTTCCAAGCATGGAAGTTTAGAATGACGAATTTCCTTATGGGAAAAGGATATTGGGAATTTGTTGCAGGAAATGAAGAAGAACCAGTTATTCCTGATGTTCCCAATCAACAGCAAATGCAGGCATTTAAAGCATGGCATGAGAGAGCCAGGAAAGTTATGTTCTCGCTGTCTATCAGCATTTCAGACTCTATGATTGTGCATATTCAAGATGCAAGTACGCCAAAGGAGGGATGGGATACTTTGTCAAAAATGTATAGCACAAATACGCAAGCCAGAAAAATGCAGCTCAAGCAAGAGTTGCACAATGTGCAAAGAGAAAATATGAGCATCAACGACTACCACATGAAGGTGAAGAGGATTGCAGATGCACTTGCTTCCATTGGGTCACTAGTGGAAGATAATGATTTAGTTTCTGTGACCTTGAATGGTCTAGGAAAGGATTATGCACAGTTCCGAACATCCATTTCCGTCCTGAAAGATTTCCTGATTTTGAGGAGTTGATTGCTCTTCTAATTTCTGAGGAGCAGAGAAATGGTGGTGCATTTTCTTCAGGAGGAACTTCAAAAGAAGCTGTCTTCTACTCAAATGCTAGAAGAGGTAGAGGCAGAGGTAGAGGAGACCGATTTGGAGGCCATGGTAGAAATCAGAATATGCAGCAAACTCAAGAAAGCCAGTCCTATGGAGGAGGATGTGGTAACTCTAGAGGTAGGGGGAGCCAAAGAGGTCGTGGTGGATGGCAAAGAGGCCAAAATGCAAATAGCAATGTTGAATACTACTACTGTGGTAAAATGGGTCATATGGCTAAAGACTGCTATAAAAAGCAGAATGACATCACGAATGGGAAATTGCAACAAGGGAATTATGCATCTTCTAGTAGACAGGGTGATGACAGAAATGAGCATTTGTTTATGGTGTAGCACATGAACAATTCTGTGACTAGTGTAGAAGAAAGCAACGATGTATGGTATGTTGACTTAGGTGCATCAAACCACATGACAGGTCATGCAGAATGGATAAAGGATGCAAGGAAAATGGAAAAACCAAGATTTTTGGAGACTGGTGATGATATTGCACATCCTGTTGTGTAGATTGGAAAATTTCCTTTGTCTATGCAGGATGGGAAAAAGAAATACATGTCCGATGTATTTCATGTCCTGAATATCACCAAGAATCTGGTTTCTGTCGGTCAAATGGTTGAGCAGGGCTTGCAGGTCAGATTCAATCCTCATGGATGCATTGTTGAGGATATGAAAAATAAAGGTCGCTTAATAGCAAAAGGAAAGAAGAAGGGCAGAATGTTTACGTTGGATGCAGACATGCCTGAATTGAGTGCAGCAATGTTTGCACATGGGACCGGTGTAGTTGCAGATATTGATATCTGGCATAAACGCATTGGTCATGTTAATGTACAGCGACTTAAATCAATGCAGGCCCAAAATATTGTTGCAGGATTGCCTAAATTCAAGGTTGCAGAAATGCATAAGGTATGTGAAGCCTGTCAATTTGAAAAACAAGCAAGGAAACCATTTCCTAGACATGTTCAAGAGAGTAAGAAGCCATTGGAATTAATCCACTCTGATGTGTGGACTACTAAAACTGCATCTCTTGGAGGCTGTCATTATTTTGTCACTTTTATTGATGACTATAGGAGAAAAAAGTGGGTGTATTTTATGAAAAAGAAAAGTGAAGTTTTTGGGCATTTCAAAACTCTTAAAGCTATGGCTGAAAAAGAAACAGGTCTGCCAATAAAATGCCTAAGTTCAGATGGAGGGGGAGAGTACCTCTCAAATGAGTTTGCAAGGTTCCTGCAGGAGCATGGCATAAAGCAGCAATATTCATGCAGTCATACCCCACAACAAAATGGAATTGCAGAAAGGAAAAATAGGCATATTGGAGAGGTATCGCATGCCATGCTCAAGGAAAAAGACCTGCCAGATTTTTATTGGGCTGAAGCAGTTGCTACAGCAGTCTACATAATGAACAGGACTCCCACTGCAGCAATACATGGGATGACTCCAGAGGAGAGGTATACTGGTAGGAAACCAGATATTTCTCAATTGAAAATTTTTGGTTGCACTGCCTATGTAAATGTGCTAGATGAGTTGAGATCCAAGTTGGATCCAAAAGCTGAGAAGTGCATCTTTATTGGTTACTCTCTGCAGCAAAAAGGGTATAGATGCTATAACCCTCTACTCATAAGTTTATAGTGAGCAAAGATGTTGTTTTTGATGAGATGAGTAGCTGGTATAAACCAGTAAATGTGATTGATGATGTAGATGCACAAAATGGTAATGCTGCACAGAATTCACAGCACCTGTCACAAAATATTAGTGGACCTGGAGCGTCCTCTAGTAGTGGTTCACATTCTTCGCCATGGACAGGCAGATTGAGATCAGGAGAATCTTCTCAAAGCAATGCAGATAGTGTTATGCAGGTATCACGAAAAGGAAAAGAGAAGGTTGATCAGCCCATGTTTGATATGAATGGAGGTCACTCTTATGTGGATGGTGAATCCAGTGGCTCAGAACAGAGCATTGATGATGAGTTGGGTATTTCTTCTATTGTTACACCTGGAGTAAGGAAGACCAGGGATGTTTTGAGAGCACCTGGGAGTGAACCTATTTTGCGCAGGTCTACGAGAGCCAGGTATCTTTTTCACTAACTAAGGTCTACAAGGAATTGGTACCTTTACCTAAAGGTAAGAATGCAATTGGCTGTAAGTGGGTTTATAAGGTGAAGCACAATGCAGATGGTTCTGTGAACAGATACAAGGCAAGATTAGTAGTCAAGGGGTATGCACAAACATATGGCATTGACTATGAAGAAACATTCAGTCCGATTGCAAGGATGGCAACCGTAAGAGTAGTCATTGCTATGGCTGCATCAAAGGGATGGTCTTTACATCAGATGGATGTAAAGAATGACTTCTTGCATGGTGATTTGCAAGAAGAGGTCTATATGGAGCAACCACCAGGTTATGTGCATGCTGTTCATCCTGAGTTTGTTTGCAGGTTGAAGAAAGCCTTGTATGGCTTGAAGCAAGCACCTAGAGCATGGTCTGACAAGATAGGACAGTATCTTGTCACTATTGGCTTTCAGATTTCCAAGGCAGATTTCTCACTTTATGTGAGAAAAACAGAGAAATGTATTATGCTACTTGTCATTTATGTTGATGATTTGATTATGACAAGTGACAGTGATGAAGATATCCTTCATGTGAAAATGCTATTGAAGCAGAAGTTTGAGATGAAGGATTTGGGAGAGCTGCGTTATTTCTTGGGCATTGAGGTGATTAGATCACCAAGTGGGATACAGCTCTTGCAGAGGCAGTATGGATTGGACATGCTCTCCAAATCTGGCATGACAGGCTGTAAGCCTATTTCAGTTCCTTTGGAGCAGAATGTAAAGCTGAGCGCAGATGCAGGTGAGCTTCTGGAAGACCCTAGTATGTACAGATGCATAGTAGGAAGCTTGATTTATACGACTATTACCAGGCCAGATTTGAGCTATGTTGTTGGATTGGTAAGTCAGTTTATGCAGGCTCCAAGGAAGCCGCATTTGGATGCGGCTAGACGCATACTCAGGTATGTGAAGTCCACATTGCAGTATGGACTATTTTATGAGACTGGGGTTCAGATACAGTTGCATGGATACACTGATGTTGATTGGGCTGGTAGCATTTCTGATAAACGATCTACCAGTGGATATGTATTCTCTTTTGGGAGTGTTGCATTCACTTGGAGCAGCAAGAAACAGCCTACAGTTGCCTTGTCGAGCACAAAGGCTGAGTACAGGGGTGCAGCAATGGCTGCATGTGAGGTAGCTTCTGATAGACGATCTACCAGTGGATATGTATTCTCTTTTGGGAGTGCTGCAGTCACTTGGAGCAGCAAGAAACAGCCTACAGTTGCCTTGTCGAGCACAGAGGCTGAGTACAGGGGTGCAGCAATGGCTGCATGTGAGGTAGCTTAGTTGCATAAGCTACTTTATGATATGCATCAACCTACAGATGGGCCAGTTGTCATTTATTGTGACAACATGAGTAGTATACACTTGGCAAATAACCCAGTCTATCATGCTAGAACAAAGCACATTGAGGTGCATTATCACTATGTGCGGGAGAGGGTTTTACTAGGTCTTATTGATCTAGTTTATGTCAGCACAGAGGATCAGGTAGCTGACATATTCACGAAGGCATTGGGCGCAAAGAAGCTGCGTAAGTTCAAAGACCTGCTTGGTGTGCAGGAATTGGGATTAAGCTCGAGGGGGAGTGTTGAGATATCGAGCTCCACTCGTGATACGCCAGGGTGACCGTTGTGTATTTATGTCACTGACTTGTCAGTAGCAGATGCGGTTAGTACACCACCCATGAATAATAGCTAGATGACAGCTATCCTTATCTACTCTAGTTCGTGGCTCAGTTAGTATGCCACCTTAGTTAGTTGAGTTTGGTTTGAGACCCATATATAGGGTTCTTCTATTTCTATGTATGTGAGTTCTTTTTGGCTTACACAACTAAGAAGAGGAAAACTATTTTCAACCTCCATCTCTGTGTGTATTTTCCCATTGTGCAAGCAAGAAAGCTTCAAGTGAGACTCCTTCCTTCTCTCCCACAATCTTGACAAAAGGCTCTCCAAGATAGACGCAAGGAAGAGAGAAGAAACTATCAAGATTGTGGGAGAGAAGGAAGGAGTCTCACTTGTAGCTTTCTTGCTTGCACAATGGGGGAATACACACAGAGGTGGAGGCTGAAAACAGTTTTCCTCTTCTTAGTTGTGTAAGCCAGAAAGAACTCTAGTACATAGAAATAGAAAAACCCGATATATGGGTCTCAAACCAAACTCAACTAACTAAGGTGGCATACTAACTGAGCCACGAACTAGAGTAGATAAGGATAGCTGTCATCTAGCTATTATTCATGGGCGGTGTACCAACCGCATCTGCTACTACTGACAAGTCGGTGACATAAATGCACAACGGTCACCCTGGCATATCACGAGTGGAGCTCGATATCTCAACACTCCCCCTCGAGCTCAATCCCAATTCCTGCACACCAAGCAGGTCTCTGAACTTGCGCAGCTTCTCTATGCCCAATGCCTTCGTGAATATGTCAGCTACCTGATCCTCTGTGCTGACATAAACTAGATCAATAAGACCTAGTAAAACCCTCTCCCGCACATAGTGATAATGCACCTCAATGTGCTTTGTTCTAGCATGATAGACTGGGTTATTTGCCAAGTGTATACTACTCATGTTGTCACAATAAATGACAATTGGCCCATCTGTAGGCTGCTGCATATCATAAAGTAGCTTATGCAACGAAGCTACCTCACATGCAGCCATTGCTGCACCCCTGTATTCAGCCTCTGTGCTCGACAAGGCAACTGTAGGTTATTTCTTACTACTCCAAGTGACTGCTGCACTCCCAAAAGAGAACACATATCCACTGGTAGATCATCTATCAGAAATACTACCAGCCCAATCAGAATCAGTGTATCCATGCAACTGTATCTGAACCCCAGTCTCATAAAGTAGTCCATACTGCAATGTGGACTTCACATACCTGAGTATACGTCTAGCCGCATCCAAATTTGGTTTCCTTGGAGCCTGCATAAACTGACTTACCAATCCAACAACATAGCTCAAATCTGGACTGGTAATAGTCATATAAATCAAACTTCCTACTATGCGTCTGTACATAGTAGGGTCTTCCAAAAGCTCACCTACATCTGCGCTCAGCTTCACATTCTGCTCCAAAGGAACTGAAATAGGCTTACAGCCTGTCATCCCATATTTGAATAGCATGTCCAATCCATACTGCCTCTGCAAGAGCCATATCCCACTTGGTGATCTAATCACCTCAATGCCCAAGAAATAACGCAGCTCTCCCAAATCCTTCATCTCAATTTCTGCTTCAATAGCATTTTCACATGAAGGATATCTTCATCACTGTCACCTGTCATAATCAAATCATCAACATAAATGACAAGTAGCATAATACCTTTCTCTGTTTTTCTCACATAAAGTGAAAAATCTGCCTTGGAAATCTGAAAGCCAATAGTGACAAGATACTATCCTATCTTGTCAGACCATGCTCTAGTTGCTTGCTTCAAACCATACAAGGCTTTCTTCAACCTGCAAACAAACTCAGGATGAACAGCATGCACATAACCTAGTGGCTGCTCCATATAGACCTCTTCTTGCAAATCACCATGCAAGAAGGCATTCTTTACATCCATCTGATGTAAAGACCATTCCTTTGATGCAGCCACAGCAATGACTGCTCTTACAGTTTCCATCCTTGCAACCGAACTGAATGTTTCTTCATAATCAATGCCATATGTTTGTGCATACCCCTTGACTACTAATCTTGCCTTGTATCTGTTCACAGAACCATCTGCATTGTGCTTCACCTTATAAACCCACTTACAACCAATTGCATTCTTATCTTTAGGCAAAGGTACCAATTCCCATGTAGCATTTGCTTCAAAGGCATCCATTTCTTCATCCATGGCTTTCTTCCATTTTTCTTTTCCCATGGCTTGCTCAAAAGAAGTGGGTTCTTGTTCTTGTATCACTTTGACCATATAGGCATAGTGAATGGCTGTAAATCCATCATATTTCAGCTTATCCACAAGATACCTAGCTCTGCTAGACCTGCGCAAAGTAGGTTCACTCCTAGATGCTCTCAAAACATCCCTGGTCTTCCTTACTCCAGGTGTAACAATAGAAGGAATACCCAACTCATCATCAATGCTTTGTTCTGAGCCATTGGATTCACCATCCACATAAGAGTGACCTACATTCACATCAAACATGGGCTGATCTACCTTCTCTTTTCCTTTTCGTGATACCTGAATACCACTATCTGCATTGCTTTGAGAAGATTCTCCTGATCTCAATCTACCTGTGTCCATGGCGAAGAATGTGAACCACTGCTAGAGGACGCTCCAGGTCCACTAATATTTTGTGACTGCTGCTGTGAATTCTGTGCAACATTACCATTTTGTGTATCTACATCATCAATCACATTTACTGGTTTATACCAGCTACTTATCTCATCAAAAACAACATCTCTGCTCACTGTAAACTTATGAGTAGAAGGGTTATAGCAACTATACCCTTTCTGCTGTGCAGAGAGTAACCAATAAAGATGCACTTCTCAGCTTTTGGATCCAACTTGGATCTCAACTCATCTGGCACATGAACATAGGCAATGCAACCAAAAATCTTCAAATGAGAAATATATGGTTTCCTACCAGTATACCTCTCCTCTAGAGTCATCCCATGTATTGCTGCAATGGGAGTCCTGTTCATTACATAGACTGTTGTAGCAACTGCTTCAGCCCAGTAAAAATCTGGCAAGTCTTTTTCATTGAGCATGGCACGAGATACCTCTCCAATATGCCTGTTTTTCCTTTCTACAATTCCATTTTGTTGTGGGGTATGACTACATGAATATTGCTGCTTTATGCCATGCTCCTGCAAGAACCTTCCAAACTCATTTGAGAGGTACTCCCCCCTCCATCTGACCTTAGGCATTTTATTTGCAGGCTTGTTTCTTTTTCAACCATAGATTTAAGAGTTTTGAAATGCCCAAAAACTTCACTTTTCTTTTTCATGAAATACACCCAAACTTTTCTCCTATAGTCATCAATAAAAGTGACAAAATAATGACAGCCTCCAAGAGATGCAGCTTTAGTAGTCCACACATCAGAGTGGATTAATTCCAATGGCTTCTTACTCTCTTGAACATGTCTAGGAAATGGTTTCCTTGCCTGTTTTCCAAATTGACAGGCTTCACATACCTTATGCATTTCTGCAACCTTGAATTTAGGCAATCCTACAACAATATTTTGGGCCTGCATTGATTTAAGTTGCTGTACATTAACATGACCAATGCGTTTATGCCAGATATCAATATCTGCAACTACACTAGTCCCATGTGCAAACATTGCTGCATTCAATTCAGGCATGTCTGCATCCAACGTAAACATTCTTCCCTTCTTCTTTCCTTTTACTATCAAGCGACCTTTATTTTTCATATCCTCAACAAAGCATCCATGAGGATTAAATCTGACCTGCAAGCCCTGCTCAACCATTTGACCAACAGAAATCAGATTCTTGGTGATATTCGGGACATGAAATACATCGGACAGGTATTTATTTTTCCCATCCTACATAGACAAATGAATTTTTTCAATCTGCACAAAAGGATGTGCAGTATCATCACCAGTCTCCACAAATCCTGGTTTTTCCATTTTCCTTGCATCCTCCATCCATTCTGCATGACCTGTCATGTGGTTTTTTGCACCTAAGTCAACATACCATACATCGTTGCTTTCTTCTGTACTTGTCACAGAATTGTTCATGTGTTGCACCATAAACAAATGCTCATTTCTCTCATCACCCTGTCTACTAGAAGATGCATAATTCCCTTGTTGCAATTTCCCATTCATTATGTCATTTTGTTTTTTATAGCAGTCTTTAGCCATATGACCCATTTTACCACAATAGTAGCATTCAATAATGATGTTTGCATTTTGGCCTCTTTGCCATCCACCACGACTCTTTGGCTCCCCCTGCCTATAGACTTACCACGTCCTCCTCCATAGGACTGGTTTTCTTGAGTTTGCTGCATATTCTGATTTCTACCACGGCCTCCAGATCGGCCTCCTCTACCTCTGCCTCTACCTCTTCGAGCATTTGAGTAGAAGACAGCTTCTTTTGACGTTCCTCCTAAAGAAGATGCACCACCATTTCTCTGCTTCTCTGAAATTAGAAGAGCAATCAACTCCTCAAAATTAGGAAATATTTCACGGACAAAAATGGATGTTCGCAACTGTGCATAATCCTTTCCTAGACCATTCAAGGTCACAGAAACTAAATCATCATCTTCCACTGGTGACCCAATGGAAGCAAGTGCATCTGCAATCTTCTTCACCTTCATGTGGTAGTCATTGATGCTCATATTTTCTCTTTGCACATTGTGCAACTCTTGCTTGAGCTGCATTTTCCTGGCTTGCGTATTTGTGCTATACATTTTTTACAAAGTATCCCATGGCTCCTTTGGCGTACTTGCATCTTGAATATGCACAATCATAGAGTCTAAAATGCTGATAGACAGCCAGTATATAACTTTTCTAGCTCTCTCATGCCATACTTTAAATGCCTGCATTTGCTGTTGATTGGGAACATCAGGAAGAACTGGTTCTTCTTCATTTCCTGCAACGAATTCCCAATATCCTTTTCCCATAAGGAAATTCGTCATTCTAAACTTCCATGCTTGGAAGTTGTTCTTGTCAAGCTTTTCAGTGACAATCTGTGAAAGAGAATCAGACGCCATTACAGAACACAGCAAAATATTCTGTCACTGCAAAAAACACAGCTTTAGCCTCACAAGGGCAAATCTGCAAAACTGACGAAAGTGGTATTTGACCACACAGTCACTTCCTAGTGACGATTTTGCATCAACAGGCAACAAGGATGATTCTGTAACTCCCAACATCTCTGCACACAAGAATACGATGCAATTTCTACAGTAACTTTTCACCGACCTGTAGAACAGTGGTCGCACAGCATAAAATAGGGTCTTTTCCTAAGTGCGTGCAGAAAACTTCTGCCTCCAAAACAGGCCCCGAAATGGCCTCAAATCAAAAAAACAGAGCAACTAAGGGCTAAAGCCCTTTCCCGCAGCATATAGTGCCCTCTTGTTACACTACGAAGGGTGTCTCAATCTGAGACAATGCACTCTTGCACTTTCCAGCTGTGCTACCTGCAGAGACTTGCTCCCACAACAGAAGAATGAAAGCAACATTGGTCCTCTTACCAGAACACCGTGAACTTGGCTTGCTTTCTTGAGCTTCTTACCAGAAACAAGGCTCTGATACCATGTCAAGATTGTGGGAGAGAAGGAAGGAGTCTCACTTGTAGCTTTCTTGCTTGCACAATGGGGGAATACACACAGAGGTGGAGGCTGAAAACAGTTTTCCTCTTCTTAGTTGTGTAAGCCAAAAAGAACTCTAGTACATAGAAATAGAAGAACCCTATATATGGGTCTCAAACCAAACTCAACTAAATAAGGTGGCATACTAACTGAGCCACGAACTAGAGTAGATAAGGATAGCTGTCATCTAGCTATTATTCATGGGCGGTGTACCAACCGCATCTGCAACTGACAAGTTGGTGACATAAATGCACAACGGTCACCGTGGCATATCACGAGTGGAGCTCGATATCTCAACAGAAACATGGCTTATAATTCTTCTGAGATGATTAAACCAAATATTGTGGTTTCATCTAGCAAAGATTGCCACTGTTCTAAGAACTTAGTGGTAGATTGATCTTCATGCATAGTGGCAATAGATAGTTTCCTAAACATGGTCATTTGATAAAAAGTATGTGTGTTCATATGTATTGTTGAAGAATTCCCAAATACCTTTTGCAGTGGGTATTGTTCTTACTAGTTTTACTTGTCGATCTCCACAATGGACAAGTATTTCCATTCTCGCAACTGCATCTCTTTGCATCCAATCTTCCTTGTCTACTCCTTCTTGTTCAGGGCAATCTTCCTTGCCATTGATAATATTCCATAGGTTAGCTTGAGACAGATAAAGATCCATCCTTAGCTTCCATACTTGATAGTTGCTTCCATTGATTTTGTCGATCTTGATGTATTGATTGTAGGAGGTAGTGGTGGCATTGACAAGAGCCATTGGAAGAATGAGAGCAAAGGAGGACGAATAGTTTGTGAATTTGAGGAGAATATGATAAGCTAGAAAGTGAGGACCTAGTGCTCTGATACCATGTAGTGAAAACACTTGTAGATAAGAGAATATTGTGCACAATATGGGAAAGAGATAGAGGCAATATAGAAATGGAGTGAATTGCAGTTGAACATTTCATTGCTAGTAGTTGTATATATACATGGTACATTAAATGAGGTAGGTGAGCTTCATCTCTAAATATCTAAGATTTTTACAAAGTGGATATCTATGAGATCCTTTTGTCCACATACTGATTTGTCCTTATCTTATCCAAACTTTTATCCTTATCCACAACTTTATCTTAACATAGGCATCTGGTGTCATTCTCGTTTTTTGGATCATCTCTGATGTTCATGACCTATGTATGGTGGATTTCTATTATGATATATTAGATCTGAAAATTGGCGCCATCATTCATTATGTCTCTACTATGTTTCTAACATGTTCTTTGTATTCTATTTCTGATTCTCTAAGTATTAGTGATGAAGTATGTGTTCTCATATTCCTTTGTGGTTATATTTGAGTTTCCTATAAGATGCCTAATATAGGATTGCGTATTTTCTATATGAGGAAGCTCAGTCCTATTATGCATTCGGCATAGATTTGGGGCTGAAACAGTAGCCTTTTCCAATATTCCCATTATAGTCAACAAGTCCTCCCCTCACTAAGAGGATTTGGACAATTTAGCTCCAATGTAAAAATAAAGTTACCCTCAACACAAAAGCAAACTTCACACTACCATGGGCTACTTATGACTCCATCTGATTCTGCCTACTCTATGGAAACATACCAAAGTAACATCTTAAAATAGGTTGGAAACTTTATTAAAAAGGGATCCAACTATGGGAAGACTTGTGGGATTTTGACTGTGGCCAATGAACTAATCTAGAAGCTCTTAAGACAAAATACAACAAACTTAAAAGGGATGTCATCAATGTCTCACAACAAGAATTAAAAAATGGAACCCTAGCCTGGCAAAATCCGTACAATTCAAAGGGTGGTTCAATATTAGGGCCGTAACCTAGGACAATGACAACCCCTTCTCCCTATTGTTAATTTCCCATCTACCAACTCAACTTATCGACACAAACTAAATGAGAAATGGCATATCAATTGGAACTACAGCCAATGGGAATACAAGATGCTTAAAATAGGAGATAGTAAATGTCCTTATCATAAAGTTGATGTTGAATCTTTAACCCATCATTGGGTGATGTAGGCAGAGTGGAGACATGGTTGTGATTCCAATGGAGCTCATTGAGAAAATCCAGAAGCTCTAAGGAACTCTCCACATCCCATTGACTTGCCTGCTCACCATGTCACCATTTGGCCCTTCCCATTGACATCATCCCCCTTCACCATGTCACCATGTGGCCTTGTGCACCCTTGTGAAATGACATTATAAAGATAATATTACTTAGCTTTTCAAGGAATTCTTAACATATTGACAATCAAAGACAACATGCACAATGTGTCCAATATGGAGTTAATGGGTACTAGTGATGTATGGAGCTCAATGAAAGTTTTTGCTTTTATATAGTGAATCACATTTTGTAAATCAAATGATGTTGCAAGGGTATGTTGATGCTTATAGAGGTTTCTATCCACCTTAAATGTTGCTAGAATATGATTATACATGATCATGTCATTAGAATGGAATAAAAATACATCCTTTACCAAAGCTACTATTTCTCAAAATCCAATATTATAAGGGCTGGTAAATCGAGATGTACTACCATAAAGTTTTACGTGTTTCCATAAGTGTGTAGTGTATGTGACTGTACACACAACAATAAACCAACATATGTTCCATAAGTTTGTAGTGTCTGAATCATTTTGAACCAAAGTAGCATAGATGAAGAGGCCTTTCAAGAGTTCATGATGTTGAACTCACTTCTCAATGTCATGGCTACATTGTATTCTATAATAGTTGTGTCTAAACCACCTTAATGTGTCAGAATCACTTCACAAAAGGTCATCAAAAAGGACAAAAAGATCAAAGAGCCTTGAGGGAGAGAGAGTGTGAGTGGAGTGCCATCTATCATCGTGTTGTGGTGGGTTGCCATCATGTATAGGTCTAGGCTAGTTGATTACTTACTTTTATTCTGATTAAATTGTTAGGATACTACGAATGTTGTGTTATTGCGGTAGTGCAATGAGGCCAACATACTGCTACACCACTGTGAATGCTCCATTATTGCACTATTGTTGATGTGTGATTGATGTAGTGTTGATGCAATAAAGGTCAAGACAACATTAGCATCATGTAGATACGTGGATTGTATGAGGTGGTAGCACTATTATCAAAAGTAGTGCGCATAGCATCATTATGTTAGCATGGCATGGTTTTGACACTACAAGGTGGGAGCGGTATTGTCAAAAGTAGGTATGCATCATGGAAGCGTGGTGACATGTAGAGTGTGGCATAGTGTGGTGTTTCACTTGGTGTTGATGATGGCATGTGCACGCGCACGCACACACACACACAGAGGGAGTTTGCTGTTGATGATGGCATTCTATAGTCAATAGCTAGTTAATAGATTTGTGGTGTGGACAATAGTATGCTAAGTTTGAGGTTAAGAATACACACTCTTCCTTAGAATTAAAGTTTGAGCATGAGAGAGTTGATATACTTATAGCTTTCTAGAGACCATGATGAATAAGAAATAAAAACTACAAAATAGAAGAAAAATATCATATAAATAAGTAATCTATAATGAGACTTGTTAGAGTTAATGTCATTATTAGTTTAGTTTAATTCATAGAAATCACTATTTGTATTTAGAATCATTGTAGTTGCCTCAATTCATTCATTGTCATAATTGCAAGATTCACTATAACAAAGGCAATCACAATCTTCATAAGAAAGACCTTTGCTAAGGCTAAAATCTTTTTTCAAAGCTATAAGCAAAGTTCGTTCCCTTATAACTTCTCGAAAAACACGGCACCTTTCCCTATAACTTTTTAAAATAACAAATAGATCTATGCCAGCTCTTCAACATGCTACTTGTATAGCATGGTCATATGCTTTTTTGTTATTGCCATGCTTTTATCAAGCTATAAGTTAATTCTTAATTAAAAAATAGAGTGAAATCTCAAAACTACTACATCTTAGACCTTGACCAAGAAAATGCCTAGGATTTGGTTTTATGTTTTGCAAGGTACTCTTCATCGAGGCAACATGTTAAGCTATATGTTTGTTAACCCCAGCTCAAGACAGAAGCAAAAGAGGTGAAATGCGGATGAAATGGAAGAAGCAAGACGGAGAACAAGCAAAGGTGCAAGGGCGGCCTCTAAAATCAAGTTAAAGGCAAAAGTACATTTTTAAGTGAAAGGCGCCCTAAAACTTTTGTAAAAGAACTCCAAGCTCCCTCCTATGCAAATTGCAAAAGGGTAGACAGACATAGGCTAAAGAAATAGGCCAAGTAGAAGGGAATGGAAAAGAGGACCTTGCCACAATGGCCGATCATGTAAAAAAGGGGATGGGCGCCCATGGGATCTTAGGGCATGTATATAAAGTTCAAAAAGTGAATGAGAGCTCATTCTTTGGTGTGTGGTAACAAGAGACTCTTCTTCTCTTCTCTTTGCTTGCTTGTGTGTGCTTGAGAGAGGGAGTGTGAGAGTGTGAGGGAATGAGTGAGTGAGGGTGAGGGATCAAGGAGGTGAAGCTCTCCACCATCTCCTCTCTTCTTCTTCTCTTCTCTTCTATTATCTCACACGCGGCTATGGAGGATGGAGCTTGGAGGTGGAGGCTTGAGGATGATTGAGCTTGCATCAAGAATCGTGAAGCTACCGATGTGCTTGAGGAAGGAGGCAAGTCATTCGGACATCAAGGCTCGAGTAAGTTACTATGTATAAAAATGTGCATCACGTGAGTTCAAAAGAAGGGAATATTTAAAAAGATAGTCTTATAGTTTTACATTCACAGAAGGAAAAAATTTAAAATGCATAAATTTATTCATAAAAGGATTATCTATATTCCATATGTGTATTTTTTACATAAGGGTATTATTAATTCATAAAACTAGCTAGGATTTTCTTACCAAAAAGGGGTCTCGAATAATGCCTTCCACTTACATACACAAGGGACTTTTAATCAATCCCAAAAATAGAGTAATCACTGAGGGCATTGGGCAAGCGACCCAAAAACACACAAAGAATGTTATTAATGTGCTATAGTATGAATGCCTAGACGGATGTCTAAGAAGCATGAAGAGAACCTTGACACTAAGGTAATACTTTCCTCCGAGTTTGATGTATCAAGCTTGATACATATGTTTATAAGAACACACACACACGTTGTGAGTAGATTGTGTGTGCATGTGTGTTTGGGGTAGGGGAAGGGAGTGTATGTGTGTGTGTTTCTATGTGTATGAGATACAAATCTAACTAGAGTGAGAGAGCATGATTCATTGAGAACATTAGGTTTAAGATGGCATAATGGATGCATCTCCCATGTACAAATCCATGCTATTGCAAATGTATCACACAACCAAGGATGAACTTAATTCTATTTGCTATTTCTCTAGCCATGATTTTATATACCATATTAAGCATCGTAAGAGGTCTCCAACTAGTGAGCTAACTCCATCAAAAGACTTAGTATTTAACTTCATAAGACCTTTGTTTAGAAACTCCCCTCCAATTCTTATTTTATGGAGTAGTAAGCATAAATCCTTGGGGCAAACTTTCCAAAGGGATTGATACACTTCAACTAGAATGCCATCAATGCCAAGGGATTTGACATCCATAAGTGAATGAAACACATATCCAAAAATGCAAAAAACTTGAAATTCACAAGTGACTCGATGTTGTTAGCATCAAAGAGTTCCAACATCTCAGGGATTGGTTTTCTCCAATCCCATAAGATACAAACCCTCTTCTCAACTTTGAGAACTGATCCATTAGATACAATAGAATATCTATTAACCTATCAAAAAAAAAAGAAATTAAAAGTCCTTACTCCGTTTCGAATCTCAGAATCATAAAGAAACAAAATTTTTTTATGTAGGAAAACTCAAAGAAACTATTTCTTTTGTGAGAAAAAAAGACTATCATTAGAAATTAGAAAGGCACACATCCCAAAATCTTTCCCTCCTGCGGATCAGATCGAAAGCTCCTCACGTTCTGTGGAAAAAAGATTCTACCATGGGATCTAGAAAGGGGTCAAGTTCTTGCTATTACCGGAGAAACCACACAGATGCTGCGCATTCAGTGAAACTCCAATGCTATTTCGAAGAAATGGTGAAGGAGAACCTGCGTCAGTCTTTGTACAAGACTCCGTATCCTCCTCTTTCATGGTCCCCTTGAGGTCCCTCCCCGTTGACTATTCGGACGTACTCCATTCTGCGAACAAGCAGGGATGTAGACTTCAATGAGCACACCCAACCCCTCATCCACTTAGAGACAGAGGCCTCACATGTTGAGCCAAACCGGACATTTGATTTGCAAGACCTCCTTTGGATTGAAGTTTTCCACCACAAGAGTGAATACAATAGATTATCTTTGTATACCACCACCGACCCTAGTACAAGATCTCTCTCACAATCGGAAGAAGAAGCTAAAATTCCAAGGATATTACATATTAATCACTCTTTGATTTAGGATACATTTGCCTAATTAAGGTTCCAGTACTTGTAGGTTAATTTTCAAAATCCTTTTACAACAAAATCAGGGGCTCCACATGTGACAAAAATTCACGACTCTTCTTTCTCAATCCCCCCTTCTAACTCTACACCACCGGGAAAGACATAAATTTATGACTTTTTTTTCTCAATCCTCAATGCCATGGCGGGAAACTATCACGACATGGACACTATCTACTTCGCATGGTGATAGCTGCGGCAGCTGGTTTCGATGATGATGCCCAACTAGACCAATCGAGATGGTGCCTTCATTGGTGGGTCAGGCTCTACCTTTGCATACAGTCAAGAATTGAGGGGAAGAGGTGGAATAAAAATACTTACTTGTGTGCAATGGTGGAATGAAAATACTTGTGTGCAATGGAGTGCTTGAGATGACAAGCCTCACTATTTATCTACGGATCGATGTTGGATTGTTACTCCCAAGAAATTAGAATTGCCATTTTGGATGAATTTGTACCTGCAGATTTTAGCGTAATCAAAAAAATATGGCATTGTGAAAGACAAAGCAGAAAATTACATGTACAATTGCACATGATTATGGAAAGATACACAATAGCGCTTAAAGAGAGTGAAACATACTTGTATGCGAGCTACTTTTGTATGAATGTGAGTATAAATTTTATTGTTTTCCTCTGTGTTGGAGTACATAAGAGAACATAATATTTTTCTCTTTTCATTTTGATTGAATCAAAAGAAGAGGACCAGTAGTGAGAGGATATATTAAAAAACGCACTCCTTAACTTATTAGAGTGGAACTGATCTCTTGCAAGTGTTGATGCCTATTTGTATGAATAGTAGTGGAGTATCAGAGAAAGAAACTTGATCGATCACAAAAAAAAAAAAAAAATTGTTTACTAGCTTGATCTAGACTAGAATACATTGAAGATCTTCCCCTTTCAAGTGATAGCAACTCTATTTTCATTCATGATTCCTATAATATGTGGATTACAAAATCTATCATGGGCTTTGGCCAAAGATTGGAGTAGCACCAAGAGGTTTTTGAATAGTTGTAAGTAGGGGTCCTATCTTCTTACCTACCCATCAAGCTCTAAACCTGTAAAGAGGTTGATTCATTGTATTGATCTAAGTAATTGTATTATTTGTAGTGTGAGTTACTATAATTTTATTGATGCCTCATGTTTATCACATTTAGTTTTATTCGTGCTATATGATGTTAGTTGAATTTGACTAATCATTGATCTCATTGTTGTCTCAGTGTTAAGCATGGAGGAGAAGGGGCATGGACTTAAGCCATTATATGCATGTAAGTACTAGATTACAGTTTGGTTTTGCCAATATTTTTATGCACCGAATCTTGGAAATAGCTAGCATGTGCTTGGCAAATCTAGTGGCACTTTTCAATTGAGATGACATACAAAAGATATATTATCATATTTTGATAGTATCATATTTTGATAGTATATCAGCATGTGCATATTCCCAAAGTGAAGTAGGGTCAGTCCCTTCATGAAAAATCAATGGTCTATTAGGTAATTGTAAAAAAATGCATTACCATCATCACCATTGCATTTAATCATGCATAATACTTGTCATCAAGGGGGCGAGGAGTGTGCATGGTGCAAAGTTTATCCTTGAGATTATTACTGCACCATGTCACATGCTGCAAAATATGTACCCTTGAGGATTCATTAGTATCTAGAATGCCTTCTTAAAACTGTGGTATCTATGTTTTCATATCATCATGAAATGTTTTTCCTATGACATTGGTTACTAATGTTTTCTATACTGAGTGGAAATGAATGTACCTTTTTCTAGAAGGTTACTGAGGTGCTTAACCATATTGTTTATGTAGGTTGTCCATTATGAAGTTGCAAATGATGTTGAGGTATTTCTACATCATTCTGAGCAAACAGGTCAAGTTGGCAAAAAAGGCATTGTGATTCTCATGTGTACTCAGATGCAAAAAGCTGCACTTGACCTACTTGAGCATGAATTGGGGTTCAAGTTTGAGAATATAGAACCTCATGCTATAGAGGATGTAATAAAATACTCAGCAAAGCATGTAGTTCTTAAGATACAGAATGTAGCTTCAGAGTTGAAGGATAGTTTTCTTCCTATTGTGCTAAGAAATTGTTGTCAGAACAAGGGCCAGGAGTGCTAGCTGTAGCTTTGGCTCAAATGTGTGGTTGTAATCAGATCCGCACTTCACAATCTTTAATCTCAAATGAACAGGTATCAAGCTTATACTTTGCCTTGAGGCTCAAATGTGATATGGGTTGTGAATTGTACATCTCTATCCAATTTCATGATGTAGGTAGTCTAGATTCTGATGCTATTCCTTGCAGTTTTATACCTAATGCATAATTGCTTTTGGTTAGGGATGGATGACACTGAAGATCACTTTTCCAGACAGACTGATGTTACAATGAACATGGTAACCCTTTACTTGGGGCAAGTTTATAGCCTTGTCTTTCTCACTATGAGGGCATTGGCACTGGATATCCCCTGCAACTTCCCTTGCACTTGCATTGACAACTATTCATGAAGTATTAAATTACCAGCATCTTAAAAAGAAAATGAATCCTTGCTACAATTACTTTTGCCAATGCACAAAAATTCTTGTGCACAATCCAAGACTTTAGTTTTAGCTTTCAATGAGAATAGTTAGTGCAGTAGGGCATGTGTTTTGGATTTTGACATAGAGGTGCCATGATGGAGATGCAACACAAATAACTTGGAAGAAAATAAAATCACTAAACCACACAAAATAATAGCCCATAAACTCACACCACAAAAGAAACTCAAAACTCAATGCACCACACAAACAATAATAGCACCTAAACACACACAAAAAGGAAAGTCAATGTAACACACAAAAATTTCAAATCACTAATTTTCAAGGTGTAATGTGCCTTTAAGGTGATAAACCTTAGACTTTCAGAAATGTTTAATGTTTTCAAGGTGTAATGTGCCTTTAAGGTGATAAACCTTAGACTTTAAGAAATGTTTAATATCCTTATTATGCTAATGTTTAATGTTGCATGTCAAAAAAATATCGGCACGGAGGCAGAGAGGGAGAGAGAACTAAGAGTACCTATCTAGGTAGCAATGGCCCTTTCTTGCTTTCATTATTTTTGGAGGTCATAACATCAGCTCCACTAACTATAGTATTGATGAAGAGATGGATCCCAATCCTGTACGATTTGTGCGTGGATCATATAATGCAACCCTATCATGAGCTTGATTGTTGCAAGCCTAATAACTTGTTTTTGCGGTCTGCCTCTGTTCTCTCCATTTTGAATCTTATAAGTTCCTTGGAGGTATGCCCCTCTTTGTATTCTTTGCCTCCCTAATCTACATTCTCGATCCTGCAAGTTTTCACTGGAGGTATGCCGGCCCTCTTTCTTGCGTCAATTCTTATTGTTGGAGTCATGTTTGTCGTGCAAATAGGAATGGACTTTTCTAAAGCAGTATGAGTTGATTTGATGGTAAAGTTACTGGTAAGATTTTCTATGTATGTTCCTCCCCCCTTTATTTTAATGCATTTGGGCATTTCATAACATCATAAGTATCATCGTCATCATCTTGATTGTGCCCAATTAGCAAAAACACTTCCATACTATGTGATTCCTGATTAGTGAGAGCACCAAAGGCTCATCATTCAAATTGCACTTGGCAAAGCACAAACTTTCAAAGGGAGATGCCTTATGTGAAGCTAGAACTATCTAGGGGAAGTTGCCACAGCAACCCAGCTCACTGGCCTAGATTTTATCAAGCTGGTAGCTCTGATCGTAAATGCAGCAAGCAATGCTCACATGCACAAGAAGAACTACAAGAAGTTTTCCCAACATCTCAAACTGATAGGTAACTTGTTGGAGCAGCTGAAGCTCTCAGATCTCAAGGCTTATGGCCCGAGACTAGGGAGCCATTAGAGGAACTTGAAGAGGCAGTGCAGAGGGCTTATATCCTCATGGATAGTTGCAAAAACAAGAGCTGCTTTTACTTTCTAGCTTTGGGCTAGATCACTTTGTCCCAGTTCAAGGAACGTCAGGTAGAGATTTACAATTTTCACAGGTTGATCCCACTCATTAATTTGGTGGATAAGAACCTGGTTAGTACTAGCAGAATTGATGCACTGATATGGAGGAAGATGTAATTCCTACTCCAACATTACTTGCACCAACATCTCACAAGTTTTGTCTTTAAATCTATAGGTATAAGTAGTGATTGTTCTCATTTTGGATACGTAGTTCTTCATGTCATTGTAATACTCTTGTTGTATCATTGTTAAATATTTTATGCAAGTGGTACCATGGTAGTGATGTTTTGAATAAATACACATCAGAATGGTGCGGTAATCTATTTTTGCATGATAACAATAAGAAGAATAGCAAAGATAACTCAACAACAACAGGTTGGGTAGCAAGTTAGGGGGGAGAAGAAGTAAGTCAGGGAGCATGATAAAATCATGGTATCACTATGTATATCCACAGATTTCAAGAGGAAAAAAACCAAAAAAAGGTGGGAATGGTATATGATTTTGGATCTATATGTATACATGTAATCTTCAAGAATGGAACAATAAGACAATGATGGGAATGTGAGAAACCAGGTAGTGGTTTGGTAGACATGTGACTATGGAGAGAGCTCCAGCCTCCAACAAAGAGAAAGGAAATTAAAACATACTCATATGTGAGCTACTATTGGATGAGTGAGTGTAGACTAATACAATTCTTTTGTGTGGATTAACAACATCACACATGGGAGTAGGACCAACATCACTAGGAAAAGAATCATCCAAAATAGGTGTACTGGATCCATTAGTACCATAAATTTCCTCACATATAGTAGCAAGGAAGAATACATCACATGAAAGAGTGCCATGGAGAATATTGGCATGAGGATCCATGAAGAAATCATGATCAATAAAACTGTTAACAATGTCCACATGTTTTGGAGAAGAGACATAATTATCTTGACCATCATCCGGTAATAGAACATTAGCGGTAAGGTACAGATTTGTGCCATGGGTAGCAGCAATAGGAGGAAGGACTACGTCATCCTCATTAACACGATTTGTTGTTGCTACATCTTCTTCTTCTCTACAATCCATTGGGAAAGCAAGATTGGCTGCCGTATCAACTGCATCTTCATCTATATAGACATCTATTTCATTATTGGCTCCCTTTGATGGGGCAAAGAGATTGGTAGGTGTGTAGAGAGGTGGTCTGATTCTTGTTCACGATCTCCAATCATTGGAGTAGGGTCAACATCCACCATAGCCATGGTGGGCATGGGACAAAGGTTTAACTCTACTCTTCATTAATATGCACTACGATTCTTTGAGACAAGAAGGGAGCATAAAACCTTAGTAGCTTGTCACGCTAATTTTGATGGATTAATGATTGATTGAATGAATGTAGATGTATGTGGTTCCTATAGACTTCTTGATTATGCAAGAAGCTGTGAAGCTATGGCAGACTGAAAGGAGATGGCTTCTTGTGAGCAAGGCTCCATCGCTGCTAACTCCGTACTCTTTATGGTGTGCTTATTGTTGCTTGCGACGGCAGCCTTAGCCACACTAAAGGATTCCTAGGTATGTTTTTCATTCTTTTTCCTTGTACGTGTGCAAAGCTTGAAATGATTATTACATCCAACATCCTTTAAAACCTAACTTGTTCCTGTTGTGTTGTATCTTTTGTTGAAGCTCTCACTTTCTAAAGCTTCTAATCAATAGGGTGTTTGTGCTTTAGTATCATAGCATTTTGTGCTTTAGCATTTTTAGCTTTTTGAGGCGAGACAAGACAAGTAATTATTTTGTTAGCACTATATTATGATTCTTTTCAATGGTGTGTGCAAGGAGGAAATTTATTATTTTTAAAACATAATCAATTGCATATATAAAGATTATCTTCAAAATTTAAAGAAGAAAAATAAAACCTTGAATTTACAAAAACTTTAGTCATTAAAAATGGAAAATCTATACTATCTCTTCTTGTAAGATCTACTAAAGAAAAAAACCAAACATGACATAATAACTATCAAGCTTACATGGCAGTCATGAGCATGATTCTAACACTTGAAAAATGTAAAAATAAAATTGAAACCCCCCCCCCCCCCCAGCCACGCTTCCATGATGCATACCTACTTTTGACAGTACCGCTCTCACCTTGTAGTGTCAACATCATGCCATGCTAACATAATGATGATATGCACACTACTTTTGATAATAGTGCTGCCACCTCATACAATCCACGTATCTACATGATGCTACTATTGTCTTGACCTTTGTTGCATCAACACTACATCAATCACACATCAACAATAATGCAATAATGGAGCATTCACAGTGGTGTAGCAGTATGTTGGCCTCATTGCACTACCGCAATAACACAACATTTGTAGTATCCTAACAATTTAATCAAAATAAAAGTAAGTAATCAACTAGCCTGGACCTATACATGATGGCAACCCACCACAACACAATGATAGATGGCACTCCTCTCACACTCTCTCTCCCTCAAGGCCCTTTGATCTCTTGTCTCTTTTGTTGAAGCTCTCACTTTCTAAAGCTTCTAATCAATAGTGTGTTTTGTGCTTTAGTATCATAGCATTTTGTGCTTTAGCATTTTTAGCTTTTTGAGGTGAGACAAGACAATTAATTATTTTGTTAGCACTATATTATGATTCTTTTTAATGATGTGTGCAAGGAGGAAAAATATTTTTTAAAAACATAATCAATTGCACATATAAAGATTACCTTCAAAATTTAAAGAAGAAAAATAAAACCTTGAATTTACAAAAACTTTAGTCATTAAAAATGGCAAATCTATACTATCTCTTCTTGTAAGATCTACCAAAGAAAAAAATCAAACATGACATAATAAGTATCAAGCTTACATGGCAATCATGAGCATGATTCTAACACTTGAAAAATGTAAAAATAAAATTGACCTCCCCCCCCCCCCCCCCCGCCTCGCCTCTTGCTTTTAGGAAGTCAATTAGATAGGATTATCCATTAGGTCCCCCCTCTTTTGAGTAGAGGTAGAGGCTGAAAATGTAAGAGGGGTCACTTTTCCCAATGGCAATAAACAAATGACCCTTAATCTATTTGCTAATGATAGAAATGGAACAATCCACAATAGCAATACCTCTTTGATATCATTCTAGGACTGTATTCAAGAGTTTTGCTTGGCCTCTTTCAAACTCTAGTAAAAAATCATTCTTGTAAGTTTACACAATTTAATGAAATAAAATACATGTCCTAGTGAACTCACATGATACGCTTACATTTTGGAGGTCCACTCCTTGAGTTGCTATTCTTGATAACTAGAAGTCTCTTTTTAGGCACCTAGTATATGCTAGTTTTTATGGTATTGCTTATTGCTTTTGATATTTAGTATTTGGGTTCTAATATTTAGCCATTTTAATTTTAGAAAAGTATTCATTTCCTTTATTGTAACTAGTACTTTATAAAAAAATTATGCTCTTTTATAAGTATAAAGGGCTCTCATTCTATTATTGCATATTCACAATCTCTCCATAGTAAACCCAACAAAAGCTAATATCCAATTCACAATAAAACCTCCTTTGGAATAGTTAGCTGACCAAGGGTGCTCCATCATCCTTGACGGAAAGATCTTTGGGATGTTGGGTATCCCGATGGGTTTTATGGTCACCAAACACTAAAAATGGAAATGCATAAAAGCAAGATTAAGGACAAAACTTGATTACTAGAAGGGATTCCAAGGGAGCCTAGTAGGTCACTCAGTAGTCCTTAAACGCATTCTCATTTCCTCACTTGTCTACTTTCTTTCATGTTGGAGACCCCCCAAAAAGGCAATCAAGGAACTTGTCAAAACAATATGCATGAATTTCCTTTGGGATTCCTCAAAAAACAATAGAAATATTCCTAAAATAGCGTGAAGCATATTTGTCCTCCCCAAGAGTAAAGGAGGTCTAGGACTTCTAAACTTAGAAAAGTTGTAGCCTCCAAATGGATAATATAAAGTATCCAACACTTCTTTTGAGGATTGGGCAATACTCTTGCACAGATGCGTTGTTCAATTTAGCATATAAGATTTCTTGAGATGGAAACACCTATCTATCATCACCATAGTTGTTAGCTACAGATTCACACTTCATACATTATATTTGACCTTTGTATGGTTAATACCTTAGTCATATTAGTCATATGTGTGGGGCAGCCCTTAAATGCCACCTCATGAAGTTGTATGCCCCATGAAGTGTAATTTATATGCACTTGTAAAAACGTGATTCGAGGAGGAAACTGGTTTCATTCTTGTTTTTTGGATCATCTCTCATGTTCACGACCAGTGTATGGTGGATTTCTATTATGATATATCAAATCTGACAATTGGCACCATCATTCATTATGTCTATACTCTATTTCTAGCATGTTCTTTGTGTTTTATTTCTGATTCTCATAGTATTAGTAATGAAGTATGTATTCTCATATTCCTGTGTGGTTATATTTGAGTTTCCTATAACATGCATGATACATGATTAAGTATTTTATGTATGAGGCAGTTTTATCCTATTTTGCACTCGGCATAGATTTAGAGGTGAAACACTTTGCCAATCCTAGTATTTTTTTTTGAATCTCTGGTGTGGAAGTTTAATAGCAAAACAACTTCAATTGATGCCAGAAATTTTAAGCTTTGTCAAAAACGACCCTGTTGTGGTGAAGAAAACCTAATTTCTTATACGCAGTTTGAAAGGTTTTCTAAGTGTAGAATTTGTGTAGAGAGTTGAAGCAGTTGAGATTTGTGAAGAATGGCTTTGTTTTATGGAGAAAAAATTAATTTGATGTATGGAGTTCGAAGGGTTTTCAGCTTGTATACCTTGCCATTGATTCTCTATATCTCCAATTTGAAACATTGGTAATGACTTTGTTTAATGGCAGAAGTTTACATTTCTCATATGAAGCATAGTTCTTGCATGAAGCAAAGTTCATGTGTGAGGCAAAATTCCTGCATGAAGTAGAGTTCCTGTATGAAGTAGAATGTCCTATATGAAGTAGTAATATATTTCTAGAAGCAAGATGCTTCAACCCCTTCTATGTTTTTGTAATATTTCCGCTCGAAATATTAAGCCAACCTTAAACCCCGCACACCCCGTGCAATAAGGCACCCCAAAGCAATCTCCCACATCGTAAAAAGTTGACAGTTAAATGCTTACCCCGCGCGCGTGTTAATAAACCCCAACCGTGTTGTGCAAACAAGGCCAAGGCTAAAACCTGCAAGCCGCACGGGAACACCCTTCATGGGGGGGAAAAGGGTTAATGGATAACTTTAGTGCAAATTTTTTTAATAATAACCCCTCCCCCTCAGCCGATGCATGGCAGGAGAGAGGAGTGAGAGAGGGGAGTGTTACGTGGAGAGCATGGGGGAGAGAGGAGGCATGCAAGCCATCCACGTGTGTGGATCTCCCCCCCCCCCCCCCTTACACACTATAAGACCTCCCCCCTGGAGCTTGGGGGAGAGGCATGAGGAGAGAGAAGAGGGAGACTCTGCCTATCGTGCAGCCGCCGTCACCGCCCTCCAACGCCATGTAGTCCGCGAGGCTACCGCCTTCAACGCCACGATCGCCATCATCATCACCCTCATAATCATCATCTTCGTTGTCATCTTCCCCCCCCCCCCCCCCCCTCTTAATCATTTCCTCCTCTCATGTCATCCCTGTACCTCAAGAGCAAAGAAGCTTCTTTAGAAGCTTCTAAAACAAGGCTTCTATAAGCCTTGTTCACCTCACCATTGTGGGTCAGCCCAAAAATCACATTCTGTAGAAAGGGCCGTGTCCCGCGCAGAATAGAAGATCCAGGGCAGAAAGGGATTTGATACGTGAAAGAGTCAAAGAGAAGTTGCTGAACCAGAATTCGACTCATCAATGGCCCCCAAACAAAAGAATGCGAAGTGCTCACGCAGGAGCCTCCAACCCAAGTTTACATGTGGACATCGCTGTGAGTCCTCATGCCCAGGTTCTTAAAAGATAAATTCCGCATAAAAAGAATGCATTAGGCACATTCAATTTTCATGGGAAGAATGCTTTTATGCATGTCTCTAATTCACGTAGTCAAGTTAAAATTCATTTGGGAAATTTATCTCCTTGGACGATTTACAAGAATTAGTGCATGTCGTGCATTTGGGTTTGCTTGCATTTCCAAGTTGCAAATCCTAAGCGCATTTTGCATAGATTAAAAAGATGAAATTGTTTAAATGCATCCTTGTCTTCCTCGCAAGAAATTTAATGCATTTAGGCAATGATTCCCTAGGCATGATTCATAGGAAATAATCGTCGACGTCCATAAAAATGTTGTCCAAGTAATTGCTTTACATGGAAGAGGTTTATGTATCATGCATATTGCATGCGACGTTAACTACATCCTAGATTCGTTAAGTGTCGAAGGACAAATTAAAATCTTTAATGGTCTCGTGATATTCATGAACTTCTTTATTGAAGTTGTTTTAGAAAAAGATGCATTTCATATTAAATCACGAATTTCATGCATTGGACAAAGAGTTTATAGGAATAGTTCTCGTTGAAACTCAACGTAGGTTTTTATATGAGTTAGCCATGAATTGTCTATCATTATAGATTAGGCAAGGAAAAGAGATGGTCATTTTACGTTTTATAGTTGCGTAGAAGTAAAAGTCTATGATTAGCATACTTGTATGGAATGTTTGCATCTTGAATTTATTTATTTGCATCTCTTAGGAAAAGTATTTGCATCTCTTCTAAGCAAAGATCATTCTTGTCACAAGACAATTAGATCATTTTAGGTAGATTACTTGTAATGGTATAACCCTCAAGGGATTCGTAAAAGCATAACTAGTTGGTACAATGAACACTTCAAAGTGTAGATAGGGTTCAGCACGTTAAATATTCTACCTAGTATCGCACTTGGGACGCCAAGTCGAGATTTTTGAACCCTAAGGTCCTACCCACATTCACGGAATGTTTGGGTTAATTGGACGCCCGTACAATAACAATCTAGGGTTTTTACCCTAAGGATCGAATGACCTAATACTAGACTTCGGATTGAGTTTAGAAACCATAGGGCCAAGCGTTGTGACCTAGTAAGGTTAGGGTTGGGTTGGGTCAAGAGGAATTCCAAACCTTACATCTTGGCCAAGAAACGTCATTTGATGGGAGAAATGATCCCATGAGTTAGGTGCAACACTTGTTCAACAAGTTGCAATGTCGCATGGCTTTGTGATAGGTTTGCCACTCCTTGGAACAAGGTTGGCAGGTTCCAAGTACAAGCTTAAATTGCAAGAGGATGAGTAGTCATCCTACTACTGAGTTGCCAAGTTAATGTTACAAGCAATTGACAAATCAAGTTAGGGCGACGGGGATTGCCCAGGATTTACTGTCTCAATTTAAGGAACCTAAGGTCTTTGTTAATTGGGTTAACAGGGTATAAACCCTAACCCAAGGATAAAAGGGTAAACAAGCAATGAAACCCTTGGGGATCTTCCCAAGTCGCAATTGATCCCTGATCGGATGCTGGACGCATTCGGAGAAGAGGATTCACACCTTAGCAATTGTCCAAATAAATGACCACTAGATTGTTTGTGTTTGTATAAGCTAGGAGCACTGTTTGTACTTTCTTTGCTCAAGGAACTAAAGATGGAAAGATAATTAATGCTTCAGATTGAAGGCCTGGAGGGAGAGGCAGCATCAGTTACCCCCGACTCTCTACCTGACCCTAACCAAGGGGATTGTTAGCCGTGCCGAGAATGTGGACTGAACCCGCCCCAAGAGGTCTCTCTATGGGCGCTACTTGGAGCAGGAGGACGCTTGGGTGCCAGGGGGGCTCTGGTTGTAAATCTCTTGCCCCCGGGTCCTGCACAAGAGGCCGATATGACTCGGGATTGGATCTCATGGTCCACATACTAGTCTACGGGCGAAAACTTGGATTAGTAATCCCTGAGGATTGTTGGATTGCCTTCGGGCGGATTATGGATTGCCTTTAGGCAGATTATGGATTTAGCCTTTCGGGCTGGATTATATTATGTATTCCAAAGATAAATAAGATCAATTGTTGAAAAGGAACTTGTTTGACACTGTTTTTCTATGTCAAGTGCTAAGATTACGTGAAGGAATCGGTGATTAATTGGCTGATTAAGGAAGTTGTTTTTGCGTGTCAAAATAAATGTGGTAGGTAATTAGACAACTAAAGCAACCCTGAGGAAAGTGCGGTGGATGTGGCTATGGGTCCGTCCTACGGATGGGTGGTCCCGATTGGCCAGGAACTTTTCTCAACAGAATTGACAGCAAGGAACGATGACTTAGAATCTAGAAAGCTAGAGTCCCGATTTGTGCTGTTTTAGGGGAACGGAATGGGACTATGCCTTATGGGCAGAGAGGTCGAGCTTTGCATCCCTCTCGTTTCCCATTCTCCTTGAACCAAGAGCAGCATGAATCCGCTTCGACCCTGATGTTTTTGCGTAAAGTAGTTCACCTGGGGTTTGACGCTAGCTATCGTTCTAGGAATTTGACCACTAGGAGAACCCTGATTCAGGTCAGTCCTAAGTGGGAACGGCCGGAATGCTTCCGCTTCATGGCAGACTCGAGAAGACCTAGATCGCAAACCCCGTGACATTCCGTGGGAGTGCCAAGTGGCACTTTCTAGACTCTCTTCCCGATGGGCTGCTAAGACATATCCTGCAAGTGAACAGGTGGACATGTTACAGTTTTTCTCTATTTTTGGATCTAAAGCCTAATCAAAGTAATTCTCTTTGATGTTAGAAATCTAAAATTTTTGTCAAGACCTGAAGCAATAGTGGCAGACTACCTAAAGCAGTGATAAGTGCTAGAAGCATTAACAACTACCTAAAGCAATGACAATTACCTGAAGTAGTGATATATTACATGCATCAAGATGATACATTTCACAAGGTTAATGTTTCCTTTCTTCTTGTATGATGGCCTATTACTCTATTATTTTGTCTAGCGACAAGTCTCAAGAATTGCAAAAACCATTAGCAAAGTAACAACAAAGCAGGAGTTTTAAAAAATTGCAGGAGGAGAAGCATGAAGATTTTCAATCCTGGATGGAAATAGAGACAGATTGTTCACAAAGATATTTCAAAATGGAAGCACTATTACAAGAATACTATCTACGTAACAAACTGTGGTTATATCTAGTAAGAAAGAGGAAGCACTATCTTTTGCTTGCTACATGAAGCCTATGGAGGATTAACAAGAGAGCATTCATGTTTCATTTTTAGTTCTGAAGTTTAACATTTCAATCTGATTAATTGCAACGGGTAAATCAAAGGAGAAGAAAAAGTGATGCACAATTTGCTTTGAGTTTGGACATACTTCAAAGCATTGTTCTTATGTTCATGGTGTTGAGATATCGAGCTCCACTCGTGATATGCCAGCGTGATCGTTGTGCATTTATGTCACCGACTTGTCAGTTGCAGATGCGGTTGGTACACTGCCCATGAATAATAGCTAGATGACAGCTATCCTTATCTACTCTAGTTCGTGGCTCAGTTAGTATGCCACCTTAGTTAGTTGAGTTTGGTTTGATACCCATATATAGGGTTCTTCTATTTCTATGTACTTGAGTTCTTTTGGCTTACACAACTAAGAAGAATCTTGACATGGTATCAGAGCCTTGTTCGTGGTAAGGAGCTCAAGAAAGCAAACCAAGTTCGCGGTGTTCGGGTAAGAGGACCAGTGTTGCTTTCATTTTTCTGTTTTGGGAGCAAGTCTCTACAGGTAGTACGGCCGGAAAGTGCAAGAGTGCATTGTCTCAGATTGAGACGCCCTTCGCGGTGTAGCAAGAGGGCAGTATATGCTGCGGATGAGGGCTTTAGCCCTCAATTGCTCTATTTTTTTTATTTGAGGCCATTTTGGGGGCCTGTTTTGGAGGTGAAAGTTTTCTGCACGCACTCAGGAAAAGGCCCTGTTTTATGCTGTGCGACCATTATTCTACAGGTCGATGAAAAGTTACTGTAGAAATTACATCGTATGCTTGTGGGCAGAGACATTGGGAGTTACAGAATCATCCTTGTTGCATGTTGATACAAAATCGTCACTAGGAAGTGACTGTGTGGTCAAATACCACTTTCGTCAATTTTGCAGATTTGCCCTTGTGAGGCTGAAGCTGTGTTCTTTGCAGTGACAGAATTTTTTGCAGTGTTCGGTAATGGCGTCTGATTCTCTTTCATAGATTGTCACTAAAAAGCTTGACAAGAACAACTTCCAAGCATGGAAGTTTAGAATGACGAATTTCCTTATGGGAAAAGGATATTGGGAATTTGTAGGAAATGAAGAAGAACCAGTTCTTCCTTATGTTCCCAATCAACACCAAATGCAGGCATTTAGAGCATGGCATGAGAGAGACAGGAAAGTTATGTATTGGCTGTCTATCAGCGTTTCAGACTCTATGATTGTGCATATTCAAGATGCAAGTATGCCAAAGGAGGCATGGGATACTTTGTCAAAAATGTATAGCACAAATACGCAAGCCAAGAAAATGCAGCTCAAGCAAGAGTTGCACAATGTGCAAAGAGAAAGTATAAGCATCAATGACTACCACATGAAGGTAAAGAAGATTGCAGATGCACTTCCTTCCATTGGGTCGCCAGTGGAAGATGATGATTTAGTTTCTGTAACCTTGAATGGTCTAGGAAAGGATTATGCACAGTTCCGAACATCCATTTTCATCCGTGAAAGATTTCCTGATTTTGAGGAGTTGATTGCTCTTCTAATTTTTGAGGAGCAGAGAAATGGTGGTGCATCTTCTTCAGGAGGAACTTCAAAAGAAGCTGTCTTCTACTCAAATACTGGAAGAGGTAGAGGCAGAGGTAGAGGAGGCCGATCTGGAGGCCATGATAGAAATCAGAATATGCAACAAACTCAAGAAAACCAGTCCTTTGGAGGAGGACGTAGTAACTCTAGAGGCAGGGGGAGCCAAAGAGGTTGTGGTGGATGGCAAAGAGGCCAAAATGCAAACAGCAATGTTGAATGCTACTACTGTGGTAAAATAGGTCATATGGCTAAAGACTACTATAAAAAGCAGAATGACATCATGAATGGAAAATTGCCACAAGGAAATTATGCATCTTCTAGTAGACAGGGTGATGACAGAAATGAGCATTTGTTTATGGTGTAGCACATGACCAATTCTGTGACAAGTGCAGAAGAAAGCAACGATGTGTGGTATGTTGACTCAGGTGCATCATACCACATGACAGATCATGCAGAATGGATGCAGGATACAAGGAAAATGGAAAAACCAGGATTTGTGGAGACTGGTGATGATATTGCACATCCTATTGTGCAGATTGGAAAAATTCATTTGTCTATGCAGGATGGGAAAAAGAAATACCTGTCCGATGTATTTCATGTCCCGAATATCACCAAGAACCTCGTTTCTCTTGGTCAAATGGTTGAGCAGGGCTTGTAGGTCAGATTTAATTCTCATGGATGCTTTGTTGAGGATATGAAAAATAAAGGTCACTTGATAGCAAAAGGAAAGAACAAGGGCAGAATGTTTACGTTGGATGCAGACATGCCTGAATTGAGTGCAGCAATGTTTGCACATGGGATCGGTGTAGTTGCAGATATTGATATCTGGCATAAACGCATTGGTCATGTTAATGTACAGTGACTTAAATTAATGCAAGCCCAAAATATTGTTGCAAGATTGCCTAAATTCAAGGTTGCAGAAATGCATAAGGTATGTGAAGCCTGTCAATTTGGAAAACAGGCAAGGAAACCATTTCCTAGACATGTTCAAGAGAGTAAGAAGCCATTGGAATTAATCCACTCTGATGTGTGGACTACTAAAGCTGCATCTATTGGAGACTGTCATTATTTTGTCACTTTTATTGATGACTATAGCAAAAAAGTTTGAGTGTATTTTATGAAAAAGAAAAGTGAAGTTTTTGTGCATTTCAAAACTCTTAAAGCTATGGTTGAAAAAGAAACATGCCTGCAAATAAAATGCCTAAGGTCAGATGGAGGGGGAGAGTACCTCTCAAATGAGTTTGCAAAGTTCTTGCAAGAGCATGGCATAAAGCAGCAATATTAATGTAGTCATATCCCACAGCAAAATGAAATTGCAGAAAGAAAAAACAGGTATATTGGAGAGGTATCTCGTGCCATGCTCAATGAAAAAGACCTGCCAGATTTTTACTAGGCTGAGGCAGTTGCTACAGTAGTCTACATAATGAACAAGACTCCCATTGCAGCAATACATGGCATGACTCCAGAGGAGAGGTATACTGGTAGGAAACCAGATATTTCTCATTTGAAAATTTTTTGTTGCATTGCCTATGTTCATGTGCCAGATGAGTTGAGATCCAAGTTGGATCCAAAAGCTGAGAAGTGCATCTTTATTGGTTATTCTCTACAGCAAAAAGGGTATAGATGCTATAGCCCTTCTACTCGTAAGTTTATAGTGAGCAGAGATGTTGTTTTTTATGAGATGAGTAGCTAGTATAAACCAGTAAGTGTGATTGATAATGTAGATGCACAAAATGGTAATGCTGCACAGAATTCATAGCAGCAGTCACAAGATATTAGTGGACCTGGGGCGTCCTCTAGCAGTGGTTCACATTCTTCGCCATGGACAGGCAGATTGAGATCAGGAGGATCTTCTCAAAGAAATGCAGATAGTGGTATGCAGGTATCACGAAAAGGAGAAGAGAAGGTAGATCAGTCCATGTTTGATGTGAATGCATGTCACTCTTATGTGGATGGTGAATCTACTGGCTCAGAACAGAGCATTGATGATGAGTTGGATATTCCTTCTATTGTTACACCTAGAGTAAGGAGGACCATGGATGTTTTAAGAGCACCTGGGGGTGAACCTACTTTGCGCAGGTCTACCATAGCTAGGTATCCTGTGGATAGGCTGAAATATGATGGATTTACAGCCATTCACTATATATGGTCAAAGTGATACAAGAACCAGAACCCACTTCTTTTGAGCAAGCCATGGGAAAAGAAAAATGGGAGAAAGCCGTGGATGAAGAAATGGATGCCTTGGAAGCAAATGCTACATAGGAATTGGTACCTTTGCCTAAAGATAAGAATGCAATTGGTTGTAAGTGGGTTTATAAGGTGAAACACAATGTAGATGGTTCTGTGAATAGATACAAGGCAAGATTAGTAGTCAAGGGATATGCACAAACATATGGCATTGATTATGAAGAAACATTCAATCCGGTTGCAAGGATGGCAACCGTAAGAGCAGTCATTGCTATGGCTGCATCAAAGGGATGGTCTTTACATCAGATGGATGTAAAGAATGCCTTCTTGCATGGTGATTTGTAAGAAGAGGTCTATATGGAGCAGCCACCAGGTTATGTGTATGCTGTTTATCCTGAGTTTATTTGCAGGTTGAAGAAAGCCTTGTATGGCTTGAAGCAAGCACCTAGAGCATGGTCTGACAAGATAGGACAGTATCTTGTCACTATTAGCTTTCAGATTTCCAAGGCAGATTTTTCACTTTATGTGAGAAAAATAGAGAAAGGTATTATGCTACTTGTCATTTATGTTGATGATTTGATTATGACAGGTGACATGATGAAGATATTCTTTATGTGAAAATGCTATTGAAGCAGAAGTTTGAGATGAAGGATTTGGGAGAGCTGCGTTATTTCTTGGGCATTGAGGTGATTAGATCACCAAGTGGGATACGGCTCTTGCAGAGGCAGTATGGATTGGACATGCTGTCCAAATATGGGATGACATGCTGTAAGCCTATTTCAGTTCCTTTGGAGCAGAATGTGAAGCTCAGCACAGATGTAGGTGAGCTTCTCGAAGACCCTACTATGTACAGATGCATAGTAGGAAGTTTGATTTATATGACTATTACCAGGCCAGATTTGAGCTATGTTGTTGGATTGGTAAGTTAGTTCTTCTTCTTCTTCACCACATGAATCTGCCCTTAGGGGAGAGAGAGGGAGGAGAGAGAAAGACTGAAATCAGAGTTCTTCATAGAGACCACCATTGGAGGAGCGAAGACAGGCGATATGATCAGCAGGGAGAAGGGAATGAAGCCCCAATGTCGATTGGGCAGGGTGTATTGAGGCTGCCATCTCCATTCTTCTCCCAAGAAGCGCATTTTTCGGCGCCATCAGGATGCGCCCTCTCCTCACATTTTCCCTCTCCTCCTTCATGTGAAATTTCATGCTACATTATAATTTGCATGTCCCCCCCCAAAGGTCATGCCCACTTGGCCTCCCAAGTGTCCACCTCTTCAAATCTTGACCATTTCTTGGCTCCTTCCCCGTCCGGACTCCGAATTGAGCTCTGAAAAATCCTGGGCGTCCGGCTCGGCATTCCGCATTGGTCGGTAACTCTTGTCAACCCGCACGATAGTCTGAAAAATTATCAAAAATCAACAAGTGTCGCTCGAGCGCCTTTAAAGCACTTTGACGCTTAAAATCGTCCTAGATCGAGCTGCCGCCTTCGATGTTGAATATTTTTCCCTTGATATTCATACTTTTTAGCTATTTTTAAGCACTTCGCGACACCAAAATTTTGCTCTCATTGGCAACCACGGGATAGGGCGACTCAGCCTGTCGAATCCCACACCAAATCTGCACAAAACAACCAAAGGAAGCATCAAGCTGATACAAAATAGATACATACTTAACATAGCACAATGCTCTCCCTACCCCCTGACAAAACCAATGCATGACATCCACAAGGAGTAGGCCTAGCATAATCTGATAAAAGGTCCGAAGCTAGTCACTAACCAACCGCTCCAACACGGCCAAACTAAAAATAACTATCAAAGAGGTTGCCCTAAGTGGTGGTCTGAACTACCTACCTAACTAAGGACAATACAACTAGGAACTCCTACTAGGCGAGGACTCCTATAGCCTGATCAAGAAGTATTTTCTTTCAGCAAATTTCTTCTTTTAGGGTTGTTATTTTATGGACATATTCGGGCATGTAAAAAGGAGGGAGCTTAGCGTAGTGACCCAAGGAGAACAAGGCATCGGCCTCAGGACCTGTCTTGGTACCCAAGAACCTATCAAGCCCTCGCAAGGCGACACTTAATCCTTTTCTAATGCTCACTTTTATTTTCGCTCCAACCTTTCTTAATTTCTTCTTTTTCGAGCAAGGTGCCACCCCTAGGAAGACAAGGCATCGGCCCCGGGTCTGACTCGGTCCCAGAAACCTACCAGGCCTTCGCAAGGCGATGATCAACTGCTTATAATTTTTTTTTCTTTCCTTTTCGATTTTTATAGGGGTTATAACCTCTTTTTACACACCATTGTATATTTTTATTAGCTTTAAGATATTCAGGGTTTTCTTTTCCCCTTTATCATCTTTATTTTCCTTCTGCAGGCTTCGCTAACTGCCTCACAACTAACAAGAACTCCTAGAACGGCTGCCTAGCAGGCTAGCAGAACAAGGTCACTAGGACTCCCTTCTAAAACAGGTCTTCTTATGCTTGACAATGTCTTTACAGGAGGCAACAACTACTCAAACCTCCCTCATACTGAACCTAAAGCTGGGACTTCATGCCTTGGTTTCAGTCCCCAGTAAGAAACAAAAAACCCCCCTTAACAAGTACACAAACACATATAACATAAAAACCACAATACTCATAAAGGATAGATATCACCTAGATAGGGCCACAAGAAACTTCCGCACAACAAAAGGCTCCTTCCAAGCTCTTCTTCAAACTTGTCTAGCACAGTACTCAAACAAGAAACCATTAGCCGCACCTGCACTAAACAGACAATGGACCCTCTTGGCCTAATGAAATAAAACACTTCACCACAAAACTTGATCGGCCCTCTTGGCCTAACGAAATAAAACATTTCTAAACCTTGCAACACGGGCCCTCTTGGCCTAACGAGATCAAACAGAATAGCACCTACACATCCCTCCCTGGAAGAATCCAATTATACAATAATAAGCTCCTTTCCAAGGAGGAAAAACAGGTTCGTAGCCCTAAACTAAATGCATAAGGTTATGACCCATCCATCCTGCATAGATAGCAAGAGGCATACGCATAATATGTTGTCTAATCAACCTATGGGTCCCAGATAATAACGGTAAATTGGTCTCGGGTACTCTTTGCATCACCCATAACAACCATCGTCTGCCATATATTGCATGTTCTGATAACATCCCCCACAAGCGACCGGGTCCTGTTTCATCATTGATAACAATATCCAGACTAGGACCACAATTAAAGAAGAGGTCTTCTTCATAAGCGAGATTTGCCAAAGAATCTGCAAACTGATTCCAGTAACGTGGAATCAGCTGAAAATACACTCTCTCAAACTCCTCAAGTAGGGTCATAGCAGTCCGATGATACATACAAAGAATGGGATTCCGCACTATGTATTGCCCATCTAGCTGATTCAGGATCAACTGGGAATTCCCTTTTACTAACAGTCGACGAATACCACCTTGTTTGGCAATATGCAGTCCCATAATCAAGGCGTTATACTCCGCCATATTGTTAGTGAATCCTACCCCGAGATAAGCAGCTAACTTCATCGTAACTCTACGTCGGGAATCTCGAATTACTACTCCAACACTTTCTTTTTTATTAGGGCCCCTGGACGCTCCGTCAAAATATAATGTATACGTCCACAATGGGTTTACACAGCCAGCCATCGCGAACTCCTCTATTCATAATTATGGTAATCAAAGTTTAGCATATTGAGAGGATGAACTGATGGCTCCATCCCACCTTCTTCACTGAAGTCAACAAGGATACTTGTCAACAGTCGTAAACAATGATGGCAGAAGACTTTAATCTCCCACACAAAGGTTCCATCTTCTTGCTCAATCACTTTATACCCTTTGCTCCACCAAATGAGTTTCCCTTGATGGTATCTTTGCTCCAGATATGGGTGCTCCAAATAAGGGATTAACCGACCCATCAACCAGCTTTAAGCTCTTCCGCAGGTCTCAGATCATTCCTAGCATGGACCTGCAATGCATTTTCTTTGTATTAGCATACTTAGAAGTAATAAGGTTTAATCTTATTAAGATTAACCTTTTTTCTTAAACTCTACTCCCTATAGATCAGCTAATAGGGCGTAGACCTATTTTTCCCTAACCTGACAATCTTGTAGGGGCCATCCCATTTAGGTTCCAACTTCCCTGGAAACAACTCCCTACGCGCATCATAATACAAAACCAGTTGTCCTTTCTTAAAGGTATACTTCTTCGCTTTTAGGTCATGCAACTGTTTCATGCGACGTTTAGCCACCTCTTGGTGTAATAGGCTTTGCAACTTAATTTCATCTAGGTGTGCTAAGATCGTAAATCGCTCTAATAGGGCGTCCTCATTACCCAAAGAATGGTTTATTGCGAATCTAATGGTCGGCAACTCAATTTCTAAGGGTAAAACACACTCTTCACCATAAACTAGTTTGAACGGCGTATGGCCGGTGGCGCGCTTGAATGTGGTATTATATGCCCATACTGCCACATACAGCTTCTTGTCCCAGTCTCATTTCTTTTCAGAGACTATCTTGGACAAGATACCCACAAGCTGTTTATTAGTACTTTCAACTTGCCCATTTGCTTGCGGATTATAAGGAGTCATTTTATTGTGCTTGATTTGCCAAGCCTCAATCAAGCTTTTGATCACCTTATTTAGGAAATGGGTTCCACGATCCAATACCAATTCTTTCGGGGGACCAAAACGGCATATTATTTGCTCTAAAAGAAAACTAGCAGTTTCTTTAGCATCATCTTTCCTTGTTGCATGTGCTTCTGACCACTTTGTGAAGTAGTCAGTTGCTATAATAATATACCTCTTTTGTGCAGTCGACGACGGAGTAATAGGACCCACAGAGTCTATTCCCTGCTTCTCAAATGGAAGTATCGCCATAATAGGGGTGAGTGGTATTTTCCTATTATCTCAACTATCATGTCGTTGACAAATATTGCATCTCTTAACATACGCAAACGCATCCTGGAAGATGGCAGGCCACCAGTAACCTGCTCTTAAAGCCTTTTGTGCTATAAGCCGTCCAGCAAAATGGCCTCCGTAAGCGGAATCATGGCACTCTTCCAAAATGAATGGCACCTCGTCAGGCATCACACATAGGCGATAGATGTCATCAACCCCTTGCCGATATAGTGCACCTGCGATCAAGGCAAACTTTAATGCTTGCTGCTTAATTTTCCTTCTCTCAGCTTTAGATAGTTCGGATCTAACCTCTCCTGTCGATAAATAATGTGTTATTGCATCATACCAGGAGGGAATAGATGCCGTATCTATCTTAAATAACGACTCCATGTCACTACCTTCAGCCAACAGATTCTTTCGGCTCCCCAAAGTCCACAAGACATTCCACAATACCCTGTAACCTTGGTGGCTTACTCTTGATCTCATAATCAAACTCCTGCAAAGTGATTAACCACTTCGCTAGACGATCAGGTGGCTGCAACTTATTCATCAATAATCGAAGCCCCTCCACCTTCGTATAAAGCACAACTTTCTCATAGAGGATATAGTGCCTGAATTTCTTAGTCCCAAAGACCATCGCAAGACACAACTTCTCCATGTAGGTATAATTGATCTGTGAAATGCCCAATTTTCGACTAGCAAAGGCTATCGAATGATACCACTTTTCCCCTCAGATTTGGGCTAAACAGCAGTGATACTATGCATGGTAGATGTTGAAAATATATAGAACACCTCGCCTCTTTTAGGTGCCTTTAAAACGGGAGCTTTGACTAGCTCCTGCTTCACATCCTCGAATGCTACCTTACAAGGGTCACTCCATACAAATAAACAGCTAAAGGACAATAGATTTGTAAGCGGCAACATTCTTTCTGCCAAGGTGTTTATGAATCTACGATAATAACCAACCGAAGACAGAAAGCTATGAGCTTCTTTCGGAGTGCATGGTGGACCCATGGCAACTATGACTTTGACCTTCTCGGGATCTGTCGCAATTCCTACCGAACTGACCACATGGCCCAGCAATAGCCCATAAGGTACACCAAAAACACACTTCCATGGGTTTAGAGCGATACAAAATTGTATGCAGCTCTCAAAGTACTTTCTTAAAATGATCAACTGCCTTTCTCTCACGGTGGCGGCCCCTAAGTCATCAATAAACACCTTTAACTCTTCAGGGGATATGTCACCAAATGTCTTATCTGCTGTTCATTGCCACGAACCAGGTGCATTGCATAAACCAAAGGCCATCACATGGTACGCAAAAGTACCAAAGACAGTAATAAAAGTTGTTTTCAACTTGTCCTCTTCTGCAATTGCCATCTGATTATATCCTACAAAGCAATCCATAAATGAATATATCTCCCTACCCGCTAATTGATCCAAAATCTGGTCAATGAATGGCAACGGGTAGTAATCCTTAACCGTCTGCTTATTCAGCTCCCTAAAATCTACACATAATCGGATTTGATTATTTTTCTTCTTTCTGATCACAACTGGCAAACACCATTCCGTGTGTTGCATAGGAAAAATCAAACCTGCTCTCCGAAGCTTCTGTAACTCTTCAAACAGCCCGCCCCTTAGTTCGAAAGGCATACGCCTTACTTTCTGTCGTATAGGGCGGCTTCCTTTCTTCAACGGAATTGTATGAACAGCAAAACTAGGAGGAATGCCTCTAAGTTCATCATAACTCCAGGCGAAGATATCACGGAACTTTTGGATCAAAGAGACGTACTCCTCGCATTCTTGGACGCTGAGCATGGACCCTAATTTGATTGGTCGTGACTCATCAGGCGTACCAAGGTCTAGCTCGATAACATCTATATCTCTTATATGATCTAGGGTCTCTATCGGCTCGTTCAAAGTGATCTGATAGATGTCTTCCATGGTGGATCCCTCTTTGGACTCATCACTCGATGATGTCTCACTAGCGGATAATTCATCTAATGTCTCTAATTCTGTGGAAGATAGAGGAGCTCTCTCACTCTGCGGGGACTCAGGATAGGCATCAATCACCATGCGCTGAGTAACTCTGCCGAATATCAGCCGACCGAGGTATATCCACTTGGCAGTCCGCTTGCAAGATCCAAGGTCGTCCAAGTAATACTTGGTAACTTGGACGCCCTGCAAAACGAATCACCCTAAAATCCAACAGGCATTCTACATTTGCAATAGTCACATGGACCTTAGTAATGCAACTTTTTGGCTGTCTCAAACTATCATCCGCCATTCAGAGAATTGTGGAGGTATCTTTCTGGATCGCAAGACCCAACCTTTCCATCAGTCCAGAACTCATAATGTTAACAAATGATCCCGTGTCGACAATGGCATAATCTACTAATATCCCATCGACATAGGCTGCAACCCTTGGGCAATGCTTCTCAGCATGCTCGAACCAGTCATCACCAACTCGCGAAATACCCAAAGGTTCTATGATATACCCGGTACGCAGGATCTTTCTAAATTCATTGCGTACTCCTGGGGAAAGCTTAATAAGCTGTAAAAGGTTCACATCTAGCTTGACTTCACAAAGAGAGCTCGCCAAATCAAATTCACGATAGTTCGGCAGAGTTCACTTTTCACGCCAAACCATCCACTCTTTAGGTCACTGAACCGGCTTTATTGCCTCTTTTTTAACTTTCACCTTCTTCCTCGGTGGTTCCTTCTTAACATCGGCTTTACTCTCACGGGCTTCAGAGGTCCTTCTTCCATGGCAGGATCCAGAACTTGCGTTCCTTTGTCGCCCTATTTAGGGTTTCCATCGACAGGCTTATCCTTGTCGGCCTCTCTACCCTTTTGACCTCTTGTAAGGACAGCTCGCAGATTAGAGGTTTCAGCATCATTAACGCACACAGCCTCAATCAAACTAACCCACTACCACTAGGCAACTCCTCCACTGTAGCCTTTGGTTGTTGGAGTATTTGTTTAGGCCCGTCTTCTCGCTGAGAATCATTTCCTTGCGCACGATGATTAACAGGCCCTGGTTGCCGACTACCTCGCTGGAGAGCACTAATCTTACTCCAGCAAGTGGCTGCTAAATGGCCCGATTTTCCACAAATGTCGCACTTGACATTTGGGAAATTTCGTGGATAATGTTGTCCACCACACCATTTGCAGCTAAACCTCGAAGGTACACCCTCATCTAGGTATCTACTTCCTATCAAATTTTGTTGTTTTCTAAGAAAGTTGACATCAACGCAGCTATTTGTCGGTACTGCTCCGTAATCATGTCGGTATAATGCTTCATCATGTCCTTAACCTCGCCAAGAACATTGGAAGCGCTCGACTCGTAGCGTTGATCATTACCCTGTCGTTCCATCGGCCTAACAATTTGATTAGGCACTGGTTGTTGAACCACAGTCATGGTATTAGGATTAATTGCCTGGCCTCCACCATTTGGAGCCATTTGACTGCCCGTAGGCATCGACATGCTAGGGGGAGCTGGTAATAAAGGCACATTCTGCATCATGTTCCCTCTCCCATTAGGATTAGCCATCGCTATCCCTTGGCTACTACTGCCATTGGCCGTCGCCATATTATTTCCCAATGCTAGACCCATATTCGGATTGCCTCAAGAGGCATAGGCTGCTTATAGTCAAGATTCCACTTCTTGTGCTCGTGTAATGGCAGTATCTATATCCCCCAAAGGGACACTACTCAACTGCAACTGGATATTAAAGTCCAAACCATGTAGAAAATATTGCAATTGGGCAGCTGCGGGGATAGGAATAGAGGTGTCCAACTTACGAAAAACCTCTTTTAGTTTTTTCGCATAAGCACGAATATCCTCGTGTGGTTCTTGGCGGGTCACATTGAGTACATGCAACCAATATTGCCCACCCCGTTCAGGGGCAAAATCCCTTCGAAAAGCTCCATAAAATGAATCAATATTCAATATGGTTCCGGCTTCTAAACCATGATACCATATGGCAGCTCTTCCTTTGAGAGTCATATTGAAGAACATCATTAAATGTCCTTCTTCTTGGATGCGACAGTTAAACATCAGCTTTTGAAACTCCCTGATGTGGAGTTCCGCATCTTCCTCAACTAACCCATTAAAAATGGGTAGCGGGTAACCTAGAGTCGGCAAATCCGTCGTTCCTGTAGGAATTGCAATGGACTGCGCCATGACGGAAATTGGATTTGCACTAGAAATAGGGGATGGTGGGGTTACACCTCCTGGACTTGATGTAGACTGCCTTATGGAAGAAAGGGGAGCACTAGAGCTTCCACCTTCTCCTAACTTATTGCTTGTGGCCCCAGGACCACTAGATCCACTCCCTCGTGAGGGTTTAGCACCGCTACACTTAGGGGAATACCTCCTAAGAATTTCAGCACGTCGCCTAGCTCTTTCGTCTCTCTCTTGCTTTTGGATTTCGGCTAGACAATGCTTATCGATGAATAATGGGTCAATCTCAGTATTCTTTGGCATAAACTGCTAACTGGTCCCTAGACAACCAGGATTCGAGAACCGCCACTTCTAAGCGGCTCCCAGCAAACGCACCACTGATGGGACCTGAAATGGGCCGGGACTGGCTCATGCACTAGCCGAACCTCTATCATGCGCTCAACAACCCCACGGCCTCGCAGCCAGGAGCGTGGATGACATATACATCATCTTCCTAAACATCTTTCATTTGTATCACGTCTCGTAGTCCAACTCTAACCCAATTAATACTCCTCAGAGAGAGATCCAGCACATTGCCAAATAGCACGAAGTACAAACATAGGAGGTCCTCCCACGGCTGACTGCCGCTACCTCACTGCGACTCTCCTACACCTTGGGGATTGGCCCCTCGATGCATTGCTAAACATATATAACATAATATCGCACATATTTCCACTCAAGGTACCAATTAATCGTATCTAGGAATGTACCATACCTCACTTTACTTTCCCTTTAGACCCAACGCCTAGCCTACAGCTCGGACAACCTTACTCACTCAATGTTGGTCATGTTCCTCTAGAAAGCAATTGCCATGCATCCAGGAGGTATTGTCTGATACCTTTTATCATTTCTTTATGATTTATGCAAATTGTGAATGTCTATGTGCTCAAACAATTAAGAAAATCAGCATTGATGCACATGTGCAAAACATTTCTTTCAATGATTTTGACTATCGCTCATATGCGGCGTTGCATAAACCTAGCACCGAGAAGACCTCGTGCTACTAGGTCCTTAATCGTTAATTATCGACCAACCTAAATGGTATACATAAAAACCAGCGATCTTTTCATCATTTCATTCAGCATTTAAACACCTTTTATACACTCTACCCCCTCACCCGTTTAGGTTGTGCATAGTGCATAGATTTAGGGTTCATTTTCCACATTTTTATTGTATGAAAAGCAATAAATCTCACTAAAACATAAAGGTAGGGCTGAATTGAGGCTAAACCTCATACTTCAGACCCCCCATACATCCACAAACATGGTTCTTATTTTTCCTTAATTTTCGGCACTCAAAATCCATTTTTCCCTTATTTTTTCTATTTTCTCTATTTTTCTTTTTTTGCAATATTAAATAATTAAAAATTCAAAATGAGTTGTGGGATGTGGCCCTTAGGTTCATTTGCAGCAAAAACATAAATTTAGTTGGTATATCTTATTGTATTTTCCATTTTATATCCAAAACACCCAATTTTCCCATATTTCACGTGTTTTACGGGTTCTACACCATTAATTTCAATCACAACACTTATGATTTTCTGATTTTCTAAGCATAAACTAATCAAAATCATAGAAAACAACATCATAATGCATAATCATCCCATGGGAACAAATACTCATGAAGCAAATTGCATAAAACATCAATTTCCTTTGTAAAAATGAGATTACCGTTCTTTGCGGGTTGCGGGTTTTTATTTGCCATGTCTCGGGACTGATTTCCAGCAGCCATTAATACTCATGACAACCCACTGTTAGCAATCTTCATTCCTCTTGAACCACGGAGCAATCCGGTCTTCATTGGACAAGCATCCGCCATCCATTCTTCTTCTTCTTCTTCACCACATGAATCTGCCCTTAGGGGAGAGAGGGGGAGGAGAGAGAAAGACTGAAATCAAAGTTCTTCATAGAGACCGCCATTGGAGGAGCAAAGACAAGCGATATGATCAGCAGGGAGAAGGGAATGAAGCCCCAATGTTGATTGGGCAGGGTGTATTGAGGCTGCCATCTCCATTCTTCTCCCAAGAAGCGCATTTTTCGGCACCATCAAGATGTGCCCTCTCCTCACGTTTTTCCTCTCCTCCTTCATGTGAAATTTCATGCTACATTAAAAGTTGCATGTCCCCCCCCCCAAAGGTCATGCCCACTTGACCTCCCAAGTGTCCACCTCTTCAAATCTTGACCATTTCTTGGCTCCTTCCTCGTCCGGACTCCAAATTGAGCTCTGAAAAATCCTGCGCGTCTGGCTCGGCATCCCGCATTGGTCGGTAACTCTTGTCAACCCGCATGACAATCTGAAAAATTATCAAAAATCAACAAGTGTCGCTCGAGCACCTTTAACGCACTTTGACGCTTAAAATCGTCCTAGATCGAGCCGCCGCCTTCGACGTTGAATATTTTTCCCTTGATATTCATAATTTTTAGCTATTTTTAAGCACTTCTTGACACCAAAATTCCGCTCTGAGTTAGTATGCCACCTTAGTTATTTGAGTTTGGTTTGAGACCCATATATAGGGTTCTTCTATTTCTATGTACTTGAGTTCTTTTGGCTTACACAACTAAGAAGAGGAAAACTATTTTCAGCCTCCACCTTTGTGTGTATTCCCCCATTGTGCAAGCAAGAAAGCTACAAGTGAGACTCCTTCCTTCTCTCCCACAATCTTGACACATGGGTCTTGTGAAGAAGGAAAATCCTACAAGTATTTTTGCATGTTTGATTCATGCAATGAATTTGATGGTACCACAATAGGTTTTCATGAGCCTCAAAGAAGGCTTTAAGTTTGAAGATGGATAAAGCATGGGACAAGTTGGATTCTTTTGAGGATATTCTTGATGATGCTTATGAACAGCATGGTGATCACATGAAGGCAAGAAAATCAGGTCTTGTTCGAGTGTTAAGCATATTGGGAGATTGCTTATAGTAGTTGAAAAGCTCAAGGAAATATATGAAGATGTTTTGGATTCTGATTCAAGTTCAAGTGATGATGATGATGATTGGTGCTCTTTACCCATGGTCTTGCCAAAGATTGAGGTAAAAGGAGCAAGAGAGGACAAGAGCCACTGAAGCCAAGAATCCTTAAGTGCCCCAAACCCAACAGAGAAACTTGCAAATGGAAGAGTGGATCATCACACACTTTGCATCAATTATCTCAAGATATTTTCCATATTTTAGTATTTTGCAAATTGTCATAATCAATCTCTAGTCAACTTTAATCAAGAAGAAAGCAAACCAACAGTTATAAACAATGAAAATGATCAGATTGGTGATCAAGAAGATTAGTTATGTATTCAAGAAGATGATGTTGTTATGGATGATAAGTTTGAGGATTATGGTTGTTGCAATGAATATGTCATTGTGCATGATTTTCTTGGTTCTCTTATTGATGCTAAGGAAGATAATGTAGCTACTAAGTTGGATTTCAATGAAGGAACTTTGCTAGTACTTGAAGAAGTGCCACTACTCGTAGTGAAAAATGCACCATATTTGAATGTAGTTGTTTAGGATACTGATGTTTCCAACATGCAAGATAATATTTCAGGTCATTGCATTGCTCGATTTGAAGAACAAATCAGTGTTCCACTACTACAAGAATTATGGAATTGCAAGATTAGCAGTATAATCCCTTTGCAGGAAGAGCAAGATTGCAATATTGGCACTACATTTCCTTTGCAAGAGTTGGTTGAATATGAAGCATTGAAAAATGCAGTTAGTTTGTATGGTTTTTTTGAAGTTTTGCATGAGGTACACTCTATGATTCAATCTCCAACTGAGATGATTCATTGGTTTTCTATTGAGCTTGAAAATGAGAGAAATGTAGCTAATGTTGTAGCAATTGAAGCTCTGTCTATTATTAATCGGCTTCAAGAGGAGAAAGCATTACTACAACAGGAGGTTTCTCAATTGAGGAATGTAATGGATTTCCAAGTTACTCATTATTTTAAAGTCATTAAAGTTCTTGAGGATGTTGTTCTCCAGAAGGATAATGAAATTGCTTATTTGCATACATAGTTGGTATTTTCTCTTGATTTAAGTCAAGATGTTATTCTTGAGGATCTCTATGCATTGAATGATCAGGTTGTTGATGTTTCAATTCAAACTGCTATTTTTGAAGTCTTTGAGGACTTTGATCAGTCTATCACTGAAGTTGAAGTATTTGGAAGTATGCACGTATCTACATTGGATATCTATGTAGTTTATATTCCAATGGGAATGGTTGACGTTATTCATGTTGATTGGTTTTTAACAATGAAAGTGCTGATATTATATGAAGTGGATGCTTGTAGAAAGTGCATATTATAGTTTTTTGAATCAAGAAAGCTTCATAATGATTTGCAAGAACCTAAATTTCAACAATTTCTACTACTTAACTCTGAATTCCTGCAATAGTATCTTCACTTCTTGTAGCAGCAAGCAAACTTCCTACAATAGCAATTTGTATTTTTCCTATACTTATAGCAGCAAGCTGAATTCTTGCATTTCCTACAATAGAAATGTACTACAACAAGTTAAACAATCAGAAGCGCTACAATAACCTCAAAAATAGCAAATACGACAACCACATACTGATTACTGGTTCCAAGTACTTGAAAATCAGCAATTACAAGTTGTTGTGGATTATCTTACATATTTCTTTCACGATGCAATGTCTTATTCAAGATCCAAATTGGTGGTACATTGTCATACATTTATTATGATGAAAATGCTAGAGCATCATTGATATCTTTTTAAGTCAATGTGATATTCTTTGCAGTTGGAGTGGTAATCTGCTTATTCTATTATGGTTCTATATCTTCATTCTCTATGATATATTATGGATGGCATTATATATGATGAGTTCTCATCCCAACCCTAACATATTTCATTGAAATAGTTGTACTATAGAACTATGGCTAATTACCTCTGTTAGCAGTATGGAGATACTTTCAAGGGGACATTGTTAAACTTGCAATTAATGGATTTACGCTTTGAATACTAATTCAAGTTGATTATGATGAGTCACAAAAGGGTTCACAGGTTCATGAAGTAGTTGGAATTAATTTTATGCAAGTCACTATTGCAGTGCCTGAAGCAGCAATAGTGCAAAATTCTATGGACATTATGGCTATTTGTTAGTTTTATGGGATAAATAGTTCTCAAACTTTGACAATATCTCATTTCACTTATGTTGGTGATATTTTAGTGTTGAATGTAGTATTTATTTGTCTTGAATGGACAAAACAGATGTCATTCTTGTTACAAGAAACTACAATCTTAATGAAGGCAATTGCAACCTTGCTATGGGAAACCGCAACAACACTGCAAGAAATAGGGTTACTACAGTAAAAAATGAGATTATCGTAGCAAAAAATAAGGTTACCATTGCAGGCAGTAGCTTTAGCATTGCAGGCACAGCAGATTCACCTTTGTAAGTAGTAGGTTCACCATTGTAGGTGACTGTTAACATGATACATGAAAGTGGTGACCTGATGCAGAAAAGTAGCTGTTTGGAGCAAGTAACCATTAACACCATGCAACAAATTCAATATATTGATAAAGAGACTTAGATGTTACTGGATTTGGATGTAGACCTTGATAGATCTGTGTTTATGCAGATTATTATTACCATGATGAAAAATGCTTTGGTCAAAGTTATGTATGATAAGTGGATTGTCATTATAGGGAGAATATCTCAAGGTTTGAAGCCTCAAAACAAAGCTAAAAATCAGCTATTTGAAGTTGATGCCATAAGATCTTATATTAGTGAAGTTTTGCAAGATATCAGTCAACAAATTAAGAAAAGAGAACTTACTCTATAAAAAATTTCAGTAAATGGAAATTGTACCTTTCACATCACATGATCATAATGTGCAAGAATAATCTCGTGTGATGTCTACTGGTGAGTCTCATGATGCTCATGAGCAACCTAGCTCATGAAATGTTTTGGTACCCACTTAGATTTTGTATCTCCATCATACTATGACATGCATGCTATGTTTTGACTATCTTTTGAGTGGATTATGCAACTATAGTAGAGGGCTATAAGTATCCTACTATAGAGGCTCTACTTATCGTTTCTCCCTATGGCTTACTTCATGATGCAAGGCTATTAGTAAGGCACAATTTTTCTCATTTGGTATGTCACTTTTCAATAAGGCATTTGACACCGTGGATTATACGAGGATTCAAGTCATGGCTATGCCAGCCATCCACCGGGTTGTGCCAGGTGTTAGCTATAGATTCACACTTCATGCATTATGCTTGACCTTCGTATATGGTAAACACCTTAGTCATACTAGTTCTATGTGTGGGGCATCCCTTAAATGCCTCATGAAGTGTAGTTTATACGTAGTTGTAAAAACGTGACATAAGGAGGTTGTAGTGAAAACCAGGAACTTGTAAATAAGAGAATACTATGCACAATATGGGAAAGAGATAGAGGCAATATAGAAATGGAGTGAATTGCTGCTGAACATTTCATTGCTAGTAGTTGTATATATACATAGTACATTAAATGAGGTAGGTGAGCTTCATATCTAAATATTTGAGATATTTACAAAGTGGATATCTATGAGATCCTTTTGTCCACATACTGATCTGTCCTTATCTTATTCAAATTTTTATTCTTATCCACAAATTTATCTTAACATCCCCCCTCAAAAGGATTCCATAGGTATCTGTAGAGAAATAAAAGATTGCATTCAATTCATCAATTTAGCTAGAATGTTTTTCCCTCCCCATTAGATCATGCAAAGGATTTGGATGGCAATTTTGTGCTTCAAGTGAGGAACTCATTTGGTGAGGAAATCAATAGCATTATCACATGATGATACATATTGAAAGATGATATGGGAATTTTCAACTAATTCACGTACAAAATTATATCTCATATCAATATGGTGGAGTTTAATACTTACTTTTGGGCCTTGAATGACAGAGATTGATGCTTTATTGTCAATGAAGATTGGAATTTGCTGAGGCTGATACCCAAAACTGATGTCTTCCAAGATTTTCTTCAGATAAATTATTTCATGGGCAGCCATGCTGCATGCCACATATTCGGCTTCAGTAGTAGAAAGTGCTATGGAGTGTTGTTGTTTGGTGCTCCAAGAGATGGGACCTCCTACTAGAGTAATGATAAAACCAGTGAGAGATCTTTAGGTAGCAAGGTCACCACCTGCAATGCTTGATGAATACAAAGCTCTTCTTCACAATAACACCTGGAAATCGGTACCTCTTCCTCCTAGAGAATCTGCAATAAGCTGCAAATGGGTACTTCGCAAAAAGCTCAAATCAGATGGCTCCATTGACAAGTACAAAGCTCGACTTGTAGCTCATGTTTTCGAAGAAATTGAAGGCCTACATTACAAAAGTACATTCTCTCTCGTACTATCTTTACCCTCCTTATAGGTATTACTCTCCATAGTATCTCATTTCAAATTAATTATTCACCATTTGATGTCAAAACTGCCTTCTTACATGGCCACTTAGAAGAAAAAATCTATATGTCTCAACCACCAAACTTTGTTGATCCAAAATTTCCTACACATATTTGTATACTGCATAAACCTCTTTATGGCCTAAAATAGTCACAAGGGCAGTGGTACACTCATATTCATTCTCACTTACTACACCATGGCTTTCAGAGGCTAGAAATAGATCACAACATTTATACTCTTCTTCAGGGAAACACCATCATTATCATAGGTCTCTATGTTGATGACATTCCTATTCTTGCCAACTCTCCTCACGCAATGTCCAAAGACAAATCTATCATATCTTCACAATTTGCTGTAACAGACTATGGTCCTATGCATTACTGTCCTAGCATTGAAATTGAACAGTCACCCACATCCATTAAAATGCATCAACATATCTACATTATGTCTATTCTCTCCTGTTATTCCATGCTAAAATGTAATCCCATGGTCGCTCCACTTGCCCAAAATCTCCAATTGAATCCATCCTCATCCCATTCTCTTTCAACTGACCAGGCTCATGAAATGGAGGCTATTCCTTATATGGAAGCACTTGGATATCTTTGATATCTAATTACTTGTACCAGTCTAGATTTATCTTATGCAGGACACATTTTCCCCAAAGCCATGTATCAACCCACTTATGAATATTGGAAGCAACTCAAACGGCTCTTTCAATATCTAAAGGCAACATCAAATGTGGGGATTTTTTTTACAAAAGACAACAATGATTTTCTTTTATGAGCATATTCCGATGTAGACACGTTGGCTAGAGTAAAGAGCAGTGTCCCTACTTGGAGACGTACTAGAACCTGTATTCAGCCCAAGATTAACTTCCTCATGTAGTAGAAAAGCAGTTAGCTCATCCCAATTAGGGGATTCAGCTCTCACAGAAATAGACGTATCAAATGCTTTATACTCTTTGCCAAGTCCATTCAATGTCACTGCAATCATATCATCCTCAGACACTGAAGATCCAATGGTGGCAAGCTGATCCACTATGTTCTTGATCTCTGTAGTGTAGGCCTAAATACTTCTGCCATTCCCAGACATGTTATTGAACTGTTGCTTTAGTTGAATCTTTCTTGCATGTGTTACATTTCCATAATTCTTCATGAGTATGTCCCATGCATCCTTTGGAGAATTGCATCCAGTAATCTGTATAACCATAGCATCTGATAAACATAAGGAAAACCAATGTAACACCTTGCATGCTCTCTCAGTCCATAGCTTATGAGCCCTTTTTTGATCAATTGTCGGATTCCTTTCATGAATTTCAGGTTCAGCCTCATCACTTGTATGTAAGTCCCAATAGCCTCTACCAACCAAAAAATTCTTCATACGAAACTTCCATAAAGTAAAATTTTTGTTGTCTAGCTTTTCTCCCACAATTTGAGTGATATTGTATGAAGATAGTAGAAAGTTTGCTTCCAGCTATGTCTTTACCTATGCTAGAGGTGTTGTTTCTTGGATGTCCAGGGTTCAGAAGTGTACGGCTCTCTCTACCACTGAGGCCGAGTATGTTGCGGCCACTGAAGCTTGCAAGGAGGCCATATGGTTGGGCCATTTGGTTCATGACCTTGGGATGGATACTATACCTACGCTGCATTCGGATTCTATAAGTGCTATTTAGCTAGATAAGAATCCAGTCTTCCATGCAAAGACAAAACACATTGAGATGAGGTATCACTTCATACGTGGGGTTGCGGAGGACAAGTCTATTGACCTTGTCAAGATCTCCACTGACGAAAATCCTGCAAATTTGCTCACGAAAAGCCTCACTACTGAGCACTTTGTCTTCCTTAGGAGATTAATAGGCGTTGGATGAGATGACGTTTTTCCTCATCCTGTTGTACATGTGTACATTGTACAGTCTTTTTTTTTCTTTTCACTCCTCACCGGGATAGATTCACCTTTAAGTGGGAGGTTTTTGGGGGTAAAGGCACCTTTGCCTAGCCGCCCGAGTATTACTACACTAATAGTACCCGCCACTACACACTGCAGGTGGCGGGTGCCCGTCACCATCACTTTATTCTTTATTCTTTTAGTGATAGTTTGAATAAAGGAAGGCCCGGTCACACATTGTGACTGTTGGAGTTCCCATTTGTGTCTCTAAAATGGAGGGGAGCTACGGAGCTCTATCTCGAGACCAACAGACCGCTTATTGATCAAGCGTTTCAAGCCGAGCGGCCATGGCTACCTCTCACACAGCCGACGCTCAATGCCTACCTTACAGGTGTAGTGAGCTTACCTTGATGCTCGATCAAGTTCCCTCCTCTCTCTTGCACTCCGGTAGCTCCACAATCCTTGCAGCAAGCTCAAGCAACCTCGAGCCCTCTCCATCAAGCTCCATCCTCCATAGCCGCACGAGAGAAGAGAAGAGAAGAGAAGAAGAGAATATGGGGAGCTTCTTCTCCACGATCCCTCACTCTGACACACTCACTCCCTCACACTCTCTCAATCCCTCACTCAAGCACAAGTAAGAAGGCAAGAAATAAGAGAAGAAGAAGAAGAAGCTTTGGCCATACACAAGAATGAGCTTCTCATTCACTTTTCAACTTTATAACCCTAAATCCCTTTTGGGCGGTCATCCCCTTATCCCCTTTTTTACATGGCCGGCCGTGGCCTAGGCCCTTTTTCCCATTGTCCTCCTATCTTCCTAGCTTCCTTCCTACAGCCCATCTACCTTTACAAATTGCAGGGTGAGAGCCTGGAGCTCCTTAAATTAAATCACTATGCGCTTGCGCTCTTTTACAAAAGTATCGACTTGCGCTTTTCCTTGTGCGTCTTTCTCCCTTATTTGGGACTGTGCTTCTTGTGTTTCTAGATTTTCCTTGTGCGCCTTTGTCTTTCGTTTCACTTTTCCTTGGCCTTTTTCTTCTACTTTAGCTTTTCCAGATTTTTCACCTTTTTCGTCTGACGGTTAACATTACCCCCCTCCTAGACGAGTGCCAGTCCCATGGCACTCACCGTCGTAGATAGCAGGCTTTGGTCTTCACTGAAGACATGGGTGGAAGGGATATCGATGGTTGCCATGGAGGAGTATTGGTGGTGGTGTGGAGAAAGGTCGTTGGGGGCATGTTGGTGGCCTAGGTGGCTGGTGGTAGGGTTGTTGGAGTTGGTGGTAGGGTTGTTCTTTGTTCGGGATTGCACTGATGGCCAGCACAAGTGTTGGTTTGTTGGGGATTTTGCACATGACGATTCTTGGCGGGCTTGCAGGATGATAAAGGATAAGAATTCAGAATTAGGTGTCGATGAAGAGCGAACGATACTTTCATTGGAGTCTTCAGTACCTGCAATTGAAAACATCTCATAACTGGTCTCGCCCTAGGGGTAGTGCTAGTCTTCTCTATCATGCACAAGACATAGTTCACTTAGTTTGGGAGACAGGTCAAAGCTGAGAGTATTGTCCTGCACTTGAGGACCCAAACTGTGTATATATTTCTGTGCAGATATTATGTGAGTGCTCGTGCATACTTAGATATTACGTAGTTAGAAGACCGCGGGCTGGTTTCTCATAACAATGTGTGGATAAAGCAAAGTTGTCCATGTTGAGAAGAAGTACACGTGAAGGTGTACGAGACATCCTTTGCATTGTGACTGCATGACATAGCATAATTGAACACAGGGACACCGCACTTTCGATAGTGGGAGCTATTAGACTTGCTTGATGAGGATGATGTACTTTTCATGGCCATTCGTGCGGTGCTTACCACAATTGATTACAATGGTATTAAGGCAGAGTGCAAGAGGGAATCCTGCGAATGGGTCAAGGTGACATGTCTAACCATAGGCGAGGCAAGCTCCCTAGGTATGTCCTACCCTTGATGTGCCCTGAACAATTGTGGGTGATGCTAAGGGCCTAGGGGACTAGGGACGGAGCCAGCCGACGAAGGTCACTGGACATACCTAATTTGAGGACCCTTAGGTGCTGTGCTGTGATCGTGGGTGCTTCATATCTTTTAGTTTTTTTTAATTTTTCATTTTCTTTTTTGTTTCCTTTTCTTGTTCTTTTTTCTTTCTTTCTTTCTTTCTTTCTTTCTTTCTTTCTCTTTTTTTTTTTGGACTTGCATGCGTACAACCATTGCAATATGTTGAGGCTATCAGCCTTTCAATGGGTTGGGAAATGTCAAGCTTCGAAGGCTCAGGAAATGGATATTACAGTGATGATTATGCCCTAGCCTCGTTGTTAGAGAAGCGCTCGTTGAGATGGGGAGATACACTTGAGATATTGCAACCCTCTTTGGAACGTGCGATGTTGGTATAATTGGGGTAACAGTTGCCAAGAGTGCCCGGCGTAGAGTGTTACCCAGAAAGAGGAAGTGGCTAAGATCATGCTTTGGGCCATGCGACGTGGGCACTTGCACTGGTGATTTTTACTTTTGACAGCGTGGCTTTGTCATGGCTCTTTGTGGGGTCAGTGGTCTTGTGGCGACTTGGGCATTGAACACTTTCGCACAAAGGCCTGCGTCATCCTGCATCCACTTGCCACTTAATGAGAGTACATGCACGACATATGCTGCAACTATAATAAACTAGTGCAACGCAAGGAGACATCACTTATCTGAATTCCATGGTGTTGACTTAGATATTTATCACTTGCACTTGATTAGCTTTTTCGTTTGCTAAAGACGTGAAATATATTAAACGCAGATATGAAAAGTTTTTACAATTGGGGAACATGTCAGCACTTAACCATTTAAAGACAAAAAGTCATGGCTAGGTAGCATTTGATAAGCATTTTATACAAGATGGGGCTATTCTATTTGTACGAGGCAGGGTGAGTCTGGGTGATCGGGCGACTGAGGCTGTGCTGCTGGTGAGGGGCTCCTATGAGGCTGGGCGAGGAAAATGTCAGCTGGGACCCGGATGGTGTAGTCCCTGGCCGCAACTGTTTCCAGAATGCTTTTAAACAATGCATCAAATTCTTGCTTGTCTCAAGCTACCCTCTTCTCTTTTGAGCACCCGGTGCTCGAGCGTCTGGTGGGAGCCTGCACGACCGGTGCTGCCAAGCCCCATGTGCTTCCTTGAGCTTCTATTCCCCTAGCCTGGGGATTTTTTGGCCTATATCCGGGGTGGTGTTGGTTGGAGCCTCGTTTCTTTGCATACCTTTTAAGGGTAGGTACATAGCGTTCCGGTGAAGGAGCTTGTGCTATATGCTCCCTTCAACGGCGGATAGCATCCTTGCAAGCCAGCTGCACTGGGTGCTCCATGGTGGTTACCATAGGGGGACCTGTAAAATGCGAACCAAGGATTAGGCCTTGAGGTAGGATAAAACTATTCGCATGGAAGGGATTATACAGTGGGTTATCAAGCGTATATGATGAGGAAGGAGAGGTATGTAGCATTTGTTGTAGAGGGATGGCCCCCATGATGATGTTTGTTTTTCTTCCAACCATTAGCAGATCTTGGCTTATGCTAAGTTGCATGGATTGGTTGTCATGGAGTGGAGCAGGGCTCATCCTTGGAAGGATAGACTGGAACAGGGGGAAAGGTGTATAGAAAGGGATGGTACCCTATCTACACCATCAGAGATGTTGGTCAGGGCTTCCTATGTTGGTAATGAGGGTTGCATGCCCTCCATCTGGAGGCGCGAATGGTCACACAACTTCTAAATGTGTGGTGAGAGGAGGACCTAAGGAGCTTAGCCTATTGAACCCAACTCTTCTCCCTGCGCTTAACTATCATTGCTTTTGTGTGTGCCAAGATAACTCTTTGTATGATAAGGTTCTCACTGAGGAGGAGTTACATGTTGCCAGTAGACTCGGACAAGGTTCCATGCTACTCGATGTTGCAAAATATCTATCGGTATTGAGTAAGCTGCCACGAGTACTGGATGCGTGTGCCACACTCCAGTACAATCTAGAGTTCTACAATTGGCTTTTATCCTCGTGAAGTGACATGGAGTCCATACCCTGAATGGCAATCATCACTCGAAAGAAAGTTGGTGCCACATAGGTTGGGTCTCTTTGAGACTGCCATTTGGCCAATTGCTCCTCTGAGACTATCATGATCTGGGCTCCTAGTTCGGCCATTGCAATGCGGTTTTTAAACCAACGTTGTTCAAATTGACTTTGACCCTCTGATTGTTGCTTTAGTTACTTTATCTCTAAGAGATTTGGTTGGCAAAGCACATCATTGAATGTTACAGTTAAGCGTAGTTCGTTGGCTTCCTCGTCAGAGGTGAGTCGCATGCCCTCATGTAGGAGCCTGTTATAGTGCTCATCAAGATGTTCTTGCTCTTCCTAGGATAAGGGAAATGGCAAGTATTCTTCAAGCTTCTCTTTAGGGAATGCGTCCATGTTTGCCAGGACATAAACACGTGCGAACACTTTGAGCTTAGCATCCAACTCGGTTAAGCATTCTGCGACACTTCTATGTTCAACAAGGGCTTGCTGGGTTGCTATCTCATGCAAGGTTCTAGGAGTTTGCCTAGGCTTTAGCATAGCGGGGGGCTCAGGCCTAGATGAGCAAGATTGGAACCTAGTCTTTTGTTGCCCTTTGAGCATTCACCTGTGTAGATCGAGCATGAGTTGATCTAGTCACATTAGGTTGCACAATTATATCCTTGGGCCGAGAGCTACGGATGGTGTCATGTCCCACCTCTTGGACTTTTGGAAGCTTAGATGGAGATAGAGATTGGGATTGAGTAGCCGCCCTTGATGACTGCTGTTGTGCTTCCTGTGTCCGTTTGGGAAAAGAGGGTGTAGGAGATCTAGGACTCTTAGGTGGACTTGGCACTGGCTGAATGATTTGCTCGAGGCTATTAGATGATTGTGCCATTTGCTTTGTTGAGCAATTCGCCTTCTCACGAGCAGCGCTATGCCTTTGGTGCTCATTATCCTCTCGAGGAATCAAAGGCTCCTTTGGCACTGGTGGCTTTTGTGTATCCTCAATGATTACATTTGATGTCTTCTTTTCAAGCATGCTAGGCTGAGGATCTACCCTCCAATTAGTCCCGTTTGGTTTCTTAATTTCGACCGTGAGGGGCTCGGTCACTCCAATGTTTTTGACTCGAGACTTGGTTTTTCGTTTAGATCTCCTCCTACACTTCTTTGCTCTTGATATGATATGGCCTTCAATTCGATAAAGGAGGTTTAGCAGGGGGTTTTGACACCTAAATCCATCGGTTACCTGCATAATACCCTTGAGCATGTAGCAACGCTTTGGATATCCATCATGGCGTTGTGATGACCCTCCCTCGATGCCTTCGTCTATAAGGCTTGGGCTTCTTTTGGGGTCTTCTACGATATTTGTAAGTCCAAAGCCTCTCCTTGGCATTGTCTCTTGACCTTCTTGTTTCAGGTATGGCCTCACTTACTGGTTCTCATTGTTCGACCTGTGCTTGTATCAATTCTTCCAACAAGCCCTTGCTCTTGTTAGTAGGCTTGACTGTTATGTCAACACCTTCCTTGCCTTTCCCTCGAGGTTTGATGAGGTCACCCTTACTAAAGATTGTGACTATCCTCACACCCGGTAGTATCAGGTGTATTCTCTGTGCTACATAGTCGGCCTCACACTTGGTCGCCCTTTTGAAGGGTCTTCCTAGGAGGGTTTCCTTCCCACAGCTAGCATTATTTGGAGGAACATGAAATAGGATAGACAAGCTTTCAGTTCCAATTGTCGCAAGGATTTTGTACTTCCCTATGAGTGCTTGTGGGTGTCCCCCGTAAGGGCTAAGAGTTGCATTAATCGGTTTGAGCTCTGGTTTCCTAGTAGGATCCATGCTTCATAGGTCAAGATATTAAAATGTGATCCTTCATCAATCAAAGCATCGATAGTGTACTCTCTTTTCACGGTGAGTTTGACCCTAAGATAAGGAGGTGGTACTATGTCTTCGTCTTTCGGGTCTTGGCTTGTAGATTTAAGCCTTCTGACAAATGCCGTTGAGTCCCCAACTGCACGACTAGATGTGGATTCTCCATTGATGTCTTGGATCGTCAGTACAGTGCTATTCAAGGAGCATCTATCATCAGGACTGTCATATCTAGTCATTCTCGCTGTTGTAGCTTGATGTTGTTGCTTTTCGCTTTGACTAGATGCAGTCTGAATGCAACACGTATGTGTTTTTGCAGTGTGGCCTTTTTTCCCTTGTTGGCTAGATTGGCCCATTGAGATTCTAGGGTATCCGTTTATCTCTATTCGGGTATGGGCTTTTGGTTGCTCTTTTGCAAGTGAGAATCCATGCTCGTGTAGAGCCACTACTACACTAGGGTCTAATTTGGAGGACTTGTCATGGCACGCGTTTTCTCTCCAACCTACTTGGGGAGGTGCAGAGGGGGCAGAGCCCCCTCTACGGGGGTCCGGGGGGGCAGTCCCCCCCAGCCAGCAGGGCCGTTATGGTAAATGCCATACATGAATTGAAAGACCATTTATAGCCAAATTTTGAACTACTTGCTCTAAATTTCAGCCCAATGATCTATCTATGATATGGTTTCGGCTCTATATGGTCTCTCGATCAGTTTCAGGGTCTCACACTCTACAAGGTGGTCCGACTGTGAAAATCAGACAGGGTGGTCCGATTGTGGGACTCGGACAGGGTGGTCCGATCGTGGGACTTGGACAATCCAATTTCTACTTTGGTTCGATTTTGGCACTGGGTCCGACTGCTGGAATCGGATCGGAGGGGGTGGTCCTATTTTCGCAGTCGGACGGGGTGGTCCAATTCTCGCAGTTGGATGGTTCGACTCCAGAAATTGGGTGGTTCAATTCTGGGAATTGAAAGGTGAGAAGGATCGAAGCTTGCATGTGAGCTATGGCGGGAGAGCAAGAGCAAGAAAGAGAGAGACAAGAAATGGGAACTCCAACAGTCACAATGTGTGATCGGGCCTTCCTTTATTCAAACTGTCACTAAAAGAATAAAGAATAAAGTGACGTGACGGGCGCCCGCCACCTGCAGTGTGCAATGGCGGGTACTGTCAGTGTAGTAATACACGGGGCGGCACGGCGGAGACGCCTTTACCCCCAACAACCTCCCACTTAAAGGCGAATCTGCCTAGTGAGAGAGAAAAGAAAAAAAGAAAAGACAGTACAAATGTACATAGGTACAAGGGATGAGGAAAGGCGACATCTCATCCAACGCCCATCAACCTCCTGAGGAAGGCAAAGCGCTCAGTAGTGAGGCTCTTCGTGAGCAGATCTGCAGGATTCTCGTCAGTGGAGATCTTGACAAGGTCAACAGACTTGTCCTCCACGACACCACGTATGAAGTGATACCTCACCTCAATGTGTTTCGTCTTCGCATGGAAGACCGGATTCTTAGCCAACTGAATGGCACTCATAGAATCCGAATGCAGTGTAGGTGTAGCATCAATCCCAAGGTCAGTAACTAGACGGCCTAACCATATGGCCTCCTTGCAAGCCTCAGTGGCTGCAACATACTCGGCCTCAGTGGTAGACAAAGCCGTACACTTCTGAACCCTGGACATCCAAGAGATAGCCCCTCCAGCATAGGTGAATACATAGCCAGAAGTGGACTTCCTACTATCTGCATGTCCTGCATAATCGGAGTCAGTGTACCCCACGACCCCTATATCCTGGCTGCCATAGCAAATACACATATCTGCTGTGCCCTTCAGGTACCTCATGATACCCTTCACGGCATCCCAATGTCTGCTGCCAGGTGTAGCCATATAGCGTGCCACAACACCAACTGCATGCGCAATATCTAGATGAGTGGCTATCATGGCATACATCAAACTGCCCACGGCTGAAGCATAAGGGATCTTGGCCATCTCGGCCCTCTGCTCATCTGTCTGCGAACAATCGGCCTGTGATACCTTCACATAAGAAGGTAATGGACAGCCAATAGGCTTTACGTCCTGCATGCGGAAGTGCTCAAGGACTTTATGAATGTACTCCCGCTGTGAGAGATACAAAAGTCCCTGATGCCTATCGCGCTTAATGCGCATCCCAAGTATATGTGAGGCCTGTCCCAAATCCTTCATCTCAAAGCTCTTCTTCAGCTGAGATTTAAGAGCATCTAGCTCATCATGAGCTTTCCCTACTATCAACATATCATCAACATAGAGTACCAAGATAAGCAAACTGCCATCATGGGCTTTCTTCGTGTAAAGACACGGATCCATAGCACTCCTGCTGTAGCCCTGTGACTGCATAAAGGCATCAAACTTATGATACCATTCCCTAGGTGCCTGCTTCAAGCCATACAAGCTCTTCTTCAACTTGCACACTAGGTGCTCCCTGCCAGGTTCTGCAAAGCCCTTAGGCTGATCCATATAGATCTCATCATGCAAGTCCCCATGTAGAAAAGCCGTCTTGACATCCATCTGATATAGATCTAAGTCAAGTTGTGCAACCAAAGCCAAGACTAAGCGCAGGGTGGTCATCTTAACCACAGAAGAGAATACCTCATCAAAGTCCACACCATGTTCCTGCTTAAAACCCTTTGCTACCAATCTAGCCTTATATGCCGGCTTGGGGTATCCAGGGGTACTTTTCAACTTGTATACCCACTTGCATGGCAAAGCCTTCTTGCCCTTAGGCAAGGCAACCAAATCCCAAGTCTCATTCTTATGCAGGGAGTCTATCTCAGACTGCATAGCCCTCTCCCTGGAGTGACTGTCACCCCTGCGCATAGCCTCATCATAAGTGAAAGGCTCTCCTGCATCTGTAACCAAAACATAATGCATAGAGGGCTGAAATCTGTCAGGTGGACGTCTGTCTCTAGTAGACCATCTCACCGCAGGCTCTGCTGCGTGTCTAACTGCATGTCCAACACCCTGGCCCTATGGAGGAACTGCTGCAGGCTGTACTACTGGCTATGCTGGAGCTCTAGGCTCCTCCTGAAAGATCACTCTGCGGATATCAACCACCTTCTCAGGCTGCCTGTGCATCTTGTCTTCATGGAAGACGACATCATGGCTGCGTACTATTTTCCGCGCCTACGGATCCCATAGGCGATAGCCCATCTCTCCTGACTCACCATAGCCAAGGAATATGCATTTAATGCTCTTTGGATCCAATTTACTCCTCTTGTCCTTTGGCACATGGCAGAATGCCTCACATCCAAAGACACGGAGATGCGCATAAGAGGGTGGCTTACCAGTCCAAACTTCCTCTGCAACCTGGAAATCCAATCCACTGGAAGGCGATCGGTTTATGACATGCACTGCCGTACTAACTGCCTCAGCCCAAAAACTCTGGGGTAGGCCTGCATGGCTAAGCATAGAGCGCACACGCTCCTGAATAGTCCTGTTCATGCGCTCAGCCAAACCATTTTGGGGTGGGGTGTAAGGGGCGGTCAACTGACGCTTAATACCCCTGTCATCACAAAACTGCTCAAAAGCATGCGAGGCATATTCTCCCCCATTATCTGTCCTAAGGCATTTCATCCTATACCCTGTCTGGTTCTCAACAAGAGCAAGCCATCTCTGAAAAACTGCCAAGACATCGGACTTCTGCTTTATGGGATAAGCCCACACTTTCCTAGAAAAATCATCAATGAAGGTAACGAAGTACTTCGCGCCACCCATAGACATGCAAGGCATAGGCCCACAAACATCGGAATGCACCAATGCCAAGGGCTCACTCATGCGTGGCCTACCCGATTTCTTATGCGTAGACCTATTCTGCTTACCATAAAGACAATGATCACACGAGTCAAAACGTGCATAGTCCAAAGGCGGAAGATACTGCAAACCAGATAACATTTTCATTCCTTTCAAAGACATATGCCCCAAACGGGCATGCCAAAGTGATACATGTGGGATAGAGCCCACTGCCAAAACATGGTCTACAGAAGACCCAGATACAACAAGAGGATAGAGGCTGCCAGCCTTGGCGCCTCTAGCAAGCACAAGTCTGCCTTTGGTAATCTTCCAAGCAGAATCCCCAAAACAGACATGAAACCCTGCATCATCCAACTGTCCTGCAGACATAAGACTGCGCGTAAGCGCAGGTACATGACGTACATCCCTAAGCAAAAATGAACTGCCAGTGGAAAACTACAACTGAATATCACCCATGCCCACAATGTCAAGAGACCTGTCGTCTCCAAGTCTGACTGAACCAGATATAGTGCGGTAAGAGTGGAACCACTCACGGTAAGGCGTCACATGGAAGGATGCTCCTGAATCCAATAACCAGCACTGTGCATACATACTAGGTGTCTCAGTCAAGTGTGAAGCATCAGAAGAACTAGCTGCAAGTATAAACTCATCACCACCATCGGACTCCTCAGTCTGCGTGACATTAATTTCCTCAATCTTGACGTTGGACTTCACAGGTACTATGCTGCGATCAGAGGACTTCTCCTGCACCTTCTCTTTGCCCTTATCCTTGCGCTTCTCATTGCGCAACTCATGACACTGTGGTCTAATATGGCCCTTTATTCCACAATGATGATAAGTGACATTTGCATTGCACCCACGCGACTTGCCACGAGATTTAGACCGACCCTTCTGCGAGTCACGGCCTCGGCCATTACCACGGTCATACCTGTCATTCCTGCCTCTAACTGTCAAAGCATGACTACCACGAGAGGCATCCAAGTTTTTGCGATTCACCTCTTCCTGAAGAAGAGCACTCTCAACATCTGCCAATTTTAGAGTAGCACTAGAGGCACAAAGAGTAGTACGGAAAACATCCCATGACTCATTCAGAGTCCCAAGCAAGAAAAGAGGAGTTACTTCCTCTCCAAAGGTGATATCCTGCGAAGTCAGGTTCTTCAGTATAGCATGGAACTGGCTCAAGTGAGCAGACATAGTCGCATTATCCTTCATACGCAGATCCATAAGTTGCTTCAACCAGTACATTTGACTCGCCAGACTTTTCTTATCATAAAGATTCTTGATCTTATTCCATAGATCCCATGCACTCTGTGCTTCCTCAAAGACATTATAATGTACCTGTTCAGTGAGAGACAATACAATCGTGGACTTGCATAGCTCATCAAGTTCAAGCCAGTCGTCATTGTCCATAGTTTCAAGCTGCTCTCCACTCAACCGAAGTGGCTTAATCTGAGATTTTTGCACCAAGACCTGCCAAATTTGACTCTTCCAGTAAGAGTAGTTGGTACCATCCAACTTTTTAATATTAAAGATGGCACTATCATGCGAAGATGACGCCATTATGCAGGCTGGAAATGCCCAAACAGTTGCTGTTTTACTGCAGAAACTGCCCAAAAATGACCAAAATGGGGTCCAAAGGGCGAGCAAAGTGTGCCAAAAGTCGCTGCCCACTTAGTACTAGGTGCGATACACCAAATCAGGATATTTCAGCATGAAAAGTACACCTCAGTCCACCAATAACTGCTTGCTGTAATAAATTGCAGGTATGCAGTCTAGAGAGCAAACTGTCCCAAAATAGGGTCCAATGTCAAGCAAACAATGCTAGGTCCAAAGCCGGCATGAAACAGACATAAGCAAGGCCAATGACAGTGAAAAGAACATGAGCTCAACACCGAAGCATATCAAAATAACATGTGCCAATGAAAGGCACACTCCCAGACACTCTAGACAAAGTGTTCCTGTAACTGCCAAAACCTGACACAAATAGGTGTCTGCTCAAAGAGAAAGATCCAAATATGAGACTCAGCTCATAAGCATCCTGTGAACCAAGAGTACATCAATGCATATCCATAAAGATCGGAGTATGATCCCAAAGTCTCAATGCGTATGTAGCTGCTGAATACATAAACTGCTCCAAATACATGTAAGTGCTCCAATAGCATGCAACTGTCAAAGGTCAAGCAAGCATGTAAAATGCTCCCACTGGCACAAAAGGCGTACAAAGCGAGCTCAAAAGCTCAAACAACCCAAGAGAAAGCACCAGTGATAAGTGACCCTGCCAATGCATCAAGCGCATCCAAGAGAGCATGACATACATGAAGCACCGGTCGTATTAACCATGAAGCAATACATAAGCCCAAATAAGCTCTCAGTCAACTCAATGACATCCAAATAGCAACCAAGATCAGTGATCAAGTAAGCCGGGAATGCTCAAATACATCCAAATCCAAGCTCCAAATGTCGGTATGGCATACACGAACCAAATAGCATATGTCACGAACCAAAGCATGTAATGCAAAAGCCTAACTGCCAAGCAGAGACATGAGGCATAGGCGGTCCACGAGCATGCCAGGTCGGTCCAAATGCCAATGAAGACGGAGCTAATGCGAAGCTCAAAAGCATCCCATAATCTCATACATATGCTCCAAGCCGTCCCCAAATGTCAGAGACATCATGCCAAAGCTCAACGCATACATCCGCTATCGGTAGGTAAGTGCCAAAGCATGTAAAGTACCTTCAGCCCACTGTTATTCCAGCATGTATTTACTATTCTAAACAGTAGATTTCAGCCCCGAATTCAAGCCAAAATCATGGTCAAACCAAATGCATACATACCCAATACATCCGGGTAGGAAGTAGACCGCATACGGGCATCAAATAAGGTAACCGGAGTAGAGTATAAGCATCAAATGCCAATGCCAAGTGTGGCTGCCCTGTTTCCAGCACTGTATAACAGTAAATAACAGTCCCAAATCAGCCAATATTTCAGGCCAAAATCATGGCATAATCATGTGCATACATTCCCAAGGCACTAGGCATCATGTAGACCGCATACGGGCATCAAATAGCACAACCGGAATGGAGTATAAGCAACAAATGCTAATGCCAATGGTGCTGCCCTATTTTCAGCCTGTTATGACAGTTTATAACAGTCCCAAATCTGAAGAAATCAGCCCCGAATGATCAAGACCAATGCCCAAAGCTTGAATGACATCAAACATGAAGTCTATAGCCCTCTTGATCAAGGTAGAGAGCAAGAAGCAATGGCCAAGTGTGGAGCTGAAGTAGATGAGTGCTCACAGCCTGGAAAAAAATGATGCAATCTGCCCTGTTGGTGCTGAACTTGCTGCTGCTCCACATGGGCTGAAAAGGGGGTAATGGGGGACTCAAGAAGGGCCTATCAAAGGCCTATGACAAGCCTCTTTGAGCCTTGATAGGTGTAAGGCACAATATGAGGGGAATAAGCTTCAAGGGTTTGAAGCCATGGCTGCCCTTGCTGTTTGCAACCTGTAGACTGAAATAAAACCTTGAAAGAATGATCAAATACCTCAGTATTAATGCCTTGAAGGTGCCTCAATAGGCTGGGAAGGTGCTCGGGAAGCCAGGGAGTGACGGGAGCTCGGGGAGATCGGATATGGCTGCCGGGATGGAGACCCAATGCGTGAAGCGAGTCGATGCGAAGGTCGGGAAGCACCGAGTCGAGCTCGAGCAAGAGAATGCCAAGCTCTGATACCAATTGAAAGGTGAGAAGGATCGAAGCTTGCATGTGAGCTATGGCGGGAGAGCAAGAGCAAGAAAGAGAGAGACAAGAAATGGGAACTCCAACAGTCACAATGTGTGACCGGGCCTTTCTTTATTCAAACTGTCACTAAAAGAATAAAGAATAAAGTGACGTGACGGGCGCCCGCCACCTGCAGTGTGCAGTGGCGGGTACTGTCAGTGTAGTAATACACGGGGCGGCACGGCGGAGACGCCTTTACCCCCAACAGGAATCGGACGGACTGGCCCGACTGCGCAGACGACAGCTCGTGGGTTGCACGTGATGTCTCAAGTTCATCGCCTACTCCCTGGAATCATCCAGTGCCTTTCAGATAGGTGGAAAATACTACGAGAAAATGCCAGACATACCTGGAATCATTGTGGTGCTCAAATCGAACGGCACTTTCAAGGATCTCCCTACAGCTCTCTCTCTCTCTCTCTCTCCCTGGCTCTCAAGCTCACTCTCTCTGACAAACCAGAATGTCAAATGTGGTCTTTCTTGGTTCCCTGGGCCTCTTATTGCCCCATCCCAGCCTGCTGTAACCTTAGAAGCTAATCCCTCATACTCTTCCAGCTAGAAATCTGAATATGTGCCCCTATTTCCTTGTTTCCAGTAGCAGCAGAACCCTTGTGTTTTTCTTCTTTTTCCTATCCTAATCTTAACCTAATGCAACAAAAATCAAAACCAGATATGGAGATGGATGGTCCTACTCTAATATTCAACAACAAATCAAAATACTTACTTGCTCCAAGGATCAAAATCTCCTAACTATCTCAAGCACCGGTTCGGGCTGCAAACCCTACTTCTATGTTCGATTCGATGCGCACGACGCTCAAGGCTCGATTCCATCTGTCTCGACAACGGAACCAAAATGGAGGGGAGCTATGGAGCTCTACCCCGAGACCTACGGGCCACTTATTGATCAAGTGTTTCAAGCCGAGCAGCCATGGCTACCTCTCACAAAGCCGACACACAATGCCTACCTTACGGGTGTAGTGAGCTTACCTTAATACTCGATCGAGTTCCCTCCTCTCTCTTGCACTTCGGTAGCTCCACAATCCTTGCAGGAAGCTCAAGCAACCTCAAGCCCTCTCCGTCAAGCTCCATCCTCCATAGCCGCACGAGAGAAGAGAAGAGAAGAGAAGAAGAGAAGATGGGGAGCTTCTTCTCCACGATCCCTCACTCTCACACACTCACTCCCTCACTCCCTCACACTCCCTCAATTCCTCACTCAAGCACAAGCAAGAAGGCAAGAAACAAGAGAAGAAGAAGAAGAAGCTTTGGCCACACACAAGAATGACCTTCTCATTCACTTTTCAACTTTATATACAAAACCCTAAATCCCTTTTGGGTGGTCATCCCCTTATCCCCTTTTTTACATGGCCAGCCGTGACCTAGGGCCTTTTTCCCATTGTCCTCCTATCTTCCTAGCTCCCTTCCTACTGCCCATCTACCTTTATGAATTGCACGGGTGAGAGCCCGAGGCTCCTTAAATTAAATCACGATGCACTTGCGCTCTTTTACAAAAGTATTGACTTGTGCTTTTCCTTGTGCGTCTTTCTCCCTTATTTGGGACTTTTCTGCGCTTCTTATGTTTCTAGATTTTCCTTGTGCGCCTTTGTCGTTCGTTTCACTTTTCCTTGGCCTTTTTCTTCTGCTTAGCTTTTCTAGATTTTTCACCTTGTTCATCTGACGGTTAACAGTCTCTCTCTTCTTGCTCTTGCTCTCTGCCATAGCTCACTTCCAAGAAAGCTTTGATCCTTCTCACCTTTCACTTGGCCTTGGATGTGCCATGTGGCCCTATGTGGTCAAAGCTTGAGGGCGGCATTCGATTAGTGCCTTTGGCCGTTTTGGCCTTAGGAATCCATATCTAGGCATTATCGTCGTAATAGCCTTGCACTTGCAATAGGGACTTGGGGACCACGTTGATGTCTATAGTTGCGTCTTGGCCTCCTAGGACGTGAGGTGTGTTAGAAGATAGACATAGGAACCCACCGTAAGCAAGGGTGTATGAGGAAAAATGGGTGCGAATAGCCTGAAGGACAGGGAAAACCCTAACCCTAGCCAGGCAGAGGCTATATAAACAGCCTATGGGTCACTATCAAAGTGTGAGAGAGTGCATCCAAGTTGTGCTTGTAAGCAACTTAGTAAACAAGATTTTATTCTTGTACTTTGAGCTCTCTTCTCCCTCTTGTACACACATTCCAGTGCTTTCCTCTCTAATATTTTCACATGGTATCAGAGTCATCTCTGATCTATTTAGCTTCCCACAGCTCTATCTCAATTAAGTGCATAAGAAAAACTCCATTTTTCAATCTATCTTCTTCAACTCCATAGCCTATTCAGGATCCCCTGACCTTGGTGGACTTGCTACATGCATAGAAGGGCATTTTAGCTCCTGCTATCTTCTAGAAACCTTCTCTCCACCTTAGGGCGTAGCTGTGTGGCAAGTCAAAGCTCGACATTGGGCAGACAAGAGCATGGCATTGCGGGTTTTCTCAGAACGGCGTAGTTCTGAATAGTCTGGTAGTTCGTACGGTGACACGGCTTGTAGTATCATGCGCAATGATGGCGACGATCATGGGGCTTTGATATCCCCCCAAGTGGGCTATCTCCACCCAAGAGAGTTTCTTGAAACTCTTCTTCTATTGCTCCCATAGAGTCAAACCCTAATTGTGGGTTTGATGGAAGCCATAGCCACAAGCTTGAAAGCTTGACCTTCTTGTTTTTTAATCTTCTATTGTCACTAATAGTGATTTTAATCACTGAGTTATCTCTTCCAGAGTCACTTACTAATCTGGGAACTCCATTTCAAAGGTTCTTTCACTTGGTAGGGCATCAGCAAGCTCATCAAGACTGACATCTACCATCTCTAGAAGCATAAACTAGAGACGAGTGCTTGTAAGCACTAAAACACTTTGCTCAATCATTTTGCTGCTGGTATTTACTCAATCTGAGTTTTTCATTAGAAAATTAAAACCATTAAGTGCTCTACTTCATTATGTAAGGCTATATGTACAACTATAAACACATAGACCACTTGTGTTGCTTGCAGTATATCATGTGTGGTTGAAATCATAGATTGTCCTTGTCCAACACAAGGTTCATCTACTAAACCATACCACAAGGAGAAGTTAGAAGTCCAGTCTAGGTTCACATCATTGAAGCCTAAAAAGACCATTAAACCTCGAAAGAAGATTGCACATATGAAAGGACCACCAAAGTCATATTTTGAAGTACTACATATGTATGATTTTCAGTCTTTCTCTTCATTGCAATTTTGAATATCAATTGTTTCTAAGGGTGTCATCGATTTGCTTCCACATTCATTGGTAAGTTTGTAAGGGACTAGACACTGCCCTTGTCTTAGAAAGTGGTAAGACCTTCCCAATGGCCATAACATATGCTAATATTTGCCATCAAATTTGTAAATTTGATGGCAAAGATTTCCACCCATGGTAGGTACTTATAAAGTACAAGATGATGGAGAGAGGGTATTGGCCTCTCATTCAAGTCACTAGAGCTGTAAACTCTGCAAATCTAGTTGATGTAGAGGATGACCAGCGTGCCCAAGCAATCATCATGTTACACTTAGACAGGTCCTTGATTCATCATGTTTATCAACTAAATACTACTGAAGAAAAATGGGATGAGCTTGAAAAGCTCTATGAAGCCACTAGTAAAAGTACTAAAATCTTCCTTAAAATTGAATTCTTTAGCTTGGAATATAAATTAGGAGAAGACTTGGGAAAATTCATTTCTTGCATGAAGGGTCTCATGGCACAGCTTGCCTCAGTACAAGCTCCAATCCATGAAGAGGATGCTATTGCCATTCTCCTAAAAGCTACGAAAAAGGTGTTTCCTACCTTTGTAACCACTCTTATCAACATTCCAAATCCTACCTTGGAAAGTATCATCCAATCCTATTTGGATGAAGAAAAGAGGAACCACAAAGAAGGAAACACCAGTTAGGCATCTTCAACTTTCTGTGATCAAGTTTTGGTACATATAGTTCTCACCAAATGTTCTTTTTGTAAGAAAAAAGGGCATATTGTAAACAACTGTTGGAAGAAGTATCCCAAAAAAAGGAAATGTAACAAGTGCAAGAAGACAGGTCATATCACTAGTAAATGCCCCAACATTCCTGAAGTACCCAAAGAACTGGTGGCCAACTATGTCTCCAATCCATCAGATGATCGATTTTGTTCTTGTACTTTGAGCTCTCTTCTCCCTCTTGTGCACACATTCCAATGCTTGCCTCTTTGATATTTTCACAAGGTGGGGTTCTTAGCCTTGCGGGGTTCTGGGTGTCTGCTCCTAGGTGGTGGTCCTTGCAATTTAGGCATCCATTGAAGCTTTGGCTCATGGGCCTTATCTTTGACTTTAGTGATTTGCTGGGCTTGAGCTTGGTGGGTTATGATGAAGCACTATCCCCCTCCTTAGACTTAGTGGTAGGTTTCTCTATCGATGGCTTTGCGGACTTGGAAGGAGTCATGTAGCCCTTGCTGAAAACTGTAACTATGCAGACGTTGCCTATGGCTAGGTAGATAAGCTGCGACTCGTAGTTGACATTGCAACGAGCTTGCTTCTTAAAGGTTCGTCCTAATAGTGGCTCCATGCCTACATCTTTAGTGTTGGGCAACACATAGAAGATCACCGACATGCTTTCAAACTTGATAGAAATTGTAGCCTTGCACTTTCCCAAGAGTGCATACGATTGGTCCCCCATATGGGCTGAGTTTAACGTTAGTGGATCGTAATTGTAGTTTACCAATTTGGGTCGAATGATCATGAGTTAATACATTAAAGTCAGCTCCCTCATTGATCAATGCTTTGAAGGTGCATGTGTGCTTGGTGGTGATTGTTATGCTTAGGTAAGCTGGTTCTTGCGTGGGAGAGTAGTACTTCTTTATGCGGCTACCATTGAAGAAGCCTATGCCCTCACCTTTTAGGGTTTCGAGTTCTACGTTGCTAGTTTGGTTGATGGCCTGGAACTCTGAAAGGTCCCCCCTAAACTTTATTTTTTGTGTATGTCCCTTGAGTGAGTGTAGTAGTACTAAGTTGACATGTTTAAAGTCTTGCTACTTGACATGCTTGTCAAACTAGCTTTTGGGTCTTGCCTTCTCACATATTAGCACATGGGTGGCTAGAAGCCGAGTTTTCGAAAGCATTCAAGCTCAATCATGTGTTTTGCCCATGCCTCCTTCCCATCCCATCTCTCTTGAAGGGCTATCCTCATGCTAGGAACGAAGAACTCTAAGGGTAGAATTACCTCAATTCCATAGGTCAACCTAAAGAGAGTCTAACCCACAATTGTTTTATAAGCCATGCGGTAGGCCCTCAAGGCCGCCATCAACTTGTTATCCCAGTCACTGCGCAAAGTAGAGACTACCTGGTCAGGATACTCACCAAGATTTTATTTGTGGATTCAGCTTGGCTGTTTGCCTGAGGGTAATAAGGCAAAGATTTCCAATGGATGATTAGGAACGTGGATAGGAGATGAGCTATCACTTCGTTGATGAAGTGTATGCCTTGGTCACTAACAAGTTTGATGGGACAACTGAATCGTGAGATCGCTTGCTTCCATAAGAACTTGGCAGTGGTCCTAGCATCATTTTTTCTCATAGCGCGTGCTTCTGCCCATTTTGTTAGATAATCGGTGGTGACAATGATGTACTTAGCTTGTGAATACTATGTCACGGGATGAAGTCAATCTCCCATTTCTCGAAGGGTTGTCATGCACAATGATTGGGGTTAGCTCCATGTGATCCTTATAAATAGGGACCTTAGTCCATTGGCACTTATCACAGTGCTTAATGAATCGTGTTGCATCTCCGAAAAGAGTGGGTCACCACAGTTAGGACTACAGCACCATGCAGACTGTCATGTCTCCATTGAAGTGTTCTCTTGCGATTCCGTCATATGCCTCTGCAAGTACGTCATGCATTTTATGCTCACATACACATCTGCGTAGAAATCCATCTTGCCCCAACCTATAGAATTGGCTTGCTATCAACTGATAGGTTTGGATCTTTAGGATGA